>NC_051079.1:66610292-67810292 GCF_004664715.2 Peromyscus leucopus | reverse complement strand
TTGTTCCTACAGACCCCGGATCCTTGTCCCATACGGTACTCAGCCTCTCCCCTCCCCCACTTCAGTCCTGTCCTACGTCCCTAGCCATCAGAGTCCTTTTCCCTTCCTCCAGGTCCCGCCCCCACTTCCCAGATCCCACCTACCCCTCCTTTCCCTCCTAAAAGCTCCGCCTCAAGCACAAGCCCCGCCCCATTCCTTCCCCCTCTGGTGTCTTCTCTGGCCACTGCCAAGGCAAGTCTGTCTCCATGACAGGTCCTTACGTTCGTCCCATTTCAAAGAAAAATCTGCTGGAGTCCACTTCATCTACATTCTTCTGAAAGGCCACCTGCCATAGGGAACCAACCTACACAAAAGAGCGCAGGGCCCAGGGTCCAGGACCTGCAGTTCCGTTGGTAGGATGGGCAACCAAAGGTGTTGGGACAGGGATCAAAGCATCAAACAAACCGAAAACCTGGCTGTCACCACTATTAAACGGCCAAAGCACAAAGTGACCACCGGCCTTTGATTCACCCTGGACTGAATGATTCCTGTGTTAACATCTATAGTGAGACAACTTAGACCTCCGCTCTCATGCTTTAGATCTTTTCCATCATAGTGCTCATGATGGCTGTAATCCCAATGTTGGAGAGCTGAGGCAGGAGGATCTGAGTTCCAGGCCAGCCTGAGGTACATAAACAGACCCGGGCTCAAAAAACAAAACAAAAAAAAAGCGCCCTGCACCGTGGGGAATAACTTACATTCCCAACACTGTCAGGCAGAAGGAAATCACTGAACACTGGAGACCAGCTGGGTCCATAGAGTTCCAGCCCAGCCAGGAATATATAGGGAGGCTCTGTCTCAAACAACACAACCAAAAAACAAAACAAAAATCAATGGGCATGTATGTTTAGGTACTCCATGATATTTACAATGTCCTACACTAATAATAAATACCTTATTCAGCTGGGCGGTGGTGGTGCACTCAGGAGGCAGAGCCAGGCGGATCTCTGTGAATTGGAGGCCAGCCTGGTCTACTGAGTAAGATCCAGGACAGGCACCAAAATCTACACTGAGAAACCCTGTCTCAAAAAAAAAAAAAACCTTATTCAGTTACCTAAGGTTCATTTTCAGGCAGAAAATCTACTTCAGGAGCTTGAAGACCACTTCCGAACCCTGACTACGACGTTAAACCTCAGAAATATCCTTTCCTGGTCTTACTAAACACTGTGAAGCCTTTGGGTGGTCTCTGATAGTGGTGTCTGATTGTTTACACACAGCTTCCCAGAGTTTACATTTGTGCTTCTGTGTGGCATCGGGGTGCATTAAATATTATTCGCTTGTCGCAGGCTGCTTCCTGACTGGCTGGCGACGCAGGGCATTTGAATGGCCAGTACAGAGCTCAGAGAGCAGAGGCCCAGCTCTGGCTGAGGGACTGCTTGGCAAACCTAACTGAGCCAGCCTGGTCTGTAGCGCAGACTCCGCAGCAATGGGGAATCCGAGAGAGCGGTGTGGATGGTCTCTGGCAAGGAGACATTCCTAGGACATGCCTTCCATTTGATTGGAACAAGCCAGTCAGTGTTTTGACTCAGAAGAATGAAATCAGCTAGAATTGAATGTTCAGTCCCAACTCCACATGTCGGTGAACCTCTGTATATTTAGAATGGCCAGTTGGGACTTGGCAAGTGTCTGAGTGACTTGCTTAAACTGGTTCTGTGATGGTTCTACTTGTGAGCTTATTGGAATATAGTTGCTTTATAAAATTTAAAAATAAAATAAAAATGTTTACAGTTTGTGTAAGTCTAGGGTAACATCTGCCCTAAGACTTGCCCAATCTAAGGTGTTTTTTTTTTACATGATTAAATTCACTTTAAAAAATCATATTAAGGAGATAAAGGGACAGCTCATCCATTAAGAGCATGTACTGCTCTTGCAGAGGGCCCAGGTTCGGTCCCCAGCACCCACACAGTGGCACTCAGCCATCTGTAACTCCAGTTTCAGGTCTCCTCAGGCACCAGGCATGTCTGTGGTGAACATACATACATTTAGGCAAAACACTTATACATAAATACAAAACACTTATAAATAAATAAATCTTAAATAATAAATCAAGTGAAGTGGACCATTGAAATGACTCAGCCTGGAAGAGCGCTTGCTGCCAAGCCTTAGTGCCATACATGGGATCCATCCTGAAAAGACAGAACTACCTCCAGAAAGTTGTCCCCTGACCTTCAAACCCGTGTCATTTACACACACACACACACACACACACACACATACACACACACACACACACACACACCAGTCATGCACACACACTAAGGACTTTTTAAAAAATAAACCACCAAGACGTTGGTTTTAAAAAGAACTAATTCCCATCACAGTTACACTCAGAGTTTGGCTAAAGCTTACCAAACTCGAGTCCTCAAGCCGATGAACAAGCCAGGGTGGGGGCTGTTTTCGAACGTAGTCCACAGCTGGAGGTAAAATACCATGTGCTGAGAAAAGCTGAGGGAAGCGTAATGACGCTGACTGTGGACAGCCTGACTTCCTCACTGAAGGCTGCTCTGCCACACGTGCCCAGGGACCTGTGCCGAGCAAGAGCCGGTGAAAGCAGGAACCTTCCATGAGTCGGGCTAACCGGACCATGTGTGCCATTCTCCTTGACATTGTACTGGAAGAAATGGGAAGTCGCATCGAGGACTTACAGAAAAACGTTGATGACCTAATGGTTCAAGCTGGAATCGAGAATTCTATCAAAGAACAAACGGTAAGGCCTGGGTTAAGACATGGCCTTGGTGTATCTTGACTTCTTTCACCACTATGTGAGTTAGTGTCAATGTGTTACATGAAAACTCTTCGGGACTAGTGAGAGATGCTTCCATGTGCTGTTTTACAACTAAAACATGGCCGTCATGCCTTCGAAGGTACATATTCCAGGTGGGAATGATCACCTGAAAATCCGATTTTATTAAAGTGTTTTCCAGCCTTACTCCGTAAGTCAGTTTATAGCCACAACACAAATCATAATGAGAGGCTGGGACTCCTGTGTGAGATAATATATGTGTTTGATCATTTAAAGAAGACAGATGCAGCCTGGCATGGCGGTGCACACCTTTAATCCCAGCACTCATGAGTTCAAGGCCAGCCTGGTCTATAGAGCAAGATCCAGGACAGCCAGAGCTACACAAAGAAACCCTGTCTCTTAACACATCCCATGAACAGCTTGGAGGATGACATTCAGCCTCTACCATGAAAGCATTCCCTTTCTAAGGAATTTTATTATTGAGGAGCAAATATGTGCTGCTTCAGATCTTAGACTGTGTGTATGCCCATGTGACATACATGAAGAGAGATGACTTTATAAAATACTTAGGCATGTTATGACATGGTGTTCTGAATATATACATGATTTCAATGAATGTTTTTTATGTTAGCATAAAAAATGGGTTTCATTGTGGCATTTTTATTTCATCTTTATGTCTAGTGTGTGTGTGTGTGTGTGCACATGCATGTATGTGATTACACATGTGCCATGGCAAGTATGTGGGGATCAGAGGACAGACAACATGTAGAAGCGGCCTCTCTTCTATCATGTGTCTACTAGGAATCCAACTCAGGTCATCAGGCTTGGTGGCAAGTGCTTGCACCCCGAGTCATCTCACTGGCCCCATTATGGCACTGTTATACACATACAACATTCTACTTTCTTCTCATTCACCCTCCCCGACCCCGCCCTTCAACTGCTGTCCCACACAGACATCGAATAATTTAGATACCTTTGTTTACTTGTCTCACAATCAATTTACCGTAAATTACCCCTCCTTATCCAGCTAAATCAGAGCTAGGTCACCTATCAATGATGTATATGAATAGTCAAATCAAGTAGCTTCAAAACACTGGAGAAACAAGCATAGGGAGATCCCATCCCCCAAACTCAAAATGACAAAATCAAAATAAAATGTCTGACTGGAGGCAAAACGTGCAGCTTTCCCTACAAAAGTACTACCAGACATGTCTCGTTCACCCAGGGGCCTCCAGGCACTGTGGACTCCCAACCTCCTACCCTCCCACCATCAAATCCCCATCTTTTAAGTCCAGGGCAATAGGGCGTCAGCGGGAACAGGCAGGCCTGGTTTCCCTGGTAGACTGGCTTGAGGGCTGCTCTGGTAGTCACTCTGCAGGCTGAACTTCCCAAGCTCCAGCTTCTGCATCCAGTGGGTTAAAAAACCAACCAGATGTAGGCTGAGACCTCGACTTGAGTGTTTAACTAATGGTCAACATTTTGCTTCCTTGGTGCGCACAGTCACTAAAGGCAACATGGCTGAGGCCAGCTAGCTATCTAAAAGCTATCAAGACCTTTTAGGTTTTACAAAGCCCTTTTTATAAAGGACGGAGTAATCAGAATACTTGCACCAATTTGTGCTTGTGGCACAGCCCTATCTGATGGGAACGGCAAAAGTCATAAGGCCAGCCGGCTGCTTGACAAACATCCAGCAGAGCTGAGCTGCGTGATGGCCACCATGCCACCTTTGATTTTTATCTTTACCTGTTGCATACTTGGAGCACTTTTAATATTTGTACAAGTTGGGGATATTGGACTGATGGAAAATTCCTTATGAATCATTTATGCCTTTCTCCCAGGAGTATTGCTTCTAATTGCTTCCCCAGGAAAGTCCTGAACATGCTACCCCTCCCACTTTTAGGGAGATATTCTTATCGACTTGAAGGTCTTCCTCATGCTTTGGAGGTTGTGACAGATAAAGAAGCCAGAGGTCTCTTTAAGAGGCTATGAGACATTTTTTAAACTTCTGTCTTACTCAGGATGAGATATTCAAAACAAAGTAAACTTAAAAAGGTTAACTAATTCAATGGGCTAGAGGAGTTGGCTGCAGATCAGATTGCAAACCTCTTCCCACTAATCACTCAGGCAATTATGTGACATGTATAGCAACATAGTCAGATTAGCTGGTTATCATGTCAGAATTTGAATAATAACTGCAGCAGCTTTGGCCTGGGGATTTTTCGTGGGCACTCTGACATTTAAGAGTTAATAAGGGGGCAGCCGGGTGGTGGTGGCACACGCCTTTAATCCCAGCACTCGGGAGGCAGAGGCAGGCGGATCTCTGTGAGTTCGAGGCCAGCCTGGGCTACCAAGTAAGTTCCAGGAAAGGCGCAAAGCTACACAGAGAAACCCTGTCTCAAAAAACCAAAAAAAAAAAAGAGTTAATAATATCCTGCTTGGGACATGACAATATGCCCGGGCTGGCTTGAAGATTTTGTTTTGGTCTAGCATCCTTGAAGCAACCAAAGCTACCAGCCTGAGAACAGGCTGTCATGTGCCTCTAGATTCTTAAAAATTGGGTTCTGGGTTAATGAGTAAAAATGATAACTCAGTTTATCAATGATGTCAAAACTTGAGGGAAAATGATTGGAAATGATAAATCTGCCATAATCTACAATGATGACTAAAAGATGAACAAGAAAAAGTGAAACACATGTCCAAAAACAAAAATGATATGATCTATGTTTTGAAACAATATAAATCTATTCCTGCTTACTAAATTTTGTATAAATAAAAAAGCACCCTGGCTGCTATTGAGTCAGGCTGAAAGATTCCCCCGACCATCATGCCTGGCTCATTCCTTCCCCTGCCAACTCCTTACATCCTCTGCTGGGACCTGTCCACCCCCGGGAATGGCTCCGGCATGCTTGCTCTTGGCTGGGGCTTTCACACAGGACTTCAGAAATTCTGCAAACCCTACACTTGTTCTCCGATTGGGGAGACAGCCCCACACCCTTACTAAAAACTCTTACATTTGATGGGGTAGGATTTTATCTGTGCTGCTAAATTGTACAATCTTTTCCAGCATGCAGTCAATGCAGAATTTTGCCTAGAAAGTTCCTGCCCCCTACACACCAGAGGACAGTGAGGTGGGGGTGGTTAATCACAGTGGCAGGCTCCATTCTGTGGCTCCGATGCCTGCGGAGTGCATGCTGTTCATTCAGTCCGAATTCTGGACCCACTGACTCTTAGCCAAAGAAAAGGAACATCTATCATTTACATATTTCTCTATACTGAATTTTACCTGTGTATAAATATTTAACAATTACTAGTAGTTATGGAATTTTATTGAAAACTACTCTTGAACTTATTTAACTGAATATTAATTAGTCTGTATATAAACCATGTAAGTAAACTAATCTTTCAAAATTCTCTTTCAGACCTGAAGATGTTAAACAAGTCACAGGAAACTGCTAAAATGGAATCTATACTGTTTGAATCATCTATGCAGTATGAATTTTCATGTCCAGATTTTAATTTTTTTTTTGAGACTTGAAATCAAACCCAGGGCCTAAAATGTAATAGGTGAGTGGCTACCTCTGAGCTATATGCTAACCCATTAAAAAGTAAAATTCATTTGAGCAAAAAAAAAAAAGACAAAAGCAATAAAATAGTAGCGTAATTCAGAAGGTGACTATTTACCAAAGAGGAGACTTGTAAATAATGACAAAATATTTTCCAATGCATATTTGTAAATCATGGAAGTAAAACATCCACTATATTAGTTCACATATTTTCCAAATTAAAATTCTACATTGGTTTTAAAAAAAATCAGTCATCTGATGTAGCTGCTTTTAGCTATTTTTATTTTTTGTTAATTTTTTATTTTTCTTACAATATATTTTATCATATTTTTCCCTTCCCCTTACTCCTCTCACATCCTCCCTCTCCCCTCTTACTCACCCGATTCCCTGCCCTTTCTTGTAGCTGCTTTTACTATTTTTATTTTCTTTTTAGTCAATGCGATGCTCTTCTAAGCATGTGAGCCTGTTAAATTTTTTTCTATTGTTTTGAGATTTATTTTTTTATTTTGTGTGTGTGGATGTTTTACTTACATGTCTGTCTGTGCACCATATGTGTGCAGTGTTTGCAAAAGGCCAGAAGAGGGTGTCAGGTCCCACGGAACTCGAGTTAAAGGTGGTTGCTAGCTGCCTTTGTGGGGGCTAGGAATCATTCCAGGTCCTCAGGACGAGCATCTGGTGCTCTTAAGGCACTGAGCCATGCCTATAGCCCCATAGGTATCTGCTTTTCCATGGCTATTCTAGCTCCCTCCTGCCAGTCACTCATGCCTTCAAGACTCAATGTAACATAGCCAGGCTAAGGAAACTCTGCAGCAACCAATCTACAGAATGAAGACCCCAGAACTCAGCCAAATCAACACATAGGAACCTTGGCCTCAGAACCCTGTTCCATAGCAACCAGACTGCCCTTCATCCCTCACCTTGGGGCAGATGCTTTTCTCCCAAAGAGAGTTTTCCTGTGTCTTGAGGTGAACCTCACCCCACCAAGGAATCACTGAAGGATAGAACGATGCCAAGATAATTTGCTAGGCTATTCAGCCTTTCAAATAGTTACTCAAACCAATGTAAAATAGCTATTGTCATCTAAAGGGTCTCTCATTTATAAAAAGGTATTCCTACATAATATAAACTTAAAATCACCCCAGTTCTTCCACCAATTGGCCACTGATGACACTTTTCCTATGGAGTTTAATATGTTCAATCATGTTACCTATAATCTTACAGCCTATTCTCTTTACCTATCATAACATTGTTCCATGTGAAAATTTCATATGTTTTCCCCCAGTGGCTGCCTAATATTCCAGTATATGGCAATAATAATCTAGGAAACTAAAGATTTACTAATTCTTGGGCACTGAGATCATTATTCATTTTCATGACATTATTAATAATGCCATTGTGAGAAATTACCCACAAACCCTCTGCACACTTTAGCAAGTCAGAAATTTGACTAAATCCACAGCATTCAGCCAAACATACCTAAGGAAGGAAGTACCATCCAATGTTCCCAATGATGGTAGACATCTTTTGATCTTAAAAGGTGTGCCTTAAATTGGATCATTCGAGTTTGGTGGTCTTGGTTTGAAATCATGGTAGTGCTATTTGACTATGCTAAATTTCAACGTATCTTAGCCATAATTGTAATTTAGCAGTCTCAGCAGCTATTTGAAGAAAGTTAGATATGAGACCTCATCATCAGAATCAGGAAAGCTAGGCAGTGGCACATGCCTGCAATCCCTGTGGTAGGGAAACTGAGGCAGGAAGACCGTGAGTTTGAGGCCACCCTTGGCTCTATGGTAGATACCTGTGTCAAAATCAAAATTTAAAAAAAAATGAACAAAACCCCCCATAGATTGAGATTATTCCAGAAATGAGTTCTCATTGGCCTTCTATGAGCCTCTGTATGTTCATCCATCTTATTTTCCTTACCCTGCCTTTGGCTTTAATTTAAAATGAACAACTTGTGGGGGGAGTCGCTTTTAGTCCCAACACCCAGGAAACGGAGGTCGGCAGATCTCTGCGAGTCTGCGCATCCTGGTCTACTTAGTGAGTTCTAGGCCAGCCAGGGCTACAGGGTTAGACCCTGTCTCAAAAACAACAACAACAACAAAAGTACAATTTTTGTGTTTTTAATCAGGTGAAATTTTATTTTATGGATGGGATCACACCCCTCAGAGAGACTCCCCCCACTTTAATTTTGGGCTGTGCTCGCTGAGCTGTGCTGTGTCTGTCAAGCCCTCTCTGTGGTTCCAGAGCAATGCGGAGCTGCCCACCCTCAGGGCTCCTCATGGACCAGTGTGGACACGGTGTGGGCCTGTGTTAGGCCTTTGTCTTGTTTGCTCCAAGGCTGCACAGGCAGTCTGCAGCCAGCTGCACCTTCCTGTTTGCTGCACTGGGCTCACCAGCCGGTACCTGGGACCCTGGGGCAACAACTCAGTGCTATGCAGCGGTCACTGGACTGTTGTTTAGTGTCTTTTCTAATAGCCCTGCAATAAGGCTGCCGCTTTGCTGGTGCGCACGCGTGACGCTGTAGGTCTCTGCCAACTTCATTCCATCCGCCTCCGAGCTCCCTGGGTTTACTTCCAAGCTTACTCTCCTCTGTCTTGATAATTCCTGGACATTACCTAAAGGCATCCTGGAATGTTTGGAGACGAATCTCCAGGTGCCGAGAAAACCACCAGCTGGTTTCAGCTGGATCCAAGCAGGAATGCAAGATCAAGTCAACCGTTCTGCACTTCAGGAGCACCAGTGAGGGTGGTCACTGAGAGCCAACTGAACCTAACTTCTGTATCTGTGATGGTCTGAATGTTTACAGCCCCTCAACTGGTATGCTTGTATGCTGACCCCAGCACAGCTTTATTTGAAGAGAAGGCCTCTGAGGAAGTAATTCAGGGTAAATGAGGTCACAAGGGCAGCACCTTGATCCAGGAGGTCAGGTCTGGTGTCCTCATGAGAGACAGAAATTTGCTCTTTCTCTGTGTGCACACTAAGGACAGGTCATGAGAACACAGTGAGAAGGCTGTCCTTTGAAGCTGAACTGTCTCCAAAACTTGGCCTTGTACGTCTAGAACTGAGAAAATCCATTTTCCTTGTGTAAGCCAGTCTGTTCATTCTGGTAGGACAGTCCAAGCAAGCTGATAACGGAAGGTATACAAGGAACGTGGAATGCAAACTGTTTGCTTTCCTTTCTCTCATAACATCTGAAAAGCTATTATCAATAAAGTGTAATCAAACCTAATACAATTCACCCTAATTCAGTAAAGAACTATCTGATCTTATGTTCATTGTGCAAACAATGTAAGTAATTGTAGAGCATGTTTCTAATCTCAAACTCCGCAGCCATTTGCTACGTACCCACTTCTTACCGCACCAAGTCCTACGCAATCACTTATCCACTTTCTGTCTGAACAGACTTGCCTATCTGCACATTACATCTGTTCATCCAGTGATGGACACCCGGGCTTCCACATTTGGGCAGCTGTGAATAAAAGTTTCTGTGTGAACATCTGTTCTTTTTTGGGGGGCAGGGCTATACTATAATACCATACTGAACTTCCCGAGGACATGCCTGTTTTCCAATGTGGCTACATCCCATTATAGCCCCCACCAGCATTTTATGAAGATTACAATTTTCCCCATACTCACCAACACTTGTTATTGCCTGTCCCAGGGGAGGAGAAATGTGTGGGAGTCTGTCGGAGTCCAGCTCCGACCTGCTTCCACCCATGGAAGGGTTCTTGGGTGGAGGAGAGAGGAATGAGGAAATATTAGGTAGAAAGATAGGAGACGATAAGAAAGACAGAGACATAGGATAACTTCAGGAGGGCCCTGGGTCAATACCCAGACGCCCAGAGCTTTATTCGAAAAGGCTTTTTATAATATGCCAAGGGGAAAGGCAAAAGACCTCCCCCTTGCAAGATCAAAGCACAATGTATAGCCAAGTCTAGACCCTTCCAAACACCTGGCAAACACATCTGTGGTCAAATCATCCTATTATGCAGCCCTGCTAGGTAAAGCAAGCTCAGATTCCATGACCCTGAGTAAGGTCTCACTAGGAAGCCTCTGTGGGCCACCACAGAAATGGAATCAAACTGTGGTTGATTCCATCTCCTTCCTGAATGGTGATGTTGAGTATTTTTATGTTTTCTGGCCATTTCCCTTTCGTTGATAAAAGAATGTCAGGAATATACTCAATGTCTGTTATATGCTAGGTGTTCGGGGTCACAGATTTTTTTTTTTTAACTAGCTATTTTTAATACTGAGATGTAGTTTTACTTAATTTTGACTTTTTTAAGATATAGTATTTTAGCTCAGACTAGCCTTGAACTCCAGTTTCTCCTGCCTCCATTACATGAGTGTTGTGATCACACACATGTGCCACCATGTCCAATTTTATACCATGTGTTTTCTTGTTTTTAATTAGAAACTCTTTCCCATCCATTTTCTTTCCACCTTGCTTAAGTGCTTGGAGAAGAATAGCTATGGCTAATTGTGGTCATTTGGTTTTTAGAGGTAAATTATCTTGTTTTTTCTAGATCCTTCTCCATTTCCTCAGGATCTCTGTTGACATCAGGCCTGACCTCCCATGGGTGCTCACGGGCCACCGTAGCTACCGTATTAGATCACTCAGTGAATGAGCTCCTTTGGTGCATGAAATGGTAATGTCTACATAGTGCAGCGGGGAATCTGTTACAGAGATGGTAGGCAGGTTCACATGAAACACCACCGTGAAGGGGCTGGTGGTCAGCCCTGGCATGGGTCCCTTTATGTTGAGAATCTAGAACACCTCCATATGGACCCATCCCTGGGCAGTGAGAAAGCTAAACTTTTTTTTTCCTGACAGGGTCTCACTATATAAATCAGATGACCAGACTGGCCTCACAACCAGAGATCTGCCTGCTTCTGCTTCCCAAGCATGCACCACCATGCTTGGCTATACATCTTTAAATGTTGGAGATTAAATTGCAGATCTGCATATGAATTTTACTTTTTGCCGTGCTAAGAATTTTATGCATACTATCTCTACCACTGAGTTGCATCCCAAGCCCATCTCTTAGTCCATTTGACAAGTGTATTTATTTGTAAATGTAGGTATGAAATTTGCTTCGCTCCCGAGTTTTAATAATGGATCAGCTTACTAAGAGAAGGCACTGTCCATCTGCCAGGTGCCTAGTGAGTGGCCACCACTCCATATAAAGAAAAAGATGACACAGAGGTAGAGGCCAGCCTGAGTCAATGGGAAGCTTGACAATAAGGTCAGTTCCTCTTAAGTTGACCTTTCACTTCTGAGGATGTGTTCAGAGAGGTGACAGGGAAGACCCAGGTCCCTCCACATCACCAGGAAAGAGAAGAGACAAGGAAATTGATGTAGATACGGGGCCTCCCACCAGGTGGAATGAGGACCCCCACCTCCATTGGAAGCACGATATGGACACAATCTGAGGAGGAGTGTTAAAATACAAGGGAAGGCTCCGAACAATCACTGTTTTTGTGTGTTTTGAGACAAGCTTAGCAGACTGGCCGCAGACTTACCATCTTCCTGTCTCAGCCGGCATGTAGGAGTGCATCACACCTCACATATTTTATATGCCGAGTGAGATTAAGTCTGGCTCCTATTGTGGGTTATATCACCCCGAATCCATATACTGATGTTTTAAATCCAGTATCTCAGGCCATGACTTTATTTGGAGTGGTTATCATACGTAACTAGTCAAGATAAGGTTCCCAGAAGTGTGGAGTGACCAGCAATGTGTGGCTGGTATTCTTACAACTAGGGGGTATTTGAGACAGACACACACACGAGGAGAAAATTTGTAAAGAAAATGGTAAAGACTGGGATAAAGTATCCTCAATCCAAGGATCAGCAAAGACTGCCAGTAACCTCCAGAGCCAAGGGGCAAGGACAGATGGCCCACAACCTCAAATGGAACCCCAGAACAACTTTACCTCAGGCTCACACCTCGAAGCAGATGTGTCTTTGTGGAAGCTACCCAGTCTGTGGTAGTTTGTTCTAACAGCTCTAGCAAGCACTTGAGGATGCAGAACTTGACAGCCTCGTGGGACAAACACTTGGATTTCACCTCAAGAGTCAAGACATCTATGATGAGTAAAGCACACAGCAGACAGCCATTCCTCCTTCGCCACGTTTATTTGCTTCAGCTACTTAAGGCCCTGTAACTCTCATCTCAAGGACCCTGCAGCAGCCCACAGCCATGTTCGCTGCAGGCCCTTTCCAAAGGCTATGAAGAACTGAGTATTTCTACATGGAAGAGGCTCCAGTGTCCTTTGCACAGCCTGTGAGGGCAGTGCTCAGTATCTGTACTTTGTAGAGTAGTCCTTGGGCGACACCACCAGCCCCCGGCCTTTGCGGGCACCACGGTACACAGTCTCTATGATGTCCACCATTTCCTGCTTGTCTTCCATGGCCCAGTTGATCTTGTTGTTGTTGCCAGTGCCCAAGTCAATCATGATATGTTTGTTTCTGAAAGAGAAAAGAGCAGCAGTGCTCACAAGAGAATGCCACAAACAAGCCCATTTCCCCTGCTGTTCTAAGTGCCTATAATGTCATTTAAAGGCACAGACCATCAAGAGAGACCACAGTCCAAAGCTAGATAAAAACAAGTACTAAATATTATTCCCAGGGCTGGAGAGGTGGCTCAGAGGTTAAGAGCACTTGCTACTCTTCCAGAGGTCCAGAGTTCAATCCCAGTAACCACAGGGCAGCTCACAGCCATCTACAATGAGATCTGGTGCCCTCTTCTGGCGTGCAGGCAGAACAACACTGTATAAATTTTAAAAATTTTTTTAAAAAAGTTAAAAAAAGAATTCCCTAGGAAATGCAGTGCAGCAGGCACACACCCTTCATGCACTCTTCTGTGTTTCCTGTGCACTCATACATGTATTTTTTTTAATTTAGATTTTGGAGACAGGGTTTCTCTACATAGCTCTGACTGTCCCAGAACTCACTATATAGACCCATCTGCTTCTGCCTCCCAAGTGCTAGATTGAGGGCATGCACCACTGTGTCCTGTTGTTGTTGTTGCTTGGGGGGCCCGCCACCCAGCTCCCAAATAAATCACACAGGGAGACTTAGTCTTAATTATAAATGTTTGGCCTCAGCTTGGCTTGTTGCTAGCCAGCTTTTCTTAACTTTGAATTATCCCATCTATCTTTGGCCTCAAGGCTTTTCCCATTCTCTTACTTCTGTAAACTTTTTTTTTTTTTTCTTTTTTTGGTTTGTTTTAGAGACAGGGTTTCTCCATGTAGTTTTGCCTGGATCTCATTCTGTAGACCAGGCTGGCCATGAACTCACAGAGATCTGCCTGGCTCTGCCTCCCGAGTGCTGGGATTAAAAGCATGTGCTACTGCTGCCTGGCCTCTTCTGTAAATCTTACTCTTACTCCGTGGCTTGCTGTGTAGCTGGGTGGCTGGCCCCTGGAATCCTCCTCCTTCTCTGGCTACTTCTTTTTTTCCTCCCAGATTTCTCCTTCTATTTATCCTCTCTGCCTGCCAGCCCTGCCTATTTCTTTCTCCTGCCTCACTATTGGCCGTTCATTCTTCATTAGACCATCAGGTGTTTTAGACAGGCAAAGGAACACAGCTTCACAGAGTTAAACAAATGCAACATAAACAAAAGTAGCACACCTTACACTAATATTCTACAAGTGTCCTGAAATTGTGCATTCATATAGTAAGACTATAAAGGCCAAAAGACAGTTCTATCACTTGGAAAGACAAGTAGTTTTCCAGAGAGTTGCACTAATTTTCCTGAAAAAGCAATGTGTAACTTTTTCATGTTTTGCTCACAGGAACTTGGTACAGGTTTACCAAAAACCTTGTAACTGTTGAGTTGAGAATGGTGACCTTGCATGTCCTTGTCTGCTGTGACTGGGAAGCAAATAACCCTTCAGAGGACACATCCCCTCACCCCACTCCCTTAGGAACCTGGATTTGTACTTTCTGATGTTAACTCCTGTTGCACTTGCATGAATTTTTCCAAGTTGGCTAAAAATCTACTTTTTGGTTTAATTTTTCATTTCTACAGGATCAGGCATCCAGCTTCAGCTATAGTCCATGATCACGCCCCACTAGTTCTGAGAGCAGCGAGGAGGTTAGTTTGACATAATTTCTGCATGTCAAACATTTGCTCTCAGGGCAGCATTCCATATCCTCAATTAGCCCAGGAATGGGGCAGACACCCACATCACCTACCACCCACACCACAGCAGCCCTGCTGGGCTCCGTGGCTTACTCTCTGTGTATATTTGTGCTGAGCACACTCTACATGACCAGACTTTTGCATACCCGGAGCCCTGTGTAATCTAGACAGGTTCTTGATCAGTTATGTCTCTGGAAAGGTTCTGTAAAAAGAGGAGCCTGGCTTCTCATACTCTGTCCCAGTTCTGAGAGTGTGCATACTGGTGCATAAAGTGACTGCCATTGACCCTTGTTCTAGAACTTTGGGTTAGAGAGGGAAGAGGAAGTTTGTCTTCCTTTCTGAGTACACCATCTGTCTTAGAGACCTCAAATATGCCAGCTATGTTCCTATCTACACAACAGCATTCTTCCCTACAACCTTCTTTCTATGATGACCCCTCCTGTCCCACCTCAAGTGAGGACCTTGTTTCTCAAAAAGAGGAAAGGGGACTTTGGTTGCACACTGGGAACAACTGTGTCCCATGGTTGTATGAAAAGCAGAACTCGGCCATGATGTTCTTGTGTATCTAGTAGAGACTTGACTTCCAGACAAGCAAGTGCTGCCAGCTTCCTCACTGTCAGGAGGAGGAGGAGGAGATGAATAGGCACAGGACTGTTAGTGAGAAGATTAAATTCCCAGCCTCTGCAGATAAGAAGATGCTGAGATTCTGCAATGGCAGCTGAATATGTGGCACAGAAAAGGGACAAGGACATGGCCATCAGAACTCATGCTGAAGGCCTGGAATGACCATAGGTCAGAGCACTCACACACAGGAGAACAGTGGGTGTGTCTCCCAAGGGCGGGTGGCCTTCCCAGTCTACAGAAGGCATCTGAAGCTGGAACATCATTTCCTATTCAGAAGTCACCCAGTAGAGGACACCTCCTCTGCTTAACTTGCACCTCGAACTGTGAAGGACAGAAAGGGCTGGAGAGGAGAAGAGAATGGCACCCACTGTGGTTGCAGGAGGCTGGTCAACCTGCTCAGTTACAAGCACCAATCACAAAGAAGGGGACTTGGTCAGACCCTTCCAGAGGTAAAACACAGCTAGGAGGGTAACAGCAAGCCATATTACCTAAGAAGCTCATGGAGCTCTACCGTGTGTGTGTGTGGGGGGGGGGGGGGCGTTTCCACCCATTTCCTCTGAGCCAGAACTACTGGAGGCCTCACTTATGTCTCAGCTTCACAGAAGCAGAGACAAAGGGGCTTTAGAGCTGGGCTGTGCTTCCGCCACAGAACTCAACCATGCTGACTCGAGTGATCGGGACAATGAGGACTGTGAGTTGCTGGGTCCAGGCGTGGGAGCTTAAGGGGTCCTTGGAAACCCAGGAGAGAGCCTGCTTTGCTTATGGGAAGGATGATAATCTTGAGGAGTAAGAGGTAAAATCCTATGATACTTCCCTACGAGCCTGGCACATGATACTGCAGAGGAAATTCCCGACATGCATCAAGCTCCTCAGCAGCTGGCTTTAAAAAGGAGATTATCCCGGCTTACACAGGTGACTCTAGCCCTCCCTCCAAGAGGTGGAGCTGGAAGGCAGGACTGTATAAAAAGGACTCACTGTGACAGGCAATGGATGCTGCCTTATTGTGGTGGAGGAGCCTGGAGGAGCAGAGTGGCTCCCACCAACAGCACCAAGAAGCCTTAGACACCCCGAGGGGCTCCAGACAAGTCCACAGCCTACACGTCAAACCTGTGAGGCTCTGGCAGGGACTCAGTTGGCCCTGCTTACCTCCAGAACTGTAAATTCATAAATGAGAGCCAATTCACACTAAGTCTCTGTACAAGGTGAAACACACAACCCTGCTTATCAGTCTGGACACTACTTTTGGAGTTCTGTGACTATACACCAACTTCTTTAGTAATTATATATAGGAAAGACTTTTGACGAGCAGTGCCAATGTCAAATGGAGATGTCTTTCCAAATCTCCAGCGGAGTGTTTGAGATGATGAAACAATCTTGGATTGTATAAGCAAAGTAGTTAAGTTCAGGTTTTCTTGAGTGTTATTATCAAAGGACACCAAATAAAGTCAATGATAATATTTAACAAGTGAAGTTACTTTTTAAAAGGTTTATTCATCAGCAGATTTTCTCTGAAGGCATCTTAAATGCCAGTAAGAATGTCTTCCATTTAATTAGACTTCACACCAGTTTCTGCATTATATTTCCAATGTGTAATTTGTTACTGAGTGAATGTTAAACCTGGAATTGCTACTTTGGAATCATTTCAAAGATTCACACTGACTGCCTAAGGTAAAATGCACGACCGACTTCCTTCTAAACCAGAGCCTCTGTCCAATCAAACCCCAAACCACAGTATCCCACGTCAGTGACAACTTCAAGACAGCATACCTGAAGAAAAACATGACAGTACACGGGTCATATAACTCATACATCTTGTTGAAATCAGGTACTTCTGTAATATCCACAAGATAAATAACTGCAAAATTTTTAACCTAGAAAGAGATTAAAAAAATAAATAAATAAATAAAAACAAATTGGCTTTCATTTCATAAAAGCAAATTAAAGCGAAAACAAGACTCTGTGTAATTGGGCATTTTTTCAAACTAGTTATTAAATATTTGTCCCATAGAGCTGACAGACGAAAACCGCAGAATGCTGCCAGGATCCCGGCTAGTGCTACTTACAGCTGC
Source organism: Peromyscus leucopus (assembly GCF_004664715.2). Lineage (NCBI taxonomy): Eukaryota > Metazoa > Chordata > Mammalia > Rodentia > Cricetidae > Peromyscus > Peromyscus leucopus. Next base: position 67,793,099 of record NC_051079.1, on the reverse strand, counting down.
AGCATTTCCAAGTCACTTACAAATTAAATTTGTCTCAGGCATCAAGTTAATAGTCCTGCAGAAAACGTCCACAGCCCTCTCACTCACTCACCAACAAGCCACATGCATTTTTATCAGTTTGTACTTTGACAAATACTCATTACATGCATTAAACATGCCTATAAGACTCAATCATCCATTCTCCCTAATTGCTTTTGCTTCAATGCTTACAAACACTGACAGTTACTATCCCATGAGCTAAACTTTCTATTTTGAAGAATTTTCTAGTCCAAATTCATCAGTTCAGAAAAAATAAAACCACGAGATTAAAATCATCTTAAATCCCACTCAGAGGCAACTGCTGTTAATATTCTTGCGAAGTTCTGCCCCATCTCTCCTAGGTACATCTAAAACTACACCATTTTAACAAAACATGGTCACACTCATCTATGTCCTGCTTCTACTGTAGGCATTCTCATGTAAATTTCCAGAGACATACTTCATTTTTTTAAGACAGGCTGGCCTCGACCTGCTGTGCAGCTAAGGATGACCTTGAACTCCTGTCCGAGTGCTCAGACTACAAGCTGACCTCAGCCCTGGTTCAGTGACACTGGAACTGGAACCCAGGGCTTTGTGCATGCTAGGCGAGCGAGCATTCTAACTGAGCCGTATCTTTCGCCTTCACCGAAAACTTCTGTTTTAGCTGCCATACTCCATCCAATGGCTACACCATATTTTGGCACTCTATGGTTATTTTCTTCCTGAGGTTCTAGGAGTATCAATAAATCCACCATGCAAGTTACCTTTAAATTTATGTACATACTTCACGATTTCCTAAGGATAATTCTTAAAACAGCCTTAGACCCAGAGTAGGATTTCTTCCTTAAAAATGCTCTGTGCCCTGTAAAGGCACAACTTAGGAATGTCATAGTTGAACTGTGTCCCAGGAGTCTAATTCTTAACCCCCAAACTGAGAAGTGATTCCAGAAAGAGGGTCACGGCAGATGAAGTCAGTCAGGGTCAAGATGAGGAGGTGGGCCCCAAGTCCATGACTGCTCTCTATTCATAGGGACAAGGTTACATGACAGCCACTGGGAAACATGTGGACTGGAGACATATATACAAGCCAAGGACATCAGTGACAGGTTGAAATGACCAGGAGTGGCACCAACAACCAACCTCCTTTCCCATTTTCCATTCACCCTATTAAGAACTTTAAGTTAATTCTCGAGGGTCTGTGTGTAGGGATGAGGAGGTCAGAGGGCAACTCCAGGAGCCAGGTTCTTCCTTTCACCACGGAGATGCCCAGACGACTGAACTCAGGTCATCAGGCTTACGGGGCAAATGCTTCTACCTGCTAGTAAGCCATCTTGCTACACACACACACCCATTCTGGAACATCTTGTCTCATTTTCTCTTCACAAGAACCTTAAAAGGCTGCCCTCAGAGAGTATGTCACTAGCTGGCACAAGGTCATACACGAGTATATACCCAAGCCCGACTCCATGTTTTTCCTAAGTCGCTTTAACATCCCCGAAGCGTCAATACTGTTGACTTGGTATTCAATTGATTGCTCAACAGGTAAGGGCTCTTGCCCTCATGCCTGACCACCTCAGGACCCTTGCAACCCACATGATAAGAGAACCAACTCCCGCCGGGCGGTGGTGGCGCACGCCTTTAATCCCAGCACTCGGGAGGCAGAGCCAGGCGGATCTCTGTGAGTTCGAGGCCAGCCTGGGCTACCAAGTGAGCTCCAGGAAAGGTGCAAAGCTACACAGAGAAACCCTGTCTTGAAAAACCAAAAAAAAAAAAAAAAAAAAAAAAAAAAGAGAGAACCAACTCCCAAGTTGTCCTCTGGCCACATTTGTGCTGTGGCACACCCACAACACAGGATTTTCCATGTCCTGTATGTTTGGGGTTTGTCTGAGAAAGGTCTTTTTATATAGCTCAGGATGACCTCAGATTTGCTGTGGAGTTCAAGATGATCTTGAAGAGTGCAGGGATTACAGGTATGCACTAACCTCACCTGGCTAAGAACACTTAGTGCTTTCCTCCTTCTGTGGCACTGCCGATTGAACCCAGGGCCTCGTGCCTACAAACGAGGCAAGCATGTTACCACTGAACTTATCTCTGGCATTTCCCATTTTCCATTTTGAAACAAGGTCTCACCAAATTTCCCTCACTGACCTCAATGCACTTGAACTCAGGCCCTGAACTTGTGACCCTCCTGCCCCAGCTTCCCATGCTCTGAGATGGCAGGCATGCACCATTATGCCCATTTCCTTATTTCTTAATATGACTAGTGTTCTTAAAACCTACAGATGGGCGTATGCCCTAGTGACAGAGTGTTTGCTCTGTATGCAAGATCCCAGGTTCAATCCCCAGTGTGCTCCCCCACCAAGTCACCTGCAAAACACAAACCAAACTCTCAACTTCTCAGCTGGGAAAGTAGGCCAGGGTGCAGCACCTGCCTAGCATATGCAAAGCCCTGGGTTCGACCGACAGAACCACAAAACCCCCCACCCCGAATCCAGCTTAAAAAATTTATGGTGAATATGGCATCTGGGATCTGCTTCCAATGATACAGCACAAAGGCAAGCTAGAGAACACCACACTGACAGCATGACAGGCATTCACTGCACTCTATTGTTGGTAGCATTTTGAAAATTGGTAAGGAAATTAAATGTACCACCAGTGAGAGTTACACTTAACAAGGACTCCACTTGTCTTTAGCTTTAATGGAGACCTTAAACATGGTACATGGTGCACTGTGCATGTGTGTGTTCCACTGTCTACATATCATGGCACATAAGCGATATGTGCCGTGTACATGTCATGCATGCCATGGCGCATGAAGGATGTGTGTACATTACCATCTGCAGATCACGGTGCACAGGGATGTGTGCTTTTCTCTTAATCACTCCAGAAACCCTTAACATTGTGCCCTCAGACATCATGCACACACCTTAGTTGGATCTCATTCTCACTGAAAGTATTTCTGAAACTCTGCTTTCCCATCATATCCATATTAAAACCATCAGCCCGGTCACCAGGAGCCAGCTTTCAAAGTAAACATACTCTATTCTGGTTTATTTAAAAATAAAATAGCTCACTACAAAAACTGAGGCCACAGAATCACCAGATTAAGAGTGGACACTGCAATCCATTTTCTCTTCAACATGCTCAGGATCAAACACACAGTTAAGTACCAACCACACAACCATTTAAATATGGGGCATTTAATGACCAGCAAGAGCCGCTGACGGAATAAACACCAACCTGTTTTAAGATACCAGTGTTTCTCCTGTCTTCAAGCTTAGCCTGGCCCACCATCATTAGACAAAGGCTTCATGTCAAACACATACTGTAAGGACTTCCATAAACATTTCAGGGCAGATTAGCTCAAAAACGTCTACTATATGCAAGGAACTTGTTACTCATGGATTCTAGTTCAACAGTCTTGGAGAACTTATTAGTATTTCACATACAAAATCAAGGCTCAAAAAGATTGTTATGTGGCCCCAAGACCTATGGAAAATAGCAGAGCTGAAACTGGACCCAGGTCTGTCCCAAACACCTCTGGATGAGATTTCCTGAGCTGAGTCATGAAGAAATTGTTCTGCTTAAAAAGGCAGAGCTAGAATTGCAGAGGGTGGGAGTCATTCATGTAGAAAGAACTCTGCCTATAAAGACAAAGACACATCCATGTGGGAGGCAGAGCCAGGCAGATCTGTGTTCAAGGCCAGCCGAGTTCCAGGGCACCCAGGACTACAGAAAACCCCCATCTAGAAACACCAAAGTGGGGGGCTGGGAGAGAGTGGAGACAGACACAAAAGAGCAGCCAAATCCCATCATCTAGCTCCTGGATGGGAAAGCAAAACTAGGATTTCTTCTCGGGCCAGCGTGCAAGGGCCCTGCACACTGGCTGGGTTCACAAGGTATCCAAGTCCAGTTGGTACAAAATGAGCTTAAGAAAACTAAGCATCGGAACAATGGCTCAAAGGCTTGAGATGGACTTGACGCTGGGCTGGGGAAGACTACTTTACAGCCACCATTTGCTCCCAGCAGGGCCCAAGCACAGATGGTATTGGTGCTGGTGCTTTAATGTTTGTGTGGAAGCCCTTTGCAGAGTAAGTGTGTGTGAGGCCTGCACTGTAATCTCCAACACCAAAACCCAACCATAAGGCCCCTGTGTTGAGGTCACTGAAAACTCAAGTCAGACAAGACTAAGAAGCTCTGCTGACTGACTCCTGGGCGGTCACAGATGACAGGGCAAAACAGGGAAAAGCTGCATAAAAAGTTCTGAGGTGAGGAAAACCCTAGAGACAAGACAGGGAAGAATGAAGAGGTGGGCAGGGAAGGAAAGCATCCTTCAGCCTTCACTCCCCTGTTCTATGGGGTGAACAGCAAACATGGATCTGCTGTGTTTTTTCCACGGTCCTAGAGAGCCTGAAGACGAGGGGCTAAGGTGAAGACATTCACAAGCCAAAGCTCCAGTTCCCTGGCAAGTTCTTCTCTTTTAAGACAAGGTCTTACTGTGTAGTCCTAGCTGGCCCAGAACTCGCTCTGTACATCAGACTGGCTTGGAATTCAAGGAGATCTGCATGCCTCTAGCTCCAAAGTGCTGGGATCAAAGGGGTGTGTCATCACACTATTTAATCTTAAGTGTCACAGAGCAGAAATACTCCACATTTCATAGGCATTACAACAAAGTTAAAATTTAAATTATCAATAAGAAAAGGACTAACTCTGTCTTCTACAGTATGAACTGCTAATCCAATGAAAGGTCAGAATACCTTTCAGAGTGGGGATTATTTAGACATCTAGACTCTCCAGTGCCCCAAATAAAATAGAAACTGGTAAGAGGAACCATGTCCTCTCAAAAATGAAATCCTCATCTGTTTTATAAATAAGCACACAAATATTCTAATTCAACATTCTCTCATAATTCTTCACACCAGATGCTGGCTTATGGCAAATCTTTTTAAAAGGCCTTATTTCCTATTCTTCACTCAATAAGGAAAGGGCAGGTCATCCAGAAGACAGTGACATCACAGGGCCTTTCCCCTTCCTTTGTGTCACAGCTTTGAGATCAACCCTGAACCCTAAGGGTGGAATTTGTTACCTCCACTGAGGGGGCCTTGGGACCAAACACAGAGTACTAGGTAAGGATTAACCAATGAATTCCCACAACAAACGTGTATTCCTTTCTAGTATTTTTATTTTTTTCAGGCTAGAGATTACAATTTGATTTCTGCTTGAGTAGAAGTCCGATACCTAGCGCCTTCTCCCACTGGGAAAGGGAACATTCTTCAAAAGGAGGGAGGGCAGGGCCAGGCAGTTTCCAGACAGAGAAAGCAAGACGAAGTAACTTCCACCAGACAGAGGCAGAGGGCATAAGGACTGACTTGACGGTCAGTCCTGCCTACTCAAGAATGAAAACCCAGAAAAAATAATGGCAAACGCTGAAAGCTGGGGAGCTTCCCAAGTTGTCCGTACTTCCTGTTTGGCATTCTAGGGAAATCTCCAGGATACATACACACGGTCAGTGCAGGACAACCGCAAACAATACAACAGCAGCTGGAAGCAGCCAAGGAAGGTGCTGCGATGGCAGGCCTCGAGATTCCCTGGCTCCTGCACAGAGGTTCTGTGTCCAGGAGCGCCTTCATGATCAACAGAGGCTATGTGCAAGGCTGCTGCTAAGCGCTGAAAATGAGAAGCCATTGACCACTGTGAGATGACCCCAGAGTAGGTAGAGAGCACAAGCAGGTCCCCCGGAAACGTGTGTTTTAGCCAGGCTACAAGACAAGAACCGTGCTGCTCCAGCAGGCTTAGGGGGTGGACTCCAAGTCTTGCAAGCTGTCCTGGACATCAGTGCTGTCTTTGCTGTCACGGCCACTATCCTCTCCGACCAGGTTCTCCTGCTGACAGGCCTCTTCAGAACCAGGTGTGCTGCCCTGGGTCTCCTTGGAGCCCAGGACCACGTATCTGCCCTTCTTCAGCACCAGCTGACGTCTCAGCTCATCTGCCATCTGGGAGAGATCCCGCTTCATAGCATAGGCATCTTCTCCATCTGCATAGTACTTGGGCTCCACCTCACTAACCTGGAAGTTCAGGGTGTTGGAGTAAAGGTGCAAGGCTGCTCGGTTGCTCTTCCTGACATGCAGGGATACATACTTAGCGCTGAAGTTCTCAATCATGGCCCGTGAGGCCTGGTCCATCAGCTTCTGGGCCAGGCCAAGGCGCCGATGGGAGCGTTTCACAGCCAATGAGGTGATGTGTCCATGAGGGACATCATCAGGATCCTCTTCCATTTTGGCCAGCACATAACCCACGATCTTCCCATCCTCATCCTCAGCAATGTAGGAGAGCTGGGGCCAAGAGAGGCCATGATAGAAATAGTACTTCATCTGATAGTTCTCAGGAAGGCAAAGGAGGTTGCAGTGTTGCATGTTCATCAGGTCATCTGGCCGAGCCCGGCGGATGTTCATATTGGCAGCAGAGAGGCCTATCAGACTCGAGAACCAGAGAGGATGCCACGGAGCACAAGCGACACCAACCGCGTTTGCCTCGAGGAATTGACACAAAGGTGTATTTCAAAACTCAAGAAACACAGCACCGTCATTATAACTGTACCTTTGAAGAATACGATTTAACAGGCAGTCCTGGCTACGGAACCTTAATGTAATGACATGATCTTAACTCTGTACTCAAGCTTGAAGAGGCTCTCATCCATAAGACCTTGGGAGCAGGGTCTTGGCAAAGACTGGTCCTTCTGGTGAGGATGGGTTCTCTGTCTATGAGGCTATCTATATACTCATGTGACAATTAGGTGAGAAAGTACTAGGATAGCATCAGACCTCCCCTGCTAACTTCTGCACCTTCTTGGATTCTATCTGCAACAGCAGTGTGTGCAAGCTACCTCAAAATAGGGGCTGCTTGCACTCTGGCTCTTGCTTCCAGGTGGGCTAGAATATAAACTCAACAGCACTGTTTCTCCTGCTACTCACTGTCCACCCATTTATCAATTTGCAGTTCACTAAGATTTCCACTCCTGTTTTATATAAAACAGATTAAAGTAGATGTCCACTACTTTTTTCTCCAATAACCGTTTTGAAAAATATAAAAATAAATGGAAAAATATTGCTGTATATATGCTCTGTATATTTATTTCCCACAAGTTATGGGACTTTAAAAAGCATGGGCAACATCTGTATGTGCTTCCTAACAAGCTTGTGTCTGGGCAGAGAAGTTTTTCACAAGCTCCACAATAACACCAAAGTCCACACTCTGCTGTGTCTGAGACTCCCTGACAGCATTCTTTAAAAGCTCTATAAACATTATTTGTCTTGTCAGTTTTCCAAAATTTTATCTTGTGTACATTTATATTCATGTGTGTATATGGTACAGACATGCCATAGCACATGTGTGGAGGTCAGAGAACAACTTGTGGAGCTGGTTCTTTCCTTACTTGGATGTGGGTTTCTGTGTGGCCTCCGTCTGCTGAGCCATCTCACCAGCCACAATATATGTTTCTTTCAGAACATGCCATTACATGTCAATATATCCCAGAAGATATTTTAAATGCTATTTATATGGACTTTTTAAACACACAAAACTAACTGAATCATTATTTTTGTGTTGTCACAGTATTAAAGGGATACTAATTCCTAGAGTACTTTTGTAGCAAAGTATATTCCCACCCGATGGGAAAGAGATCACAGGTTCATGAAATAGTCTCTCTTCAAAGTCGCATGTAATCAGCTTTACCGAGAACTTACTCAGTAAGCTCCCGATCTTTAAGGATACTTGCTCCCTACTACCTTCCTTCCTTAATTATTTAATTCAAAACTATTCCAGCATCAGGTGGAGGTGGGCACTGCAAGCAGCACACTGGCTAATGAACACATTCTAGGAGAAATGGGACACTCAAGTCCAGCCTGAACACATGGAACTTTTACTCACTTTAAAACAGCTGGGATATCCAAACAGGACTCATACAAGATGAGAAAGATCTCCCACTATCTTCCATTTCTGCAGAGGGAGATTTTCAAATAGTTATACTGTTCTTTATACTAAAATCTTAAAATTTCAAAATTTTTGTTCCCCCAGTTTCCAAAAATATGAATTTATATTTTGCCATTATACTAAGAAAGCAAAACATTAATAGTAGTCTTTTTAATTTATTTCAAATTACATTTTTTAATAACTATACTAAAACACAGTATTAAAGGCTTATTAAGGATATGGAAAAGGATTACTCAGTGATTAGAGAGCTTGTAGGGCACAAGTTCAGAACCCCAGAAACCCACATAACTACCAAGAAGGTGTGATGGCCTTTCTGAAATTCTAGTCTTAGAGGTGAAGACAGAGGACCCCCTAGGATCACGATGGCTAGTAAGACTAGCCTTAGTGACAAGCTCTAGTTTTAAGCAAAGACCCTGCCTCAATGGATAATGAGGTGGAAGATGGACTGAGGATTATTGCTAACAAATACCTTGGGCCACCATCTGTGGTGGTGGCGGTGGCGGTGGCACACACACACACACACAAAATGGAAAAATAAAAGGAAACTGGAGGACATAGCCCACCTGCCTAGCATGCTAGCACCAGAAAGTTTTAAAAAAAAGGGAAAAGTGGAGAAGTTATTAAGAATGTAATCAAGGCTGGGCAGTAGTGACACACGCCTTTAATCCCAGCACTAGGGAGGCAAAGGCAGGAGGATCTCTTCGACTTTGAGGCCAGCCTGGTCTACAAAGCAAGTTCCAGGACAACCAGGACTACACAGAGAAACCCTTTCTTGAAAAACAAAAGACTATAATCAAATTTAGGACAAAAGAAAATGCAATTTAAGAGACCAAAGAAAATATTTTAAAATGAGACTAATGTGCCCACTAGCAAATACAACACATGTCTAGTAGAGCTGACAGTTCCATCTGCACCTGACACAGTACAACGAGAAAAGCAGAGAACACTTCTGGCAAAAAAAGTTCTACTTAGCTGGGAAAAGCCAAGAGCATCATCATACCCAGCCATCCTGACAGGAAACCCCACCGAGGCTGCTCATGCCTTCTCAGGTGAGGACAGTTAGGGAACAGCTGTCCGTAACCGACAGACCCAACAGCGCAGACTTGCTTTTAGTGCTGCTTCAGAGAAGTTCAGCATCTGTTGACGAAATGGATCCAACCACCTCATTCTTACCTCTAGCCCTGACTGGCAAAACAGCCAGCATGGGAGAGAAATGTTCTCTCAGCCCTCGCCACACCCTCAGGTCTTCACTGTCCTGGAGTCCAAGAGGAACAGGGCAGGGATGGCTGAGAAGAATTCCCTGGGTCCCACCCTCTTTAACAAGGCTTCCTGTGCCCGGCCCAGACCAACATCCCTGAAGACACCTGTGATGACTAAAATGTCAGAACTGTCCTCTATTGTTCTCTCCTAAACCCAAAAGCAGAAACCAACCCACGGAGAGCCAAATAATGTTGCCTCTCCTACTTATACACACACCTAGGTCTTCCTCCAAAGAGTTTCTTTGGTATGGTGATTGTGGTTCAGTGGTAGAGCCCTTGCCTGGCACGTCCGAGGCCCTGGCTTCACTTGCAGCACAGTAAATGAAGTAATAATGCTATGGGGGAGCCATTTGGAGGACAAGAATTACTGCAAGCCAGCTTACATTAGCATCCGTGAGAGGGAAAAGTTTCAGCGTTTCTGTGAGTGTTTATTCTTTAAAACAAACTCTCAGGTTAGGCAGGGCGGCAAATGCCTTTCATCCTAGCACTGGAGGTGAGGAAAAAGGAGTTAGGGATGTCTGTAAGGTCTACAAAAGTTCCAGAGCTACTTAGGGAGGCCCTGTCTCAAGACAATAAAAAATAAGAAAGAAAACAAAAGACTATTCAAATTACTCATGGAATAGTATCACTAAATGTTTTATTACTTTACTGTCTTTGTCACTGGCCCTATTGTTACAATTACAATTGTTACAAAAGTCTAAGTAAGTTATCCTAAAACTGTTAAAAGGAACTCACAGAAAGAGAATAAACCTCCTAACCAAAGTGCTTTGGAGCTCAGGCCTATAATCCCAGTACTTGTGATGAGGCAGAGAATGAAAAAAAAAAAGTTCAAGGTTACCCTAGGCTACACAATAAATCCGCTGCCCCCTCCTCTTGCAAAAGAAAAAAAAAATTAAAAAGTTTACCACAATATTAACCTAGAAGTTCTGATTTATAAATACAATAAAGTACCAAGGAAAGGCCAATCCTGTTAAACTAGGCTGCTTAAGTATGTTTCAAAACTCTCAAATTCATTCTGTTCACTATACACACCATACAGTAACTCTGTGTTTTGTTTTGTTTTGTTTTGTTTTGTTTTGGGGGGGGAGAATGGGTCTTAAGTCCTGACTGGCCTGGAACTCAGATCAGTCGGCCTCAGCTTCCAAAGTGCTGGGAGTAAATGCTTGTGCCGTTGCACCTGGCCCTAGTAAATTCTTTAGGAAACACTATCAAGGTCCACAGTGGTGCACACCTGTAATCCCAACACTCTTAAGAGGCTGAGGCAGGACGGTGATGAATTCAAGGCCCGTCTCGATTATATACAAGACCTATCTCAGAACAATTCTCTTCCCCAATCATCACAACAAAATTCATCATCACAACGAGTCATGTACTTTAGGAGGGCGATCATAAATCTCTTCAAAGTTTAAGAAACCGACTTTCTGGCACAAACCTTCCCCGTCCGTGTTCATGAACCCTGTCTTTCCCTTCTGTGGGTCAATGGGTGTGTATGGAACACGGGACTCCGGCTTGAATCTCGCGTCCCAACCGCGCTGCAGGCCGGCAGGCGGGCAGGGCCCAACAGGGCGAGTCCCGCACATGCGTTCGTTACCTTTTCGGCGATGCTGTACAGAACCTCGTCCATCTTCATGCAAGTGGGGTCCCAGTCGTGTCCGAAGCGAATGACGACCACGCGGTCCTCCTCGGAAAGGATGGCCTGGTCTACCTGCCAGCCATTGTGCAGATGCGGGAGCATGTACGACATCCTGAGCGGGCCTGCGCGGCCGGGTGCCGCGAGCTGCCTGCGGGTGCAGAGAACCGTGAGCTCCGCGGCCCCACCCGGGCCCCAGGACCCCGGCCCGCACCCCGGACTCTCCGCCTGGGGCCCCACTGCGAACCCCGCAGGCCCACGCCACCCTCAAACCTCCACTTGCGGCCCAGGGCCCGAGGCCTGCGCCGGGCCTCGGCTCGCCCCGGAACCACACCCCTGGACCTCCATCTCCACAGGGGGCCGTACCCCGGCGGCCCCAGTCCCAGGGGCCCACGCCGGGCAACCTCTAACCTCGTGAAAGCCCACGCGGCCCGACCGCCTGCTTCTCCTCGCCCGCCTGCGACTCCTCGCCGGACCAGCGCCTCCCGCGCCGCGGACCCCCCGGGCGTACGTGCTGACGTTTTTTTCTATCGCTGCTGCGCAGGCGCGGGCGCACGCCTGGCCCGCGCGCATGCGCGGTGAGGACGCGGGAGGGCCTTAGGGTCTCTCGGCTGCCCTCATCCAGGCTGGTTTCCAGCGTCTGCACCCGGCCTTGCGGGCTCGCCTTCTTGGTGGATGGGTGCCTGAGCCCTAATCCCGGCCCATCCTGGTTAGCAAGCGCTCCAGAGCACGGCCGACACCCAGATGTCCCCATTTCAGAACGCACCTAGGGTTGCGGGTGGTGGTTTGCCTCTACTTTTATTATTTTTATTGTGCTGGAACCATCCATGCCCCTGATCGTTTCCGAAGGCCTATCTGTGCACTCTTGTGTAAAATCTCCTCTTTCAGCGCCGTCAGACGCTCCTCTGAATATGACCAAGGTTTTTTTCCCCTCTGCCTTAGCCTTGAAGTCAGTTTTCCTTGGCTTCAGCCATTATCTTCCTCCTAGTTTCTCTTTCACAGATCCATCCCTCTTCCCCAGTAATGGTCCATAGTTCATAATAGAACGCCTTTTCCTCCCTACAAGGCTGTGTCGCAGTGTTGCTGAACCATCTTCTTAAGCTTTTACAACTAGGATTGATTTTATCTGTGTGTGTATACATGCGTATTATATATATATAAATTTGTCACTTTAACCATTTACTGTCATTAAGTAGGAATACAGCAGGGCTGTGGTGGCACACGCCTTTAGTCCCAGCACTCGGGAGGCAGAGGCAGGTGGATCTCTGTGAGTTCAAGGCCAGCCTGGTCTACAGAGCGAGATCCAGGACAGGCACCAAAGCTACACAGAGAAACCCTGTCTTGAAAACAAACAAACAACAACAACAAAAAAGTATGAGTATATTTGTATTGTACAACCATCGCCACTACTCATCTCCTGATAACATTTAGAAATCAAAAAGCAGAGGCTGGAAAAATGGCTCCGAAGTGAAAAGCATTTTTTGCTCTTCCAGAAGACCCAGATTCGATTTTCAGCACCCACATGTCAGCTGACAGCTGTCCATAACTCCAGTTCCGGGGGATCCAGCATCCTTTTGTAGTCTTCTCAAGCACAAGGCACAAACAGTGCACTTACATGCCTGTAGACAAAACATTCATATACATAAAATAAAAAATAACCTCTTTTCTGTTTAAGTTCATTCTTGTGCTACATAGTATGTGTGAGGTCAGTCAGAACTACCTAAGATCCTGTCTCAAAAATAAATAAAAATAGTTTTTAAAAACACCAAAACCGGGGATGGAGAGATGGCTCAGAGTTTAAGAGCACTGGCTGCTCTTCCAGAGGTCCTGAGTTCAATTCCCAACAGCCACATGGTGGCTCACAACCGTCTGTAATGAGATCTGGCGCCCTCTTCTGGCCTGTAGACATACATGCGCACAGAACACTATACATAATAAATAAATAAGTATTAAAACAAAACTAGGGGTTTCAGATTTAGCTCAGTGGTAGAGCGCCTGCCTAGCAAGCGCAAGGCCATGGGTTCGGTCCTCAGCTCCGGAAGAAAAATATTAAAACTAAACAAAAAAAATACCACCAAAACTTTTATTGACATATACTGTATACATATATTCTAAATTTCACCCGAGTAAGGTTGGAGAACTGTGAAACTGAGATTACAATCAAATTTTAGGAAAAAAGTCACTCTTAAGAGAAAAGGCAATCATTTCCCATTTCTTCATCTTCTGGCAATCACTAATCTATATTCTGTCTGTAGACTGACCTATTTTAGACATTTCAAATAAGTAGAATTGTATAGCAGCCTTCCCAAATCTAGATAGCTTCAGGTTCTAAAGTCCATACATGTTGTAGCTAACATCAGTATTTCCTCTTATTACTCTCTAGTATTCCATTACATGCATATACCATTATATACTATTTCTCCCCTAGTCCATTGGCATTTAGGTTCTTCCCCCCCCCCCTTTTGTTGTAAATTGATTCTTCCTTTACATAGCATATCCTGATTGGAAGATCCAGTGTGTGCGTCAACTGACCACCGGGCACAGTACTCTGTCTGTCCCATGGCACTTCAGCTCAACACGAATCTCGTTGCTTGATGGGGCCCACTCCAACTGCGATCCTGTCCTTCGGCTCGTCTGTCTGGACATCTTGCACCTTGCCTCTATGCTTCTGTGTCTTGTCCCCACAGTCCATGGCTCTGTGGCTCAGCTATAATCCTCAGGTCAGCTTAAAGTCTCATACTGGAGACCCTGCAGCTTAGCTCTGAAATTCCAGCAGATCTCCAGCTGGATTTCTCCTATTTTCTAACCACTTCTATCTCCAGTAAGGCCTCTTTGAACTGTGGGACCTCTTTAAAACTTTCATAATCTCCATTAACCTACACACACACACACACTCCTTCCATGTAAGATATAATTTGAGATAAGAGTTAATAAGATTGGAGTAAAAGAACCTGTTTGTGTTTAAGCCAGGCAGTGGTGGCGCACACCTTTAATCCCAGCACTCAGGAGGCAGAGGCAGGCAAATCTCTGTGAGTCTGAGGCCAGCCTGGCTACAGAACGAGATCCAGGACAGGCTCCAAAGTTACACAAAGAAACTCTGTCTTGAAAAAGAAGAAGAAGAAGAAGAAGAAGAAGAAGAAGAAGAAGAAGAAGAAGAAGAAGAAGAAGAAGCTGTTTGCCAATAAGCAATAGGAATAGGAAACGAAGAGTACTTGGTGAAGAGTAGACAACAAAACCAACCCAGCTGCGGATCCCCTGCTCTTCAGCACACTCCTGCATCGGGGGGAGACACAGCTGTCCGTGTTTCTGGCATAGCATACCACAACAGCTGCTTTGCAGATGACTCTCTGAGTTCTGTTGTCCGTGTTATTGTCACCTGCATGGTTTTCATCCTCACCATCCAACACATCCTCTCGAGTCTCTGCCACACAGCCCAAACGTGTGGCTGCACCAGGGAGCCTGCTAAGCCCATGAGATAAGCCTTGAGGCACTTAAACCTTTAATTCATCACAAAGACAGTAATAAATATTGTTTTATTTCTATGGTGGAAAATGGTCACTTCCAGTACGTTTTGTTATCAGGAAGTTCAAAGTATGCCACCTCTGAACATGCTGCACTGATTTATCTACTATTTTGAATTAAAGCCATTTAAAAATGAGCAGGTACAAAAAAAAATTCCCTGACTTGTATTTTTTCTTAAAAGGAGATGAAATTCCTGTGTAAAGCTGTTCTTCTCAGCCAGGCATGGTGGGGCACACCTGTAATAGCAGCCCTTGAGAAGCTGAGGGTTAGGGTTTTAGGTCAGTCTGGGCTACAGAGCCCTCCCCTGAAGTGACAAGCCTGTCCTACCACTGTCACTGAGGACCGGGAGCGATTTAAACATTGCTAAAGGACCCTCCCATCCCCAGTACATCTCTAGGAGCTGACTGCTCTGGTCTAAGCCCTTGGGCCTGGCCATCCTGAGGCCCTACTGCTCTGTCCAATGCGGTGTGTGTGTGACTGGCCCTCTGCGGAGCTACAGTTCCTCACAGGGTTCATGCAACAGGAAACTTGGATTTAAAAACTTTGAATACTGTTGTAACCCACTAGGTTTCCTAGTGACCGTACCCAGCAGGACTGCATAAGAGGTTGATTGGACCATGGGCCTGGGTACCCGGTGTTTGTAAGGGTCTAACTAGCAAGGGAGAGGTCTTTTGCTCCACCCCTTGGCATTGTTATAAATAAACCTTTGGAATAAAGCTCTGGGCTGATTAATAAGGATCCAGGCCCACTCGAGTCTATCCTGTGTTTTTTCTCTGTTTTTTTTCCCCCTCTCTATTTCTAACTTAAGTCTCTTATCCCTCATTCCTCAAGAGTTCCTGGGGTAAATAAGTGTGGGGGCTGGTCCCACAGAATACCTTCCTCCTGATTATCTGGCTTGTGCCAGTTTAATTCTCCAGCCCAGATGGGAGACAGAAGTGGACTTTTGTGTGTCCTATTGTGACATGCGTAGATTGTCCTGAAATTTACCACTGGAAATAAATGTCATATCACTATTTGTTGGCATCAGAAATCCAGCAGCAGCTCTCATGAGGTTGAAGTCCAGGTGTGAGACAGGGCTGCCATTGTTTCCTGTCCCACGTGACTGACTGGTGCAGGTCTCTAGGCACAGCACAGCTTCTGCACCAGGAAGCTTCTGAGCATTCAGAAGGCTCACCCTGGAGATGACAGAGACAGAGACACAGTCAAAGAGGGAGGTAATGCTCAAGCAACTTATTGTAAAACAACCACCTGCATCTGTTTGCTTTTGAGACAGGATCTTGCTACATTGTCTGGGCAGGCCACAAATCCTGGGCTCAAGCTGTAACCAGAGTCATAGACTCTGGGAGCTCCAGCACATCAGTTCTAGCCATCTGCCCTAAAGAAAGCGAACGAAAACCGGCAAAGGGAGGGGGGGTGTAGGATTTCCATCAACATAGCTACGTTGGGAAGATGGAAATTAAACTATCAGCCCAGTGCTGTACTATTGATATGACTTTGTTTTTTCCTCAGATAGAGTCTCACGTAGCCCAGACTGGCCTTGAACTCACTATGGTGTAAGGATGATCTTGAACTCCGGATCCACTGGCTTCTACTTCGCAAAGTACTAGGAATGTAAGTGTGTGCACCATGCAGCATGAGCTTTAGATGTAGGGGAAGAATGGAGGCAATGCCAAGAGCTGTGACTGATTAAGCAGTCTTGATTAAACTGCAGTCTGGTTATTTATTCATTTTCTTAGTGTTTATTCTACAAGGTGGACTAAAGAAGTCCTCACGGCTTGAGGGGACAGCTAAGTTCCTCTGAGGTAACTGTTTGGG
Source organism: Peromyscus leucopus (assembly GCF_004664715.2). Lineage (NCBI taxonomy): Eukaryota > Metazoa > Chordata > Mammalia > Rodentia > Cricetidae > Peromyscus > Peromyscus leucopus. Next base: position 67,776,866 of record NC_051079.1, on the reverse strand, counting down.
GGTAATCATCACAAAGTGATTAGTCCATGAGGGTCTGCTGTTCCTAGAATGCAGGGTGACTTCAGGTTAAGGACAACGACTTTTTGAGTCTTTCAGGTGACTTTTGGGGATGCCTGGACATTGCAAATATTGACACAAAATGCCTCAGCTCCTCTTATTTTTGTGCTCTAGTCTTGAAGCAGGATGGCAGGCTTAGTATCACCAACTTTTAGATAGACTGTCTTTGAGTGGCTAATGTGCTTATTTCAGAGCTACGCAGGAGCCTGAGTTTTAAGACAAAAGAGATGTAAAATACAGGCAGAGACGCCAGGCTTTCATCCTGCTTCTTCTTACCTTGTGGGCCAAGAGATGTTAGTGCTTTTCAGCAAAAGCAGTTATCTACATGCCCCTGATAAAGCAAACCCTCAGCCCCCTTTCCCGAAAGGACCACAGGTGTGTGTCACCATGCCCTCTGGCCATTTTTGTCCTTTTGAGCAAGTTTGATCACCTTACCTTTTGATCTACCAGTATTTACACTGGATGGTGAATTTAGATGGAACTACTTAGTGTAGAAGTTAGCTAAATACAGTTTTTCTCGTTAGTTTTCACTGATATATCTTGAGACTGAAGCTTTATCTCAAACTCCCAATACATTTGATCACTGATATCCACGTGATATATTTATATGGAAGTTATACCGTGTACCAATATGCCCTCAGTACAATTCAGTTTCACCACAGAGTAAGTTACTAAGAGTTACAAAGGATTTTTTCCTTTCTTTTTTTTTGAGATCTTATTCTGTAGCTCAGGCTAGCCCTTGAAGCAATCCTCTTACCTCAGCCTCCCAACGATTGGGATTGCACATATGAACCACCACAATGGCTACAGACATGTTCTAGACCTCTCCCACACAACAACCATTTGTCTCCCTATCATGTGTTACTGTGGACAAAGGTTGATACATCTGGCTATTTTTTTTTTTGAGGTGAGTGGGTGTTCCAAGTTAGTTTGGACTGTGGGGATATGACAGCAAGCCTTAACCTGTTGGCACTGTGTTATTGCCCACCCAGAAATGAACTGCTCTATCCCAGTCATTAGCCTGCTTAGACCTGAGTAATAATTTACACAGGCTCCCTGTGATGGCTAAAGAAACTTTAATATGGAGCCAAGCATCCCTTAAGAGCTGTTGACCTTTGCTCTGGAATGCCTGGGACATCCTAGTGGCCTGCAGGTGAGACAAGAATAGGAAAATAATGGGCTGTGGGGTATTAACAGCTGCCTTTGCTTCTGTAAAACTTACTTATCGCTGTGGGAAAAGGATGGAATGGTCTTTTTGTTTGCTCGTTTGTTTCCAGACAGGGTTTCTCTGTGTAGCCTTGGCTGTCCTGGAACTTGCTCTGTAGACCAGGCTGGCCTCAGACTCAGAGATCGGCCTGCCTCTGCCTCCCGAGTGCTGGGATTGAAGACGTGCACCACCACTACCTGGCAAGATTTATCTTTTTATTACTATATAGCAGAAAAGAAAAAAACAACTGAAGGAAGTAAAACAATTTTCCTGCCTAGCTTGCGGATTCTATGGATAGTTGTAATGCACACCTTTCTGATGCCCCTCTTTAAGACCCCACCTTAACGCCCCCTGCACAAGGCATGTTGTTTGGCTCTAAGGCTGCCGTCCTTCTGCTAGCAATAAGAATCAATTCATTTCATCTAAATTTGAACTGAGTCTAAGTCTTTGGTCTTTCCTAGTGGATTGGAGCACCACAGCGGGACAAAGCCAGTTACCCGTCCCTGTTCACAGGCTTGCTCTGGCATTGTTTATAATGTGCTGTCATGCACCAGGCGCTTTGGCTCCTATGGGAAAACATCAGTGTTCACACACATTCTACTGAGATAGAATAAAGTAGAAAAGGCCGATTATTAGAGTCTGGTGTGTGTGTGTGTGTGTGTGTGTGTGTGTGTGTGTGTGTGTGTGTGTGAGAGAGAGAGAGAGAGAGAGAGAGAGAGAGAGAGAGAGAGATTCACTTAAAGCATTGCTTGTATTAAAGCACTGTCTATTGCTGACCATGACTTCCCTTGCTACCTGGAACAGAATGACCTGGAGAAATAGCTAAAAGAATAGGTCATTGCCCTTAACAACTAACAACAAAAGCTCAGCCTGAAAACAGCAGGTTTAAATGAAAACGCTTGTTTTTAATTTGAATTTGGGTGAAAACTCTGGGTTAGATCTACTGATTCATGTTACCTTCCATCTTGTTAAATTCTATATGTCCCTGTACTAAATTTTCTCCCCAATTAAGAAACGACTGTTTATTTGAGTTGAGGTGAGGAAATGCTACAGGGAAAAAGTAGGGCAGGCATCCCACTCTTGGGCATATACCCAAGGAATGCTGATTCATATCACAAAGATACATGCTCAGCTATGTTCATAGCAGCACTATTCGTAATAGCCAGAACCTGGAAACAACCTAGATGCCCATCAATGGAAGAATGGATGAAAAAAATGTGGTACATATAGACAATGGAGTACTACTCAGCAGAGAAAAACAATGAAAGCATGAAATTTGCAGGCAAATGGATGGAACTAGAAAAAATCATCCTGAGTGAGGTAACCCAAACCCAGAAAGACAGTCATGGTATGTACTCACTCGTAAGTGGATTTTAGATATAAAATAAAGAACAATCAGACCACAACCCATAGAACCATAGAGGCTATATATATAGCATGGAGGTCCCTAGGACGACTGTGGCTTATAATAAATTTCGGTTTTACTCAATTACTGAGCAAGCCTCAATGAAACATCTCACTATTAAGATAAGAATACATACTCTATCAAGATGATAATAGAAAAATTAATTAATTAATTTTAAACAATAAAAAATAAATAAAAATAGAAAAATTTGAAATATTAAACAAACAAACAAACATTTTACTAAAGTTTAAAAAAGGGAGAACTAGGGACTCATCATTCCTCTCCACATTCTATTCTTTCCCTTGTTTTTATATATTTTAAATTTTTTTATCAGTGGATTCTGCTGGAGGATCCGATGCAGATAAGCACTGGAGGGCTCCTGTTGCAAATCACCCTCTGGATCGATGGAAGGATCTTTCTACTAGTGCGTGGAGGAGACCCGATCTAGCGTTGGTGTAGCCCCAGAGTTTGGTTTATGTCTTTCCTCAGGACAATGAGGTTCCTCTTTGGATTCCTGAGCACTGAACACTCCCTGTGGCTGCTGCTGAAGCCCAACATGACAGAGACCTAATGGGTCATCATGAAAAAAATTTACCCTTCTGATGCCAATGGAGATTGAGAGCCCAATATGGCCAGCTTTGGCAAGCATTAATGTAAGCTTAGGAACTGTAGCCATGAGATTGGATTCTCCAGAAGAGCTGCCAGCCAAAGTCATGCTCGGATCAAGAAAAACGGGCCTTGGCGGTTCGTGTTCCTGGAGTTGTATCCATGCCAGTGGATGTCCACACACTCCAGAAGAGAATTTGACATTGCTGCTGCCGCTGTTGCTGTTATAACAATGGTGCACACCGCTGCTACTGTTTCTGGGATTGCCATTTTATAATTGCTAACTACAGCTAGCACAGTGGAGACCCTGGCAACAAAAGTAGCTACTACAGTTAGTTAATCTTTCATTCTATTGGGCATGATAAATTTAATTCAGTAGTTATATACATCTTGATTGGCTTTGAAAATTATAAATTTATAAACTCAAGTTCCAGTTGCTTTTGGGATACTATCTTATAAGGACTCCAACGTACAGTATGGCTCATAAGGAAGGGAATGGCTCAGTTGCCTTTAGCCTACTGGCTATGGGTGAGATAGGACCTCTGTTGGTCTTTTCTGTATCGAACACACAGATTGCAAGCCCAGTGCCACTTTGAGATCTTTGGCAGCAATTAACCATGCAGCTCACACACGATTGAGCCAGTATGATAATGAGTATTCAAAGATGGGTAATGCCTGGGGGGCACTCACCAACCTAAGACAGAGCACCTGTGTGGCCTGGGCAGGCTTCTCCATGATGGGTAAGGTGACCTGCTGACGTCCCACGCAACCCAAGTCAGAAGCTCATTTTTTAATAAAAGGGGGACCTGCAGGGCCCTGCCGCCCCCCTCCGTGTTAGGTAACTGTTGCCTTGCTTGCGGACCTTGACCTTGATATCCTCCCAATGCTAATTCCCTGCCAGGTTCCACCCTCCTGAAGGCTTAAGGGAAGTTCCTTATCTGTGTATCCTGAATAACGGGCGTTAACAGCTTAGATGCAAGATTGTAAAACATCAGTAGCGAACTTCTGCCCTCCAGGGTCCTCCCATTGTGATGTAAGCCTGTAATTAAGACCTCCTACCCCCTTCAAGAAATGACATTCGACATTTAAAATTAAATATATATATGTGTGTGTGTGTGTGTGTGTGTGTGTGTGTGTGTGTGTGTGTGTAATTGAATGAATACTGCGAATGTAATCTATGAATACCACAAATGTGATTAATATCATGAGTGTAATTTAAAAAATAAATAAATTAGTTTTAAAAAAAGCTGGGCAGGAACACTACCAATAGTAACGAAGAAAACAGTCTTTGGGAGACTGCAGGCGCGGAGTTGGTCCATCTCCCATCTCCTCACCACAAGTGCCTGAATGCAAAGCCTTCTGAATTCTTTTTCTGTCTGGTTTTTACCCTTCTAAAATACCTTAAAACTAATACATCAACCCAGAGACAGTATTAATATTGATGACAACCATACACTGCTTCCATACACGGTTGCATTGCGTGTATGAATCGTCTTACGCTCAGTTGTCTCCTCAAACATGGCCCTTCTTTAGTGGTGAAAACGTTCAAACTATCCGTCTAGCTTTTTGAAGTGCTCACTACAGTATTGTCACCGCGGCCTTGATTTAAAATAAGCTGGGGGGTTAGGCTGAAGAGATGGCTGAACTATTAAGAGCACTTGGCTGCTTTTCCGGAGAGGGATGTTGAGTTTCCAGCAATCCATCAGGCAATTTTCAACTCTCTTAACTCTGGCTCCAGGGGATCCCACGCCTTCCTCTGGCTTCCGGCGGCACCTGCATTGTGCCATACACGCCCTACCTGCTTCCATATAAATAAATAACAAAATAAATAGTGGGTAAAAAAGAAAAATGCTAGGTGGTTTGGGCCCCGGGCCACACCGCGCACTGTTGGCGCCCCGCCCCCTTGCAGTCGTCACTCCAAGGCATAGCCCCGCCCACATGTCGGTTAGCCCCGCCCACTCATGGCTGTGGTCTTCCGGTTGTCCGGTCATCTAAGGCTTTAATCATCTAAGGCTCACACACCGGTCAGTCGTGCTCCCTCCCACTCGTGTTTGCGGGCCGCGCGCTCCGAGGAGGAATGTGGGCCGGGGCCGCGGGGCTGAGGGGCTCCTGCGCGCGGCTGCAGGCCCTGCGGGGCGGCCATGCGGCCGCGCTCCTTCCCAGCCGCTCGCAGGCCCTGCACACCTCGGTCGCTTCCTGCGGCAGCAGGAACTTGCTCAAGAAATTTGCCTCGAAAACCAGGTACGCAGCGGCCAGGGTGCGCTGCGGGCCCGGGCGCCTGTGCACGGTTGGATGGAGGCGGTTTCTGCAGGGGACAGATGTCCGGGAGGGACTGGGTCGGGACCGTGGGCATAGATGTCTGATATTCGTGCAGTTTAACCTTTGACAATTCCCGCGTTCCCACTACACTTTCAGGTTCTTTTTATACAGTGTTAAGCCTCCTGAAACCTCACATTGCATACATTTTTGTCTTAATTAGATATTTTTAATAATAAACATACGATAAAATACTTTGATTTCGCGGGGCGGTGGCGTCGCACGTCTTTAATCCCACTCTGGAGGCAGAGGCGGGGGATCTCTGAGTTCAAGGCCACCCACCTTTGGTCTATAGCATGAGTTCCAGGATAGCCAGGGCTAAACAGAGAAGCCCTGTCTCAAAAAACAAAAACAAAATAAGAAAATGATACTTTGATTTCCATAGCATCTTAGAGTGTACTAAATGTGATAAGCCAGTTAATATTTTTTTGGGGGGGGGTTGTTTTAACAAATGATTTTACAGGTGGTTTTTAGGTTTACTGAAGAAGTGCATAGTTCGGAGACTGGCCTCAGATTCTCTATCAGAACTGATGTTAATGTGGCATCCTTAATGCCCTTTCCTATTCAGACGTGGTAGCTAGACGGCTGTGTTCAGTCTTTCCCTATTTGACAGCTCTAACAGTTTTGGGAAGTCCTGGTTGGAAGTTGTGTGGTTGCACACCACTGCGATTTGATGTTTTCTTCGTGATTATATGTGGTCGTGGAGTTGGGGGAAAAGTAACAGAGGAGAAACACCGTTTTATCAAGGGCGTGTCTAACCACTGTGCTCACCGTGTCCTGCGGTGTTAGGTGTCCCTTTTGTCATTTTTGGTAGGAAGTTGCTGTGTGTAGCCTCTGCCCTTAAGAGGTGAAGAATTGTGACCGTAGGTTATTTGGAGTTCTTTGTGGGAGATGTGCCCCTTCATTTACTCACTCACCAGTATGGACAAGTGGTTATCAGCTATTACTTTATTTTGCTCAAGGTGTTCCACCTTTGGTCATCAGCAGCCCTCTCACCCACTTTGCTTCCTTGATGCACCCCATGTTTAGTGAGTCTGTCTGGCACTTCAGGATGTCCTAAGTTCATCTTACATGTGCCCCTCCCCAGCCCTAAGAAGCAGCCATTCTGATGTGGAGCCCAGGTTACTGTGCTGGAAAGCAGGGTCTGGGAGCCGGGTGGGCCCATGCTTTTGTTGGTATATCTGGTCTTTGGTCCCTCTACTTGTGAGCATTTTGTTCTTTTCTGGAGCGTTTGTCCTCTTTCCCTACCATCCTAGAAGTCCCTTCTGTTCTAACAGGAGCGGTGAGATTCCCTCAATCTCCTGACTGTTCTGTTCTAACAGGAGCGGTGAGATCCCCTCAGTCTCCTGACTGTTCTGTTCTAACAGGAGCGGTGAGACTCCCTCAGTCTCCTAACTGTTCAGTTGAGCACTTCAGAACCACCAGCCTTTATCTTCATGAATGACCATAGCGCTTTCGTGAATGCTGGAGATAAAATCTCAAGGCCCTTCCATCTTCCCGCTGTAGATAGACACAAGTCAGAATTACAGGGTTGTGTTAAAACTCTTCTGTCCCATTCCCACAGTCATGTTGTCCACTAAACTTCAGTGGTTGTTAACATGCCCCATGCCCCATGCCAGCACCCTACACTTGAAGTGTCAATCTTTTGACCTAGTTCACGCAACTCTTTTCTTAACTTTCATAACTATCCCATCTAATTATTAAAAAAAAAGATACCGCCCCTAAGATTTATATGTATGAGGTTATGTTTGTGTGTGTGTGGTTTTTCTTTTCTTTCTTTTTTCTTTCTTTTTTCGGTTTTTCGAGACAGGGTTTCTCTATGTAGCTTTGTGCCTTTCCTGGATCTCACTCTGTAGACCAGGCTGGCCTCGAACTCACAGAGATCCGCCTGCCTCTGCCTCCCAAGTGCTGGGATTAAAGGCATGCGCCACCACCGCCCGGCGTGTGTGGTTTTTCAAAACAGGGTTTCTTTCTTTCTTTTCTTTTTCTTTTTCTTTCTTTCTTTTTTTTTTTTTTTTTGTTTTTGGTTTTGGTTTTTTGAGACAGGGTATCACTGTGCAGTTTTGGTGCCTGTTCTGGATCTTGCTCTGTAGACCAGGCTGGCCTCAAACTTACAGAGATCCACCTGGCTCTGCCTCCCAAGTGCTGGAATTAAAGGCATGCACCATCACTGCCTGGCCTAAAACAGAGTTTCTTCATGTAACCCTGACTGACCTGGAACTCACTCTGTGGACCAGGCTGCCTATGACCTCACAGAGATCTGCCTGGCTCTTTCTCTAGTGCTGAGTTTAAAGGCATACCACCACCATCACCACTATAACCACCCAAACTATGTATGTCAGTTTTAAAGATTTGTTTACACCTTTAATCCCAGCACTCAGAGGCAGAGGCAGGTGATCTCTGTAAGTCAGAGGCCAGAAAACCAACCAACCAACCAAAACCCTTTTTATTTTATATGTATGAGTATTTTGGCTGCATGTATGTGATGTGCACCATGTGCATGTCTAGTATTTGTGGAGGTCTGAAGAGGGCATCAGATTCTCTGGGAACAGTGATTGTGAGATACCATGTGGGAACTGAACCCAGGTCCTCTGAAAGAGTAACTAATGCTCATAACCACTGAGCCGTTTCTCCAGAGCCGCCCCCCCCCCATCTAATTTTTGTTTTCTTGATATAGAAAGAAGTTTTGGTATGAAAGTCCATCCCTGGGGTCTCACATGACTCACAAGCCATCCAAGTTTGAGTTCCTCACAAAGAGCACCTTAAAGAAGGCCAAGAAGGAAGACACTGTCCGCCTGAAAGCCATCAATGGCCTTCTCTACAAAGCACTGACGGAATTGCTGTGCACTCCTGAAGTGAGCCAGGAGGTCTACGAACTGAATGTGGAGCTCTCCAAGGTGAGCACAGGTCAGGGTTGGGGGCAGGGCACAGGCTTAGTTTCGCCTGAACCCATCATACCTGAGGTCTTAGTTTGGGGCCTCAGAGGTGGTGCCAACTCTGATTTAAGTCAGGGGACAAGGTGCAGAAACAGAGCTTTTTCCTCTGCTTGGGTGAGGGACGGGGACTGCACAGCACCAGCCAGTGTGACAAGACAAAGCGTTAGAAGTTTAGGGATGTGGTGAGGATCCACAGTCTTTGCCTTCATAAAGCGAGGGAGGGTCCTCCATCTTCCTAGATGGGATTGAGTTGAAGAAGAAATAGTTGGCAGTTGTTCATCTCCAATTCCCTGCATCTGGAAAGGTTGCCATGCAGCGATGCTGTGGAGCACATGGGGTTGAATTGAGAGAAAGGTCAGTGAGCTTGGATGTCTGTGACTCTACTTCCCCGCCATGAATGCTGTGGTCTCCGGCAGGCATCACCAGAATAATCTTCTGGGTGTAAGAGGCGAAAGAAGCTGTAGTCCTTATCCCTGATACACTGTGTGAACGGTGAAGACTGTAAACCTAAAGTAACTTGCAGTTGGGGTGCACCTCAGGTCTCTGTGACTTCAGACTTCTCCGCCTGCCGAGTGTACTGGAAGATAGGTGTCTCTGCAGACCGGAACAGGCACACGGAGGCCATCCTGCAGAGGAGCGCTGCCTACATCAGGTGATGGTGTTCACTTTCTGCACGTACTGCCTTCTGCCTCAGCCTTAACTGGCCTGGCTGTTTGTAGGTAAACGTTTAAAATTTCTCATTGAGGATTTTTGCTTTTAAGGAAAATCTTGGAAGCATTTCCTTAATTTTAGACTATAAGTTACATTTTGCTAGAAGACCTAATCTAATCAGATTTCTTAAAAATTTTATAGGGCTCCAGAGGTCCTTTCAGGGCTCTCTGAGGCACGAATTATTTTGACAGTACTAGGAAGCTCTGACTGCCTCACTGCGCAGTGTTCCTGGAGTTCCTAGTGTGCCTCTGCCCATGCTGACTGCCCATGCTTACACAGCGCCTCAATCACCTTAAAGTATCCTGGATGAACAAGTCAAAAAATAAAAATACAGCCAGCGGTGGTGGCGCACGCCTTTAATCCCAGCACTCGGGAGGCAGAGGCAGGCGGATCTCTGTGAGTTCGAGGCCAGCCTGGGCTACAGAGCGAGTTCCAGGAAAGGCGCAAAGTCACACAGAGAAACCCTGTCTGGGGGAAAAAAATGGCTCTTGAGCCAGGTGGTGGTAGCGCACGCCTTTATTCTCAGCACTCAGGAGGCAGGGGCAGGCGGATCTCTGTGAGTTCGAGGCCAGCCTGGTCAATATAGTGAATTCCAGGACAGCCAAGGCTACACAGAGATACCCTGTCTCAAAAAACAAAAACAAAACAAACAAACAAAAAAATTGGCCCTTAATGGGAAACACAGGCAAGTCTTCTGCCCTGCCCTAGGGTATTCTGTGCACACACACACCCACCCCCCACCCCCCACACACATACACATATACACACACATACATGCACACACACATACACACACATGTATACACATACATGTATACACACACATACACACACACAACACACACACACACACAGAGGTAAAGGAATTCCTCCATCTGCTCAAGTGTAGGTTTTTGGCAAACATCGCTGAAGAAACTAGTGAATCACTACAGAACAAACAGCTGGTCATGCCCAATGCTGGTAGCAAAATGTAACCTTCCAGAATTGGAGCAGTTGGCATCCTCCGTGAGCTGGATAGCCTGAATAACTCCACGGCTCTTCTCGTGGGGTCATAACTTCACAGTGCCACACAGTACTGAGTAAGGTTTGGACCTGGTTGTCAGCAAGCACACAGATTGTAAAGCCACACATGGGGAGAAGGCGCATTAACCTGATAGACCCTGCTGCATTTTAATGTGATGCTTAACTTGTCAGGGTTTACAGAGGGTCGGGGATGATCCATACTTTGCTAAGGACTATTAATATATTTGCTTTCCTCAGTTTGTTATCTGTGTGAGGCCACAGTTCTGTGTGCATCAGTAAAAATAGCAACAGGAAGCAGATGCAGAGTGGAGCACGACTGGCTTCTGCTGAGCTGGGCCTCAAAAGCGTGCAGACAAAAAGGCAAAGCCCCTGCTGCCAATACTTGAAAAGTCAGTTTTTTATTACGTGTTTGCCAGCACTTGGGCGGTTTATTATGTTAAATGACTTAAAATTTGTCATTTTTAAGTTTCTTAAATTTAATTTCTAACAGTAAACATCAATAGAACAACATTAAAAAAAAAAGTCATTGGTTGGTACTGCACGCCTTTAATCCCAGCACTCAGAAGGCAGAGGATCTCTGTGAGTTCAAGGCCAGTCTGGTCTACAGGGCCAGTTCCAGGACAGCCAGGGCTACATAGAGAAACCCTGTCTCGAAAAACAAACAAAAAAGTTGTTGGCCATTCTCAATAACTTCTTAAAATTGTAAAGAATCCGGAGACCCAAAATTTTGAAAATTGATGAGCTTCTTGGACATAATGAAGTTACTCAGTGTCTTAGGGTGTCTATTGCTATGATGAAACACTGTGACCAAAAAGCAAGTTGGGGAGAAAAGGATTTATTTGACTTACACTTCCACATTGCTGTTCATTATTGAAGAAAGTCAGGACAGGAACTCAAGCAAAGTTGGAACCTGGAGGCAGGAGCTGATGCAGAGACCATGGAGGGGTGCTGCTTACTGGCTTGCTTCCCATGGCTTGCTCAACCTGCTTTCTTATAGAACCCAGAACCACAAGCCCAGGGATGGCACCTCCCACCCTGGGCTGGGCCCTCCCCCTTTGATCACTAATTGAGAAAACGCCTTACAGCTGGATCTCATAGAGGCATTTCCTCAACTGAGGCTCCTTCCTCTCTGATGACTCCAGCTTGTGTCAGGTGGACACAAAACCAGCCATCACACTCAGTTTATTCAGTTAAAAAAAAAAAGGCAGAAACCCAGCTGGCCACAGATCTCAGAGTTGGATGCTTCCCACGTACATCCAGCTCCTCCCTGTAGCTCTTGCCCCTCCCTTCACATATTATTCTCTCTCAGGAATCCATGTGTGGGGCTTCGTCCAGCATGTCTGTTTGTCCATCTGTCTTGTGTTCTCTGCAAGGGTCACTGGGCATCCGCTTCCATAAAGAGTGTCTGCAACTATCAAAGAAGGACCAATTTCATCGTTTACTGTTAACCAAACATGGTTTTGGTTGGACGCAATTAGAAAGTTAGCTGAATTGAATGCCTCTTTGAGACTATTGCAGCTGCCCAGAATTTGGTGTCAAAGTTTCAAGGGATTGCAGGGCCTAGACCTCATGGCTGGTCTGTATCACATGACTGGGCTGTACATCTCTAGCATGCTGGGATGTCAGGTGGGAGTCCTTCCAGGAAGCATCTACTGAGTAGAGGATGCTGTTACTAAGTTAGAGGCAGCGCTCCAATCCAGACAGCTTCCTCATTGGGAAGAGTGAAGGCCAGCCGTGGTGTGGAGCACCTTCATCTCTAGTGATGAGACGTTTGAAAAGGGCGTCTCCAGAGCTTCGCTTCTCCCCCCACTTGCCTCCCCTCCCCTCCTCTTCCTGCCTCCCTTACAGCCTGGTAACTTGGTGAGTCTGATGTAGTTTGTGTTTAGAGCCTCTCCACTAAATGTGTGCTCTTTGCTCAGGCACCTTCTGATGTCTCAGCAGATCCTGAGAAATGTTCCACCCCTAGTGTTCATTCAAGACAAAAAAGACATCATTCTGGCTGAGGTGAGCTTTTTCAATAATTAGCTCTTTTGTTCTTTGTCTTTCTTTTTAAATCTCATGTACACCAGAACAAACCTTTTTTTATTTATTAGTTTGGGTTTTTGTTTTGGTTTGGTTTGGTTTGGTTTGGTTTTGGTTTAAGACAGGATTTCTCTGTGTGTAGCCCTGGCTGTCTTGGAACTTGTTCTGTTGACCAAGCTGGCCTCAAACTCTCAGAAATCCGCCTGCCTCTGTCTCCCAAGTAATGGAATTAAAGGCATGCACCACCACCACCCTGATATTTATTAGATTTTTAAAAATGTTATGTGTACCAGGTGGTGGTGGAACACGCCTTTAATTCCAGAACTCGGGAGGCAGAGGCAGGCGGATCTCTGTAAGTTCGAGGCCAGCCTGGGCTACAGAGTGAGTTCCAGGACAGACTCCAAAGCTGCACAGAGAAACCCTGCCTCAAAAAACAAAACAAACAAACAAGCAAATAAATATGTAAAAATGTATGTGTATGAGTGTTTTTCCTCTATGTATGACTGCACCATGTGTGTATATTATCCTCTGAGGCCAGAAAAGGGCATTTGATCCCAGGAACTAGAGTGTGGGTGCTGGGACTTGAACCCAGATCCTCTGGGAGAGCAGCTACCGTTCCCAACCACTGAGCCATCTCTCCAGCCAGCCATGTTTATTCACTTCTCTGTGTGTGGGTGGGAGGAAAGGGTTTATTTGAGCTTACAGTTCCATATCCCAGTCCATCACTGAGAATTCATGGCAGGAACTCAAACAGGATAGTAGTAACCTGGAAGCAGGGACTGACTGTGTAGCAGGATTGCTTATCACCTTGCTCCTCATGACTTGTTCAGCCAGCTTCTGTATACACCTGAGGACCATCTACAGTGGCCCCAACCACCGTGGGCTGGGCACCCCCATCAGTCCCTAATTAAGAAAATGCTCCTCAGGCTAGAAAATACATTTTCTCAGTTGAGGTTTCCTCTTCGCAAATGACTCTGGCTTGTGTCAAGTTGGTATAAAGCTGGCCAGCACAGTGAGTGTGGAGGTCAGAGGACAGTCTTCTACCATGTCTGTCCTGAGGATCCTACTCAGGTCTCTAGGCTTGGCCTCAAGTGTCTTTACCCACTGAGCCATCTCCCCTGCCCAAATAATTAGCTTTTTATACTTTACTTTTATACTTTATAGTCATTAAACTTTAATGAATACAATTTTAGGTTTCACTTCATTTACTTTATTTTTTTAAGACAGAGTCTCATTTTGTAGCCTTGGCTGGCCTAGAACTTGCTTTGTAGTCCAGGCTGACCTTAAACTCTCAGAGATCCGATTGTCTTCTGCCTCCTGAGTGTTCCTGCTTTGGTTCAGGCCTCTTGATCCCACAGAGTGGGCCCCTGTGGCTGGGACTGACCTTCATGTCTGTTCTGGCATTGCTGGAAGCTTCCCTTTCTCAAATACTCCAGTTCTGTGGCAAAATGGAGTCGTTTTGCAAAACTACTTTAGAAACTAGTAAATAATAGTTACACAAGTCATCCAGTGTTTATTTTCCTCACAGACTTGTCTAATGTTACAAGTTCTAGAAGCCTCAGGCATTGTCGGGGAACTTGTGACAGGTCAGAGTCCAGCAGGGGTGTGAGTCATCTGTCACAGCACTGCCTTGAGAAGCATCTGCAGTGGTATTAACTGAAGCCATGAAACTGGCGCTGGGCTGTGTGCGAGGCTGTGACGCAGTCCTTGGAAGTAGAGGGTAGGAGCTGTGACCTGCCACCCCATGCTTTCTTTTCAGGTAGATCGGTTACTGGCGGTGGCCGACTTTGGACCCCTGGATGAAAAGGATGACTTGCCACAAGATGGTCTGAGGTGAGGCGTGTGGACATCTTTCTCATCCCTGTGACAGATGCTTAGGCTACAGCAGCCTCTCAGTCTGTGCCTCCACTAGCCCACATTGCCCTGTGGTACCTGCCCTGGGTGGGTCTAGCACTTGTCTGCATAGTGCTGGGTGGCTGCCCATCCACCGCCATGCCCGGGTGAGGGAAGCTGGGGATGCACACATTGGCCATACCAGCCACTGCCTGTAACTCTGAAGAACCTAAGCCAGGACCCCCTTTCCACGTCCCTGTCACCCTCAGCAAGTTCAGAAGTGTGAGGAGATGTAACAAGTGTTCTATGCAGATGCTTTGGTCCAAACTCCCTGGCTTGGAGCTTAGTTTGTCTCTGTGTGAAGGCTTCTCTTCTCTCCCCTCACCCCCCAGGAACCCTGATGCCCTGCCATCACATGACGCCCTAGAACCAGCCGCACCCCCAAATCTGTGTGGGATCGACCACGAGGCACTGAATAAGCAGATAATGGAGTACAAACGCAAGAAGGAGAAAGGACTCCCCTGTATGAGCCTGGCACCGCCATCAGGGCGGGAGCAGGCGCCTGACCTGACTCATTTGCTGAGAAGGAGAAAGAAGCCACCATCCCGCCGGCACCAGGACTCTTCCCCCAGAAGCTTCCTTTTGGGTGAGGAGGATGAGGACGAGGAGGACAGCACCACAGAGTATGAGTGCCAAGCCCAGGGGGCAGAAGAGGAGTGGGAAGCGGAGGCTAGAGGGGACGGCCTGCAGCAGGGGCTCTGTGACAGAAGAGAACAGGGCTAGGGGTGAGGCCTCAGTGCTGCCTGCCCGCCTGTGGGCCAGCCTGCAGCGTGTGGTCTGCACTTGAGAGACGGCTGATGAGACGGAGCTCTGGTGGAGGCCATCCTTAGCCGCTTGTCATTCAGCTACTTGTACAATTTCCTGTCCTAACTCACTGGCTTTTCTTCAACATTCACGTGTAACTGAAAAATAAATGACATCCCCGAGAGACTCACAGACGTGATACATCTTCCCTCACAGCTGCCGGCACAGACAGCCTGGCCTCAGCGGCAGGAGAGTTATACACAGAACCGTAGGCCTCCATCTGCAGATCTCCACAGCCAGTTAACGGTGCCTGGCCCCTGGTCCCCGGATGACTTCTTTTTTAATAAAATATTTTGTGTGTATTCTTTGAGAGTTTCATACATATGTACACTATATTTTGATAATATCTACTTCTTTTGTCTCCCTTCTAACTATTCTAGGATTTCTGCCCCCTAAGTCTCCCTACTAACTTCATGTCTCACGGAATCTAATTTGTGCCGCCCCTATGTGCAGGGGTGTAGGGCTATCACAGGAGCACAGACAGCCTGCCGGGGGCTACGTCTGTGCTGCCCCTAAAGAAAACTGACCCTTCCCCAGCAGTCATCAGCCGCCAATGTCTCCTGGGCTAGGCTGAGGCCCTGTGAGACTCTCCTCCGTCCATGCTGGATGGAGACTGGCTTGATGATCCTGTGCAGGCAGCCAGCCGCTGTGAGGTCATGAGTGCCGTGACCTGTCATGGCCAAGATACTGTTTTGCCCCGGTCCTTCCTAAGCTCTGGCTCTGACAGTCTTTCCACCCCTCTCTCGAAAATTCTTCCTGGAGATCTGAGGGCGATGGAGTGTGCTGTAGATACATCCCATTTAGGGCCACAGTCACTCATGTACTTCTCTGTACTGTGACAAGTTGTGAGTCTGTGAATACTGCTGTCCACTCTCTGATGAACTAAGAGCTACGCTAATGTGTGGGTATAAAGAGAAGTATTTCGAAGGCAGTTTGACGCTATGTCCATGTAAGCAAAATGATAGGAGTAGGTTCTCTGGAGCCTGTGACCTCCCAGGCACAGGTTCTTGATCAAGTTTACAGTGCCAGTGCCAGGCATGAGTTCCCTTCTGTAGAGTGGACCTTAAATCCAATCAGAAAGTAAGTGGTTACTGCTATACCATACCATGCCTCTGTTGCATTGATGGGCATGTCTTGCTCACAGGTTCATAGCTCAGTAAGGTGTTTGATGACTTTTTTCCGCAGCAGCTTGCATAACGTCTTCTAATACTATGAAAGCTAGCCGGCAGGGAGAACGTTTGCAGGCCAGTGTCCACTTGAATACTCCGTGTCCTGTGACCAGCGTGTGTGTGGTATCTCCAGCAATAGGGTGTTACCGTCAAGATCTGCTGGACAAGTAAGAACAAAGATAATGGCTTTTACTTTTTCCGGGGAGGGGTGCTGGAGCCCCCTTGACCAACCACTTGAAGGGAGGTTCTGTATGGCTTCTTAAACAGCTTTGTGTGGAGGCTGGGATGGAGCAGAAAGAGTGTTTCACAGATTTGAAGGGGTGCCCAAGTAGCCCTGGCTGTGACCTAGATATGATTACCCCATAGTGACAGACTTTTTTTCTTGATGCTTCTGACCCCCTCTCCCATGTATGGATTTCCTAAAATTCTTTGTTCTAGCTGACCTCATCTTTATGCCCTCGGGAGTCTGTGGCTCTTGGACCCAAGCTGTGAACAGCTCTGTTGTGCTAAATTGTTTGTATGAGCTCCAAGGTGAAGCTCCTCTGGATAGTTTACAAATTTAAATTTGTAAATTATCCTCTGGTTTGTTTTAAGCAGCCAACACATCAACAAGAGGCTCAAGAGTGAAACCATGGTGCTGAGACTGTAGAAAGGATATCAGTTTCCAGTGAGCTGAAGCGGGGTTGCAGGCCGTGCCTCGGAGCACTGTTGAGTGGGACTCATTGCTCACTCTGCTTGCGCTCAGATGGCTACGGGTGCCATAATGACATCTGATCACTCCAATAATAGCCAGTGACATCCAGCCACTCAGCAGTCATAGCCAGCGGTCAGCTGTCTTTCTGGTACAAGTGTAATCAAGTCAGCATCTGTTAGGTTGACAGCAAAACAGTGGACCTTGTGACCTACAGAGTCCATGCTTAAGAACCCAGCTACTCTGTCATGTCACCTTCAGCAGTTCAGGACCCACACAGAGAGGAACTTGAGTCCTAACTCACTGTGTATACACTCCCAGCTGAGATGGAGTAAGCCAGCATTCTGCCTTCATCTGCGGCTAACCATAAGTAAGTGTCCTTTTCATGGACTTTCACCTTATTCAGGAACTTGCACCTCCTGGTGGCAGTTGTCCTGTTTAAAACAGCTCCACGCTGGTCATGGTAACTCAGGCCCATAATCTGAACATTCAGGAGGCAAAGAGAGAGAGGCAAGGGAATTGAGTCCCCAGCCTAGGTTATACAGCAAGACCCTGTCTCAGAAACAAAACGAAAAGAACAAAACTTCAGACTCGGGAGGAGTGCGTCTGTCATTCCCCACCCAGTCCCGTAATAGCCTCACCTAAATTCTAGTTATATACAGCAGTACAGTCTACATTCTTACATGCAGCCTCAAGAGTGTATCCTAAGGAGAACATGCACACATGGGAGTCCCTGGTGTGTCTCGTGCATTCATGGTTTGTCACATGTATATATGTATATATGGGTATGTGCATGAGTGCCTGCATGTACAAGTATGCATGGGCATGTCTGAGTACCATGTGTCCAAGTACAGGATAGAGTGCCTTGGGTATGCATGTGTGTGAGTACCATGTGCGAGTGTTCATGTGTGGACATGTGGTGGGATGGATGCCTGTGTGCAGTCGTGCGCATGTTAGGCATATGCATGCCTTCTGTGTGCTTATGTGAATGCCAGTGTGTGTGGACCTGTGTGTACTGTGTTTACATAGACAGTTGAGAGTTGGGGATTCTACGGCCCAACAGCGCTGGACTCCAGCGCTTGCACACGTGCTACACTTTACTGTTGCTGGAAACCTTGTCCTGGGATGTGGTTGTCATGGGCAGCCTTGACTCCATGGGAAGAGAGAACAGCTGAGTGAAATACTGGAACCCCAAGTTGTCAAACAACAACAACAATGACCCGGAGAGGCCTTTGCCTCCTCTCACCTGGGAATCGGAAGTTTTAGAGAATGTTCTGCTGCAGCTTCTGTGGTCACAGCAGGTCCCCCTGGCTTGCAGCCCCTCCCTCTACTGGGTGTCTAACCTGTGATAGGAATTCTGAGAGGGTTAGAGTCTGGGTGACAGGTCTTGCCAACCCCAAAACACATCTGGTAGAAGGAATCTCAAGGGATAATTTATAAATACACGTCTAAAATCATTCAGGAAGCTGAGTCAAGAGAATCGTAAGTCAAAATCAGACTGGACTGTAAAGCCAGCCCTGAAAGACCTTGTTAAAAACAGCCAATCAACCGCGTAGTGGTGGTGCATGCTTTTGATCCCAGCCCTCGGGAGGCAGAGGCAGGTGAATTTGAGTTCGAGGGCAGCCTGGTCTACAGAGTGAGTTCTAAGATAGCCAAGTCTACATAGAGAAACCCTGTCTCAAAACAAACAAACAAACATCAGCCAATCAAAAGATTGCAGCATCCCCTCCCCCCTCCACCCCTAAGTACAGTGATTACAAGGCTTTCATACTTGACTATGTTGACTCTGGGAAATATTAAAATTTTGCAGACATAATGTAGAATCTGGGCTGGGAATAACATTGGTTTGATTTGTGGGCCACTATAAAGTGAAGATGTAAGGTACCATGTCAAACACGGAAGATTTTCAAAATGGTGACATCACAGTGGTAGTGACATCAGAGTGATAGTCTCCCACACCCACTTAAGGTGCACACCTGAGAAGACAGTCTGCCGCTAATTGGCCCTCACCCATTTAAGGTTGTCACCTGCACCATTGGTGCCCTTCTACCCTGCCCTGCAACAGCTGTCCAGCTGTGGAGACAAGCCCTTGTTGCATTTGAATGATGTTTACTCAAGGCTTGCCGAAGAGCAGGGATGTCACATCAGCCATGCATGTTCTCAGCGTGGGCTGTTGTCAGTGAAGTCCATGCGGGTAGGCCCACAAAGGTGATACCTGGGAACTTGTCCACTGTGAGATTACTTTCTCCTGTGCCTGGCCAGGGGGTTTACTCAGCATGAACTCAAGGTTCCTGTTTGACTCAGTAGTTGTATTCCATTATCATGCTCATATACCTTGAGGCCACATTGTCCCCAGCTGGCCTTTGGGAACTTGTGTTAGTGTGCTATAGCTGTCCTAATGAAGTACCACTAACTTGCTGAAAGCAACAGGAACTTAGTCTTGGTTCTGGAGGCCAGAATCCTTTAAGATTCCAGGGAGGGTCCTGTTTCTCTAGCTTGCAGTCCTAGAGCTTCTGCTGGATTTTTCTAGGTCCCCACCTGTACCTGCCTCCCATCTTTCCTTATCTAAATCTCCCTCAACAGTTCTCCCATGAAGATACTTGCTTTATTAGAGCCCACTAGCTCCAGGATGATGGTATTTTGAGATCTTTAACTAACTCATCTGTGAAGACTATTTCCAAATGAGATTGTTTCTGGAACTGTATAGATAGATACTCATGTGGATGGCTGCTGTGCCTTTGGTCCACTATTCTTGGAGGACTGCCCACCTCTACTCCACTGCTTCTTTCCTGTCCCATCCTAGAGTGGGACATTTGACTCCCTTCAGAGGAGAAGGAAAGGTAGTAACAGGGACTGGACACAAGGGGTGCTCACTGCTATTGGTGCCAGGGAAGATCTGGGCAGCTCTGGGCACACTGTGCATAACTTAGTGGCTGTAATCTGTGCAATGGAGTGCAGCTGGAGACACACATTCTTTGGGAGCAGATTCTGGGAAGAATTTTGGGCAAGGTGCAAGATGGGTACTGTTGTGCCCAGATCGTGACCCCCAGAGAGACCACCAAAGACGAGCATGCCGGAATGCAAAAGCAAGGTTTAATTCTGGATATCCAAAAGCAATACAAGCCTAGGCAGGGACTTCGTCCAATACATCCAACGCAGTGGAGGCTGGAGGAAGCGCCCACCTGTCTGCAAGCTCAGTTTTTAAAGGGAAAAGTCACAAGGTTACATCATTTAGGGGTGCTAGTACAGGTACAATTCTGATTGGCTCGCTTCTAGGGACTTCTAGAAATTACTTCTAAGGGAGTGGTTGCCCGCCACCATTTCTCATTGGCTGCCCTCAGGTGGGGGCATTTCTGTGGTCAGTTACCCTGGAAACCAGGGAGAGGACATTCCATAGTCTGGCAGGCATTACCTCGTGACTATCTTGTGGCTCTGTACTTTTACACTTCCTGGTTTCTGGAATCTGAACTGACTGGTCTCAGTAACTTCTGGCCTGTTCCAGTAACTTATGGCCTGTAGCTAAAAGGAGCAGTCTTAGGCCTTTAGTTTTGGGGTGAGAGCATTTTGGTCTTATTTTGGTTCCACAGGTACCTGCATCTAGGCAGTGAGCAAAGACGACAGTGGAGCCCAAGTGTCTTGGGCTGCCTGATTGCATGGTCATCTGTCTAGGCAGAAAATAAAATTCTGATGTTGATGGCTCATGTTTTACATCTTCTGAATATGTCTTCCCTATAAGTGATGATGTCAACACAGCAGTCAGTGCTCAACTGCCCTGAAGAGACGCCATGACCACAGCAACTCTTATGAAAGAAAACATTTAATTGGGGGCTGGCTTACAGTTTCAGAGTTTTCATCCATTATCATCATGTTGGAGAGAATGGAGGCATGCAGGCAGACATGGTGCTAGAGAAGGAGCTGAGAGTTCTGCATCCTGACCCTCAGGCGGCAGGCAGAGGGAGACACTGGGAGTGACTTGGTATTTTGAAATCTCAAAGCCCATCCCCAGTGACACACTTCCTCTAAGAAGGCCACACCTTCTAATCCCTCAAGTAGTACCACACCCTGAAGACCAAGCATTCAAATATATGAGCCTATGGGGCCATTCTTATTCAGACCACCACAGATGGGTACCTGTTGACCACCCCTCTGCAATAGAACAGGAAGTCCTCTCTAGGGGGAACCTGGGTGGCAAGCCCTGAGTTCAACAGGTTCCCTCTATATCAAATCCCACCACTTCATGCTGTCTTCCTCCTGCTGCAAATCTGAGGTCACAAACTTCCCTAACAGATGTAGGCTGTTCCTCTTTGAGAAGTGGGCCTCGGTGTACAGTGTCACCATTGTACCCTTTCCAGTGAGCCTGGTCAGAGTGGCCCCTGCTTTATCCCAGGGGTTCTGACACCAGAAATGTTCAACTAGCTTTCTAGCTGGTCTCCAGTCTAGTGAACTGACACTTAAAGTCATCCCAGGTCTTTTGTGTGTATGGTGTATATGTGTGTATGCATGTATTATAAGTGTGCACTTGCCTATGTGTGTCTGTCTGTCTGTCTCTCTCTCTGTCTCTCTCTCTCTCTGTGTGTGTGTGTGCGCGCGCGCGCGTGTATGTAGGCCAGAGGTTGACATCAGGTGTCCTCCTCAATCACTTTCTACCTTATTTTTTGAGGGAGGGTCTCCCATTGAATCTGTAGCTTGCCATTTGGTTAGACCAACTGGCCCAGTGAGCCCACGGAGACCCCCCTGTCTCCTACCAGCTGCCGGTACTGGGGTTCCATATGCATGGCACCACACCTGGCTTTATGTGCATGCTGGAAATGCAAGCTCAGATCGTCATCCTTTCACAGGAAGCCCTATACTCTGAGCCATCTCCCCAGCCCCACCCCCCACCCCTGACCCAGTTCTTAAAGTCAAGAATCTAGTGTTCCAAAGATGAGTTCAAATCATGACATTGAGCACGTGTTTGTGAGACCCAGTAGCTTCCACTTATACCCTGTTTAGCTGTTAATGCTAAACAGGGGGATGATGATGCTGTTTGTCATATTTTATCTTACACAAGTAACTGATGTGTGTTTCCATAGCCTTACTTCCATATTGGACTTTATAATGCCATGGAGGAACACTTAATGATATTTTTATACTCTGCCTGGTAGACTCTGCCCCAGACTGGGTACCCCATTACTTCCAGATTTGCTATAACCTAAGATTGTGGGGTAAGAGACTATGGGATGCCTTCCCGTTGCCTTCACTGTCCACTACTTCTGAGGGGACTTTGTCCCTGCTCTGGCCATCCACAACCGAGATGATCTTCCTCGTGACTCTAAGCAGCTGGGAGATACTCCAAAACCTGCTGCCTGGACATGTCCTTCCCTAAAGCTCCCAGGCTTCCTGTGCCCAGAAAATTTGTCATATCTGAGTTCTGAACCTCTCTGGAGGTGGACAGGAGGGGCGTGTTTCAGATCGGCTTGGCTGCTTGGCGGAGGTGTCGGCCCTGCTGTTCCCCTGGGACCCGGCTCTATGCCTGTCTAGCTCGGATACAGCAGATGCCATTTGCCAGTTCTTATACCAAGACACAGCGCAACACCCAGACAGAATCCAACATAGCACTGTGTCGAAACACAGACCAAGATGGAGTCATGCAAGATTTCTGAATGCTTGTGAGAGAACACCAAGAAATCAAATGAAGAGTCTTGTGACCTCAGTTTCTTCAAAAACATGGAATTGTTATTGGAGTGTACTTTCATGCCCCTCCCAGCGATAGTGCCTAGGAGTGAGTTTACTTCCTACTATTCATTACAACTGACTTTTGTTATTTATTTATATGCCTCTATGGAAAAACTTTTTTTTTGTTGTGTGCGGTTTACCCTTGTGATTGTGCATTTTACTCACGATTCTTCTTAACCCTCAGAGTATAAATTGTCTAATGCTCTGAATAAAGTGGCTATTGCATGAGACTTTAGTCAGACTCATTTTTAGGCTCCGTTCTCCTGGGTCCCACCACCTCTAGAATGGTAAACATCATTATACTCTGGCATGGTCCCATACCCTGGTAGAGTCCCATATTCTGACATAGTCCCCTGCCTCAACATGACTCCATACACACTCCTAGACCCACCACCTGTCACAGCCCCCCACACCAGACATATGCCCACACCAAGACAACCCCATACTGAAACGCAGCCTGACACCCAAAGCCCACACTCAGTTATATGCAGAGTCCCAAACCCGTGCCACACTCGACCTGGAGTACCCATCCCTGCCATGTTTGCTCTGCACCTCTGTGGTCCCCTGGCCACAGCTGAACAGAGGTCAGGGTATGTATAACGAGAAATCCATGGAGTCTGTTCAAAGGGCAAAGAATTTATTAAGGGGGAAAACTCACTGTACAGAACAGAATTGACACAGGTTCTGGAACGCTGTTCCAGCCTCCTGGATCAGTCCCACATCCAAGTCCCAGGAGGAAGTGACAAGAGAGCTGCCTATGTGCATCTCAGGTCTTAAGGGTCACCGAGAGGCCACGCCCCAGGGGCATGTACTTCAAGGTCATAGGCAGGTGGAGCAGTTACCTGCTGCCTCTCTAGGGGTGGTGCTTCAAGGTCATAGACAGAACAGCTACCCACCACGGGTATGTTTGTCCACTTGTCTAAAATGCCCCCTCCTCCACACTCAGGCTGAAGTCCTCTGCTTGAGGATGAGTTCAGATCAGAGCTAGCCCTATAGGTACCTGTGGGACCCCTGCAGGTGCATGGGCCATGGGACACCAGTGTGGTGGGGTGCAAAAACCTCGCTTGGGAGAGAGAACGAAGGGCAGAAGCTGAGAAGGTACGCGGGCCTGCCAGTGGCATGCTTTTATTTAGAGCCTCTGTTGGTGGCACCCGGCAGTTTAGGGGTCCAGGTGAATCAGTGGACCCTTCCCAGATCACTCCTCTAGTATTGGTGCACCTGATCAGAATATAATCCAGGCTAGGCATGTACAGAGGGAGATAACCTGTGAAAGTTCTCCCAAAGGACTGGGGTCCTGGATCTGATCAGGATGTCACTGCCCTGTCAATAATGGTCTGAGACCCAGTTGCTGCTCATAGAAGCTGAACTGAGTGTCTTCTTCTAGTCATAGATACTGAAGGTGAGGGATGCATCTGTGGTACAATCTGTCAGGCTTCCCACGGTTCTGGTCTCTCAGCCCCGTGCTAATGGTTCAGCTCCTGGAGCCAGCTCCCTGTAGATGTCATTCTGAACAGTCTTATTAAACAAGAAACACAGAGCCAAATGCAGAGTTAAAAGCCCAGAGATCAGAGAGCAGTAGCCAAGAGCTGAGACCACCTTCTTACCACCTGCTGCTGCTGCCGTCCTTCCCCTGAGAAAGAGACCTACTTCCTGTGTGTCTGTCTTTTTTATTAACTTTCTGTTCTGCCTCTCATTGGTTGTAAACCCAACCACACGACCTCCTCATCACTGCCTGTCTATACAGACCTCCAGGTCTCTGTGGTTGGTATTGAGATTAAAGGTGTGTGTCTCTAAGCTGGCTGTGTCCTTGAACACATGACTCTGGCTGCCACGTGATTGGATTAAGGGCATGTGCTACCACTGCCAGACCTCTGCTAAATGGCTTGCTTTTAGCTCTGACCCCCAGGCAACTTTATTTATTAACATACAAATAAAATCACATTCAGCACAAATAAAATATCACCATAGCTCCCTGTTACACAGAAGGGCTGATTTATCCCTCTGAGCCCAGAAAAGGACCTTAGAAAGCTAAGCCTTTTCCACTTCAGGTTCCCTCCATCTCTTCAACTGTCCTTCACTGGACAGAAGATACTGGTGGTCATGCAGCCAAGAATCGTATATGTTAAGGGATGGAAGCCCTTCTGGCCCACATTTTACAGAGCATTTGCTCCGCCTTTTCTATGTTTTGCCGAAACCACTCAGCCTTTGTGGTGGCTTGAATAAGAACGGCCCTCATTGGCTCACATATTTGAATGCTTAGTCACCAGGGAGTGGAACTGTTTGAAAGGATTAGAAGAATTAGGTGGTGTGGCCTTGTTGGAAGGAAGTGAGTCACTTGGGGTAGACTTTGAGGTTTCAAAAGTCCACTTTAGGTCTAGTCTCTCTCTCCCTGCTGCCTACAGATCCAGATGTAGAACTCTCAGGTACTTTTCCAGCACCACGTCTGCCTGTGTGCCACTGTGCTCTTCACCTGATGATAATGGACTAAGCTTCTGAAACTGTAAGCAGCCCCCAATGAATACTTTTTTTTTAAAATAAGAGTTGCCTTGGTCGTAGTGTCTTCACAAGAATGGAACAGTGACTAAGACAGACTGTATCTCCCTAGACTGCAAGTCACTCTAAATAACTAAGTCCTTCCATTCTTAAGCTTCTGCTTGTCAGGTATTTAGTCATAGCATTGTGAAAAGTGACAAAGGGGCTGGAGAGATGGCTCAGTGGTTAAGGTACTGACTGCTCTTCCAGAGGTCCTGAGTTCAATTCCCAGCAACCACATGGTGGTCCCAACCATCCTTATGAGATTATGAGATTATGAGATACAGTGCCCTTTTCTGGCCTGCAGGGATACATAATAAATCAATCAATCAATCAATCTTTTTTTAAAAAAAAAGAAAAGTGACGAATATACTAGGCAATATGTACAAACTAACTGGTAAGTAGCATAGATTGATTTCCCTTTGTTTTTGGCTAATACCAACGGACTATTGCTTTCAGTGGCCCACTCTTATTTCTGAACATCTGAGCAGTGAAGTTGCTAGCACAGCGGTACTTTCTGGATAAAGGGAAGAGTGGTTGAAGTGGAGAGAGAAGAAAGGATCAGTCTGGGACAATAGCAAGGCAATTGGTGTTTTTTTTTTTTTAAGATTTATTTATTATGTATACAGTGTTCTGTCTGCATGTACGCCTGCAGGCCAGAAGAGGGCAGCAGATCTCATTACAGATGGTTGGGAGCCACCATGTGGTTGCTGGGAATTGAACTCAGGACCTCAGGAAGAGCAGCCAATGTTCTTAACACCTGAGCCACCTCTCCAGCCCCCAAAGGCAACAATTCTTAATCCCTTATAGTGAGATCTTTTGGCTTGGCCCTTAGGAATCTATTGGCATCTCTAGAGTGAAGGGTGATATTGAATCAGCTTTGTCAATAGCAGAATGGTAGGTCAGATACCTTACACCAATGCGTGAGTGCGTGGTCACCATTGACCTACAGAAAAGCGGAGGAGTTCAAGTCTTGTCGAGAGGATGGGTCAGAGTTTGGGGCTGGCTTGGCTTTCAAATGGCCACGAGGGTATGACACAGAAACAGAACTAGGAATTTGTTTTTTTTTTTAACCACTGAGCCCTCTCTCCAGCCCGGGAATTTGTTCTCAACTATGGCTGTTCCTCGTGGCTATACCCTTGTGTGGGTCTGGACATTAGTCTGTTAGCAGCTCTCCTGAAGCCCAGATGGCTGAGAACACAAAGCTACCCAAGGCCAAAGACTGGTCTTTGTTACTTCTAAGCCCTAGTAGTGTGCCAAGGCAAGGCAAGAAATATGTTTGCTTCTAATTTCTTTCTTTCTTTGTTTTTCGAGACAGGATTTCTCTGTAGCTTTGGTTCCTGTCCTGGATCTCACTCTGTAGACCAGGCTGGCCTCGAAATCACAGAGATCTGCCTGGCTCCACCTCCTGAGTGCTAAATTAAAGGCGTGCGCCACCATTGCTGGGCTGCTTCTAATTTTTAAATTTGGAAATAAATAAAGGATAGTAAAATCAAAAGAGAATAACTGGAGAAAAAACACTAAGGAAGCAGAAATAAATGGACAGATTCAAGATACGTTAATTATAAGATTAGAAGTGAGTGAAGAAACTTAGTAGTTTTTAAGTTTTAGGATTTATTTTTATCTATGTGTATGAATGCTTTGCCTGCATGTATGTCTGGGCACAACATGTGTGCATTGCCCATGGAGGCCAAAGAGGGCATTGTATCCTTTGGAACTGGAGTTACAGACAGTTGTTAGCTGCCTTGTAGGTTCTGGGAGTTGAGCTGTAGTCCTCTGCAAGAACAACAAATGCTCTTAGCAACTAAGCCATCTCTCCAACACTTTGCTTATTAGTTTTTGAGATAGGGCCTTACTGTGTAGCCCTAGCTGGCCTAGAACTCATTATGTGTAACCATCTAGCTTCAGACTCAAAACATACACGTCTCTGCCTCTAGAAATCTGGAATTAAAAGTGTAGGCCACCATGTCTGGCCAATTATTTTTATTTTAATTGCTAGGTTCTAAACTGTACTTCTTTTAAAAATCATGAGCATTCTGATTTTATAAGAAAACCAGAATGTATCTTAATTGACTATTAGAAGAAAGGACAAAGTTTGAATTATATAGCTTGTCTTGTTTTCTATGTATAGTTAAAGTTTTTGTGAATGACTAACCCATTCCATTTTCACAGTTGCTTGGCAGAGCACTCTGTACAGGCAACAATGAGCATAAATATGTTTATGGTTCGTACTGACCTATTTGTCAGACAGTCGTGGCATGGAGAGAACCACTCACACATCTCAGAATGCAAGCTTGAGTCCTTAGAGTAAGAATCATCTGAATTTAATTAGACTAGTGGCTGTGGAGCCTCCATGGGACTGGACTAGGCCCTCTGGATATGGAAGATGGTTGTTTGGCTTGAACTGTTTGGGGGGCACCCAGGCAGGGGGATTGGGATCCGTCCCTGGTGCATGGGCAGGCTTCTGGGAATCCGGTGCCTGTGGTGCGATGCCTTGTGCAGTCTTGGTGCAGTGGGGAGGGGCTTGGACCTGCCTAGGCTCAGTGTGCCGAGCTCTGCTGACTCCCCATGGGAGACCTTGATTTAGGGGATGTGGGGATGTGGGGTGGCTTGAGAGATGGCTGGGGGTGGGAGGAGGTAGGAGGTAGGATCTGTGGGTAGTATGTAGAGTGAGTAGAAAATTTCCTAATAAAGAAAAATGAAAAAAAAAAAGCATCATAAAAATTTCCCTTGCCGGGCAGTGGTGGCGCACACCTTTAATCCCAGCACTCGGGAGGCAGAGGCAGGCGGATCTCTGTGAGTTCGAGGCCAGCCTGGTCTCCAAAGCGAGTTCCAGGAAAGGCACAAAGCTACACAGAGAAACCCTGTCTCGAAAAACCAAAAAAAAAAAAAAAAAAAAAAAAAAAAAAATTTCCCTAACCATCTGGCAGACTCACAGCTGAGGATGTTGCTTGCCTAGATAGATAGATAGATAGATAGATAGATAGATAGATAGATAGATAGATGATGAATGGATGAATGGATGGATGGATGGATGGATGAACAAATGAACAAACTAACTAACAATAAAGTTCAAGCTCAGGCTGAATGACCTGACTTAGAAGTGAATGAAAGCTGCCGTGCACGTGGGCTTCCTTTCAGGTGCTTGGGATGGTACTCTACAGAAGGCAGTCAGCTCTTCCAGAGGTCCTGAGTTCAATTCCCAGCAACTACACAGTGGCTCACAACCATCTGTAATAAGATCTGGTGCCCTCTTCTGGCCTGCAGGCAAACATGCAGACAGAACACTATAGATAATAAATTAATAAATCTTAGAAAAGGCTGAACCCACATTATTTGTAGCTGTTTTTAAAAGTCACCGTTGGCGCCGGAAAGGTGGCTCAGCAGTTAGGAGCACTTGCTGCTCCCACAGCAGACCTGGGTTAACTCCCCAGCATCCAGATGAGGCAATTTGTGCATCTGCCTGTAACTCCAGATCCACAGCGTTCACCTCCTTCGTTTAGTCTCTGCAGGCGCCTTCACACACATGGTGTTCGTACATATAGTCAGGCTCACACACATACACACGAAACAAAAATAATAGTAAATCTTTTAAAAGTCATCATCAAAATAACCAAATTAAAAAAATTTTAAAGACCTCATTTTAAGAAAAAAACAAAACAAAACTAACTTCTACCACGTACTAACTCAGGTTCCCAAAATTAAAAAGAAAAGAAAAATTCCTATTTTTTATTTAGGGAGGGTAAGGAAGGAGAAAGGGATTGGTGTTTAATCTTCACAACAATAGGTAGATATGACACTGTTCCTTTACCAATAAAATGTAGCTCAGAAAGATATTGGTGGCTTCAGATAGTGCAGATGACTCTGTGGTGGTCCCACAGACATGAAAATTGACCTTTAGCACAGCAATGTGGCTTCCACGAACGACAAGTGCACACTGGGGGGAAATAGGAGGGTAGTCCAAAATCTGAAAGTCCTCATTTGTGTCACAGTTTCTGTACTGAACAGTTTCATGTCCGCTTGACACAAGCTAAAGTCATCTGAGAGGAGGGAGCCTCAGTTGAGAAAATGCCTCCATAAGCTCCACCTGTAGACAAGCCTGTAGGCCATTTTCTCAACTAGTGACTGGTGGGAGCGGGGCCCAACCCTTTGGGGGCTGAGCAAGCCATGAGAGTAAGCCAGTAAGCAGCACCCTTCCATGGCCTCTGCATCAGTTCCTGACTCCAGGATCCTGCCCTGTCTGAGTTCCTGTCCTGACTTCCTTCAAGGATGGACCACAGTCTGGGAGTAGAAGCCAAGTAAACCCTTCCCTCCCCAACTTGTTTTATGGTCATGGTGTGTCGTGGCAGCCATAGAAACCCTAACGAAGACCATTTCCTAGTTTCATCTTCAATTGTCTTCTTCCTCTCTCATGTATCCATTGCCTGGGTTTTGAGCAGGCTTGTAAGTTGTTGGTAAATGACACTGGGATGTTGTCTCCCAAACACTATCTCCACAGTCCCCCTTCAAGGTGCCCCTTTCTCCTGCCATATACACTCATCATGTCACAACACTGCCCTGCAAGCTTGCCCCTGTGATTTGGACAACCTCCAGTTCCCAGGTCCAGCTCCCGACGCCCTGGCTTGCTGCCTTCTGTCCCAAGCACCTGAGTTTCACGTGTCAGAAAAACATTTTGCTTCTCCACAAGGAGGATGCAGTTAATTCTCGTTACTTGTAGTGGTTCTGTTTCCCGCTGTCACTGTATTCACTGAATTGTTTAAAGAAACCTTCTTTCACATGTATTGCAGAACCATTAAGACTGAACCCACAGCCGGCAACGTGTGATCTCAAATGAAGCCTCTTCCGCGAGTGCCCCTTCTCCATGAGGCATGTTATAGCCGCATGTGCTGAGGTCACAGGACAACACTTCTGACCTACACTCGAGACAATGTAAAATAGCAGAACCAACAGGAAGTACAAAAACATGAGCATGTGACATGAAAGAGACCTCACCAAGGACACCTGTCTCTGGGATGATCTGAGACAAGAAGGTAGAACATGGTCCTGTTGGCCTCCGTAGAGTGAGGCTGTGGCTGGTAAGGACGATGGCACCTTGTAGCCCTGGGGGGAGCTTTCCAACAAGGCAGCGGTGAGGTTGGTGAATCCTCTTGGGAGTTGGAGGCAATTGCAAGAAAATGAGCATCCCCTGCCTTGTTGTTAGAAAGTTTGTGTTAATAACATATTTCACTCCATAGTTCAGTTACTGGAGCAAAGATGACCAGGCTCTGCTTCTCCCGGTTTTCTGCTTCTTGCAGCCTTGAGCCTGTGAGGATTCTGTTTTGACCTGTTCCCTGGATGCGAGATGAATTATTTCATCATGACTCCAAGCTGCCGCCGCCTGCCCTACTTAGCTTCTCCCTCTGAGTCTTGCTGCCTGTCTCTGAAGCCCCAGGCATTAGGAACCTGTTCCCATGGTTTCTTCTCTGAGTAACTTCGTACTTCCCTTTAAAAGGGAAGACACTTCATGACTGTGGCATTCCCACCTCTTACTTGCTCACACAAGTTCTTTGTCTTACTGTCTTACCTCTAAAGGTCAGACCTTTATCCTGATTTTTGTAGGCTCCTGGTCAAACATACTGGCAGGATGCAAAGAACTACAATAGTGTCTTGGGAGACCTGAGCCCTGGAGTGCTCTTAAAATAGGACTCACTACCTTGTTCTTTGCCCAAAGGGCTCATGGTCCTTGATAGACATCTGTTTCAGTTGAAGTTTCATAAACCCTGATGATTTTAGTGAAAAACAGGCAGAAAAGAGTCCACTCTGAATGTTTCTTATCCAAGCCATATCCTCTTGATTGCTAATGAACAATGAGTTGGTCTCTCTGCCTTTAGTCACTTATTGGAAAGACAAGGTACTGATTGGGAAAGAGTGGGGAGGGGCCTAAGGATCTGAGTGGATTCTGATGAGTATGAGAACCTTGATATTCTTAACTCTTGGATGTTAGAATCCAGTACTATTTTCCCTCCTGAGGACATCAACTTCCACTCACTGTATTCAAAATAATGCAATGAAATTTTCATTACAGAAATTCAGTATATATGTATGTTTTATATATTATTATTTTGTTGTTTTGAGACAGGGTCTCACTATGTAGTCTTGACTGGCCTGGAACTTGTTATGTGTAGAACAGGCTAGCCTCAAACTCACAAAGATCTGATCGTCTCTATCTCCTGAGTGTTTAAATTAAAGGCATGCATCACTGTGCCTGGCTTTTTATTTTTCACTTGGAAAAAACTATATTTGTTTGTATTTGAAGCAGTCTTTTTTTTTTTTTTTGAGACAGGGTTTCTCTGTGAAACAGTCCTGGCTTTCCTGGAACTCATTCTATAGACCAGGCTGGCCTCAAACTCACAGAGATCTGCCTGCCTCTGCCTTCTGAGTGCTGGGTTTAAAGGTGTACACCACCAATGCCTGGCTGAAGCAGTCTTATAGTTGGCTTTTTTGGTATCTATCTAAAATTAAACAATGATAAGATCATCTTTACCACTTGGGTGAAATGTTCAGACATGAGTTGCATAGTTGGGCTGAGGAGATAGCTCAGTGATAGAACACTTACCCAGGTTTCACTGAAAAAAAAAAAAAAATGAAGCCTGCCTAGTTTGCTATGAAAAAATATGCAGGATGATTGCAAAGGAAGAAAGGAAAAGCTTGACTTTGTTCTCCATTAAATCTAATCTGCCTCGCTTGTGGTAGTTTGTGTTTTAGCAATGAAGACTTGGCATAAAGGTAAGCATATAAAAAATCTGAATTTTCTCTTGTAGAAAAGAAAATATTTTATGAGCACTGGAAAAGTAATTTAAGATTCCTTCCTATGGTCAGGATTAGTTTCTGTAACGAAGCTCACCAGCGTCCTTAGAGACAGTGAGCTGCTAGAGGCTGGCCCCTCTAGTCCTGCATGTGGTGCTTTCCTCATGGAGCAGTTGGTGCAGCTGCATAATTTACATTCAGTTACAACACTTACTGACAGTCATCCTCTTTGGGCTTCGTTGCATATCAAGAAGCTATAGTCCTAAGGAAATGCTTATTTGTGCTTGACACACTGCTGAATTCTCATTATGCAAAGTACATTAGAAAGATTAGAACTAGAGACATCACATAGTTCTAGAGGTCCGAGTTTATACCTCTTTTCTTGTCAGTAGTTGTAACTAATGTAAGAAAAACTATATACAAAAGTACAATAACTATATACCATATATACAGGTAATAAATACCTAAAGAATGTTTAGTCCATTTGTATTTGACAAATTCAGAGAAAATAATTCCATTACCTATCCTATTTTGGTAAGTCCAAAGTGCACCTAATTCACTTTCTATCTTAACTAATCTTCAATTATAACTAACTAATCTTCAACTTGTCAGTTGTGCACAGATGTAGGAGCAGACAGTTGCTGATTGAAACACTGGTGGTCTGTGCACTCCTTAGAAGGTATAGTCTACTGTTAAGGAGATGGTTCTGTACATCTCTTTTAGGTATAACTCATTTATAGTGTCTAAGTTTTCTATTTCCTCATTGATCTTCTGTCCTGATGTCCTACCCATTGTTGAAAATAAGGCTTTGAAATCTCTAAACTGTTATTATAGAACTGTTTTTCTTCCCCCATAAAGCTTTGTACTCCTTGGAGTTCTATTATGTAGTGGATACATACTTATATTTGTTATATATTGTTGATTAGTAGAGTTTTCTATCAATATATAATGTAGCTAGAGTTTTCCTGCCTTGCCCACAGTCAGGACAAATGTCTGTCACCCGCCAGTCCCACAGCCCCTCAGACCCAACCAAGTAAACACAGAGACTTATATTGCTTACAAACTGTATGGCCGTGGCAGGCTTCTTGCTAACTGTTCTTATAGCTTAAATAAATCCATTTCCATAAATCTATACCTTGCCACATGGCTCGTGGCTTACCGGCATCTTCACATGCTGTTTATCCTGGCAGCAGCTGGCAGTGTCTCCCCCACTCAGCCTTCCTGCTCTCTCAATTCTCCTCTCTGTTAGTCCCACCTATACTTCCTGCCTGGCCACTGGCCAATCAGTGTTTTATTTATTGACCAATCAGAGCCATTTGACATACAGACCATCCCACAGCAATATAATGCACTTTTTCTTATCTATCTATCTATCTATCTATCTATCTATCTATCTATCTATCTATTTTTCTATTATCAGCTTGATACAGTACAAATTCTTATCCTAATAGTGAAATGTTTCACTGAAGCTTGTCCAGTGATTGGGTAAAACCAAAACTTATTATAAGCCACAGTCATCCTAGGGTCCCCCCCTGCTATGTAGCCTCCCTGGTTCTATGGGTTGCAGTCTGATTGTTCTTTGCTTTATATCTAGAATCCACTTATGAGTGAGTACATGCCATGTTTGTCCTTCTGGGTTTGGGTTACCTCACTCAGGATGATACTTTCTAGTTCCATCCATTTGCCTGCAAATTTCATGCTCTCATTGTTTTTCTCTGCTGAGTAGTACTCCATTGTGTATATGTACCACATTTTCTTAATCCATTCTTCAGTTGACAGGCATCTAGGTTGTTTCCAGGTTCTGGCTATTACAAATAGTGCTGCTATGAACATAGTTGAGCATGTATCTTTGTGGTATGATTGAGCATTCCTTGGGTATATGCCTAAGAGTGGTATGGCTGGGTCTTGAGGTAGATCAATTCTAATTGTCTGAGAAACCGCCATACTGATTTCCACAGTGGTTGTAACAAGTTTGCACTCCCACCAACAGTGGAGGAGTGTTCCCTTTGCTCCGCATCCTCTCTGCATAGACTGTCATTAGTGTTTTTGATCATAGCCATTCTGACAGGTGTAAGGTGGTATCTCAGAGTCATTTTGATTTGCATTTCTCTGATAACTAAGGATGTTAAGCATTTCTTTAAATGTCTTCCAGCCATTTGCACAGGAGATCACTTCCTAAATATAACACCAGTAGCACAGACACTGAGAACAACAATGAATAAATGGGACCTCTTGAAACTGAGAAGTTTTTGGCAAAAGACATGGTCAATAAGACAAAAAGACAACCTATAGAATGGGAAAAGAACTTTACCAACCCCATATCTGACAGAGGACTGATCTCCAAAGTATATAAAGAACTCAAAAAACTTGACATCAAAATACTGAACAATCCAATTTTTTAAAAAAAGGGCTACAGAGCTAAACAGAGAATTCTCAAAAGAAGAATCTCAAATGGCTAACACATTTTTTCTTATGTGTCACAGTATAAAAAATTTCATTGCAAATTTTTAGCTTTCATTTTTTTTAATTTGGTCCACCTGTGATATATACTTATATATTGTGGTGGTTTGGATGAGATATGTACCCCATAGGCTCAGGTATTTGAACACATGGCCCCCAGTTGGTGGCACTGTTTTGTGAGGTTGTGGAGCTGGAAAGAGGCGGGCAGAGCATTGCTGAAGGAACATTGGGGCAGGCTTTGAAGGTTTTTCACGTTGCCCCAATTCTGGTTGGTTCTATCTGTTTGAGTCTTAAGGTTGAAGATGTGATCCTTCAGCTCCTTGTTCTAGCCACTGCCAGCCCACCCCATCATTTTGGTCTCCCACACTAGAACTGTATCCCAAATAAACCCACTCTTTCATAAGCTGCTCTTAGTCATGGCATTTTATCACAGCAGCAGAATGTAACTCATACATATAGGTAGTAATCTAGGTTCATTTTCTTTCTGACTTGATAGTCCACATTATTTGATTTTTAGGTTAAACTGTTATACGCATTTTGCGACACCCCCAGAGACCACCAAGGAGCTGGTTTCCAATGCAAGCACATAGGGTCCTTTTATTGTCAGGTTCAACCTGGGCCACCACACAGCAGATGAAAGGAAATGTGACAGTGGCCACGAGCCCAGGTGTAGATTGTTTTTATAGGGGAAAGCCACAAGCCTGGAATTACATGCTTGGGATTGGGTAGAAGGAATATGGGGCAAGGTGATTTTTTGAAACTATTGGTCTAGACTTTCAGCGAGAAGTCACATTTGAAACCATTGGGTTAGACTTTTGGTGGGGAACCACAACCCGCTGAACAGGATTATCTGGACTGCTCAGCAGGATTATCTAGATATCTTCAAGTGCCATAAACCGCAGACAGAATGTCTGCATGAGCATACTGCTCTGCATCTGTTCTAGTTTTCATGACACATTCCTGAGATCCTTCCTGGAACTGAGTACAACAGGTGGTCTAAGATGGAGTCTGTATTGCCTTCACAAAACAATCAAAATAACTGCACACATATTAAACCATCAAACAAATATGTTCATAGTTACTATTTGTTCATTACTATGTTTATCTACTTGGAACAAATTCCAAAAAGAAAAGTTGTTGGGCCACAGAGTGAATGAAAAAAAGAAATAAAAAGGAAAAGAAAGTTTATTATAGATATGTGGGAGAGCATAGCCCGAGGCAGGGACATCTGGGAGAGTCCAGTGTGGACATGACCAGGCTGAGCTGGGCCATGTGGGAGAGATGGGAACCAGGTACAGCAGCCAGGAGGCCAAAGGTCCAAGAGGGGCAAGTAACCAAATGTCTGGATTATATAGGGAAGAGCCTCTGGGGGAAGGGCAGCCAGCTCCCGGGCTAGAGAGTTCAGGGTAGAAGGTGGGATATGCAAACCATACCCTGTAATAGTTAGGGACTGAGGGGTGCTGGGAGAACCTGATGGCCAGGTCCAGCTTTGGTATGTTATATTTGTAAGAATGGTAAGTGGTGCTGGTTACTGGCCTGGTTACCGCTAGGAAAGGTCATGGCCACGACTACACCAGTATCAGTATCAGAACTTTATTAGGAGGAAGAGGGTGACCACACCGCGCATATGTAATCACCAGTGCACACTGATGATGTAAGACACAAGACCCCTTGTCAAACTCCTGAACTGCATGTGTAGGATCATGCAATTGAAGCGCAGTAGAATCACAACAATATAGACACCTCAGCCATTTGTCTTGGGTTTGAAACTTAATAGGTCCCTGGGAACTGGAGTTATATTTGGTTATGAACCACCTGCCGTGGGTGCTGGGAACCCAAACTTTGGTCCTCTGCAGGGGCGTCAAGCATTCTTTGAAGGCTCCAACTGGCCCAAGCAAGGCTAACATGGCACCAGCAGGTCTTGCCCTCCCTGCTTCCCTCTCCCTTGCTAACCCATTAGATTCCCTCTGGTAGACACTTCCACATTCCTAAAGCTAGCCACCAAGGTCCATTCCCTAATTTGGCCACTGCCTTATGCCTGGCTCATTCCTGAGGCTGATCACCAAGATCTACATATCAAAACATCAAGGCTCAGCAATCAAGATCCATATTGGGCTATCCTAATATGTCCAATCAGAATTTACCAATATGTCCTAGCTCATTCTAACACAAACCTCCCTTTTTCCTCTTAAAATGAACACTTGCAAAGCTGTTTGCTGCTGTTTCTGCCCCGATTAAGATTCCAGCACTTTGCTTAATAAAGGGTCTCTTTGTGTTTTATTTGTGCTTGGAAATTGGTATTTGGGTGTGGTCTGTGCCTAATCTTGGATCCAGAGGGAGCACCCCAAGGTGAAAAGGTCCCTTCTCCATTTCTCCAGCTCCACTCTCTGATTTAAAAAAAATGTTGTATTTTTAATGCATATATGAGTGAGTCTCTTGTGTGCCTAGGTGCCAGAGGAGACCAGAAGAGGGTTCTGGATTCCCTGAAGCTAAATTTACAGGTGGTTATGAGCTGCCCAGTGTGGGTGCTAGGAATTGAACTGTGTCTGGTTCTCTGGAAGAGCAGGACAAGATCCTAAACCCTGAGCCATCTCTCAAGCCCTCCTGATTTTTTAATAGCTAAAAAATTTCATCTTAGAACTACCTTACCTGTATCCTCAAGATCCTGGTATGTTGTGCTTTGATTTTAATTCAATTCTAAGACTTTTTTTTTACTTCCTCTGTGATTTTATCAGTCATTTTCTTCTTTGTTCAAGAATATGAATTTGTGTGGTTTCTGCGATTTGTCTCACCATTGATTCCTAATATTCTATTATGCTATGATAAGCTAGAAGAAAATTATGGTGATATTTTATTTGTACTGAAATGTGATTTTATTTGTATGTTAATAAATAAAGTTGCCTGGGGGTCAGAGCTATTAGAGCCATAGCAAAAGCTGGGTGGTAGTGGTGCATGCTTTTAATCCCAGCACTTGGTAAGCAGAGCTAAGTAGATCTCTGTGTGTTCAAGGATACAGCCAGCATTGGAGACACATGCCTTTAATCTCAATACCAACCATAGAAGACCTGGAGGTCTGTACAGAAAGGCAGTGACAAGGTCGTTATGTGGTTAGCTTTATAACCAATGAGAAGGCAGAAACAGAAAGTCTATATAAAGACAAAAACACAGGAAGTAGGTCTCTTGGCTGAAGAGGATAGCTGAAGCAGGAAGGGTAAGGCTCTTAGCTCTGACCTCTGCTTTCATCTTTACATTGGCTCTGTGTTTCTTATTTAATAAGATGGTTGGTTACATCTACAGAAAATGCTTTTATTCTTTTGTATTTTTTAAAGACTTTCTTTGTGACTTTGGATATGAGCAATTTTAGAAAAGATTCTTTGGGCTGCTGAGAAGAATTTAAGTTCCACCTCTTTTGGATGGAATGTTCTGTAGATAATGCAAGTCCATTTGCTCTATGGTGTAGTCTAACAGCGGTTTCCTTGGGCTTATTTTATTAAGTTGGGAGTCTAGAGGTTTGATCCATGTACATGTGCCATTGTTATGTTTTCAGGATAGTTTATTCCCTCTATTGGTATGTCGTAGCCTTCTTGAGATATTCTGATTAATTTTAGTTTGAAGTCTATATTATCAGATGTCAGAATAGCTCTGCCAGTTTGGGTTTTTGCTTCCAGTTGCTTGGTAAATTGATTTCTATCATTTTTTTTCTCTCAGTCTGTGGGTACTTTTAATCAGTGAGCTGTGGTTTTTGAGAACATAGATAGTTGGATTGTGTATTGTAATCCAGTTACCCATTCTGCATCAGCTGAGGCTGTTTACGTTTATGTTGTTGACAGAAATTTACTGATTCCTGGAACTCTGTCGGGTGTCTCTGGTTAGGTGGATTTTCATTTTCTCTTCATTCTCTGTTTTTGGAATTAGAGGTTTTCTGGTTTACTGTGTTACAGACAACAGATGCCTTTCTGGCTCTCCTTTGTTCCTTTGTTCTTTCTGTGCAATTTCTTCTCTCCTGTGTTCTTAGGATTGATGCTAACTCCTGTGTATGTGTGTTCCCTCAAGCGCATGGCATATTGATGACTTGGTGGTTGTGAACTGCTTTACTTTATACTTAATTTGAAATGCCCTTATTGCTATATTCAGTTTTTCTGGATGTAGTGATCTGCATTGACACTCATTTATTTTCAAAGCTTACAATGTGTCAGTCT
This sequence comes from Peromyscus leucopus, assembly GCF_004664715.2. NCBI lineage: Eukaryota > Metazoa > Chordata > Mammalia > Rodentia > Cricetidae > Peromyscus > Peromyscus leucopus. The sequence continues at coordinate 67,738,334 of NC_051079.1, read as the reverse complement.
GCTCTCTGGGTTTGGTCAGGACTGTCGGGAAATATGGGACCCGCTATGATGCCTCCCTCTGGAAAATGGTGAAGAAAACTGAAATTGGCTAGCACACCAAGTACACTTGCTCCTTCTGTGGCAAGACCAAGATGAAGAGATGAGCCATTGGCATCTGGCACTGTGGTTCCTGCGTGAAAACAGTAGTTGGTGGAGCCTGGACCTACAACACCACTTCTGCCATCACAGTGAAATCTCCATCAGAAGACTGAAGGAGCTGAAGACCAGTGGAAGCACTACTGTTTGAGACATGCCTAGCCTGCAGTAAATGGGTTAATTTACACTGAAAAAAGAAATATGTTAATCCATGCTTTCCTGAATTTTATAGCTGATGGTAAGAAGTCTGATGTTCTGATGTGTTGGTCTTTGTAGGTGAGTTGCCATTTCCCCCTTTCAGTGTTTAATCTATTATCTATCTATCTATCTATCTATCTATCTATCTATCTATCTATCTATCTATCTATCTATCCATCTATCTACCTATCTATTTACTTACATAGTATATATTTACAGGGAGTGGCACTATTAGGAGGTGTGGTCTTGTTGGAGTAGGTGTGGTCTTGTTGGAGGAAGTGTGTCACGAGGTGTGGGCTTTGAGGTTTCAGAAGCCCATGTTGGGCCAGTGGCTCACATTTGCTCTCTCTTCCTGCTGCATGCCTATTCAGGTGTAAAACTTCCCATCCTCCTTCAGCAACATGTCTGCCTGCACACCACCATGTTTCCATGGTAATAATGGACTAAACCTCTGAACTGTAAGCCAGCCCAATTAAATGTTTTCCTTTATAAGAGTTGCCATGGTCATGGTGTCTCTTCACAGCACTAGAAACCCTAACTAAGACAATGTTTCTTTTTAAATTTTAATCTTAATTTTAAAACTATTTTTCAATGTGTATGGTTTCTTTTCTGTATTTATGTTTGTGTACCACACATGTGCCTGGGCCTTGAAAGGGCTAGAACAGGGCATCCGATCCCCTGGAATTGGAGTTATAAATGGTTCTGAGCCTTTTGTGTGGGTGCTGGCAATTTCCTGGAGGGGAACAGGTGCTCCTAAGTGCAGGCTCTAGCACCAGCCATGTAAATGCTCCCCAGCTCATCTTTGATTTGCTTTTACTTTTGATTGGTTGAGTTATTGGTGGTCCTTTACCGTGGACATTTTGTTTTGTTTTGTTTTGTTTTTCATTCCTAACATTTCTATTTGGGGAGTTTTGTTTTTCCTTCAGAATCTCAATTTCCTTGTAGAACTTTTCATCCATATTACTGATTTTCTCATCGTTTTGATATTCTTTTATGTCACAGGCTTTCCTCTCTGAGCCCTGGACCCATTTCTGTACTTCATTTATCTGCTTGTTTGTATTCTCTATGAGATCATTGGTCATTTTTGTGTAAACTTTTGAGATTTTCATCCAGGACTTACCCATAAAGTGTTTTTTAATTTAGTGGTTGAGTTACAGTATTTTTGGAGAAGTCATGGTACCTTACATTTATCGTGTCTCTGTGTTTCTATGTTGTGATTTATGTTTGTTGCCTTGGGTAACCCTTCCAGTTCTAAATGGAGATCTTCTCAGTGAGAAGCCTATACTTGAGGACTCAGTCCCCAGTACCATTCAGAGCACATAAAACAAACTGCTGTAGGAGCAACACCACCAAACTATAAAAGATACAGAAATATACTTAAAAGTAACAAAAGTGCACTAATATATCATCAATGACCATTAAGCAGAAAATGACAAAACTAATAGTGTGTTGTGAAGGGAAAATTGTTTAGGATTGTGGTGGTTTGAATGAGATGGACCTCATTCATATTCTCAGGCATTTGGCTCTTTGGTCCTTAGTTGGCGGTAGTGGTTGGGGAGGCTTAGGAGGTGTGGCCTTGCTGGAGGAAGTATGTCATTGCAGGTGGGATTCATGACATCCCCAATTTGCTTTCTCTACTTCCTGCATTGATTAGAGATGGTGAACTCTCAACTTCTTGCTCCAGCCACCTTCTGCCTGTTTCCATGTTTCTCCATCTAGAAAGCCAAATAAACCTTCCCTTCTATAAATTGCCTTGGTCATGATGTCTTGTTAGAGTCATAGAAAAGTAAAGTATAAGTGGATATGTTGAAAGAAGGTGGTAGAGAGAGGGAGGAAGAGGCAAAACAAAGTTAAAGGGAAAAGGAGAGGAATAGAGAAGAATACTATAGTGGGGAAAAAGAAGAAGCAATTAGAAAAAATAAAATGAAGAAAACAAAAATATTTCCCAATAATCAGAAAAATATTTAACCAAAATTAGGTAAGTGTGGTAAGGGAATAAAACAATAGGAGCATTTGGGTAAGGGTCCTTCGTCTGCTCTCACCGCCTTGGAGCTGCATGGCTGGAGCTGTGCTGCCATCTGTCTTTTGCTGTGTATTGCTGTGACAAAATACCATGGGTTTATTTCAGCTTACAGTTCCACATCACAGTCCATCACTGAGGGAAGTCGGGACAGGAACCTGGAGGCAGGAGCTGCTGCTGCTTACTGGCTTGCTCCTAATGGCTTTCTCAGCCTGCTTTCTTATACAACTCAGGACTACCTGTCCCAGGGTGGTGCCTCACACATCGGCTGGATTCACTGCATCAATCATCAATCTAAAAAATGAAAAGAGTTACCTTATCCCCAAGCTTTCTACCTAAGTCCTGCACCTCACTCCACCCCCCTTTCCACTTCTGATTCTTTCTTTGCCACGTGCAACCACTTCTGTCTATCTGACTTCTGCTTTCCACCCTCCGGTATTGGGTGGGCTCTCCAGTATTGGGTGGACCACTTCTGCTGGTCACCAGTTTTCTTATGGCTGCTTCTTAACATGTTCAGAAATTTTCCCAAGCTCCAGAAACCAGCTTAAATCCATCTGGACAGGTCAGATCTACTTTAGGCCTTTTCTGTCTCACCAGTATCCTGTCAGACACAAAAGTGGCCAGAATGCCAAGTCAAGAGGGATGGACAGCTCCAGGGCAGCAGAACAGCCCACAATCCCAGGATGCCTGTCTACCTTGGAAGGCCCCCTGCTCTTACCACTCCCCCCGCCCCCACATCCGCAAGAGCCAATTAACACCCACCAAATCAGCTGGAAGCAGTTTTTCTGGGAGAAACAGTGGCCCTATTCCTATTCACTTACTTTTTATAATAAGCAAAAAGTCTGGAATATTAGGATCCTGCCCTCACACCCATACATGGGCAGCTGAGCATCTTACATCATCAGCAGGCACTGGCAACTATGTACATGCAGCGTGGTCACAAAATCTGTGCCTTAAAAACTGGATGCAGACTCCACCCTCTCTCTCTGCCCTCTGCTCTCTGCTCCCTGCTCTGCTCTGCTCCCTCCCGCCAGGCCTGGCTCCCCTCTCAGGATCCTAACAAAAAATACACCACAGGCTTGCCCATAAGCCAACCTGATAGGGACATTTTTACAATTGAGGTGCCTTTTTCTAAAATGACTCTAGCCTGTTTCAAATTGACACGAAAACTAGCTAGTGCATGATCTTCTGTTTCTCTGTCCTTTCAGCTGTAACATCAATCCTTAATGGATTTCTCAAGTTCTTCCTCTCTTACTCTTTTTGAAACAGAGCATGTTTTTCTTAGGCTAACACTTCTTCATGAGGTCACATACATTCTGATTCTAATCTGCCATCTTCTTCAGTAGTCTTTTTTTTTTTTTTTTTTTTTTTTTTTTTGAGACAGAGTCTCAGGTACCAAGGTTGGCCTTTTGCTTACTATATAGCCTAGCCTAGGAAGACCTTGAATTACTGATCTTTCCAACTCTACCTCCCATGTACTAGGATTTCAGACAAGTGCCACCATGCCTAACTTCAAAACATTTGTAGACTTTAAATATTGCTGCAACGACCTACTAGTACAAGTCATAAAAATGAAAAATCAGATACCCACTTGTCCACACAGTGGGAACATTTTCAGCTCAATATGGTAAAATGATAATAATCTTGACATAGCATAAATATGCCTTCCATCTCATATGGTTCTGCTTTATGGTTCCAGTTTCCTCTGGAAGTTGTATCTGATTTCATGACCAGTCTTCCTATATGCTCATGAGAGAAACCTAACATAACCGTCTCAATACAGTTGGGGAAGCATTTGATAAAATCTAATACTTTTTTAATGGTAAAAGAAAGCCACATCCACAAACTTAAAACAAAAGTTCACTTCCTTCCTGTCATAAAGACATTTATGAAAAATATGCCTCCAACGTCTTACATGATGATGGAAGGAAGGATGAAAACTTCTTCCCCAAGGATCAAAACGAAGGCATGAACATCAGAAGAAAGACATTCAATTTCATAAAATCAAAAGCTTTAAATCTAATAAGAAGTTACTAATTAGTTGAATCAAAGATATTGTCATGGATTTTTAAAAAGAAATTGGTAGTGTTGGCATAGCTTTGTGGTAGTATGCCTATTTAGTGTGCTTGAGGACCCCGGGTTAGATCCCTTGCACTGTTCAAACAAAAGATGAAACAGAAAATAGTTAAAAGATGATAACATATCCCCCTTACCCTCCCACCCCTGCTGCCCAGACTATATTCTTAAACAGTATATTAATAAATGCTTTGTATCTAGAATATATAAGAGGTACTTACAAGTCACCAAGAACACAAATAACACACGTTGAAGATGAGTAAAGAGCCAAGTGTGGTGGCATGAATGAACTTGTAATCCTAATGCTTGGGAACCTGAGGTAGGAAGGTCTCAAGTTTTGAGCTAGCTTGACTTTCATAGTGAAACTCTTGTCTTTCAAAAAAGTTGGAAGACCAGAGAGATGGTTCAGTGGTTAAGAGCACTGGCTGCTCTTGCAGAGGACTCAGGTTCAATTCTCAGCAGCCCACAAGCCTCTGTAATTCCAGTTCCAGGGGATCTTGTGCCCTCTTCTGGCCTCTATGAACACTAGCAAACATGTGGTGCATAGGCACACATGCAGGCAAAAACACCCATACATATAAAATAAAAATAAAAATAAAAATAGTGGAAAGAATCCAATTATGCAAAAACTTTTCCACAGAATATCTGTAAATGGCCAGTAAGTATATGAAAAGTTGTCCAACATCTGTGGTCAACTAAATATACATAAATAAAAAGCAAACTGTGATACCAATTTACTGCTACAATGGTGATGAATTATTAGTGGAAAATAGCAAGCGTTGTCTAGGTCAGTCCCTCAAATAGTGAAATGTGGAAATACACATACACTCACATACAGATATGACTCTTAGAACAACATACATGTAAACAGCACCGCTTCACTTGAGTGTTTTTCTTATTTTGCATATTTATCGCAATTTGGAAGAAAACTCACTTAGCCTAGAAATAAAAAAACCCACACAATTAAAAGTTAGGTACAAAAATGAACATATAAAACATATTTTTAATCACTTAAGTATACTTCAAAGTATACCTAAACCTATTATTAATAATAAATTTTATCAACATTCACGCACACAAACAGACTCTAATAGTGGTGGTCACAGCCTACAGAAATGTAATAAATGTAAGGATTCACTGTTAATCACAACTACATATGCAGAGCGTAGTGGCGCACACCTTAACCCCAGCACTCAGGAGGCAGAGCCAGGCGGATGGATATCTATGAATTCAGGCCAGCCTGGTCTATAGCGTGAGTTCCAGGACAGCTGAGGCTACACAGAGAAACCCTGTCTTGAAAAACAAAAACAAACAATAACAACAAAAACCAATAATAAAAAGCAAAGCAAAACAAAACGCAGACAACTACATAAAGTTAATTGTAGTAACAATGTGCTATCTGATAATTTTGTAGTCCCCTGTTGCCATTGTGGTGAGTTCATGCTTTGCAAATGTGTCCCCATCATTATTTGTCTTCCAAGTAGTTGCACACCTTGTAAAATATTTCAGGGCTCCTTGTATATAACACATAGAAGGTATAAAATATATGTTTGTCAGGTGTTTGTTATCTCCAAAGGTCTCCGGTCAATACTGGACGGTTAATATTAAGTTTGGGGAAGTTCAAAGTGATACAGAGTTTGATGTGGACTAGGAGCAGAGAGTAGACCACAAGAAATTCTGAGCTGCAACCTTGGTATCTCCACCCATCACCACAGCAGCACCATTTTCTTCATGGCACCCTACTCATCACCACATCTCAGGTAGTCACCACCATACACGTACACCATCACATTCTGTCATAGTCATCACACACACACCCCATCACATTCTGATCATAGTCATCATACACACACACACACACACACACACACACACACACACACCATCACATTCTGATCATAGTCATCATACACACACACACCCCATCACATTTTGATCATAGTCATCATACACACACACACACACACACACACACACACACACACACCACACCTTGCATATCATCACACCATTGCATGCCATAGGTTCACCATCATAGACCCAATCACCTTTGCACTTCATCACCATTGAGTGCCTTGGTACTCATCATTGTAACCTGTGTACCATTAGATACTGAGATCCCATAGCCCTTGGTGCTCAGTGATACCCATTCCTGGACATACAATAGACTATAACACAGACATTGTGGCCAGGTGGCTTAATATTAGCAGCACCTGCTGCAGAGACAAGGTCATAACAAGTAATTTTTCTGTCTCTGGAGTGAAACAAGCCCAGTCATGGAGAATGATCTTAGTGTGTTCTTGAATTTGATTTATGTTTTATTTCCCTCTTTCTTCTTCTCCTCCTCCTCCTTCTTCTTCTCCTCCTCCTCCCCCTCTTCCTCTCCTTCTCCTCCTCCTCTTTTCCCTCTTCCACCTTCCCCTCCTCCTTCTTCACTTCTCTTTCCTCTTCCTTCTTTCTTTCCTTTTTTCTTCCTTCTTTTTTCTTTCCTTGTTCTTTCTCCTCCTCTTCTTCTTTCTTCTCTTCTTTTTGAGACTTGGTCTCTCTACATAGCCTTGGGTGTCCTGGAACTCATTACATAGACCAGGATGGTCTTGAACTCAACAGAGATATGCCTACCTCTGCCTTCTGAGTGCAGGGATTAGAGGTGTGGTAATGATGCATACCTATGTTCGCATTTTAAAAATAGGTCTTGGTTCAACTTTGGTAGAGAAAATGTATCTTGAAATTTATCCACATCTGGATGTTCCAATTAACTGGAATATAGGTTTTAAAAAGTATTTTCCAATGAACCCATGGATTTTGATATTTTCTATTATATACTTTTCCCTTTGACTCTAAAATTATTATTTTTTTTTTTTTTTTTTTTTTTTTTTTTGTTTACAGACTCCTTTATTACTTTTTTTTCAAAGACAGCCTTACTATGTAGGTCAGCCTGCCTACAAATTTACCAGGGATCCCCCTGCCTCCCTCTCTCAAGTGCTGGGATTGCAAGTGTGTGCCACCATACCCAGCTCTGTTTTACTTTTTATTGTGCTCATTAATGGTCTGGAAGAGGAACTCAGGGAAAGGTGCTACTACCACAGGCTTACGAGTGCAAATTAGCCATGAACCTTCTCCATCTGAGATAGAGTCTGCGAGACCCAGCATAGTACAGTGGGACTCAGCTATATGGACTCGATTTGCTTCCGGACTTTCTCAAGAGCCTTTCTGTCCAGTTGTCGCTGACGAATGATGACAAGGCAAGCGAAGACTAAGGCCACACCCACCACGGTGCCTTCAAACTTCCAGAACAGGTGTTGTTCCATCAGAGCTGAACGGCAGCTTCTGAATTCATTCCTTTTAGATGAGCTGCATGTGATTTTCTCCACATACCCTGTAGAACTACACTCAGGTGTGGTTTTAATCTGGAAGTTGGAACACGGAGTACACTCTTCGGCCACCACGAACTCTTCCGCCAGCCAGCATGGCGAAGTTGGGGCGCTCACTGACAGCTTCTCCTCGCGCACCGGAGCCTCTGCTTGGCAGAGCTTTAGGGTGAAAGCACACAGCAACCAGCAGAGGTGGCCGCCCCGGGGGAGGCCAAGCCTCCCCGCGCCCGCTAGCATGGAGCAGTCAGTGAGTGTCGCACCTGTTGCAGCAGACCTCCCTGAGGTTCCAGCTCAGAGCAGCCAAAGGCCAGAGTTCTCCCCCTGGGCCCGCTAAGGCTCTATGGGCGCGGCCTCGCGACCACGGCGAGAACAATCCATGTGGATTTGCTGGCTGGAAGCGCGAGGTCTTTGTGGGGGCGCCAGCGGCGTGGGCGGGGGGGAAGGGCGCGCGGGTCCGGACTTAGTGCCCGCGGGCCTCGGCCTCGGTCTCGGGAGCCTTGACTCTAAAATTATTAATTTGAGTCTTCTATTTCTATTTGTTAATTTGGCTAAGGGCTTATCAATCTTGCTTATCTTTAAAAGAACCAACTTTTTTGCCTTATTGACCTTTGTATTATTTCTTTTTCTGTCTCTATGTCATTAATTTGTGCCTTGGCCTTTATTATTTCTATCTAATAATTTTGAATTTGGCTATTTTTCCTTTTATTAAACCTTGAGATACATCATCAGGTTATTTATTTGAGATTTTTCTCATTTTTTTCTTGGTTTTTCGAGACAGGGGTTTCTCTGTGTTGTTTTGGTGCCTGTCCTAGATGTTGCTATGTAGACCAGACTGGCCTTGAACTCACAGAGATCCACCTGGCTCTGCCTCCTGAGTGCTGGGATTAAAGGCGTGCGCCACCACCACCCGGAAATTTTTCTCATTTTTTAATGTAGGTATTCACAGTTGTGAACTTCCTTCTTAGATCTGACTTCAGTGCATCCCAAAGGATCTTGTAGACTGTGTTTTCATTTGCATTTCAGCTTATGAATTAAATTGAACCACTGATCCTTCAGAGATATATTACCTTGGCTAGGAATGTAGCTCAGTGATACAGCACTTGTACAACATAAAGACTTGGGTTCAAACCTTAGAACCACACACAAAAAAATGTATTGTTCAATCTCCATGTATTTGTTTACTAGTTTTTGTTCTTTCTTTTTAAGATAAAGATTAAAATTTTTTATTTATGTCAATGTGCATATCTCACTGTGTTGTCAGTTGTGTGCAGGTGCCTGTAAAGGTCAAAAGAGGGTGTCCGATCCCTTGGAGCTAGCTAGAGTTACAGCCATCTGATGTAGGTTCTGGGACTTCAGATCCTCTGGAAGAACACAAAGTGCTCTTAACCATTGATCCATCTTTCTAGCCTCTCTTGATTTTGACTTTTAGTTTAATTGTATAGTAATCAGATAAGACATTAGAATTTATTTAAATTTTTTTATTTGTATTTGATAATAATTGTCTTATGGCTATTATGTGATCTATTTTGGAGAAAGCTCTATGGGATAATAAAAAGAATTTGTATTTCACAGCTGGTGGATCAATATGCTGTAGATTACTTTAGTTCTATTTGATCTATTATGTAGCTTAACTGTGAGTTTTATTTTTTTATTTTTGTTTTTGTTTAGATGGTGTCTCCATTTATGGACTAGATAGACCACTGAAGTCAATATTGTGATTTGGACCCATCTGTTTCTCTTTATCAAGTACTGTTTGTTTTCATACATCAAGTTGATGTATGAAGTTGCACACATGTACAATCATTCTATCTTCTTAGTGGCTTATTCCTTTTAATAATATGTTATGACCTTTATTTTTCCTGATTAATTTTGAAAATCTGCTTTGTCAGAGAAGCATTTAGTCACCGCTTCTTGCTTTCTGGTTCCTTTGCTTGAAATATCAGTTTTCACTCTTTCAGTCTGTGCATCGCTTTGTCAGTGAGTTGAGTCTCTTGTATCGGATATGATTATAGCTACTGTTCATTGCTTTCTGATTCCTTTTGCTTGGAATGCCATTTTTACATTTCATCATTCTGTACGTATTTTTGTTATTGGGGCCAGTTTCTCTCATACAGCATTTTTTTTTTATTCTACCATCCTTTAACTGGAGAGTTAAGGCCATTTAAAATATAGTTCTCCTTGAAAGACATCTATTCATTTTTCCTTATTGATCTTAGATATTTGCTGGTTTACTGTGTTAATAATGTTTGGAACTTTCCTAATTCTCAATTTTGTATCTATTCTTCCAGAGAGATTTATTTTTTCCTAAGCTCTCACAGTTGTATATCTCTTCCTTTTCTGTTTATAGTATTCATCTAAGTATCTTCAGCAATGCTGAGTTAGTGGTGATGGACTGCTTTAGCTTATTCTTGTCATGGGTAATCTTTATTTCTCCTTCAATTTTAAAGTATATCTTTGCTAGGTATAGTAATTCTGCCTGGCAGGTTCTTTTTCAGGCGTGAAACCCATCCAACTTTGCTTTCTTGTTGAGATTTCTGTTGTTACCATGTAGGAATCATCTTCATAAGCAACCCGACTCTTATCTTTTTCAGCTCTTAGTATTCTTTTCTTATTATATAGTGTTGTCATTATAAGTAAAACATGAAGTAGACAGGTTCCTTTCTGGTCTTATCTATTTGTGGCTATATATATCTCATATATCTGGGTGCTTATTTCTTTTCCTAGATTCGAGGAACTTTCTGCTATAGTATTATTATGTAAATTTTCTTTAACTTTAGTTTATCTCTTTTTATTAGAGTTTACTAGCTTATTTTTGCTATTTAGCTTTATTAGTCTTCCACTGCTAAATTTTTCACCCAGTTACTCATTCTTTTATCCAAGTCTCAGATTGGCTTTTTTCCCATTCATCTGTTTATTGAGTTCTCTCTGGAGCACTTCACGATTTTCTTCTTCCTCTTCTCCTTTCCCCTCTCCTTCTCCTTGTCTTCTTTCTCCTCCAAATCCTCTAGTGCCTTCTCCTCCCCCAACACCTCTTCCTCCAGTGACAGAGATTCATTTGAGGGTTTTGTACATGCGAGGTATGTATCCACAATCCAACCATTGGTGGTTTTTAAAGCTAAACTTTTGACTTCTTCTTTGAATTTGCATTGCAAACACTTCAATCTTCAAGTCATTTAAGAGTTATTAATTTTTGTGAAGAATCATGTTTCTTTGTTTTTTCAAATTTGTTTTTATGTTATAATTTGTGTATCTCTTGGGATGGAAATCTCTTCTGGTTCTATATGGAGGTCTACTTAGTGAGTAGACATCTCTTCAAGGTCTAATCCATGTACACTCAGAGAGAAGAAAGAATTCACTGTAAGAGCAACAACACCAAAGTTAGAGACTAAAAACTATATAAGAAATTATTATGCCCCCCTCTCTCTCTCTCTCTATATATATATATATAATGTAATCTCTGTCTGTCTGTCTGTCTGTCTCTCTCTCTATATATATAATGTATATGAGTGCTCTACTGACTTTATGCTAGAAAAGGGCATCAGATCCCATTAGAGATGGTTGTGAGCCACCATATGGTTTCTGAGACTTGAACTCAGGACCTCTAGAAGAGCAGCCATCACTGCTCTTAATCACTGAGCCATCTCTCCAGCCCCCATCAATAACTTACAAAACAAAGGAATGGGGCTGCGATATAGTTCAAATGGTAGAGAGCTTGTGTAACATGCTCAAAGCACTGGGTAAAAACCCCAGAATCAGATATAGTGGCATGCGCCTATAATTAATTCCAGTGATTGGGAAGCAGGAGGATTGGAGGTTCAAGGCCACCATTGGCTACATTGTGAGTTCAAGGCCAGACTGCGTGGGATACATGAGACCATGCCTCAAAAAAGACACAAAAATATAGAATAAGCTGTGAAAAAATTAATAAGGGTAAAAGTATCAATAATGAAATAATTAAATACAGGAGGGGACAGGGATAGAGATTTGTTCCCAGCACTCATATTAGGTGGCCCACTTTTGCCTGTAACTCCAGCTCCAGGGGATCTGATGACTTATTTTGGCCTCTGCAGACACCTTTCCACAAGTGGAAAACATTCACATGTACACACACACACACACACACACACACACACACACACACACACACTTTTAAAAAAATGGAAAGGCTCTCATGGGGTAGTCTACTACTGGTCTAGAAGGACTGAGATTGGCAGGCAAAGTGCTTGGTTCTCTCCTCTGTCCTTCTCTAGTATATGTCAGTGTGGTTTTTGCCTTCTCCACTCTCAGATACCCGCAGAGGACACCCCTGGGTTTGGACTTGGGGGATGTGCAGTGCACTGTAGCAATCTGTCGCATTTCCTGGGTGTTCCCATGGTTGTTCATGTTGTCTTACAGGAGCTGAGCACTGGACCAGTAAAGGGCATGTTGTCAGGGACAAGGCTTCATTTACAAGCATCTCTTCTTGAGTTTCAGGAGATGTTGCTGGCTCCAACTAGCTTTGTGGTCTGTGGGCTGAGGAGGTTCCCGTGTACTCCAGACATACTACAGATTTTAGAAGTAACTGTCAGACTAAACTCTACATTGGTGAGAAGTTAGGTTCTCCTGCATCTGGGGCTAAACTTTCCAGTCTTATGGTTGTAGCTTCAAGTTTGCTTGCACCAAGGGAACTAGGGCCAGAGATGTAGAATATTGGATCTTTTTTCCCCCTGAGATATGGTTTGAATGCGAAACATACCCCATACATTCATGTGTTTGAACACTTGCTCCTCAGCTGATGCTGACTGTGGAGGTTGTAGAACTTTTAGCCGGAGACTTCACTGAAGAAAGTGGGTCACGAGGGGCAGGATACAATGTCTATAGACAGTCAGTCACTACTTCCTCTCCAGTCTGTTTTATGATCTGTTTAGATGTGAGCAAGTTCCTGCCATAATTTGTTCTCTACCATGACAGACGGCGTTTTCTCAGACTGTGAGTCAAAATAAGCCCTTCTTCCCTTATGTTGCTTTTTAAAAGGTATTTTATCGCAGAGACAAGAAAGCAATTACAACAGAAAACTGGTGTCAGAACTGGGGGAACTGCGGCAGTAACGTGACTATGTGGTTATAGGTCTCTGGAATTGGTTTGCTGGAGGAATGTGGAAGAGTTTGGAAACGGGGCCTAAGGAGCCTTAGGCAAAACTTAATGGGCTGTTCTGGTGAGACTGTGGAAAACCAGAACGCCAAAAGAGATTCCGACAATGGAGGTTTCAAAGAAGAATGAAGATTCTATTGAAACTGATCTAAAGATTCTACTGGTAATTGATCTAGAGAACGTCTGTGTTACATCATGGAAATAATCTGGCTGTGTTCTGTGGAAGTCCTGAAAATTCCAGTGAGGCCCAGTCAACAAATAACAGACTAAGTTGTTTGGTGGAGGAAATTTCAACATAGTGTAGCATTGAGGATGTGACATAGTTACTACTCACATCTCTTAGCCAGGTTTATAGTGAACAAAATCAGCAAGTGGAGCAGGAATATAAGAAAACTGTACATTTAGAGAGGAAAAAGGAATGACTAAGCCCGAAGCTGCAGACATCGTGTATGTGGACAGTGCATCTATAATTGCTAAAGCAATTAGCCCATCAAAGCAAAATGACATACCTGGCACTGGGACTCTAGGAAAGGTACCTTGGTTGCAACTGGGTGTCAGCCTTGAGCCTAGAGCCTGGCTCTGCTTCTTGCTTCATCTCTGGTTCTTGGTATGCTCAGACGTGAGCAAGGCCCATGCCATCATGCCTTCTACCATACTGGAATGTGTTCTTTATAGTTGCCAGTCAAATTAATCATTGATCACTGTTCTGGTGGAAGGGCGACCTCAGCCCCTGGCACCCTGGCATCCATATACCCAAAGAGTCTGGAATGTTCTGGTGGAAGGTCCACCTCAACTCCTGTCCCCTATATCTTTCCCCAAACCTGTCCCCTCAAAGTCTACCAAACACAGCTCCTCCCACAGAGATGCTCAAGACCACTCCTATAGGGTATTTAAACTGCATCACAGAAAACAGACATGTGGTTTTCCTGTCTCTAATCCCCATCTCCTCTCTTGAGGGGCTGGAGGATCACCCAGGAATACTTTACCCATTAAACCATTAGCTTTTTCTAATTCCATCTGTTTGGATTGTTGCGTTGGTGGAGGGGCTTATGAGGGTACAAAAACTTTTCAATCACCTTAGTAACTTCTTTCTGATGTTTTATCACAGTAGTGAGGAAAGCGTCCTGATGCATTTGTCTAATTATTCTTTATCAATAAAAAAATTGGGAGTCAGATATCGGGGTAAGAACCTGAATGATCAGAGAAGTGGTGGAGAAGCCACCAGTGACCTCCTGCCTCTTTCATTCTTCATTCCAAAAAGACCAAGATACTCTCTAAGCCCTGCCTTACTACTTCCTGTCTCTCTATCCGTCCTCAGTCTTCCAAAACCTCTATGATTAATTTTGGTTGGCTAGTGGTTACCTCTGTCCTCTAACTCAAATCAAACTTTATTGTCAGAATGCAATAAAAAATACCACACAACAGTACCCGCTATACTCCAAATGACCTGCTTGCTTTCCCTTCTTTCTGTTTCTATTTTTCTTTAAATGAAAGTAGATTATTTTCATACAATACATTCTGATTGCTGTTTCCCCTTCCCCAACTCCTCCCAAATCCTCCCACCTCCCTCCCATCTGAATCCACACCATTTCTGTCTCTCATTAGAATCTAACCAACTGCCATCTAAAGAACAATAATAAAATAAATTAAGATAAGATAAAGCAAAAACAAATGAACTGGAATAGGATAAAACAAACAGAAAAATAAACAGAAGAAAAACAGCCAAAGTGAAAGCATATGTAGATGCTGAGACTTGAAAGATAAACAGAAAAACACAACAAAAACACTAGACCTTTCTTTATCCCTGATCCTCCCCCACTTCTATTCAGAATATAGTCGCCCTGTTCTTATCCAGACTCTTCACATTTTCCAGAATCACAGAGTAACATTCTAATCTAACACGGTACCAATACTCCTGTTCATTTTTTAAAGTGCATACAGACTTCTTACAGCAGTGGGGCCAGTGCCCTGCCTGTGCTGCCTACATATTTACATGAAGTCTATAACCAGAGCCCCTCTGGAGTCGCCCTCCTCTTTCCCCGAAAACCTTCCTGTCCTAGGATGCCTTGAATCCTCTCCCAAATGCAGGTGACCATGGCAAACTTCCTTGATACATCAAGCTTGAGACAATGTGTGGGAGCCATCCTTAGCCTTTTTGGGACATCTGATCTGGACCCTGCCTCTTCTAAGAAAATTTCTACTCCTTAGACACCCTAATTACAATCTTAATTCTGTGCCCATCTTTCTAAGTGGTGTAACTTGATCAAGGATGATGTATTAGTCAGACTTTTATTGCTATGACAAAATCCTGAAACAATTTAAAACAGAAAGACTTGTATTGGCTCATGTTTTCAAAGGTTTCTGTCTAGAGTATAGGCTGGCTGGACTGTTTCTGGGTAAAGGCAAGTCAAGGATCATGGCAGAAATATATATAAATACTACCTGCTGAGGCCATTTCCTGTTGCTTGTATGTACATATTTTTAGAGCTGACCATTGGCTCATTGCTGGCAAAGACAGTCTTCCTCTTGCAGCAGCCGTCATTTGCCAGCAGCTCTTCCTCATCTAGGTTGGTGCCCTTTGAAATTCCGCCATCCACACTGTCATGTCAACCGGTGCTGTCACTGTTTAGGTCTTGTTTAGGTGACCTTATTGCCGAGATCTCATGAGTACAGATTTCCCACCACATAGAAAACACTATCTTTTTTTTTTTTTTTTTTTTTGGAGAGCGTATTTATTTATTTATTTATTTATTTATTTATTTATTTATTTATTCATTTATTTATTTATTTATTATGTATACAATGTTCTGTCTGCATATATTCCTATACACCAGAAGAGGGCACCAGATCTCATTACGGGTGGTTGTGAGCCACCATGTGGTTCCTGGGAATTGAACTCAAGACCTCTGGAAGAACAGCCAGTGCTCTTAACCTCTGAGCCATCTCTCCAGCCCCTAGAAAACACTATCTGGAAGCAGAAGTTCTGGTTCCCATGTAAGCAAGCCTGTAGGGCATTTTCTTAGCGATTAATATGGAAAGGACTGGCCCATTGTGAGTAGTGCCATACCTGGCCAGGTGGTCCTGGATGATACAAGAAAGCACACTAAGCAAGCCAGTAAGTGGCACTCCTTCATGGTCTCTGCCCCAGTTTCTGCCTCCAAGTCCTGCCCTGGCCTCTCTCAGTTATGAACTTACAAGTAAGTTATAAGGTAAAATAAACCCTTTCCTCTTCAAGTTGCTTTTGGTCATGGTGTTTTATCCTAGCAACAGAAACCCTAACTAAGACATACTCCTATGTGAACATACTCAGGAATGTGCTTGCCCTTACTTTTCTGTATGAGTATGTTTAGACTCCCCGAATGAAATCCCCATGCCTCCTTTGTTTGGAGAGGACAATGCTTGCAGCATATCTCATTACGTCTTCCTCTCCTCTCTTATGTCTAGGCTGTGCTGGTTTCGGCTTTATACTCAAAAGATGCAAACCATCAGTCTGTTAGAAGATCATCCTATCTTAAAGGAAACCACAAGTTTGCTCCCATAAAGGAGGTTCTCATCTTTCTGCTGTACTCTACTCAAGGCAGATTCACTAAATTAACATTACCCAAGGTGACGATCTGTAGGTGGATGTTTCTGTCCCACCAGCAGCTCCCAAATAAACACACAGAGGCTTAATATTAATTACACTTGTTTGAGGATCGATAGGAAGAATATGTGGGGGCACTTGTTCTAGAAGTGCTAGGTACTGTGTTTCCACTGGTGACACAGTTGGGGAAAGTGGCAGTGTTTAACACAGGAATAGATGGGGTTGGGCATCATCTTGGGTGATGTTGTAAGGCTACTTATTTCTGAATTCTATTTCAGTATGAATTTGCAAGTCACTAGGATCTGCTATGCCTCATTTAAGGTTTGCTGGGATGCATCTCTGCAGACTCAATGCACTCACCAAAGCTGCTCCACTAGTCAGAGCAGAAAGGAATAAGTTCAGGTGGCAGGTGGGTGGTAATCTATGACACTGATAGAGATATTTCCCAGCACACAACTCCTAAAATACAAGGAATCTCCAAAGTGCCAGGTATCTTTTTGTTATGCTAATAAGTTGACTAACTCTAGAAGTCTCCAGGTAGCTTCAGGGTGGGGACTGCTCTAAGTTAGGATTTCAGCATCATACCCCATCCTCGATGAGGAGATGAAGGCTGGAGGTTGAGAAGATCACAGTGGTCACTGATTTAGTCTATCACACCTACACAATGATGCCTCCATAGGAAGGGGCTATCATCAAGTGTTGGGTTCAGGGAGCATCTTGATAGTGAAACATTTGAAGGTTCTTAGGCTCTCACATTCTTCCTGAGGACATAGGGCTCTGCCCTTCCCATATTCCTGGACATCTCTTCCATCTGGTGTTCACCAGCATCCTCTGTAATATCCTTTAACTAAACCAATAAGCATGTTCCCTACATTCTTAGCACCACCATTCCAAATCAACCTAACCCAAGGAGGAGGAAGTGCAAACAATGATGGGAAGCTGGACCCTCCAAAGTGGGCATGAAGTGACTGAGGGGGTATTTTAATTGGAAATAGACCACTGTGAGACTGGATGATCCCCAGGATGACAGTGTCAAAATTAAACTGGATTTGAGGACACTCAGCTGGTATCCACTGCATAATTGTTTGTCTAGGGGAAGTTCCCCCACATTTCTTGGTAACCAGAGGTTATAAAACAAAACAGAACAACCATCTGTGAAGATTGCTAAATAGAGAATAGAAAAAAAGAAACACTCTGGCTCCCCCTTACCCTCATATTTTTAGAACATCACTTTGCAATACTCTAGAAGCAAAGAGTCTTTCTTACTTCTGCCTTTTCCCACTCTTGAGCTACACTCATCTGTCACAAAGGTTGGAGCCTGCCCAAAGAGACTCTACATAAATTGAAGGAGATACTCTTTAGAAGGTCATAAATCAGTTTTATAAACACTATGATACCAACTAAACTCCTGAGGCACAAATCTCCTGAGAGATCTCCAGGGGCCAGTATAGGCATCTTTAGCTACAGTTTTGAGTAGGAAGATAGGAAGAGACTGCCTGGCTCCCACTTAGTCAATCTCTGGCACTTCCAGAAGGACACTTTGTGGTAACCAGGTGGTGTCAAATACAGATCATGTAAACCACAATGAAAGTACTTGTCACAGTAAAGAAAAATTGGTTGTACATTAAGTCAGTATTGGTGGAAAAACTTTAAAAACACAGTTGAGTTTACATCTAGGTCCACAATATAATCAAACAAAAGTCTACAAAGGTAAGACATGGTAGGACTAAGCCCTAAGAGTGATTTCAATACTTCCAGGTAGATTTTGTCTAACTTGCTTCTTCCATGGGTTTGAATATGCTTTACTTACAATGCCTATTTTCAGGATGGATTGAAGCATTGACCCCAAGCCACAGCCCTTACACTTGTGAAACACCGACTCACCTTTGTGTTCCCCCATTGACACTTGCTAACTTTCACACCAAGTGATCAAGGCACACATGACAGGACTGTCACTGAAGAACTTCTGCTACCTCTTATCAAAAACCACCCTACCTTGACCACCTGCAAATTCTGGAAAATTTTAAGGAACCAAAGATTCCTATAAGTTAAAAGTAGGAAAACTGGATGCCAGGTTCCATCCCCCAAATACATCCTACTTTTTTTTTTTTTTTTAATGACCCAGGGCTTCACAGTGTGACTTTCTGAATTCATATAAAAACCTAAGCCCCAACATGCTGGTACTAAGAGTGAGACCTAGCATTTTACTAAGCAAGTAAAACCTGGTGTGGGTGTCAGCCTTTTAGGTTAGATCTGTTACCTTTCTTCTCTCTAAGACCAAAAGAGGAGTCACCTCCAATATTTACCTAAGGGTCCCTTTAGACTGTTTTCCTTCTATTGGGAGAAAAATTCCCATTCCCTTGTACTGAGGTGCGACAGAGTGCATTGACTGCATATAGAGACTGAATGTCTCATGTCCAGGGTTCCATTCCTTCTATACCCCTTACTCTCAGAGGGGGACCCTGGCCTTTCTCCTGCTCCCAGATAGCTTCCTCTAGTCTTTTCCTTTCTTTGAAGATGGGGACAAGAAGGGCATGACACAATCTGACCCATCAAACCTGCTTTTTGATACATTACAAAAATGACCGACTGGGGAAAATCCCTGGAGGACAAGCTGGAGCCTAGTCGGGGTTGGGGGCACGTGTCAGGGTGGAAACGGGCTTGGTTTACCACACACAGCAGCACTGGGGCTTCAGGTGGGCAGTAGATGGGAGGGACATTTAGGATATGGCATGGATGGAGAAATGAATGCAGGAAGAGTGAAGGAGAGAGCCGTACCCTGCCTGTGGTGAGGGTTTCTTAGAAGTGCAATGGGCCCCACTGCTCCTTAGGAGCTGGAGGAGTGTCTCTCTCTCCTTCCTTCCCTCCCACTTTGTTTTGAGACAAGGATGGCCTTGACTTATAATACCACTACCTCCTCAGTCTCTCTGCTAGATTATAGGTCTGCCCGATTACACCTGGTAAAATAAGGATTTGAAGTTGAAAGAATGAGGTTTAGAATTGAGCTTAACAGGGATAGAATATGTCAAAAAATGAAAAGTATGGATTTCCAGTATCTCATACACCACCTGGCACAGGAGGTAGGCAGTGAATTGTATGTATTGAATAATGTAGAAAAATAGGCAGCCTCTGTGAACACTGGTATTCACCATGGAGGAAAGCTTGGGAACAGAGGTTGGGCAAGACTGAATAGCAAGTCTTGTGAGTGTTCGAGCCTTTAGGAAGAGAATTCCCATAGTGGTTACAGATGAAAGACAGGTCCAAGAAGGTGAGGACTAAAGTCTATTCTGGGATTCAACAACTATGAAACCACTGGTGACCAGAAAGTTTTCTGAAGTGTGGTGGAGGCAATGCCTGAGGTTGAGGAGTCAAGAGAATGCAGAGAAGGGACAGAGACTTGTTTTGAGAAATGGGAAGAAATGAGATAAGACATTTGTGAGCATCTCAGTTTGCATGAGGGAAGGTTGGAAGGCCGCAGCTAACTTTTCATTTCACCCAGTTTCTCAAGGGAGATGGACAGGGACATCCTGCTCACCTGCTGCTATAATTTCACAAATTAACCTATAATTGATGAACAAACGGGAAGGGCCAACTCTATTTCAGTTGTGGTTCAGTATCATCAGTCCAACGTTGGACACACTTAAACATTGATGTGGTCACTTATGGAGAGCTTACTGTTTCTAGTAATTGGACCAAACTGGACAGAAGGCCCCAGTGTTGAGGTGGAGGATAAAGGTTTCAGACAGGGCAGAGCAAACGTGGAGTACACCATCAGCCTGGGAAGAACGTAGACATGTGATGGCGGCTGATGGGAGCCCAAGTCTTGGTTTGGTTTTATGGACAGATACATGACCTTCTGTGGAAAAGGATGGTGCACGGGGGGCAGGAGTTGCCAGGCTGGGACATCTCTGGGATCCATAACGGGCGGAGATAGGAGAGAGGCCTGTTAAAAGGTCTACACGGCATTTTAGAAAGAGTTTCTACTAGACTTCAACAGAACTTTCTGCTGACCCTCCTACTGCATCTACAGCGGACAAGGGGCTTGATCTCTCCTTGGACGGAGACTCAGAAAACTTTGAAAACTCCTTCTCCATTTACCACCCAGTTTAAAAACTATTCTATTAGTTATGCAAATACATGCAATTAACCCTCTTAGTATACAATGTGGTATGGATGCAACTTTAACATGAAAATTTTCAAAAGGTGTGACACAAATTTTTCTTAAGAAGAATGATGAGTCAGGAGATCCTATCCCGTTGGCTCACCAAGATATGTCAATCATAGGCACACTGGTCCAAGTTCCTAGAGTTTAAGTCCTATCCACCAATGGCAAAACAGTATCCTCAGGGCTGGCTTCTGATTGGTCTGTAGGTATGGGCGGGGCCACCCACTTGGCTGTTACTGGCTCCGCCCCCACCCCCTATGCAAAAGAAGTCTGAGCTCTGGTGAGACCATGTGACCGGTCACGTGGTCGACGAGGGCCCCGCCCCACCCCTCCGGTGACGTCACCACCCACTCAAACTCTCACGAGAGCTTGCCTAGAGCTGGTGTGTGTGGGGGGAGAGCTGACAGGCAGCCCCCAGGACCCTCTTGGGTGTAGGGGAGGGGGGGGCTGCGGCAGGCCACGCCCCCTCCCGGAGCCTCGAGGTCCGCGGGGTCCAGGGGCCTGGAGGGGCCCGGGAAAAGAGCCCAGGGGGTCCCCAGGCACACTCTACACCCATTGGCTGGCCTGGCCGGCATGCAAATGAGGCGACGTCACTTCCTGAGGCCGCTGAGCGCCATCTTCTCTTTCTGGCGCGCGGGAGGAGGGACGGGCGCGGGGCGGGGGTCCCGCCGCGTAGGCGGCGGCGGAGGAGGAGGAGGAGGAGGCGGCAGCGGCGGTGTTGCGACGGCGGCGGGACGCGGCGCTCCCAGCGGCCCCGCGGTAGGTACGGCCAGCCCGGCCCGCGCCGCCCCCGGCCCTCCCCGCGGCCCACCCGCCCAACCCCCCCCCAACCCCCGGGTCCGCCCCGACGTCCCCTCTGCTGTCCCGCCGCGGCCGCCGCGCTGTGCCCACTGTGGCCTGCCGCGCCGTCGCTACCTCCGTCCCTGCGGGATCCCGGACGTTCGTTCGAGCGCGCGCGGCTCGGGTCCCCCCCGGGCGCCCGCTCGCGGGGTCACGTGGGAGCGGGGCCGCCCCGCGGAGGGGGAGGGGCGGGGGCAGGGGGACGGGGAGGACGCGGGAGAGGACCGAGCCCGGGGACCCCGGCACCGGGGACAGAGGCCGGGGAGGGAGGGATGGGATGGGGAGAGGGGGCGGGGCAGGGACGGGACGGGACGGGACGCCGGGCGTGGCGAGTGAGAGAGTGGTGGGGAGGGTGGGAGACGTCGCGCCGTGTCGGGCAGGGCGCCCCTCTACGGCGACCCCGGGGATCAAGCCGAAGCCCGAGCGAGGATCCATCGGTTTGCGAGGATGGCGGGATGCAGGGCAGGATCGTGGCCACCTCGGGGAGCGCCGTGCTTTCTCCCGAAGGAGAGGCGGGTCTCAGGCACTGCCGAGGGCAAATCGCCGTCTCTTCGTCCCCGATACGGCCGCGTTCGTGACTTGATAACGGAGATGCTGGATGTAAAATTTAACTTTGCACCTGCCATTTTAGAGTGGTCGAAATAAATTTTATTCGCACAATTTCTATAAAGGTTTGGCCTGAGAACATGGAAAAAAAAAAGGAAAGTGCAGGTTGAAAGTGCATTGTAAAGCAACGCATACTTTTTATAAGTATGCTTGAATTTGAACCAAAACTCGCTAAGAGTGTGCTGCTTAAAGTTTATGCGACTGGGATGGGTAAAATGTTAACCTACAGTGTAGATTGGGACCGATGGAACCTTTTTGCCTGAAGGGTTTTTATCAGTTGGTGGCTTGGACCGGTCTAGTCTGGTGTGAGAACGGGAGACAGCATGTGTAAAAAGTAGTTATGAGAAGTGCGATGTTCAGCTGTGGTTGGAAGTCAGGCATGTTGACTAGAGAGATCACAGGTGGTGGTGGTGCTGGCCATATACCAGTGTTTCGGGTACGTGGAGGCCCTGCTTAGAAAATAGCATTGACGCAGTGGTCCTTAGGTAGAGAGAGGTCCTTAAGCACAGATCTGTGCTTAGAAAGGATAAGCAGGAAATGAAGTCATTTCAGGCTATTTTTGGCATCTGGTTGAGAAATGGGAGGAAAGAGAGGTCTGGATCATTGGCTTTAGGGGATAACAGTGAAGGCAGTTTTTAGCTTGAAGTTGTCTTGGGATTTTGACGGTGCCGTTTTAATTTGAAACCAAGTCTGCAGTGTATTGTGCTAGTTTGCAGTGTACAATGTTTTGCGTTGATGGTTCCCTATACTCTGGGAAGGTAAAGCTTACCTTTTCCACACTGTACCCAAATCCTTTGGCTGTCGCTGACCTGCTATTTAGAGAAAGCAGATTGATGAAGGCCAGGTGATTAGAAAGGCGTTTTCCTCTGAGTTGAGCCAGACTTTCTGAATTATAATGTTTGGAAATTGCTAAAAGACCTGTGTCCTAATAGTTGGGACATTTCACTTAAGTTTTTGGTGTATATTATAATAAACTCCTGATGATTTACCAACGTTGTTGTCTTGACAGCTGCTCATGAAATGAATTCCTTGCACGATTTCACAGGTGGAGACAACTGAAGCCCAGAGAGATGAAGTGATTCGCTGCGTTTACCCAGCTATAAAGTGCTTGAGCTGATTTCCCCCGGGAAAAAGCTCCAGCGCCTGTGCTGGTGACCATTGCTGTGGTCCCACTCAAGAGAAATCATTTGGAAAACTAGATTTTAAAGGAGATTTTTTTGGGGGGGGGGTCTTAAAAGGATTATCATCTGACCATTTAAAAATATATTTTTAAACCGTTGGTGTGCACGAGTGCAGGTGCTTGGAGAGGGTAGAAGACGGGGTTGGGTCCCCTGGAGACAGTGGTTGTGAGCCAACCAATGTGGGTGCTGGGAACCAAACCTGGGTTCTCTGCAAGAGCTGTACATGCACTTAAGCATTGAGCCATCTTTTCAGCCCCTGAATATTTCTTCCTGACTGCCTAAACATGAGCTGCACAAGGACAGCAATAGACATAACTAAATTGGGTGGGGCAAGTGAGGCCTCTGCATAAAGAACTACAGGCTACTGAGGAATGCCGAGAGTGGGAGAAATAGTGTTCCTCAGAGAAGAGCACACTGATTGGTTATCAAATACCAAATGGTCAGTCCCGAAAATATACATAAAGTAACATTATACAGACTGATCGAGTTGTATTTAGGAATACATATGCATATACATATATGTATGTAACAACTGAAAAATGCTATGAATTTGGAAGAGCAAGGAATGGAATATGGGAGGGTTTGGAGACAGGAAAGGGAAGGGGGAAACGATGTAATTATATAAAAAACAACTATTAAGTACACATTTTTTTACAGTTATCCTTAAATGGGCATGATACCAAAAGCAATAAGAGGATCTCCTTAGGAAATGTTATTTTATACAGGACTTGGATATTTTGAAGTATTTCAGTTTCTGGAACAAACAGTTAAAAATTAAGTTCCTGAAGCTCAGTTGGCTGACCAGCTACTCTTTCCAGTGGTGAAGAAGAGGATATGCAGATGTGAAAACGGCACCATTTCTCCCTAGATAATCCAGTGGGCATTCTCTATGGAATCTTGTATCTTAGGATAGTTGAAATGTGTGGCTAGAAGTCATCTTGCCCTTCCCAAAGTGACTGTCTACGGTAGACCAGGGGTGTTGGAAGGGCTGCTTGCACATTACAAAGCTTCTGTAATCACCTGTTTCATTTCTTGTTTTCCTAAAGCAGATAGTTCTAAAGAAGGGAAACTTTTCTTTTAAAGAATTAGTGTGCTTATTTTTTGGAAACCATAATAACAGTGAAGGAATGGGGGGGGCACTTATAGTTGAGAATGAAAAGTTCTTGTTCAAAATAAAAGAAAAAAAACCCTGACAGTTCTTGGCCCAGTTCCCAAGCCATGAGCAAGAATCCACAGAACCTTCTTAAAACTTGCCTTGTCACCCACAGCCTCATTGTGATCCCTGTGCTTAGGAAAGCCACCTAGTCTTCGAATGCTGCTGTTGCTCCTGAAAATATTCCTGACCTGGATCCTTGTTTCTCAGATCCTGAAAGAAGACTACATCTTGCTTCGTGTTTTGACACTGTTCTTTGCAAACTGTAAATTTAGCTTTCTTGTTTGAGATGAGTGGATGGGGCAGAACCACCAGCCTTTGGAATGAAAAACCCTAGAAGATAATGGTGGAGCTTGAAAGGAAGTAGAAGCTCATTTGGGAGAGCCAGTGAAGAGTTGACCAAGGTTTTTTGTTCTGCCCTACTCTGGCTGATGCATAGTGATACTCTGGCCTGCATAGTGATTGTGTGGTGTTTGGAAATGCATTGTTGAAATTCCTGATGGCACTTCTGATAGTGTAATTTTTGAAAGTGCATTTTATTTCGTAACTTTATTTTTACTTCATGTCTTGTGGGATTTTATTTTATTTATTTATTTTTTTAAGGCCCTTGTTTTGCACTGCTAATGGTCCCTAAAGCTCTTAAGACAGTCTTTCCTGGGTAAATGATCTGAGAAGAAACTTACTTTAAATTAGCCACTCAAAACCAGTTTTTCCTCATTCTCTCTAAAAGTGTCCTTCCTGTTGACCCTCTGCCGCCCCCTGCCCTAGTTAAGTCCTCTACCTTTCAGTTTTAACTTAGTTGTTGAAGGTTGGGACATTCTCTCCTCTACGTCACTGGCATTTTAATGTGATCTGTTTGCCTGGAATGTGTTGGGACCCCAATCTGTATCCAGCCACAGCCTTTAAAATAAAAGCCTGTGTGATAATTTGTGTCTGTATGTGGTTCTGACCCTTCTTAAAAACATTAAGTTTTTATTGTTTTAGCATTTGTGGTGTGTTGTGACACTCCTGCTTTGATGAAGTTCAGTCCATTAGGGAGATAGCCAGTAGGGGTTGCAGCAGTGAGGGGAGCTAGTGAAGGGTCCCCTGCTGTCCTGAGTACAGGAGACCACATCCTGTCCTTAGGGGGGCGGTGAGGGTCCGTGACCCAGAAACGCTGGTGAGTTTTGGGAGATGGGACTAAATAGTTTATCACTCTATTATAATTATCAATCTTAAAAATAAGTGAGTAAAAGACGGTCTATTTTATATGGCCTTTCTTTAGTGGTGAAGTTAATAACCAAGATGTTTACCACTTGAATTTGACTAATACTCGTTAAATTTTTATTGTTTATACTATTAAAAATAATTAAAAATTGTGTGTGAGTGTGCGCTCGTGTGAGTGTGTGTGTAGGTGTGTGTGTGTGCGCGTGTGTGTTGCATAGTAGAGAAGATAGAGAAGTCAGCTCTCTCCTTACCATGTGGTTTCTGGATCTGTCTGCCTTGGCAGCAAGCACCTTTACTCACTGAGCCATTTTGCTGGCCTTAGAAATACTTTTTGAAATTGTTACAGATTTACAGAAGAGTCACAAATACAATAGGAAGAAGTCCCCCTCACCCAATCATTTGAGATCAGGTTGTCAAGATAATCATCCCCAAAACTGTTCTTACAAACAGGAACGTTCTATATACTTATAGCAAAGTTATCACAACAAAGAAATCTCACACCCTTGGAGACTTGTGAGTCACTCGAGTAATGTCATCTGTAGAAAAAGATTCAGGTTAGAGTTGCATTGTTTAGTTATCTCTGTGCAACTTTGAGCCTGTCCTGGATCTCACTCTGTAGACCAGGCTGGCCTTGGACTCACAAAGATCCGCCTGCCTCTGCCTCCCGAGTGCTGGGATTAAAGGCGTGCGCCACCACCGCCCGGCTAAACTAAAATATTTTTAGCTGTGGTAATTTTGTGTTTTGTGTGTTTTTATATTTACACAAGTGTGTGAGTGTGTGTAAAAGTTGGAGGACAGTTTTCAGGAGTTGGTTTTCTTCTTCAGGGATTGAACTCAGGTTGCCTTGTTTGGTGTCAGGTACCTCACTAGCCTTCATGATTTTATATATATAAAGGGCAAATAATAAGCTGCTTTATGTTTGAACAGTACACTTCATATTTCAATCCAAAGACAAAAATTGTAGTTTCACTCAAAAGTGCAACCATTAAATGCAGACAGTGATGACATTCCTCAGGACCTTATTTCTAAGCAGAAACAAAGGAACATACAAGTGGTCACTTTGGCCATCTTGTATGTCCTGGCTACCCTCTCCCCCACAAGCCCAAGTTTCAACCTCCTCTCCAGGGAAAGCCAGCCCTACAACACCAGCCAGCCACAGGCTTCTCATGCTCTCGAGTTTCTGGTGGTAATGGTAGACTTACCTCATGATATTTTTTTCTGTCTTTTTTTTTTTTAAACTTTTATTGATTCTTGGTGGATTTCACATCATGCATTCTGATTCCACTTCTCTCCCCGTCTCCACATCTGCCCTTGTAACCTCCCCCCAAATCAAAACTAAATTTAAAAGAAAAACCCAAAACCAAACAAACCAAAGAAACAAAAACGAAACAAATGAAGAATCATCATCATCATCATCTTGTCCTGGAAGCTGTAGTGTTGCCCATTGAGACACAAGGTTTGTCCTTTAGTCTATTCATCTACTTGCAAGTCAGTCTTCATTGCTACGAGCCATTGGTCTGGCCCGAGGCCTCTGGTTTCTGCTCCACCACCAATAACGGGCTCTCTGGGGTTCACCTTGGATGTCGTGTTGTCCTGTCGTGGAGATCCTGTAAATTCATTGCTCTGTGAAGAAATTTACATGTGCATCTATCACCACAGTCTAATGCTAGAACATGTCCAGCTCCCTACAAGTCTGTTTACTTACTGACCTCAAACAGCCATCTACTGATCTGCTGCACCTCTGGAGATGTGTTTTTCTGGGCATTTCATGCAACTGGAGTCAGATGACAGAAGGACTCTTCCATCCAACAGATGTTTTTGCATCAACTCCCTTTTATTGTCAAACAGCCTTAATTTCCCTGGACATAGCATATATGCTTATCCTTGTACCATTTGATGGACGCTGACTTGTGTCCATGTTTCCAAAATTAGCTACGACTCTTGCTTTCTCCCCCCAACCCCAACCATCCTGTTCTCTGTCTTTATTTTTTTGGAAACAGGACCTCACTATATAGTCCAAGTTGGACTTAAACTATGATCTTCCTGCTTTAGCATCC
This sequence comes from Peromyscus leucopus, assembly GCF_004664715.2. Taxonomy (NCBI): domain Eukaryota; kingdom Metazoa; phylum Chordata; class Mammalia; order Rodentia; family Cricetidae; genus Peromyscus; species Peromyscus leucopus. The sequence goes on along the minus strand of NC_051079.1, from coordinate 67,710,613 downwards.
TGAGTGGTGGGATTGTCCCTGTGCTGTGATGCCATACTTATTAACAGACTTATTGTGAAGAGGTATATGTCCCAGTCTTCATGTTTTTAGTTTATATCAGTACGGATGTGACTTTATATTCTGTGGGGCTGCATTCTGTTATTATGGATGTTCGCGTAGAGCGAACATTTTAACAGTTAACTAGTCTGTGAACTAGAAATTTATATGGAATGGGGAGATGGTTCACTGTGATGGTATTGTGTCTCCCCCCCAAAAAAAGCTAAAAAAGGAGATTAGATACAGGGTTCTTGTTTAAAAGAAAAAGAAAAAGAAAAAAGATATAGAAAAGGGTAGATCATTGAATCTGTTCTGAAAAAAAGGAAAGATGTAGAAATGATAAGATAAAAGGTAGATTTTTGGATCTACTAAAAAAAGAATATGGATATAAGATAAAAAGGGAGGTTATTGAATCTGCTTTTAAAAAGGAACTACTTGTTTTAAATAGGATAAGTAATGAAGTTTTTTTGTCTGAATTTGTCAAATGTTACTGGACTGGGCATTGTTAATATATATATATATAATGGAGGTTTTTTGTCTGAATCTGTCAAATGTTAACGGACTAGACATTGTTAATGTAATTCTTGACTATATATTGTATATACTTAATTGGATATAATTTTTCTTGTATTATAAGCTTTTTTAAATTTTAGACAAAAAAGGGGAAATGTGGTGATACTGTGTTTCCCAAAATATTGTGCACCCTAATAAACTTATCTGGGGTCAGAGAACAGAACAGCCACTAGATACAGAGGCTAGAAAATGGTAGCACTCACACCTTTAATCCTAGCATTTCAGAGGCAGAAATCCGTCTGGATCTCTGTGAGTTCAAGGCCACACTGGAAACAGCCAGGCATGGTGACACACGCCTTTAATCCCAGGAAGTGATGGCAGGAAGCAGAAAGGTATATAAGGCGTTAAAAACCAGGAACTAGGCTGGTTAAGTTTTTAGGTTTTTGAGCAGCAGTTCAGCTGAGATAAATTTGGATGAAGACACAGAGGTTCCAGTTTGAGGAAACAAGATCAGCTGAGGAATTGGCAAGGTGAGGTGGCTGTGGCCTGTTCTGTCTCTCTGATCTTTCAGCGTTCACCCCAATACCTGACTCTGGGTTTGTTTTTATTAATAAGCCCTGTTAAGATTCGTGCTACAGTTCACCATCTGTTGTGTTAGGAGATTGAGAACCTGTGGTGTTTTGGTAGTTGGGACCAAAACTTTCCAGAGGTGTTTTTACTCCATAGGGAAGGAAGTGGACTCCCAGTGTGGTCTCTTGGGTTTGTGTGTACAAATGGGGCTAGATTCCACAAGTGTTCTTAAGAGTGAAATGGGCTGTTCCTACTATCCGGTCTTGGAGTTCATTTGTATGGCATTGTTCTGTCATACTTGATTGGTTTAGCCAAGTGCTGGGATTAAAGGCATGCATCACCACTGCCCGTCTTTTCCTCATTTTTTAAGGCAGAGTTTTGTTTAGTTTAAATTAGCCTCCCACTTGTGATCCTCCTGCCTCAGCCTCCAAAGTTTATGGTTACAGGCATGCAACATTACCTTACTCACAGATGATGTTTGAAGTTGTCACTGCTGCTTCACTAAAAAAAACCCAAATGCTCTTCCCTTAACTGTCACTTACCAATTCTCTCTGGTGGAGGGCAGCCATGCTATCTTTCCATAGGTCTGTTCTGTCACGTTATGTATAAATGGAATCCTAACTATGTATATATTTGGTCCTTCGTGTCTGGCTTCTCAGCAGAATGTTTCCAAGGTTACAGCATGTATTGGTACTTCTCTTGATGGTCCAAAATACAAGTGTACACAGCTGTCTTATGTGATGGACATTGGAATTGTTTTTGAATAATTCTTTGAATATTCTTGCCCAACTTTTTCTTTTGGGTAGAGCTGTTAGTTCAGGGGGCATCCACACACTTTTCCCTTGAGGAGTTTAGATTGCCTTCTGAATTGGCTGTCTTGTGTACCTTACCATTGACAATGCATTTCCATTTCCCTATCCCCTGCCAGTACTTTTGCTTCTTAACGTGGCGAAGATATGCTGCATCCTTTCCTGAACTTTGGAAAAGTATGTTTAGATCCTTTGCTTATTTAAATTGAATTTTTTTGTCTTTAAAGATATATTTACGTTTATGTGTGTGAGTGTTTTGTCCTCATGTATGTCTGAGCACTACATGTGTGCAGAATAGACAGCTGCCAGGTGAGTTCAGAGAACTGAACCCGGGTCCTCTGCAAGAGTAACATGTGCTTATAACCACTGAGCCATCTCTTCAACTCTCTTCTGAGTTTTTTATTTTGGATATGTCAGAAATGTAGTTTGAAAAAAATTCCCCTCAATTTTATGGGATTTTTGCTTTTTTGATGGTGCCCTTGGGGACATTAAATTTGTTAAAGTCTACCTAATACATTTCTTCTTTTGTTGTGGGTGCTTTTTGGTGCTGTATGTGAGACTGTTGCCAAATCCAAAGACATCAAAGTTTATGCCTAGGTTTTTAATCTAAGAGTCCTTAGTTTAGCTCCTGTTCTCGTGCTAGGTTTATGTCGCTGTGAGGAAGAGTCAGGTGTCATTCTTTTGCATGGTGGTTGTATAGTTTCCTCAGCACCCCTTGCTGCAGATAGTACTGCTAGTGTTTTACTAGCCCTGTTAAAACTATTGTGTGTATACGTGTTAGTTACAGTTCTTTCTTTTTCTTTTTAAGGAAAACATCAAACATGTTTCAGATTCCTGTGCAGAATCTTGACAACATCAGGAAGGTGCGGAAGAGGGTGAAAGGCATCTTGGTGGACATTGGACTTGAGAGCTGCAAGGAGCTGCTGAAGGTGAGTGTGCACAAGTACCAGATGGGGTCAGTGATGTCAGAGACCACAGGGCTGGCCTTTGGAGGTGAGATTGGAGAGTTGAGAATAGATACAATTCCTTAAAAATCAGGATTTTTCGCCGGGCGGTGGTGGCGCGCGCCTTTAATCCCAGCACTCGGGAGGCAGAGCCAGGAGGATCTCTGTGAGTTCGAGGCCAGCCTGGGCTACCAAGTGAGTCCCAGGAAAGGCGCAAAGCTACACAGAGAAACCCTGTCTCGAAAACAAAACAAAACAAAACAAAACAAAACAAAAAAAAATCAGGATTTTTCTAATGCTTCAGATGCCTTCATGCGTCCTTAGAACTTACCTATCTTTTTAAGTGAGCTATGTAAGCTCTTCAAGCTGTCCTCTGGCTTAGCCTCCCGAGTGATGGGGTCTAGGAGGGTGCTATCATGCCTGCTTAAGGAAAGGACTTTTAGACTGTTTATTATTAAAAACATTGCTTTTGATGTTTGGGGTAATGTGCTGAATTACTTGTTTGAGCAAAAGAAGATGAATTTAATTTCCCAGTATTATTAGTTATATCAAGTGGATTGCAAACATGTTTGAGTTTCTTTTGCTTTGATTTTATACTGCTATATGGACTAAGTGTGTAGTCTTCCAAAAGTTTCAAAATTAAAGTCATAGTCACAAACTTATTTGTCAGTTTGCTTCTCAATGGTTCATTGTCATAATACTGAGACTATGTGGATGGCATTGATAGTTCAAGAAATATTAAACAGTAACAGCTGTCTGTTCATAGCCATTGATTATTCTGTGCTTGCTTCATTCTTGACTGTGGAAATAGAGTAAGTGTCTACTTTACATTTTATAGAAAATATGGTTCAGGGAACTATGCATACTAAATAACTGTTTAACCATTGAGCTATATCTTCAGGCCAGTTTCTTAATATTTGAATTTCAGGCTTTCAATCAGGTTTTATTTATAATTGGTAATCTAATAGTGAACAACTAATACTTAACCAGGATTCCTAACAATAACAGTCTGTTTTGCTTTAAAGTAGGTGAGGAATTGTTGAAGAGACCCAGGTAGTTTCTGTTCCTTTGTCAGATTTGTGGAATGGGTGATCCTTTATTACAGTGGTTTCTTGCTTATCTTACATCTCTTTACTCAGGTTCCATGCTATTTCTGTTCTCTGTCAAAGAGAGACACTGCATTTCACCCTTGACCTATTGGCATGCTTTGTTGGTTTTGACATACATGTGTGTGTTGTGTAAGTCCCTGTCACGTCACACAGCAGTCCAGTCATGCCATAAAGTCCCTGTATGCCTTTTTCAATGAACCCCTGCCCTTGTACCTCTGGTTACCTCTTTCCAAAGTATTTCACTGCAAATTACATGTGCCTCTTGTACAGTTTTATGGAAAAGAAAGTGGTGTGCTGTTCATCTCTATGGAAGAGTTTGTTTGTTACATATGTGTTGAGTCCTGCCTACTGCTAATATTCCATTATACAAATAAATTGTCTTGGTGGTTAGATACCTAGGCTGTTTCTGCTCTTTTGGCTTCTGTGAATGCAGTTTTTGTGAGTGTTTTTTGTTTATTTTGGGAGGGGTTCTGGAGATAAGCAAGGTCTCTGCCATCCCCTGCCCTAACTTTTTTTTTTTTTTTTTTTTTTTTTTTTTTTTGAGACAGCGTCTTACAATGTAGCCATGGCTGGCCTGGAACTTGCCCTGTAGACTAGAGTGGCCTGTAATTCACAGAGCTCTGCCCGGCTCAGCCTCCATTACACTGGGATTAAGTCATGCATCCACAGTGCCTCACTCAGTCCTAACCACTTACAGAACTCTGTGGGTATCTGCTTTGACTTCTTTAAAAAGAAAACTCAGATGTGAAATTATGAGGTTGTGGTATGTTTACTATTACAGAAATGGCTGGATGTTTGTTCAAAGTAGTGGTGTGATTCTGTATTTGTCCATTGCTCCAGTTCTTAGGAGCATGTGGTATGGTTTGTAACTATTTGGGGCTCCTTTTTTGATATTGGGGTGCAGCCCAGGGCTTTTTGCATGGACAAGTGTTCTATCCTGGACTATATTAATTCTGCTTTGGAGATTAGAAGTCAGTGTTTATTTAGCCCATTCTGATCTCAGACTAAATCCTCCTGCCTCTGCCTCTCAAGTGGAGTGCTGAGATTATAGTCACGTGTCACAAGCACAGCTTTGCTGGTCCCTTGTGTAAGGCTTGCTTCTTAGTTTTGTAGATCCTTGTTATTGGAACAACACAGCCAGTAACCTGCTCCTATGTAGAAAATGTGTGCTGACCCCTGTTACTTAATATGATCATTGATTTGATTGGGTTGAAATCTCATTTTAAAGCTTGTTTTTAATTATTTCATCTTTTCACTTTTTTCTGGCCCCCCCCCCCTTGGTGAAGACAGGGTTGCCTACAAGCTCTTCTCTGCCATGTCTAGGAGACTGTCTTGCAGCAGATTTCCTGGTCCTCTTAGCCAGAATTTCTTTGTGAAGCAGCATTTTATGTCTCCAGCGTTGTGTTGTTAGGCTCACAGTGCATTATTATTATTATTATTATTTTTATTTTAAGGAAGGAAAAAGAATTACTCTTTTCTTTTTAAACACATTTGCTACTCCTGCTCTCCATTCCTTTACGTGGATGTAATTACCCTCTTGAGTAATGTCCTTCATGCTGTGGTGTTGGTTGGCTACCTTGGCTGTCTGTACTTTTTTCTTGAAGTAAGGTTTAATCTATGGTAGGGAGACTTTGCGATGGTCTCACTGTGTATCCTGGCTGGCGTGGAACATATTATGTAGATGAGGCTGGGCCCCAACTCACAGAAATCTGCCTGTTTCTGCTTCTGGAATACCAGGATTAAAGGCCTGCACCACCAGTGCCTGGCCTAGGTAGCCTTTCTTGTTATAAAATTCTAGTGTCCTTTTTCTTAAGATTTTGCTCTGTTCTTTTTCCTAGCTGGTGTCTTCGCCTGTGTTTCCAGCACTGAAATTCTGATGTTTGGTAGTGTGGTCTCACTGTCTGGCTGGGTCTGCTAAGCTTTTTGAACTGGAGCATCTAATGCAGTCTTTTCAACGTTCCTAATGCTGCAACCCTTTAATAAAGCTCCTCATGTGGTGGCGACCCCAACCATAAAACTATTTTCAATGCTACTTCATAATTGTGATTTTGTTACTGTTGTGAATTGTAATGTAAATATCTGAGATGCAGATGGCTTTAGATGACCCCTATGAAAGGATTGTTCAACCCCAAAGGGGTTGGGACCCACAGGTTGAGAACCCCTGCTCTGTCTAGTTCACTGAATTTGGAGGATATAGTGACCTCATTTCTCTGGTATTTATTGTTCTCTCCTGTCTGTTCCTGAGACTACAGTTTTCAGAGCTTTTTGGGTTTCTGCAGTTTCTCTCTTATTGCATCAAGGTTCCCAGGCCAAGCTCGGTGTGATGGCTCATGCCTGTAACCCTAGCACTTGGACTTGGGAGGCTGAGGCATGAGGATTGTTTGTGGCAGCCCAGGCTGCCTAGTGAGAGCCAGTCTGTAAATAAGTACATCTCCCAGGCTTTCCTTCTGCAGTTTCAAATCTGTTTTAATTCGATACAGTTTATTTTCATGCAGTGTGGTCCATCTTTAAAATGTCTTTCATTTCTTTCCTCTGTTTATGTTCTTGGTAGTTCTGGTAATTAATCTCAGGGCCTCCCACATGCTAGACAAGCACACTGCCATAGAGCTGCAGTCTCAACCCCTGCGGTTCATGTGTTCTTTTTTAAATAAAAATGTTTTAAGAATTATCTGTAACTCTTTATTTTACTTTTTATTTATTAAAAATTAAAATGATCAGCCTGGTGGTCGTGGTGCACATCTTTAATCCCAGCACTTAAGAGGCAGAGGCAGGCGAATCGCTGAGTTCGAGGCCAGCCTGGTCTACAGATGGAGTTCCAGTACAGCCAGGACTACACAGAGAAAACTGTCTTGAAAAACCAAAAAACCCCAACCAAACCAAAATAAAACACTCCCCCCAGCAAAAAACAAATTAAAAAGATCATAGATATGAACGTTTTGCCTGCATCTGTATCTGCATAGCTTTGATGCCTGTAATTGAGGAGGCCAGATAGGCCATCAGAGCCTCTGGAACTGGACTCAGAGGCAGCTGTGAGTCATGTGCATGCTGGGAATTGAACTGGGTCTTCTGGAAGAGCAGCTGTGCTGTTAATCGCTGAATCATTTCTCCAGCCCCTGTTTTCTTTTTAAAAAATTTTTTTTTTTTTTGGTTTTTTTCGAGACAGGGTTTCTCTGCGTAGTTTTGCGCCTTTCCTGGAGCTCACTTGGTAGCCCAGGCTGGCCTCGAACTCACAGCGATCCGCCTGGCTCTGCCTCCCGAGTGCTGGGATTAAAGGCGTGCGCCACCACCGCCCGGCTAAAAATTTTATTTTTATTAGTGTATGTATATATGTGGAGGTCAGAACTTTGTGGAGACAGTTTTCTCCTTCCACTTTTTTTCCTTTTTATTATCCATTTTTTAGAGTTTTAAATTATACTTCATGTGTTTGAATCTTTTGCCTATATGTATGTGTGTGTACTGTGTGTGCCTGGTGCCTGCAGAGCTCAGATGAAGGCATTGGATCCCCTAGAGCTGAAGCCACTAATGAGTGCTGGGAATTGAACTCTGGCCCTTTGTAAAAGCAACAACTTACCTTAACTGCCCCCCTTTCTCTCTCTCTTTTTTTTAATATTAATTTTTATTATATGTGTATGACTATTTTGCTTGTATGTCTGTGTACCATTTGGGTGCCTGGTGTTCATGGAGGCCAGAAGAATGTGTCAGATTTGCCGGTATTGGTGTTAAAGGCAGTTGTTAGCTGCCTTGTGTTGAGAACTGAACCCGGGTCCTCTGGAAGAGCAGCAAGTACTCCTAACCACTGAACCATCTCTCCAGCCCCTCTTCTTCCACCGTTACCTGCTGAGCCGTCTCTGGCACATACATCTGTTTCCTATCATTGCTGTGCTCCTCGTTTGGGCTAATAGTTTACTGCTGTTTGGATAGCTAAAAGGTTCTGACTAGATACCGAACATGATGAGTTTTATGATTGCTGGATTCTGTGGTCTCCTTTTATGCTGACTAGTTTTATGTCTACTTGACACAAGCTAGAGTCATTTGAAAGGTGGGAACCTCAATTGAGAGAATGCTTCCATAATACCCAGCTTTAGGGCATTTTCTTAGTGATTGATGGGGGAGGGCCCAGCCCACTGTGGGTGGTGCCATCCCTGGCCTGGTGGTCCTGGGTTCTATAAGAAAGCAGGCTGAGCAAGCCATGAGGCAAGGGACTAGCACTGGTGTAGGTAAAGGCAGTTGTATTAATTACCATCGGTCTGACTCAGCTAATTCCTTCTGGATTATTAAAGGTAATATCTTTGATAAGTACTATAAGCTGAAACGTTATGAAATACAGTTGTGTAGAAAGTGAAATTTAAATGCCACGTTCAGAGCGTTTGGCTTACAGTGCTCTGTTGAGACCCTGTGTATAGGTTTGTTCCCGTGTGTGCGCTGGGTGGGAACCTTGCTGGCTGTGGTTATCTTTGTCTTGTCATGAAGTATGCACATGGCCAGACGAAGGGCTTGGGAGTGTTGCTGATGACAGGCTCATCTGGTCCTGCCATTTTCCTAGCCAATAACAGGCATTCTTTAGTGACCACAGAGGTCCTTCATCCTTTTGAAGTAGCCAGTAACCTTCCAGAGTTCCCAGTAACCTTTCCAGATGGCGAGTCATGGCATGGCTGACTTGGGCCTTCCATTTCTTTCTCTGTGTTTTGATACCAAAAGGTTGCAGCATGCAGGTGGGTCTGTTCTGGGTCCAGGTGTTCTTTGATGATAGCCTGTCCTTGAGCATGTTTCATTTGTGTCCTTAATGGGCCCTTGTTCTGGGTTCCATGGGTTGACTTTGAGGGCAGGGCATACCTTGAAGTTCTACCTGCTTCTTGATACACTTTGAAGTTTTTTTTTTTAAATGAGCTATGCTGTCAAGGTAGAAAGGAGTGTCACTTTGCATACACTGTAGGGCATGCCAAGGGCAAAGCAAGAATAGGTTTTTACCTTCAACTTAGAGATAAAAGTGTCATGGGGCCATGTGAACTTTAGAGAGACGAGAAATGCTGTGGTGCATATCCCTCCGTGACTGCTGTTCATTCTGTGAAACAGTTCCATTCTGAGCCCTCTGTCACCTGCAATATTCTGCACAGTTCACCTGCAGTACTCTGCACAGTTAGTTCTGCCCTCTGCTCGGGCCCTGCTTGCTTATCCCTTCTTGGCCATGTTAGCTATATGTCTCTCCTGGTGAACTCAGGCCAGGCTAACTGGATGTGGGCTCCCTGATTTATGCTCCTCTATGTCCTGAGAGAGCTCATCACAGCACTTGTCAACAGTGTTTGCTCTCAAGAGTTTGCCATTACCTGTCTTTCTCAACTGTGAAACTGAGCTTGGAATCTTCTTATCCTGATTGGTCCCAGAGTCTAACAGTGACTGTCTGAGACTGGAATTAGTGTTGATGGCAGAGTTTTGTCTGCTCCCCCATTTTTACCCTGTCAATTGCAAATGGATGCATCCTGCTGTTTTCTTGGTGTGCTGGACCTGGAACCATTCTTTGCTCTGTCTAGGACTGGCTCTTCACCCGAGTTCAATTCTCAGCATCCGTATAGTGACTTAAAATCATCTGTAACTCCAGTTTCAGGGGATCTGATGACCTCTTCTGGCCTCTGAGCATCAGACATGCATGTGGTATACAGATATGCAGGCAGAACACCTACATATAAAATAAAATTAAAGAAAAAAGAAAAGAAAAATGACACCTATCTTAGAAAAAGAAAACATTGGGTATGTACTAGATCCTGGCTAAAAGGTGATCTAAGGGAAAGATAAAAACACACTCTTTTTTTATGTTCCACAGCCAGATTGAACAGTGCTGATGTGCTACTGGTAAAGGACTGTTGAGTGTAGACATTGGTTTTCCCCTTTGACTTACATTATTATTTATGTGTGTTCACAAAGCCACATTAGTTTTAGAATCTTTAAGAACACTTAGGCCTTGCTTTCATGTACAAAATATAGATAACATTTTCTTTTGGGAGATCTGTTTATTTTTTGAAAAACTGCAGTTTTAATGTGGATCATTTAAACCTTTTTCTTGACACTCATACTTTAAATGTAAAAAATTGTTAATGACTGTATTTCCATTTTTCTTAGACCATAAAGATTTTTAAAATTACTTATTTTTATTTTATGTACATTGTTGTTTTGCCTGCATGTATGTCTGTATGATCCGGTGTCAGATCCCCTGGAACAGTTGTAAGCTGCCATGTGGGTGCTGGGAATTGAACCCGTGTCCTCCGGAAGAGCAGCAGTGCTCTTAACCACTGAGCCATCTTTCCAGCCCCATCCCATGAAGATTTTTTAGGTGCCAAATTACTTGCTCATGGATTTAATTTTGGTAGGAGGGATTTATACTCAGGGCCTTACACACGTGAGGCAAATGCTCTACCACTGAGCTTCTCGGTCCAACCTTTGAATCTTAGTTTGGTGAGTTACCCAGGCTAGCTTTGAACCTTGGGATCCTTCTGCTTCAGCCTCCTGAGTAGCTGGGATTATAGGCATGCACCATCAATTCTAACTGTAAATATTTCTCTAACTCACAAATTGTCACGTAATGTTTTCTTTTTTCTTAAGGATCTTAAAGGCTTTGATCCAGGAGAGAAGTACTTTTATAATACATCATGGGGAGATGTTTCTCTTTGGGAACCTTCTGGAAAGAAAGTGGTACGTATTGTAATTTGTTTCATGAATTAAGGCTGAGGCACACCCTGGCTGTTGGGGCTGCTGGCTAATTGGGAGGATCTGTTCGTGAGGTGGGAAAGCTCAAAGATTGTTTACTACAGGGCTGTTGATGACGACAGTTTTCCACATGCACCCTGTGGTGACATAGCCGAGCTTTGTGATTAGAAGTGAATGTATAAGAAGATCCCTCGATTTAGTAATTCTGAATAAATGCTGCTTTCCTCATTAAGGACATTCTAGTTAGTAGGAGACTGCATGTACAAAGGTGAGTATTTGAGATTATAATGGAATTGAAAATACCTGTTGTTTAGGTCATAGTGTGATGTATTGCATTTTTGTGGTAATGCTAATCTTTTTTTTTTTTTTAAGATTTATTTATTTATTATGTATACAGTGTTCTGTCTGCATGTATCCCTGCAGGCCAGAAGAGGGAGCTAGATCTCATTACAGATGGTTGTGAGCCACCATGTGGGTGCTGGGAATTGAACTCAGGACCTCTGGAAGAACAGCCAGTGTTCTTAACCTCTGAGCCATCTCTCCAGCCCAGTAATGCTAATCTTAACAAGCCTGTGGAGCTGACCATGGGAAAGTATATACTGCAAAGCCGGGCAGTGGTGGCGCACACCTTTAATCCCAGCACTTGGGAGGCAGAGATAGGCGGATCTCTGAGTTCAAGGCCAGCCTGGTCTACAGAATGAGTTCGAGGACAGCTAGGATTGTTATACAGAGAAACCCTGTCTCAATAAACCAAAAAGAAAAAGAAAAAGTGTACTGCATAGAGTTAAATACAGTAAATAGTACTTGATAAGACCATTACTGGTTTAAGGTGGCATGCATTGCTACAGGATGGGGACATACTCTTAGAATTGTGTCCTCAGGTGGTTTCATTGTTAGAATAAGCCACATTCATATAACAAAGAGTGCTTACCCAGATGGACACACGGCAGTGGACATATATCCCAGCTGTAGACATGTACAGCATGCTACTGTACTGAACACTGACAAGTAGTAACACAGTGATGTGTTTCTGAATACGTCTGCTCAGAGAAGGGCTATGGTGAAAGTACTAGACAGAATTTTTTATTTATTGTTTTGACTTCCTATCTGTGTAGGAATTGAGCCTGTAGCCCTCCTGGAAGTTGTTTTGGGTGAGGCAGTGGATGTAGCTGATGACTGCTGCTAGATTTGTGAGTGTTGCACAGTTAGGCTACATTACATTTATATTTAAAAAATTCCTTGCCAGGCGGTGGTGGTGCCCTCTTGCAGGACTAAGGATAGTCTTCATGAAATGACCTCTCTCCATACTGGCCGAAGAGCTAGCTGCAAGTTAATTATTATTATAGTAACAGAAATGGATTGATTTTCATTGAGTATTTTAAAGTAACTTATAAATAGTGACCCACTTGGATGTCCTATTGTGAATTGTTTGAGATCTGTAAATACTGTGTGTGGTTACATTGCCTTAAAGAAAGACTTCTCTTACAGAAACAGATGTCTGAGTGGACTTTCATTGATAGCTAGCCAGGGTGGTGCCAGGTTCAGAATGTTTGAGGACACGGGCTGGGGGATGGCTTAGTGGGAAAGAGTGCTTATGAAAGCAAGAGGACCCAAGATTGGATCCTTAGCACTGACACAAAATCTAGGTGTGGCTTTGCACAAGTTTGTAACCCCAGTGCTGTGGAGGGACAAGAGGATCATTGGGCCTTGCTGACCACCAGTCTGGCTTCAAGTTCACTGAGACAGAACGGCAGGACACCCAGCAGCCTCCTGAGGCTGTCTGTGAACACACATGGTGTATTATGTACCTGCACACACACATACAGAGTTTGAGGACAAAGCTGCCTGGGGAGCAACAGTGCAGAGTAGAGCTTATGCACACTTGATCTGGCAGTGAGAAACCAGGGCGCTCCGGTGTATTGTAATTACAGGTACAGGAAGAAGGAAGGTATGTACATCCAGCTCCTTTTCTAGGATGCCTTCTTGAATTGCTGAGCCAGCAATTCAACAGTTGGAGACTGAATATGCTTTCTCCGATTTAGCATATTAACAGTGTTTGCTGCCATTCTTATTTTAATAATATTCATCCCAATATTTCTCCATCTCCCTGTCTCTCTGCCCCCCCTTCTCTCTCTCTCTCTCTCTCTCTCTCTCTCTCTCTCTCTCTCTCTCTCTCTCTCTCTCTCACACACACACACACACACACACACACCAAAAAAAAAATGAAAATAAATCTTTTATTGTTTGTTTTTTTTGAGACAGGGTTTCTCTGTGTATAAACAGCTCTGGCTGTCCTGGAACTCACTTTGTAGACCAAGTTGGCCTTGAACACACTGAGATCTTCCTGCCTTTGCCCCCTGAGTGGTAGGATTAAAGGAGTGCATCACCACTGCCCAGGAGAAATGTTTATTTTTTTAAACATTTATTAAACAGGCATTGGTGTGCATGCCTTTAATCCCAGTACTTAAGAGGCAGAGGTAGGCAAATCTCTGAGTTCGAGATATATAGAGCTAGTTCCAGGATAGCCAAGGCTACACAGAGAAACCCTATCCTGAAAAACCAAACCAAACCAAACCAAACAACCCTAGTATTTAAAAAACTTGCTCTTTAGTTATATAGGCAAGACCCCTTGAGACTATTGTGATTTATCTTGCACAGTCTGGCTTGCAGGTCCCAGTATGTCTTCTCTTTTGGAGCGGGGAGGGACACTTGAAGTTTTGAATTTCAGTCCTCACTGAATTTTCTCACTCAAAAGTTTTGACTATCCTCTTTGTAGCGTGCACTGTATATATAGTTACAGGTGTAAGGTTTTTTAGTTAGATTTATTTGTGTGTGTACATCATGATACTCTTTTGCAGTCTGTACCATATGAGTCCTGGGGAACACAGGTGATCAAGCTTGGCCATAAGTATCTACTGAGTTATCTTGCTGGCCCAAATAGGAGGTTTTGAATTCTGGTGCTGAGCGGTTAATAGAGAGCCTGCTCTAGAGATAAAACACCAGATAACAGACTGAAGGGAATAATAAAAGTTAAGGTTTCTTTCGTCATGGAGTTTGTCTTTGTTGAAGTATTTAAGACCACGGCATAATATAAATATAAATAACAAGGAGCCAGAGAGATGCTCAGTGATTAAAAGCACTTGTTGCTCTTGCAAAGGATCCAGGTTTGATTCCTAGCACCTGCGTGGTGGCTCACAACTGTCTTTAAATCCAGTTCTAGGGGATTCAATGCCCCCTTTTGGCCTCTGGACACCAGACACATTATACATGGTACACATACATGCATACACTTGCAATAAGTCTAAAAAATTAAAACATAACTTAATAGTAACTTGAAATAGTAGAGATTTTATGTATTAAACAGGTGCTGTGCTCTGGGGACAGAAAGAGTATGTACCATGTGTAATGCTGGCCTGATGGCTGAATGTTGTCTCCTTTACCCTCTGGGGACCAGGGTCTAGGAACAGAGACAGCTTCACAACAGGGATGTCACACAATCATGCTGGCCCACGTGGCTTATACTATACAAGGTTGAGGGATCAGAGGTTATGAAGTGCCATCGTCAGGTTGATGATGCTTCCCAAGTTTTGATGTCTTTGCTTTTTGTCAGCTGTGGTTTTTGTCCTGCACATGTAGGATTTATGTACAGACACCTTTCTTATCCGTGGTGTCTCCACTAGGCATTGCCAGGCTGGGGGGTGCAAACCCTGTATCCTTCCTAGGAGCTGTCTATCCAGGCTGTTGTCCAGAGGCTGCCTTATTTTGTTCTTCATTGGGAACATGAGTGTGATGAACAGTCTTTGATTTAATTTCCATCTTGTGATGGATGATGTGAACTTCTCCATTGTTGACTTGGGATTCATAGACATTCTTTAATAAGCTTTTTAAAATCTGTTGTCCTTTTAAAGAAGCCACGTTAGTTATTTTTGTATTGAGATTTGAACCTGTTCCTGGTATCCTGGACATCTGACCTTTATCAGGTGTTTATAGGGCTTGTTCAGCTTCCGAAATGTCTGCTTTAGAACCGAAAGCTTTAGTGGAGTCTTCAAGGAGTTGAAGCTTCTTGCTCCCATGGAGTCTAGTTTGTTGTCTTTCCTTTTGTTGATAATGCTTATGGGCTTTTCAGAAACTCTGTGCTCTTTAAAGATGTATTCAGCATAGGTTCCCTTGCTCCTTGCTTGACTGCCAGAAGGTATACCCTTTTATTGAAACTACACCTATATTTCACCTTAATCAGTATTGCCTTCAGTTCTTAAAGGAAGTTTGGACTTCAGATATGTTAAATATGAAAAGTGTATCTCTTAGAAACATTGTTAAGTTTTCTTCTCTTTGCCCTTCAGTCTGTAATCTGAGGTTGTGACAGTTGCCTGAGGTTATTGTAGGTCCTCACAAATCCTTGAGCCTAGTCTTACTGACTGTTGGAAATCGTTAGTATCATGTTGAATGTGTGTGTCTGCTTTATCTGACCCCAGTTGAATAACTGTATTAGTCAGGAGTGGAGTGGTTGTATGTTTCCTAGAGCGATTATGAAACCACAGCTTTAGGGAGGACTGAGGCCAACCCTGGATTGCTGGTGCCACAGTCCACTGTGTGCCTCCATAGTGGATCTAGTCTGCTTCCATCTTGGCACGGGAGGAGTTGTGTGGTTTGTATGCTCTGGGTCTCTGTATTTTTATGAGACTGGAGGCTTCCACATACCCTCCAGCTATTCCAGAGAACAAGTGTCACCCTTGTAAAAGTGACAGCTCTCCTTACTGCAAGTTGTTCTTAATATCCAATCCCTGCTCCCCCTTCCTGCTTCTCCCGGACCTTTCTACCATGTCTCCCTCTGTGCTGGCTAGTTCTGTGTTAGCTTGACATAAACTAGAGTCATCTGAAAGAAGGGAACCTCAACTGAGAAAATGCCTCCCTAAGTTCTGGTGAAGCTAACATTGCCGCATGGCCTCTGTCTGCATCAGCCCTGCCTCCAGGCTCCTGCTCTGACGTCCCTCAGTGATGGACTGTGACCTGACGTGTAAGCGGATTAAAACCTTTCCTCTCCAGCTTGTTTTTGGTCATGGTGTTTTTATCACAGTAGTAGTAACCCTAACTAGGACCCCCTCCCAAATTTGTGTCCTTTCTTTTGGGGGGGAGGTGAGGGTGTCATCTGTTTGTTTGTCCTGTCTTAGGTCGTACTAAAGATTGAATTTAAGGCTTTGTATATGTTTAGTAGCCCTCCACTCTGGATCTTTAGCGTGTGTGTGTGTGTGTGTGTGTGTGTGTGTGTGTGTGTGTGTGTGTTTGTGTTTGTGTGTGTATGTATCCCAGACAGGGTTTTACCAGGTTGCCCAGGCTGGTCTTGCACATTCTACCCCCTGGCTTCTTCTTGAGGAGTTGGAATAACAGGCCTGTCTTCCTAGTGCATCCATGTAGCTCGCTCTTTACTGTCTTGGGAATGGGGAAATAAAGACAGTTAAAAGGTCTAACAAGTTGAATTCCAAGTTTTATAATTTGGAGTGAAAAACTAAGGGGAATGTGAAAGGAAGGAGGTGGAAAATTACTTCAGAAAAGGAACGGAGTTTATTTTTGTCTGTATCTCATTAAAGGGCTGTGTGGAATACAGGATGAAGTGCTGAGACTTGTGGTTTAGGGGATAGTTCAGAGGTCAGCAAGCCCGGAGTTTTAGACTAAATCCATAAGTTAGTAATAGTTGGTAGTTTTCCAAATGTTCAAGAAAAAAGTATTACCAGGAGGTCGTGGGGCACACCTTAATCCCAGCCTTCAGAAGCAGAGGCAGGCGGATCTCTATGAGTTCGAGGCCAGCCTGGTCTACAGAGGGAATTTCAGGACAGCCAGGGCTGTCACACAGAGAAATCCTGTTTTGAAGAACCCAAAGAAATAAAAAATAAAAATAAAAAGAAAGAAAAAAAGTGCCCAAAAGAATACTCTTTGGGACATGGGAAAATTATATAGAATTGTAGTAAGTACCCATAAATCTAGTTTTGTTGGGGGCACAGCTCTGTCTAGAAACTGCTTTTTATTCAGAACCTTCTGGTGGCAGCAAAACCGAGGCTAGGGTAGAGCACGCTGCTCCTCGGAGTTACGGGCACACAGACGAGGGAGAGCGTGGAAGGGAGACCTAGCCACTAGTTGTTACTCTGCCTAAGACTCTGCTCTCTCTTGACAGAGATACCGAACAAAGCCGTACTGCTGTAGTCTGTGTAGGTACTCAACAAAAGTGCTCACTTCCTTGAAAAATCACGTGCATCGTTACCACGAAGACGAGGCTGACCAGGAGCTGATGATCCCCTGCCCTAACTGCCCGTTTGCTTCGCAGCCCCGGGTGGTGGGCAAGCACTTCAGGATGTTCCATGCTCCTGCTCGCAAAGTCCAGAGCTACACGGTGAACATTCTGGGTGAGGCGAAGACATCAAGGAGTGACGTGATAAGCTTCACATGTTTAAAATGTAACTTTTCCAACACCTTGTACTACAGCATGAAGAAGCATGTGCTGGTGGCCCATTTCCATTACTTAATTAACTCCTACTTTGGTTTGAGAACCGAGGAAGCAGAGCAGCCAAAAGCAAGTGACCCTGTTTCCGTGGATAAGAGCCTGCCATTTGACAAATACTACTGTAAAAAATGCAGCGCTATTGCCAGCAGTCAGGATGCCCTAATGTATCACATTTTGACATCAGATGCACATAGGGACTTGGAGAACAAGCTGAGGTCTGTGATTTCAGAACACATCAAGAGGACTGGGTTTCTGAAGCAAATGCATATCGCTCCGAAGCCAGTGACCCACTTGGCCTTACCGCCAAACAGCAGTGCTGGGAGCATTGCATCCCCTCCACCTTGCTTCCAGCTTGCTCTGCCACCGAACAGCCAGAGCCCTGGCACTGTGCAGCCAGCCACTGGGGCCCCAGGCACTTCTGGAAGCCTTACAAACTCCCCGCCCACCACTGCCCAGTCTCATGTAGCTCTGGTCTCCAGCCCTTTGCCTGTATGCCAGAGTAGCCTCACCCTGCAGCCCTCAGCTCCCCCACCCGTCTTTCTCCCTCACAGTGTTCCACTCAATCAGCCTGTGAGGACTTCTGTGCTGCCTCTGACTCAGCCAGTTGGGCCTGTGAATAAGTCTGTCGGAGCAAGCATCCTTCCCATGAATCAAGGTGTCCGCCCTGGAGTTTTACCCCTCCCTCAGCCTGTGGGGCCCATAAACAGACCCATGGGGCCTGGGGTCTTGCCTGTGAGTCCCTCTGTCAATTCAGGGGCTCTGCAGTCTGCCTCTCCAGGAGTAATTTCTGTAGGTCGGGCAGTTCCGCCAGGAGTCCTTCCTGCAGGCCAGGGGACCCCTGCTGGAGTGATTCCGGGGCAGACGGCCACTTCTGGTGTCCTCCCCACTGGCCAAGTGGTCCAGTCATCAGTTCTTCCTGTTGGCCAGACAGCTCCATCTCGAGTTCTCCCTCCTGGCCAGACAGTGCCCTTGAGGGTTCTCCCTACAGGCCAGGTGGTACCACCTGGGCTGCTTTCTTCAAACCAGACGGTCTCCTCAGCTGTTGTCCCTGTGAGTCAGGGTGTGAGCTCTGGTGTTCTTCAGCTCAGTCAGCCAGTAACACCAGGAGTCCTTCCTGTGGGCCCGCCTGTGAGGCCTGGTGTACTGCAGCTCAGTCCGTCTGTCAGCACCAGCATCTTGCCTGTGAACCAGCCAGTGAGAGCTGGCACCTCACAAAACACTACTTTCCTTACGTCAGGCTCTATTCTCAGACAGCTCATTCCGACTGGGAAGCAGGTGAATGGAATCCCCACCTACACACTGGCCCCGGTGTCTGTCACTCTGCCCGTGTCCTCCGCTGGAGGCCTTGCAGCTGTTGCACCGCCTTCCCAGGTGCCAGTGCAGTTCTTGCCCTCAAGCTCGGGCACACCGTTGGCTAGCTCTTTGCCCAGCCTGCCCTCCCCACAGGTGCTAGTGAGCCCTGCCCCTAGTGTGTTTGTTCAGGCTACTTCACCGATGGCAGATGCAAGTCAGGCACTCAAACAGGCCAAGCAGTGGAAAACGTGCCCGGTCTGCAATGAGCTCTTCCCTTCCAATGTCTACCAGGTTCACATGGAAGTGGCCCACAAGCAGAGTGAGTCTCAGCTCTGCCGGGTCTGCAATGAGCTCTTTCCTGCTAACGTCTACCAGGTTCACATGGAAATGGCTCACAAGCAGACTGAGTCCAAGTCTGGTGAGAAACTGGAACCCGAAAAGCTTGCCGCATGTGCCCCATTTCTGAAGTGGATGAGGGAGAAGACAGTGCGCTGCCTCTCTTGTAAGTGCCTGGTCTCACAGGAGGAGCTGATGCACCATTTGCTCATGCATGGCTTGGGGTGCCTGTTTTGTCCGTGCACTTTTCATGATGTCCGGGGCCTCGTGGAGCACAGCAGGACTAAGCACCTGGGCAAGAAGAGACTGTCTATGGATTATAGTAACAGAGGTTTCCAGCTGGACCTGGATGCTAATGGGAACCTGCTGTTCCCCCATCTCGATTTCATCACCATACTGCCACGAGAGAAGCTCGGAGAGCGAGAGGTGTACCTGGCTATCCTTGCTGGAATACACTCCAAGTCACTGGTACCTGTGTATGTTAAGGTGAGGCCTCAGCCTGAGGTTTCACCAAAGATGCCTAGCAAACAGAAGCTGACCTGCCCCTTTTGTTTCAGCACATTTATGACTGCTGATGCCTATGAGCTACATCTGAAGGAGAGGCACCATGTCATGCCCACAGTCCATACAATGCTCAGGTCTCCAGCCTTCAAGTGCATCCACTGCTGTGGGGTCTACACTGGAAACATGACTGTAGGAGCCATCGCTGTCCATTTGCTCCGTTGTAGAAGTGCTCCCAAGGACAGCAGCTCAGATCTGCAGGCCCAGCCAGGCTTCATTGAGAGCAGTGACCTGCTGTTGGTTAATGGAGAGGTGATCCCTGACTCCACCTTTCCTGTAAAGAGAAAGCTGCCAGAAGGCCCCCTGGGGGCAGAAGACCAGAGGGATGGGGACAAGCCCCAGCTCACCCTAGACACCGATGCAGTCCCAGGTCCGGACAGAGGGCTGAGCACTGTGCCTTTGAAGAGACAGAAGAACGAAAGCAGGACAGAGGGGTCTGGGACCAGTGATGACTCTCTGCAGGTGTTAGCATTGGATCCCACTAAGTATGGAAGCCGCCCCTACGAGGAAAAAAAACAGTTTCTTAGAGATTATTTCCATAAGAGACCATATCCTAGTAGAAAAGAAGTGGAACTACTGTCTTCACTCTTGTGGGTGTGGAAAATCGATGTGGCTTCATTTTTTGGGAAAAGAAGGTATATTTGCATGAAAGCAATAAAAACTCACAAGCCCTCTGTACTTCTAGGTTTTGATATGTCTGAACTAAAAAATGTCAAACATAGACTGAACTTTGAGTGTGAATCACAAAGTCTAGAAGACTCGGTCTGAAGTCTGGCTGACTTGGATGCCCCCCTGGCCTTGTTCTAAGTGTCTGAGGCCCTTCAAGGTGTTAAGCCAGATGCTCAGAAAGCCTACTAAGGAAGCACACAGTTCCACACAAGTCCTGGTAGCTGCAGTTTGGTTTGCAACTGTTTGAGTTTTTCCCTCTGTCGTGTAAATGACATCTTTGGTAGTCCATGCACGCCTTGTTTTCCCAGGAGTGTCAGTGTCTGTAGTAACTACCTGCAATCTACAAATACCTGGTTTTTTCATTTTAGCAAATTTCTGCTTGTTTAAGAGTACTTGATTAATAGAAAATAAAAGCATTGTGCAGCCTCAGTTTACAGACAGCAGCTAATGTCCATGTTTAGGGAAGTGAGTACTCTGATGTATATGGTCCCTAAGGACATACTTTTAAGCATTAACTTCTGCTGATTCTGTGAATGCTGTTTGCTAAGAGTACAAATTTGATTTCCATCCTTTTAGGTTTTCCCTGACAGCTATTTTTTAAATGTCATAACTCATAAAAAACCAAATGTCTCCATTTATTAAAGATATCCTGAGCCCAAGGTCTGGTGTGTAGTGAATTATCAAGTGTTGCTTCATAAATAAAGTCTCTGTAGGAACAGAAATGCTTTATGGTGCAAACTGTCTTTTGCTGTGATGGCAAGTCATTCTGCCATTCAAAGGTAAGACAAGTCTTTAGTGCCTTTAGAATAAACTGAACAGACTGAGAATGCGTCCTTCCTTGGGACTGCTGGTAAACTAGTGGGAAGGAAGGACCGTGATACACATGGGGTTCCTGCTCTTGCATATAGACACAGCTTGAGGTGGAGTGCAGGTTTCAGGCCTAAGGTGACGGGCAGACAGGAGCTCTCGTCTGCTTAGACTAGCTTGGGGTAGATGTGTTAGAGTTGGAGAACAGGCTTTCCTCTGGCCCATGTGTTCAGATGACTGGGATGTGGACTGATGAATTTTCAGTCCTGTGGATGCCAAATCTTGTGTTTTTCACAATATGAAATAATGTAAAGCACCAGAACTGGTAACGAGGACCAGCCAGCTCTGGTCAAAATCATCCCTCTGAGTGATGCGCAGCAAGCAGAGGGGATGATGGCCTCTGGGAAGCACTGCAATGTTGCTATATAGAGTTTTTAAAATATAATACTTGCATGTAATTGCTCTACTGTGCATTCTGAGGCAGTTGTGATTATTGGTGTACTCTTGTAAATTCAGAGCTTGTTGGACTTTATTTTTTTTTTATTATTTCCAGAGTGTCTATTTTGAATTAAAATTTGTTAAACCACTGAAAATAGAACTGTTTAATTCTTGTAACATTAAACATTACTCTTATGTCAGGCAGGGTGGTGCATATTTGTAGTCTTAGCTACTCCAGCAGGGACCGATGTGTTCTGCACACGTATTACCCTTTAAGCCTTACCAAATCCTTTCATGTAGCTGTTCCTCTGTGACTTGGTTCCTACAGAGGCAGAAGCTAAGGCTCATGTAAATAACCAGTGGTCCAGTCTGCTCAGGATTTGAGGTACTTCCCTGGATTTGTGCTAAAACCAGAACATCAAATGGGACAAGTTGTCATTCTCTTATTGAGTTTACTTGCCCAAGGTTGGACATAATGCCATGCTGTCTCTAGGCTTCTTTCTATGTAGCTCTTTAAAGATCTATAGAACATCTTGATGGGAGGCATCTTCTGCGGATACAAGCTATCTGGAGATAGTTCTGGTGGTGCTAGGCACTGCTTTAGATCTGGGTATCGTAGTTAGTGGAGAATGCAAGGGAAGCCTGGTTCATTAGGATAGCAAGACAGAAAAGGCAGCCCCAGCTGAACATTGCTACTTAAACCCAAAGCTCCCGCCAGTGCAGTGCTGCTGGAATGGCTCACTTCAGCCCCTTTTCCCCTTTCATTACTGGTCATTGTACTGGCCATTCTCTGCCTTTTGCCGAGGACATCACTGTTGGCCCACCTCCAGGCCTCAGCTGCTCAGGAGGTATGCAAGCAGAAGCTCCAGCTCCGGAACTGTTCCAACTCCCGAGAACTGTCCTGGTTAGTAGTCTTTAATATTACCTATTTTAACTACAAGTTTAAACATCCACAAATGCTGAAGGATCTAGTTTGAAAGCAGTTTGTGTTTGTTTTTATTTTATTTTTTTAAACAAGGTCTTGTTGAGTAGCCCAGGCTGGTCTTAAACTCATGGAGATCCTGGCCTTGCAACTTGATTGCTAGAATGATGACTTGTGTGACCACAACAGCTTATAAATGATCATTTTTAAAAGAAGGCATTTTGCCCTGAAGATAATTTTGACTTATTTTTAAGAGCTCAGTTTGTCTAGTTATTACATGTGCTTTCAAATGACTGGAGTAAATACATTTGTCATATGACAACATACATGACCAGGACAGATAGCCAGGGTTTTGAAGTGTACTTAGGAAACATCAAATCAGCCACTGCTGATACCCTTATTTTAGGTCTGAGCTAGAAAAGCATGGGTGGGTAGAAAGGCAGCTGAGGCTTCCATTGCAGTAATCTAAGGCTAGTCTTCTGGCTAAGCCGAGTTCACCTGATAGAAAATTGACAGCTTTATCCTGAATTCCATGCTGCAGGGATGGCAGTTTCTCATGTAATCTACTTCACTGCTGATATCCAGATTCTGTTCTTAGGGATGGTGGAGAGCAGTGTGATTTGAAAAGCTATACCTTCAGAACTGAACAGCATACACCTCTGTCAATCCTCAGTACTGTACATTTCCTAGCTATGTCTTTGCCGTTCATTCACGTCCATTCTTGAGATTTCTACATAATATTCCATATCCAGTTGTCCTTGATCATAAAAGTTGAGATAGAGCCGGGCGTTGGTGGCGCACGCCTTTAATCCCAGCACTCGGGAGGCAGAGCCAGGCGGATCGCTGTGAGTTCGAGGCCATTCTGGGCTACCAAGTGAGCTCCAGGAAAGGCGCAAAGCTACACAGAGAAACCCTGTCTCGAAAAAAAAAAAAAAAAAACCAAAAAAAAAAAAAAAAAAAAAAGTTGAGATAGAGATGCCATCATAGTCAGTGGTAGCATATATTTTTGGCATTATTGCCAAATATCAAGCAGATACATGTACTTATGTTTGGGCTTTCTATTTTATTCCTTTGGTGTACATGTTTGTGCCATTACCACACAATTTTTATTAATATAGCTCTATAATATATTAATACATCTTGAAGTCTGGAATGGCAGTCCCTCCAGTATGTTGTTTTTTTGTTGCTCAGGATTGCTTTGGTTATCTAGGGACTTTTCTGGTTCCATAAGAATTTTGGGATTCTTTTTCTATTTCTGTGAAGAATGTTGTGGATATTTTTGATTGGGATTGCATTGAACCTGTAAATCTAACATAGACCTCAAAACAAACCTTATTAAATTCAGATAATTTAATTCATCCTATCTGACTGTCATGAAATAAAACAAAATTGACAGCAGAAAAATCTCCAGTAAGTACATAAACTCATGGAGATTAAGCAGCTCATTACTGAATGATGAATGAGTCAAAGAATTCAAGAAAGAAGAAAATTTCTGGTACTAAATAAAAATGGAAACACAATAGAATAAATTAACATTTGGGACATAGTAAAAGATCTAAGAGGGAAAGTTGTAGCCTAGGTTAAAAGACCAGAAAGCACAAATAAATAGCTAAAGGATTTGGAAAAAACAACGGGGGTGTGGTGCTACATGGCTTGAATCCCAGCACCTGTTGGCTTGTATGTTTGAGTGCTTGGTCCCCTGTTAGTAGAACTGTTTGGGAAGGGTTAGAAGGTGTGCCTTGTTGAAGTAGTGTCAATGGGAATGAGCTTTGAGGTTTCAAAAGCCCATGCCAGGCCCTGTCTCTCTGCTTGCTGTCTGCAGATCAGGATGTATTACTCTCAGCTACTGCTCCAGTGTCATGCCTGTCTGCTTCCTGCCATGATGACCATGGAGTAACCCTCTCAAACTGTCAGCAAGCTCCCAGTTAAATGCTTGCTTTTGCCTAGATCATGGTGTCTCTTCACAGCAATAGAACAGTACCTAAGGATGCTTAGATCAGTGTGTGGCCTTGGTTCCCATCCAAGCACCTGTATTTTACACTTCACCGTGTAAGTGGTTGTGAAACTCGACAGTTTCAGAGAGTGTATGGCAGACACCTGTCAACCCAACTGCATCAGACTGCCAGGTTCAACTGTGCAGGCGCTTGAGTTTTCTCAGCTCTGAACTGGAAAGGTTGTAGTCTAGGGTCACAATGAAGACAAAAACTGAAAAACACTGGCACCATTCCCATCAGGGCATATGTGTACTTCCTCCAGGATTACTGGTGTTTAGGGCCAGAAGAGTACTTGAGACTTGAGTGAACCCTGAGGACAGCATTACAGTTTTAGTAGCGTGAGCATGATAATGTTAGTGGAAAAAACTCTGCAAATGGGAGTAAATATTGGGGGGAGCTGTGTAAGGACTCAAAATTTTTCCCCAAAAGACTTCAAAGGAATATTTTGAATTACCTATCAATCTATCTGAGTGTGGGTCCATTTTTTTCTCTTCTTTAAAATAGTAATAGCAACACTTAAGAGAATGTGCAAGGGTTATGTGAAAAAAAATATATGGTACACGATAGGCTCTGAAAAATGCCCATCAGTCCTTTCTATGTAGCCAGGTCACCTTGCCACTGGCATCCAAACTCTTTCTCCTTACTCTAAAGTATATGTGGAGGTCTGAATGTGGCCCCATAGGCTCACACATTTGAATGCTCAGTCTCAGTGGAAAGGTTTGGGAAGAAAGAAGGTGTGGCCTTGGTGGTGGTGTGTCACTGGAGGTGGGCTTTGAGGTTTCAAAAGCCTATATGACATTCCCAGTTAGCTCTCTCTCCGTCTTGTGCTTGCGAATCAGATGTAATTTCTCAACTACTGCTCCAGTGCCATGCCTGCCTGCCTGCTGGCATGCTCCTTGCCATGATGGTCATGGACTTTACCCTCTGAAACTAAGCAGGTCCCCAGTTAAATGCTTTTATAAGTTACTTTGGTCCTGGTGTCTCTTTACAGAAATAGATAGTAACTGAGAGAGGTATATCAGTAACACACTGTAAACTCAAAAGCAAAACAGTTTTTATTTTCTGATATATAAAACCAAACAATATAGAATGACGTAGATTTGTTCAAAAGAAATAAAATGTAGGAGTAGAGTTCTGTTTAGAAAAATACACTCAGGCATCCGCTAAACACATGTAATTCCTCATATGCAACAGCTCACAACATCTTTTTTTTTTTAGTTCCCTTGAATAAACTGATTCACATTTGCCAAACAACTTAAGCATGGATAAGAAACAACTTTTCATCTTGGTAGTAAACCCAGTGTATTCAACACACTGTACCAAGCGGTAGCTTAGCTGAGCACAAATCTTGTAGTAACTGATCATCAGCTTTTTGGTTCTGTAATACTTGTTGTAAAACACATTCCAGACTACTGGAGCAACACACGATATGCTCTTTTAGCACTGAGACTCAGGGAGCATCTTTTCCTTGTGCTCAGAAATAAGTGGTGGATGATCCTCAGCACACAACTGAGAAACAGGCCAAGGAAACAGTTCCTCAGCAAAAGCTACTTCTGCCCAATAAACAGAAAAGGAAAAGAACTCACTTCTTCACAATAAACCCCAGACAAAGGAGAACGCTGGGAAGCAGTGCTCTTCTGACAGTCATGAAGTCAGGACAGTTCTGCCTCTGACCAGCAGGTGGGGCTCTCCACCTGGAAGGCTGGGAAGACACTTTAAACCTGTATTTACATGTAAGATCCACTCGGTCAGTTTGTTCTCAGTTAATAAATGAGCCATTCTCTTGCCAACACTGTATCCAAACAGAAAACACAATTCATATAAAATTTAATTGGGTCAGACAATAATACACCTCTAAGAAGGTCTAAGAAAAGTGATCTGTCAAAACTATTAAGTTCCACGTGCTTTGTTCTAGTTGAGAGAATTCCTGCCACCAACCACTGCTGTGGAAACACGCACTGACATGCTCTGCTCTTCTCTTAGAAAAACAACCAGCTGTTTTAAAGCAAAGCTAACAAGCATGTCCACCCCACTGCTGTGGGGCTTCAGAGGTGTGGTGCTCGTCTCTCATTTCTACTGCAGACATCTGAAAACTGCCCTGGTCTGTCCACCCAAAGAAAACACTGATGGAAACATTGGCTTTTAATCCCACGTGACATCACTGGGCCGCATCTTCCAGCCAGCAGACTTGCTGACTTCTTAAACTCAATGTAGGAGGCTGAAGGCAGTAACTGCCTGCCTGTGGAGGCTGGGGCAGACCTGCAAATGCACAGCCCCTGGGACCCCAGCGGCTCCTGGTCTAGGCCAGTGGGCTTTTGGAGCTGGCTGTAAACAATGTGAAAAGAGATTCTTCTGTGAGGAAAGCCATCCGCAGACAGTTCCCATTTTCCTGTCACAGCCACACTGGGTCAGTAGCGCACTCAGGCAGCACACGGTATTTTTACATGAACTAGTTAAAAACAGGAATTTTACTAGTTTAAAAAAGTTATCTATAAAGCTTCATTTTAAAAACAAGTATTTTAAAAAATTTAAAAAATACCCTCTGTACTTTAGTATTTTGTTTTACTCTGCAAAGGTTCTGGACATGCACTGAGGCCTGGCTCAGAATATGTGCAGGTATGTATAATTTTAAGCTCTGTGGAAAAATCCTATAAAAATAGACAGTATTCTTGTCCAAAAGCTTAAATAAAGAATAGGATTGTAGGAATGATGAAAAAAGGAAAAGATGAAGTACACATTTTTCTTATTTTAAAATTGACATAAAAGTTTAAAGTATTTCCCTTTGGAGTCACTATACATCTAATAGTACTACATGCTACTCAACACTTGCCACCCATGGGTCTTGCTGCCACGCAGTCTGTCTGGGACCTCGGCCTGCCCAAGTGGCTCAATCCCTAGAGTGTGATGGCCGGTCCATGCTCCTCTACACCTCCTTGGGGGAGGACCAGGCTGTGTCGGGGGTCTGGTTTCAGGGAGCTGAGGAACCTGTGGATGCTGCCGTTGCTCTCTCGCCCAGAGCTGTGCAGGACCATGTCCCTGTGCAGCCTGTGGGCCAGGCTGGTGCCGTTGGCCCTCGAGAGGCTGCCTGGAGGTCCAGCCTGTGTCTTGGGAATGTGTTGAGGTTCCAGAGCCCCCTCAATGACAATGTCGGCTTCCTCATCACTCTCCATTTCTTCAGTGTGGAAATTCTGCAGGACATGGGCGGCTGGCAGGCTGTGGTGACTGGTGGTGCTGTCTGTGGACTGGACAGAGCTCCCGGATGTGCGGCTGCTGCGGACCACGTTGTTCCTTTGGTTGGCAGGCTTGACGGTGACAATGAGGTTGTGGCTGTTGGCAATCATCATGTCTGTGACTTGATCCAATGTCTTTCCAGCTACCTCAATCCCATTCACCTCCAAGACTTCATCATTCACAGCCAGTAGCCCAGTGCTCTCTGCGAGGCCCCCGGGCACCATCCGGGAAATGAAGATGCCCGGGACTTTCTCTAGCCCGTGGGGGGTCACACGCACGCTGGTGCCATCTCGAATGTAGAAGCCCAGGGGCTTTTCACAGCCATGTCTGTAGAGCCTCACTCGGCGGTGTGTCTCGGGGAGGATGTCCACATCAATGATGGACGACACTGGGCGGAAGTCATGCGGCATGCTGATGTTGAGGTGTGTACGCCGGCGCAGACCCTCGTCCCTCAGGGTCACCAGCACCTTCTTCTTCCTTGACAGGGTGCCTGTTCCAAAGCTGTAGTGGTCTGCCTCTTCTGAAACAGTTCAGAGAGAGTAAAGTGAGAGGTACATCACACACAGGAAGAAAGAAAAGAGCATTAGTATCTTCACAGTGTCAGCGAGCCTGTGTCTGCTGTCTTCACACTGCAGGTCTCTGCTACACACACGCCTTGCAGCTACCTCCCCAAGTCCGAATCCCAGAAGTGCTCTCGCTGGGACTCGATGTGCAGACACTGGGGTGTCTGGGAATTACCGCACTTCCCAGTGGATATCTCCAAACTGGCCCCAGGTAATGAAACCAAAGTACTTAGAGGGGAAGAAGTGAAATGAAGAGCCCGCCATGAAGAGACTTAGCAAGAGAAAGAAGGGCTAAACATCTGGAAAGCTGGCGAAATTGAAAACGGGTCAAACCACAGCGGGGGCTGGCTGTAGGAAACTTCTGGAAACATGGGTTAAACCACAGTGGGGCCTGCCTACAGGGAACGTCCACAGATAGACGGCTGGACTGGGGGGCTCAGACATATCCAACCTGTATCATCCCTGGATGATTCCCTGTTACATCGCCTTCCAGCTGTTCCCTGCCCTAAGACAGACCCTCTCCTCTCTAGAAGCACCATGGTGTCAGCAGCACTCAAGTCCCGACAGAAGGTGTTTCTTGGGGAATTGTTTTTGCATGTTTTTGATCAGTGGCTGCAAGATAAGACATGTATGGATGAATGAACTGGCCAGGGATGTGCTGAGTAGCCTGGTCTAAAGCACAGTTCTTAAAAGATGAAAGGCAGTAGACTGGTGTTTGGAAACACTGAAGAGAACATTTTCTTGGGTTAGAAAAACATAGTACATTTATTTTCATATTAAGTCTTTTATATTTGACACGTGAGGCTATACAAGAAAGCACACTGGAACTCAGATCAAAGGCCCCGGCCCCCATGGCTCGCCTCCCTGGATACACAAGTGTCTGTTCTACACACTGCTCCCATGGAGTCTGCGCCTCATGGTGGCCGCCTCTGCATGGACTTGGGGTGGCGGGGTGCCTGTCTTTGCCAACAAAAACCTGGCTAGGAAACTTTCTCTCCCCAACACCCCTCTCTTCAAAGGCTGACCATTTCTCAGACCTATGCCCTTACAAGCAGGACACTGAGAGGTGGCCTGCTTGTGCCCTGTCTCCCAACAGTCTTCCTACTATTTCTCACTACGTATGTGTAAAAGACACATAAGATTGATGGAATAAAAAGAACCGGACTGCAGGCAGGGAAGACTGGATAAGAGGAAAGAAAAGAGGAGCAGAGTGGAGACAGCCTGGGGTTGACAAGACAATAACCCCACCCGGGGAAATGTCTTGTCCTTCATCCTGGAAGAAGGGTAGTGCAAAAGTCCAGAAGCTTGGCATGGAAAGGAAACTTGAAGCCAAGAGGGCTAGTGTCAAAGAGGACAATATTCAGGTTACAAAGCCCAAGAAAGCGAAGCCCCGCCGCAGCTGAGACCCTTCTCAGGCAGACAGCCCTATCTGGTAGTGTGCTGGAGGCCACGTGCGAGAGGAAGCCTGCTCAGTCCAGGGCTGGAAGAAAAGGCTCCCGCTATGGTCACATACCAGTTGGTAACAAGAATGGTGGCACCTTCATGGCTAAGCTTCAAGAACTGTCATCACTACTTGGAGAAGGTAATGCCTGAAGCTAGAACCATGGCCAGCCCTGCAGTCGGCACACGGGATCATGGTGAGCATGCTCCTCCAGGGAGATCCTCACACATTCACCGAGCCAGAGCTTGGAGTGGGTTTCTGGAAGCAGCCAAGCAGTGGTTTGTGGTGTGTGACTCAACTCCTTCCCTCAGCTGAGCTCGTCTGCACAGTACACCCCAGGAGCCTATCACTGGCACCCCACAACCACCCGCATCTGTGACACCCTATATCACTGGCACCCCACAACCACCAGCATCTGTGATGTGAAGATCCTCGGATACCATACTGAGGCAGTATCAAGGAGGAGCAGCTATGGAAGTCCAGGAAAGTGAGGCCTGAGACCTGGAAAAAGAGGCGTTAACATACTGCACAGTGCAGGGTGAGTGGGAGGCTGCGGACTTGCAAATTTTACCAAACCTAAAGCTGCTCCTCAGCCCTGCAGCTCCACATGGCCAGGTTTTGCTCTAACACATGGAAAGTGCTCATGAACTTGTGCTCTAAATTTCTTACCAAGAACCTAGTTAAATGGATACATTTTATGTTTTTTTTTTTTTTTTTTAAGTTATTATCTGCTTGAAGGTGGGGCTTTTGCGTCTTCTGTAAAGTGGGGGCCGGGGCACCAATGCATTGTGCCTCTTACCTTAGAGACCCTGAAATTCTAAGAGTAAGATTCAACAAACCAGGTTCCCTAACTTTTGGCTTCTACGGTGTTGGCTAGACCCAAGTGTCCAGCCTTTGCTTCTCTGGCTTGACGCTGTATTTCTAGCTCCCGTGCTCATTTAACTACGCATCAGGAGAAGTTTCAGGAGATCTAAGGTTCTGACAGGG
Source organism: Peromyscus leucopus (assembly GCF_004664715.2). Lineage (NCBI taxonomy): Eukaryota > Metazoa > Chordata > Mammalia > Rodentia > Cricetidae > Peromyscus > Peromyscus leucopus. The sequence continues at coordinate 67,680,198 of NC_051079.1, read as the reverse complement.
CAGCTGTTCCCTTTAGAATGTTCCCACCATGCTGACCAACAGAACATTCTCACTCTTCAGCATAAGATACTGGTCCGCAGAAACAGTGAACGAGAACAAGTGCGACCTTGGGGATTTATGGGGGGGTGCGCCACTGCAGGTCCTGTCGCAGCTCCCAGGATGGCGATGTCAAGGGTGAGATGTATGTGCCGAGTGCATAGGAAGGGCTGGGGACGGGCACAGCTCTGAACACAGCATCCGGTGAGGTCAGCTACATCCAGAGTGGTATGGCTGGAGATCACACATTCCAGGGCAGCAAGCCTGGCGCTGGTGCTCCTGACAATGTCTACAGAGTGGGCAGATCCTGTGTGGAGCCCCAGGAAAGGCAACGCTGGCTGGGTAACAGAATGCCGCACGGCGTCTCTGATATCCAGGAGCCCTTGGAAGAGGCTCTCCCAGGGATGGAGCAGGGGCCACTACTGCTCCCTGGCTTCTCCACACTGACTTCCCTCGGGCAGTTCTGGAAACAAGTCCCACTGTGGATGGTGGCTTGTCTCAGATGTTCTCATGATGCTGCCTGTGGGGGATGTGACTGCAGAGGATGTGTGCCCCAACAGAGCGGTCAGGGGCTCCCCGAGCAGGACTTGTGCTGGCTGGCCATGTTCGTGCACCAGCTCAGCCGGTCCAGAGCTCCAGTGCAGGTCTAGTACCAATACCCCGAGGAGGGGCTATGCTCCGGGTTATAGCTTCATCTTGAGAACCATGAGTTGGAAAGTTGGAGATCATGGCTACCACTGGCAAATGGCTGTGGGAAGGAAGGGCATGCTGGCTTCTAGACAGGAAGCAAATGAGTGAAGTGTTCTCAGGGGAAACAGGCAGATGTCACATGAGATGGAGTAGTGTGTGTGTGTGTGTGTGTGTGTGTGTGTGTGTGTGTGTGTGTGTGTGTGTGACTCTGGTACTTTCTGAACTCTTGGGGAAATGGGTCCACTGCAGACTTAACCTGGACTGTCTTTCCCAGTGAGTGGGGTGGAGAACACACATCTTTGCCTGCTCTAGGACATGCAGTGAAGGAGAGAGGTGAGCTGCAGCCCACAGACTGGCATGCAGGATTTTCAGACAGCAATGTGTTTCTATCTCTTTGAATATAAACCATCACACATGGACTTTATTTGTAAAAAATCCCAAACTCTAAAAATAAAAATGTTCTAAAGAATGCCCCATTCCTAAAATTCCAATCTTGGTTTCTGAAATAAATACCTTTTAAAAGAGCAAAATTGTCATAGCTTCTTCACCAAACAATATGCTAAACTTTCTAATTTCTACAAGTAAACAATGAAAAGAATTTCATGTTTTTGAGCTGAATATATCTTGTTTTCCCTCCTATTTTCTTTTTTTAACTTCTGTTTCAAGATGTCCTCAGTAAGAGGACATGGAAGGAAGTGGAAGTTTGACCCTGTAAAACTCTGGTGGATACAGGTTTTCAAAAAGATTTTTAAGGAGGTATTTTCTTAGAGACAAGCCCTTATATCATCCATGTCTTTGGTATGGTTAAACTGTCCTTAATGCTGAGCCAAGCCTTTTCTTGAGGAGGAACCTGTCTCCTTCAGGACTTGGGGCCGTCCTCCTGGACAGCACCTGTTCACTGGACTTTGGCAAAGGGCAAGGATAGGAAGATGCTCCTCCTCACGTGCAGGTCTCCTCCAGGAATGCAGGTGTTTGCCTCTGGGCCTGTTGAGCTCTCTCGGCACAAAGACCCTTTTAATTCGCCATTAGGCATTTTGGATGAGGATCAGAATGGGCGTCAAAGGCTACTTCAAATGACTGCTGTGTATCACGGCTGTGGACAGAAAACTCAAGAGAAGCTGACTCACTGGTACCACATCTAACAACAGATGGTGGTGAGGTCCCGGCTCTGGCGGTGAGCCGCCCACAACCTGTACCGTGAAACCCAGCTAGCCAGCCTGTGGCAGTGTGGTAGCCCCAGGCACACATTCTTCTGTGTGAGCAGCTGCTGAGGATTACACAGCCTCTTGGCTCATAAGGAGACTCACCTGACCACTCCTGCCTCCACTGCCCTGGGACTCCTGGCTGCATCAGACAGAGAAATGTCTGAAATCGCCAATCATCCTGTTCTAGGCCCCGGAGCACCTGCATGTTTGAACAGGCTGTTTCTAAGCAATGGGAAGCTCCAGGCCAGGACACAGGCTCTGGAGCTGCTGCTTGGCCTCACCATGAGTGAAGCAAGACCATCTGCTCCATGACCTCTGCTCTCAGCAGAGCTCCGTGCTCATGGGGTCACGGACTTCTGGGATGCTTTCCAATGCTTTCTTGCTGTGGGCAATTGTTTCCCTAGTATTCTCATTCCCAGGAAAAACAGAAATACAAGAAAGCAGTTTCTCACCATCCATCAGGAGCAACAGGCAGGCCAGACAGGTACACTGTGATCTCTACACTCATCCTGGGGACCTTCCCTCTGAACAGTGGATGACATCAGTCCTGCCCTTTGTTTATTCTGTTATGTCTCCCAGAGAGCAGCAGCCTGAACATGTGTCTGCATGTCCCCTAGACTGGGAATACCAACAATCCACACGGAAGAACAGGCGTGGGAGGGGCTTTGTGTCCCCTGGTAATGAGTTCTGAACCCAGATACGTGCTCAAGATGATCTTGCAGGTGGGGCGGAGCTACCACTACAGCATGGCCTGCACATGACGAGTAACTGTGAGCAGGCTGGTGGATGCACAGCTCCAAGCGGACTGTGATCGGGCTTTTGCCGCATGTGGCACAGCACACAGAACGGTCTCATTGTCACTTCAACCACAAGGCACCAAGAAGCAGGTGTGTGGGGACAGCTTGGGGAAGAGGGTGAGGAAATCTGTCTCACCTGTCCTGCCTCATGCTCCTGGCCATGCTCCTGGGCCCGACAGACATTCAGAACAGCCCTTGCTTGGAAGAGCAGGTATCTTCCCACAACTGCCTGTCCCAGTGATAAGGTGTTTTAGATGACATAACTAATTTTAAATGACAAACTTCTGAGACAGGGTCTCAGCTATGTAGTCCTGGCTGACCTGGAACTCACAGAGTTCACCCATCTCTGCCTCCAAGTGCTAAGATCAAAGGTGTGTGCCACCAAGCACGCTCTCCACTGTCTTTTCTAAGTGATGCCCACACAGAGGCGCATTACATCACCTCGTCCCTCACAATTTGGGATAAACGCACTGATCTATGTTGGTGTTTCTGCGTGTGTGGCTCACATAGTGTGATGCTTTCTCCTTAAAGCTTAGATTGGGAATATTTGCTCAGTAAACACTCCACTTTGGAATACTTTTAATGGCTAACTAAGATTCCAATGCATGGGATTTCCTGAATTTCTTTAACTCGTCCTATTGTCAGACATTTAGTTGAATTTCAGTTTTATCTGACAGCAGTGATGAAGCAGGCAGCTTGAACTGTGTATGTCACTAAGCATGTCCTAAAAGGTGAGTCCCTGCCGCAAGCCCCTCTGTGAATAGTACAAAATAAAATACCTTAGCTACTTGAAGTTATACTGGGCCCTATATGTCCTGATCCAACCACAACCACCAATTCAAGAAAACGCCATCAATGCTGGCGTCAGTCTGTAATTACCAGTCAACGTGGTGTGTGCTTGGAGCACAGCGAGTGGCCTCCACACAGCCGTGGCAGCAGCCATGCCCGCTCGGGAGCAAGAGGCTGCTAGCCAGGGAGGAAACAGAAAGCCAAAACATGCTTTTTGTTTTCCTAAGGACATCAGAACGATGGGCCCCTTGCAAGACTTGGCCAGCGTGCCTACACAAGTGCATCCCCCAGCCTCGACTTGTCTGTGGGCAGCCGGAGACCGGCCAGCTTCTCTCCCCACATAACTCAAATGCAGACGTATGGGAAACATCCAGAAGAGCCACACCACGGCACACAAAACAAGCTGGTGCAGGATTCCATTTCTAACAACAAAAGAGACATCAGTATTTTTAAAGCCTGTCAGAGAAGTTGAAAAGCAAAATGTGCCACGTGTTAAGATGGGATCCCCAGATTCTCCGGCAGTTCTGTCTCCCCACAGCTTTGTCTTGAAGGCTTAAGACTCATTTCCTTCCTCTACTTTCCCTTCAGGGCACCCCAAGAGCTGTCAGTGCAGAAAAGCGCATTACCGAATCCCCTTGTGTGGGGAGCTCGGACACCAGCCATGGGGCAGGGCTGGTGAGCACAGCACGCAGACCCTGCCATTCCAGAGCTGCACACATGCAGACCCTGCCATTCCAGAGCTGCACACATGCAGACCCTGCCATTCCAGAGCTGCACGCGGACCCTGCCATTCCAGAGCTGCACGCGGACCCTGCCATTCCAGAGCTGCACACATGCAGACCCTGCCATTCCAGAGCTGCACGCGGACCCTGCCATTCCAGAGCTGCACACATGCAGACCATGCAGACCCTGCCATTCCAGAGCTGCACACATGCAGACCCTGCCATTCCAGAGCTGCACACAGACCCTGCCATTCCAGAGCTGCACGCAGACCCTGCCATTCCAGAGCTGCATGCAGACCCTGCCATTTCAGAGCTGCACGCAGTGTCATGCTCCGGTCAAGGGATGTTTAACTCACCCGCGCTCTCCAGGATGAAGAAGAAACGGTGACGGGGGTTTACTGCCACTGGTCAGGTTTCTGCTGTCTTTACTATGACCGACAGACCATCAGCGCTGACGGACTCTGCCACTGGTCAGGTTTCTGCTGTCTTTACTATGACCGACAGACCATCAGCGCTGACGGACTCTGCCACTGGTCAGGTTTCTGCTGTCTTTACTATGACCGACAACCTTCAGCGCTGACGGACTCTGCCTTCACGCTCAGGGCTTCTGGGAAGACTCGAGGGCTCCGTGTCTAACAACATGCCCCATGAGCCGAGTCTTCCACCACTGTGGCCGCTTTTCCTGGGCTGTCTCTAGTCAAACAGCAAGGTTTTTGAGGGGCAGCCTACTGTATACAGTGTCGTCCACCTGTAATCCTAGCCACGGGGAGGCTGAGACAGAGGATCAAGAATCTGAGGCCAGCATGAGCTACACAGAGGGACCCTGTCTTTAAAATGAAAACAAGACAACGCACACAAAAAAGTGACCCAAAGCCAGAGCAGAACAGGAGGTAATGGCGGCTCCCGAGCACTTTCTGGTAGAACGGTGGTGGCTCTAACAGCTGGAAACGCTGGACCAGCTGTGCCAGCTGCGCCTTAGGTGCCTGCTCATCCTGAGAACTGCTCATCTGAGGAGCCTCTGGAGTGGGGCTGTCTCTCTGGGAGTCCGGCCTGCTTTGATTGGGCACCTGGGCTGCCGGACTCTCCTGAAGCTGCTCAGTGTTGCCCAGCACTCCTCCGAGGGCCTGGGGAAACAGGAGGACATGCCCAGAGCACATGTGTTTCAATCCTCCTGTCTCCTGGGAAAGGAGCCTCATCCATGCTATACAGTGCGTGCTGACAAGAACCAGAAGACAGGCTAGGGCAAGGAAGGAAGGCCTGGCCTGCCTCATGCTAGGTGTCACGGCAGCATGTGTGACCTCAGGGCCCCCGATGACCCCACCGCAGGTATCGGCTCGATGCCACTGATCTGCTGGAGCCAGGATTAGAACCTGCTAGTTAATGGGGGAAGTGACTGGTGCATTCCACCGAGCGAGGCTGGAGAGCACCTGCCGTGAGACGGTGTGCATAGGTGCGTGAGGATCGGGTGCCCTTGTGGTATGGGTTCCTAGTTGTGGCTCTTCTGTGACATAGAGCTGTTTGGGCCACAATTGGCCCTCCACGAGGGAGTGATGGTCCTCCTAAGCTGTGCTGTCCCGGCTAGGAGGATTTCCCTTCATAGCATTCAGGGGCTGGAGTCAGCCTCTGCTTCTCAGATGACAAGATCAGTTGTTATCACAGAGGTAACTTCTATGACTGTCTGTGGTCACCTCTTCCTTTTTTCTGTCCCCTATAAGTACATGGAAAACCCTCAGGTGAGCAGGGAATACAAGAGCCTGAGAGACACACCCACCTGCTCCCTGTTACACAGCACATGGAATATAGAAATAAGTGTGCGCTCCTCAGAGGCAACCCTTAGTTGTCTGTGGTGGCGGGGAGGGCATCAGGAGAGAGGGAAGAGAAAAGCACACAGCACCAGGAGCCACCCTGGGAGAAAAACTCACTAACAAGGTCACCAACATGCCACTTTAACCTTGAGACAGGTAGTCCCAAAAATCAGCCTGCATGAGATCTCAGGAGGCTGAGAACAGCATGCATGTAAAGAAGGCACTTCCCTCAGGCCGGCCCCAGACTACTAGTTCCCACTGAAGTAGTGTCTTCTGTCTCTTGAAAGGATTTTCTTTCCACGGAGAGGAAGTATCTGGACGTCGCTCAGTGCTCTCTCCCCTCTGGACAGCCGGTCTGTTTGGGCCAACTGCTGCCTCCTCAGATGAAGCAAAGGCAAGAGGGCTCAGCCCTGTCTGGACACGAGAAGAGAGACGGGACCGGAGCCTGCTACCACAACACAAGTGTTTCCTAGCAAGCACTGGCTCGGGACTTTCGTTATTTCCCTCCATTAAAAATTATTCTCTTTTCAGGAAGGGGAATGTGGTGGTGGTGGTGGTGGTGGGGGCACTTCCCTAGGATATATGAGGCCCTGTGCACCCCAGTCCATGCAGGGGGCAGATCATCTATGGGAAAAAAGTGGGTGCAAACCTAATGATTAAAACACCCTAGTACTGTCTGTACCCAACCGGCTGGCACCCTGGTGCTTCTCCTCTGACAATTCAAGAGTCCTCCATGAAGAACTTCTTGTAGCTTCTCTCTCCCACACACTCTTGGCCTCTAGAAAGGCCAGCATGGCTAACATCTCTATTCTTCATTGAAAGTTTCCATGATCAAAATCAGGAGGGGACAGAAGAGCATCCACAGGGGTTGGCAAGGCAGTGAGACCCTTAACCTACTGCCCGAGAGACACACCCATTTCCTCTTTGTCCATTTGGTTTAGTTTTTTTTTTTTTAAGTTAAAACCACTTTTAGAGTATACAATAGTGATTTTTAGTATGCTGAGCCATTGCCACTACCTAATTACAGGATGTTGTTATCACCCCACAAGAAGCCTGGATTACTAATGTCCCCGTCTTCCTGGCCCTGATAACCTCTCGTGGTTCTTTTAGGGATTTGCCTGCTTGGGACACTTCATATGAACACAATTAGGCAACACAGCTCTTTGGGTCTGGCTTCTTTTGTGGCACATAATGTTTCCACTTCCCAGGGTTTCCTTAAGGTTCATCCACGTTGCACAAGTTATTTCCTTTCATGGCTGAATTCTGTTCTTTCTGCAGATGCCTGACATCCATGCACTCAGCCAACCACAGTCACTTGCTTATTTCTGCCGTTGCCTATTGTGAACAATGCTGCTGCAAACACACATGCCTACAAGCTTTACAGGCATTGGTAATCCTGGTGTGTGTGTGTGTGTGTGTGTGTGTGTGTGTGTGTGTAGTGATGGGGACCAAACCTAGGGTCTTCCGTGTACATTAAACATGTACTCTGCCCCCAAGCTGTCGGTTAATGTTTTAAGGAACTGATAGACTGTTCCCCACAGTGGCTTTAACATTTACATTCTACAAATGGAGGGAGGGTGTGTGGTTCTCCTCTATCTTCTTGATAGCATTGGCTTTTGTCTGCTTGCTGATACCATAGTGGGTGTGGAGTGGTTCTGATTTGCATTTCTCTTGTGACCAGTGATGCTGAACATCTGTGTGGAGCTTGGTGGCAGCTGTGTATGTTCTGTGGACAGATACCTATTCAGATCTTCTGTTCATTTTCTATTGTTCGTTCTTCTTATCACTGATCTGAATATTCTTTACATATCGTAGATACAAGTCCCTTAGAAGGTGGAGGCTTTGCAAATATTTTCTTCCATCTTTTAAGATGTCTTTTTATTTTCTCAATAATGTCCTTTTGTATAAGCCATAGGTAAAACCATAGTTTAACATTTTGATGTTTAATTTATATTTCTTTTGTTTGCTGTTGTTGTTGTTGTTGTGTGTGTGTGTTATTAAAGAAATAATCTCAGTGAACTAGCATTCATCTGACTGGCCACCTCATACTCCTGCTACCACAGTTAAAGCAACTGCTGCCACCATGCCTTGTCCAACACAAGTAACTGTACCCTCAAACCGTGAGCCAAAACAAAATCCTCCCTTAAAAATACAAGGAATCACTCCATATCCAAAGCTATGTCCTCAAGACATCGCTAGTGCCCAACACAACAATGATTGCACAGGTTTATGAAAGCAGAAACGCAAGCATCTCTCTTTGCCTCTCCCTCTGCCTTAGAGGACTGATTCCACTCTGCCAAGTGCTAAGGGAAGCAGCATGATGGAAAAGTGAATGGATCAATCTTAGAGACCAAGTGCTACCATGGGGAGCCACCAGTGCCTCCAACTTCACACAGCCATACTGCCCATCAGGAACGGTGCTGCTCTGGGCTGCTGAGGAAGGAACCTCTACCAGGCAGGTAGAAAGATTGAAATCTGCAGAACTACTGACTGGGGCAGAGGGCGTGGTTATGGCCGGCACCAAAACAACCTGTTTGGAATAGGCCACAGCCATAGGGCAGGGCAGTTATAACCCGGAGATGTCCACTTGCAGAAAGGGGAAGAAAGCAAAATGGGTGATTTTTCTCCCCCATGAGATAAGTTTCTTCAAACAACTCTTCAAAGTTGCAAAATAAAAGTAAAACCAAATGCTGACAATGCTTTCTCTGCAAAAATGAAGCAATGCCTGAGTTTTGGGGTGAGGGCTATGGTGGGTCCCTGAAGCTTATGCTACTGTATACCGAAGCCAGTATCTTGGGTCTAGCACCCTAAGTTCCCTGTGGAGTCAAGAGTCCCAGGAGTGAGCAAGCACACTGGTGCATGCTCTCAGCTTCTAGGCCTTGGCTGCACAAAGGCTCTCTTACTTGGTCAAGTCAAGAGCCACTCTCTAGTGCACTGGAGTCTGCTGGCCAGGAGGAACTGTCTGTCATGTGTGGCAGTTTGAATGTAATTGGCCCCCTTAAGCTCAGAGAGAGTGGCACTATTAAGAGGTGTATCCTTGTTGGAGGAAGTGTGTCACTGTGGGGGTGGGCTTTGAGGTCTCCCATGCTCAAGCCATGCCCAGTGTGGGGCAGTTCATTTCCTGTTGCTGGTGGATCAAAATGTAGAATTTTCAGCTCCTTCTCCCGCATCATGTCTGCCTGCACTCTGCCATGGCACACCATGATGACAATGGACTAAACCTCTAAAACTGTAAGCCAGCTCTAACTAAATGTTTTCCCTTATAAGAGTTGCTGTGGTCATGGTGTCTCTTCGCAGCAACAGAAACCCTAAGACAGCACGTCTTAGCTCAGTTATGACATCCATGACTTGAGATCATGTTAGCTATGCTGCCTCTAGGGCTTCTGCAAACCCCTAGATCTGCACCTGGCACTTTGCATTTTGCACATAAGAACGATCATGGCCAGGCCCCTTTCCAGAAAAGTTCCTAGAGGGCTTGTGAGAGGTGTCGATCCAGCTCCTCATTGGCTCTTACAGATTTTGTGGTCGACAACTTTTGACAGAAGGGAAACTGAGGCTGGAGGCTGAAATGTGCCTGCAGGACCACGCTTCTCTGACTCTCACATGGGGGGGGGATACGATGACAAACAGACTAGATTAAGCAACAAAACAGGAAGGTCCAGTAACCCCACCCTTTACCGACAGTCTGGCACTAACGTTTTCCATTAGACCTTGGAGCAGGGCTCTACCCTTGCAACTCATTTAGCCCTTAGTCCTTCTGAAGATCCCATGGTTGGCTGGGCTGTAGCATTGGATTTGAGGGACACAGTGAGTTAAAAGCGCCATGTGTACTTGTAACTGCTCCTGTACGCTTTGTCTCCATGGCTCCCTTGGTCAGTGCAGAGCCCTACTACCAATCCCCTCAGTCTCTGGGTGGACACTGGGTGCCTAACAAACATCCTGGTCATACTGGCTGTAGAGAACATCCATGACCACCCAGCCCACGCCTCAGGGTGACTTCTTCGTGGAAGCAGCATTGCTCCATGCTAACTGACCCTGGCTGTGGGTCTCCCACACCTATTCGTCGGGAGACCCTGCAGGCAGCGTCTTTAAACCCACCGATCACCGCCCTGTATCAGCCACAGCATCGTGGGCATGAATACCTTGACGTAATCTGATCAAAGGTTAGCAGGACTAAGAGATGCTTTCAAAGGGGAGCAGCTCACTGGCCCCACACTGAGGATCCGCGGTTAGGAACAACCCCCAATGTGGAAGAGGAAAGAGTCAAGTGGGATGGACAGATGGCACTCCACAGACTAAGAGTATCAATAAAAGAGAGGCAGGCCAAGAGAATAGAATAGCCATGGAAGGACGGGAACCAGGAACCGGAAGCCACCTTCTCTGTTGAGAGCACATGATATTTGTTTGCCATTCAGGCTTCCTCTTTTCACCTGAACACTGAAGGAGATGTCTGGTGTCTTGTTCAAACTTGGAACACAAGCATACTTTGCCATCTCAACTCAATTCTCAAGTGAGTAACAACCTATAATGTACCTTTCCTGTTCTTTTTAAAATGAAAGATGAACAATAAATGTCCAGACAAGCACCTGATCTTGACTCTTGCTTCACCTGCTGTCTTGGTCTCCATGGAGAGCACAGGGGCAGCTCACTTGGTCAAAAGTAAACGGACAGGGATAGGTATGGGGTTGGACGGAATAAATCACAAGCCGGTCCCAGAGGGGGCCTCTCCCACTCCCTGCCCAGACTCACGTTCTCACGCTGACAGCAAAGAATGGCCGCTGAAGAAGGCGGGGCCTCACCTGGGACCGGCAGCTCTGCCGGATGGACATGCCGGATGAACTGAACACTGGGCCATGAGCGCACCGTGAGTCATAGGCAAAACACTGTTCACTTATGTAACCCCTCACTAGCCCGGTGAAACAGGGCAAGCCCAGACAAACATGTGTATGCACACACAAGATAAACAGCTGTTGATAGGGAAAAGTGGTTTTCTTTTTTGTTCAGTTTGACCAGACAGTTACGATTTGTCTCTTAAAAAAAAAAAAAAACATCAACCACAGGCAAGTGAGCAAGTCTGGTCATTCTTGGAGACAGGGCCTGTGTCTGCTCAGTGATAATCTGGTTTGCCTTTGCAAAGTTGGTGCCTTTTACCTAAATCGAATGGGCCCGTGTTCATGGGCGTCTCACATGACCGTGCGTCACTGCTGCTGAGGGGAGCCCCCAACTGCTGGCTGCTCCTGCTCAGTGCCTGCTTTCTCTGCCATGCAGAATGGCTGACGGACAACAAGGGGGTCCTCTGAAGAAAGGAAAAGTTCTCCACAGCCTCCCGTCCTGTGGGATACCCAAATGCCACAAGGAAGGGGTGAGAGGTGTGTCTGGGAGAGCTGCCTTGCAATCCCAAACACAAACAATGCCCGGCCTGACCTCGTGGTTGTCTTTACCGTGACAGCTTGTGAGGACATCCTCTCTAGCCCCGGGCCTCCCTAAATGGCCTGATGAGTCAGCACACGCACTGCCTGTGGTCCTCACGGGGCCGGGAGGGTGGAGCCTCCCAGAGATGCAGATGTTTCCCTCAGGACAGCCCTTGCAAACCTCAAGGTGTCTTTCTCTAAGACACAACAGCAGAACACAGCAGTTGGTCGGCAGAGCTGGGTGGTGGGGACCGGAGAGAGGCCAGGAGAGGAAGAAGGCCGACTGGACAAGGGAAGGATGTAGCTTTGGGTCCACTTCAGTGTCCCCAAATGTTTCTGCTCCTTTGCCTGGCACCCCTCACCCCTTCAGGGTTGTGCCAGAGGGCCACTGCTCACATTCCCAGGAAGGAGGAGAGCGGGTAGTAGAAAAAGCTACCTGGGAAGCAGCATCCTATGAAGCTAGTGCAAAGATAATGTGTCAGGGGCCCGAGGATGAGGAGAAACCGCCAGGATGAGGGGGAGCTGGTCACAAAGCACCATGGGAACTTACTGTTCCTTCCCAATCCTTCAGGAGGGCCAGGTACAGAGTACAGCGAGGCTCAGGTGGCATGGTCCCCAACACCCTTCAAGGAAGGGCCTGAGGTAGCGATGACCAGTAGGGGCACTACTGACACCTACCTGGGAGAGGCCAGGAGCGTGGATAAGCTACTAATGTGCACAAACAAAAAAAAAAAGCTTTAAAAAAATTTTTTGTGTGTGTCAGGCGGTGGTGGCGCACACCTTTAATCCCAGCACTTGGGAGGCAGAGGCAGGTGGATCTCTGTGAAATTGAGGCCAGCCTGGTCTACAGAGTGAGTTCCAGGACAGGCTCCAAAGCTATACAGAGAAACCCTGTCTCGAAAAAACAAAACAAGAACAAAAAAAACCAAAACAAAACAAAATCAAAACAAAAAACCCCCAAACCAAAAAACTAGGCTAGTTAATGCCCGACAGCAGAGTCATCTAGCCAAAATACCCCAGAGAGGGAGACCCTTGGTTCACACCCACACCTCCAGCAAAGAGGTTCTTCAAATGCCTGAGGTCTTACAGGTTTAGTCTGTGTGATAGAAAATATCCAAGAATTAGTTTAGCAGGTGGGAAGAGAAGGCAAACAGCCCAGAGACCCAATCCTCGGCCAGGATTCTGCTGGGGATACTGTTCGCACAGGGCGCCGTCAGAACTGACTCTTCCTTACCCATATCCTCCAGTGGCCAAACTTCCCTCCTGTTCCCTCCTGTCAGAAGGCCCGAAGGCCCTGGGAGGGAAGGGTCTGCTCGAGCGCCCCTGTTTTCACAGCTGGGAAAGTACAAGGACTGCATCTACACGAGGTCCATCTGTCGTGCAGGCTGGAAGAGCTGCCCTACAGACCTGCATTTCTCCTGGCCCCACACTCCATGCTGCTTCCACAGCCCCCTCTGCAGCTCCATGGTGTAAAACCGAGGATGCAACAAGCCAGTTCCACAGGGCAGAGTGGGCCCAGCACGCGTCCCTGGCTGCCGGCTGTGCCCGGCCCCTCTCCCCGCACAGAGCCATCTGCCTTTGCCCCTGTGTCCCTGTCCTCCTAAGCACTTCCATGGCCACCGACGATAGTCTCGACCCACAGGTACGGGGAGGAGCCGGTGTCCGAATCCTGGAATCATATCTGGAAGTGGGTGACTCTTAGATACAAAAGTAAACAAGCAAAAACAGTTTTTAAGAAAGTCTTCGCTAGCTGATGTCTGAGGAGCCGATCTTCCCATGTGCTGACAGCCTGAACGCTGAAGTTACTGCAGATGAGAGCTGAAAACATACACTAAAAGTCACTTCTTACGGAAGGAGAGTGTTCGGGCTAATGTGTTCGAAAACAAATACAAAATAGCTTTCTCTGGTATACAGGAAGCTAATTCAACACTTTCAACTTTTTTTTTTTTTTAAATGGTTTTTCGAGACAGGTTTTCTCTGTGTAGCTTTGCGCCTTTTCTGGAACTCGCTTTGTAGACCAGGCTGGCCTGGAACTCACAGAGATCCGCCTGCCTTTGCCTCCCGAGTGCTGGGATTAAAGGCATGTGCCACCAAAACGCCCGGCCACTTTCAACTTTCTAGGGGTCGTTTGGAAGTTGGGAAGAGCCCCTCACCTCAGTTCCCATGGAGTGAATTCACAGGGCTTCCAGACTTCTGAATGACTGAAAAATGATGACCTGTTCTTTGGATCAGTGTTTCTGGAGGCCTTTTTAATGGATACTTGTGTTTTATTTTTCAGTTCTGGGCACGGGGCTGCCCATCTGACTGAAGCTGCAGATGCTTTAACAAGGCTGTAAGCAAGAGCCCAGCTGGTCAGAAACCATTCCTGCAGCCCTCCTCCTTACCCCCACAGCCCACAAGGAAGGAGCTGGCTCGGGCCTCCCTCAGGGCCTGTCGGCAGGCAGGCAGGCAGGCTGTCTGCTCTCCACCGTGGTGGGCCTATGAGGCATGGTAGAAGCACAGTCAACAAGGAGGCTGTGAGCGGGGAGCCTGCTTCTGCAGGGACATTAAAGGGGGAAGGAGGAGTCGAGCAACATGAGAGAGCACGAAGAACAAGACAAGAGCCAGAGTTCTGCACATGAGCACAGGGCAGGAAATGCCACCCAGGCAGGGCAGGGACATGTCTGTCTTTCCAGCTGCTCTAAAACTGACCATCAGCCCCCTGGAGCTGGACAATCCCCACTGGCAGGGGAGGGAGAGGAGAGTGCACACCAGTCCCAGCTCAGGGGAAGCCAGGGCATTTCTCCCCCAGTGCCACCGAGCAAGACTGGGAGCTGCTTTGTCGTTAGTCAGGTTCGCTGCATGGGAGAGCGCCATTTGCTTCTGCAGAGGCTTTCATTCCTTTGGCCTCAGCGCTCACTGCCTTCCAGACCACAATCGTCTCGATTCAGCAAAACCAGGCACAATGATCCCTCTGTTTCAAAGTGGCTGTAACAGTTTCTATGAAAGTTTAATTAGTAAAGAAGGGAAAAATAAAATAAGTGAAACCTGCAAGGACAGCTTACAGTCTGTTAGCTGGAGAGTAGACGTGGACACCCACAGAGCATGCACGCAGGGCAAAGTGTGCGCACATGTGGATAATGCTGAAGTCAGGACTTCAATGACCACACAGGGTGGTGGGGCAGCGCTTTAAAGTTCCCAACTTGTGTTTCTTGTGGACTCTGTTTATAAATGTTAGTGGTCAAGTAACTTCATTTTCCTTGGCCTTTCCTGTTCTCCAAACAAAGTGAGGTCAGTCTACGTGAGGGGAGTCCTCCTGACATGGAAAGGGATGCCAGGCCTCTACCGAGAGATGGGCATTCACGAGAACCCACAAGGTCAGGAACAGCATGGGAGTCTCTCTCCTCACTCTTCTAGCCTTAGCAACTAAGCAAGCAAGGGAAAGAAAGTGGGCCCAGGTGAGCAGTAAAACTTTCTCTGGATGGAGCGGGGTTGCCGGGCTACACCAGGGCTGATTATCACCAAGCAAGTGTACCTGAGCGCACAAGGCCGCACGAACATTTATTATGAATGCTCACAATTACGCCAGCTACAAGGTGTACACAGACCAAATGCCTGCCTACTGAAAAGGCAAACAGAGCAGACAGCTCCACCCACAATGATCGTATTCCATCACAAGAAGTAACGAAATACTGTTCCCGCTATAACAACGACCGACCTTGAAAATGACATGCCGCGGGAAGGAAGACCACGAACTGTAGGGTTCCGTTTATACAGAATGGCCAGAATGGGAAGACCTCGAGTCTGGAGGTAGATGAGTGGTTTTCAGGGCGTGCAAAGAATTAGGGTGACTGCTAATGGGGGCAGTCTTCTTCTGGGGGGGAGGGTGATGAAAATGCTCTAAATTTTACCGTGGCAGTGGTTGTGTGGCCCTGGGACGGCACTGACAACCAGCCAATGGGACACTGGACAGGCCAGCGACGCGGTGTATATAAACTGTCCCCACAAAGCTCTTGCTCGGTGTGTTCTGGCCTGTTGTAACGTCAGATGCCTTTGGGAGATTTGGGGGAGTCCAAGCTTTGCTTTTAGTCTACACTCCTTCCTTTAAACACGAACACCTTGAAACCTGAAAGCATCAGCTCCACTCCCACCTGTGAGCAGGAGCTGCACATATGCCCCCTACCTAAGACAGCCTGCCTTCCATCTTTAAGCAGGTCTATGTCTGTTATCTCCCAAGATAAGGGAGTTGCGCCAATGGCCTGAGGGCTGGCCTGAGCCCCAAAGGGGACCACTGCCCAGGGTCTGGCTGCAGACATGGCAGGTCTGGGAATTCCAGTCAAACTGACAAGGGCTGTACCTTCCTGCTGAGGGTTCTTTATCCCCTCAACTTCCAATCGCTTCCATTTTGGTTACAATGGCCCTTTAGCAATTGGAGACTGCTGGGCCCCGCTGCACACAGTGAGGCACGGCCATGAGGGTTAACCCCTGGCCCTTGCCTGCCTGTTCAGTCAGAGCCTGTGATTAAGAGAACCAAAAGGAGCTGCTAACCACGGTCGTTTCAGTGACACGGAGTGCACATGGGGCTGGCTTCTCTGCGGCTCTCAGGAGCCTGCTCACTGTTTCACTACCAGTGCCGATCACGCCCTTGTCGGATGATGGTGAATAAAATCATCTCATTTTGGGGGTACAAGACAAATAAGCTATACCAAGGCAACATGGAAAGAGTTGGAATTCAAATATACATTCACCATAGAAGAGATATTTCTTCACTAGTTCTGGATCCAACATTTTAGGGAAGTCCTGCCACCTTGGGAATCCCTAGAAGGGGGAGGTGAGTCAGGACGCCAAGAGTGGAGTCCACTCGCCCTGCTGCCTACAAGACTCCTCCCCACCACGGAGTCCTGCACGTGGTGGCCCCCTCTCTCCCATGCAGGAGATGTGTGAGACTGCGACACTGCCCCAAAGACTCTTGGCCCCCAGCCAGCCTTAGGCTTAGATCTAATCAGGGGACACAGCACGGAGGGGCTCAAGCTGATGGGGTGAATTCTGGCAGCTAGAAAGCTAACCCCAGAGGGCTGCGAGGCATGTTTCCTCAGCCATTCTCTCAGGTTGTCTAGCTGGAATTGGTAGCAAAAGGCGTCCAGTGGAAGCTAGAGATACACCAAGAACACAGGCCAGGTCAGCCCTGCACACAGACATATGTGTGCAAAGTTCACACCTGCCTTCAGCTTCCTGCTCCAAGTTCACACGTCCATTCTTTCTAGCACATTATTGGAAGTGTTGAGTCTGTAGCTCACCAAGACACTTTGCAGTGCTTAGGTTCATAGCTCCGGCATTTTCCAGCTAAACACTGAATGTTGCACCCTGACTAGTGAGGACTGGGTGAGGCTGTGTGAGGTGAACCCACAAGCACAAAGGTGTGGCCCTTGCTCTTAAAAGATTCACTCTCAACAGCCAACTGGATCCTCAGAAAGTAGCGAATTTTAATATATTGCAAGGTGATTAAAATTCATTTTAATGAAAGTACATTAGCTTCTATTGGCTTTCTTATCCAAACTTGGAGTCAAAAACGACCCGAATGTCATAGCACCCCGAGGTGCAGTTATTGTAGGTGTATAATCAAACACCCAGGGCATACACACTGAGACAAGCATGTGCACACACCCTCATTCTCACACACCCTCACATGTACTCCCAATTTGCACATGCACACAAACCTTTACATATGTGTGTAAATAGGCACACACATGCTCTTGCAGTATGTGTGCATGAACCCCGCGTATCCTTGCACACTCGGTCAGTGTGCATGCATGCAGACTAACTCTGGCCGCTGCTCTCAGTCCTGTCTCCAGTCAAGGGCTGAGGGTCCTGGCTGGCTGCAGCTTCTCTTCCTCCTACTGTTTCCAAGGGAGCACACGGCACCCAGGAGGGGTGGCTCATGTCTGCGAGCCCAGCGCTCAGGAAATGGAGGCAGGAGGATGGCTAACTGGAGGCCAGCCTCCCCTGCAGAGCGAGAGCCTCTCTCGAAACAAGAGAAGGAACACATCAAGGCTTACTCTTGATCCTTGACCCTCCTCAACCAGCATCTTCGTCTTTCCTGGCTGTGCTGGTTAGGGTTCTTTTTTTTTTTTTTTTTATCAGCGTGACACAGATTATAGTCACCCGGGAAGCTCAGCTGACAAAATGGCTCCGCTAGATTGGCCTATGGGCAAGTCTGTGGGGCACTTTGTTGATGGATGACTGGTGTGGGAGGGCCCAGCCCACTGTGGGCAGTGCTATTCCAGGGCAAGTGGTCCTGGGTTGAAGGACCAAGCCAGCCAGGTGAGCCAGTAAGCAGTGTCGTCTCCTCTGTAGACTCCGCTGCAGCTCCTGCCTCCAGGCTCATGCTTGAGGTCCCGCCCCGACTTCCCGTCATCGTGGACTGGGATGGACCTACGGTAAGCCTCAGAAACCTTTTCACCTCCAAGTTGCTTTTGGTCATGGTCTTTATCACAGCAACTGAAAAAATTGATCTTAGATGCAATTTAAGACATCAAAGAGACTTCTATACAGAATGCCTCTGCTGTCCTTGAGGCCAGTGGGCTTCTCCTTAAATACATAAGCCGGGCCACTCCAAGCTGTCTGTGGCCCTGCAGGGCCTCTGCCTGTCCTCACTTTAGTACGGTGATGGCAGCACCATCAGGCTCTTTCTTGTGAGGACCAGTCTCGAGACAAGAGGCTTCAGTGGCTTTTAGATATTTGCTTCAAAATGGATGGAACTTTACGCTTTTCATGATAGAAAGCGTGAGAGCTACAAGAGTGAGTGTGAACAAGATCTACAAATTGCTTCAAAGCAGCCTCAAGACAGCCCTCCACCCGGGCAGGTTGGTTGGTCAGCTACCTACCAATTCTGGTGTTATGGGCGTGGTGGAAAGCAGTAGAGGTTACCTCAGCCCCTTCCAGCTTGGTGTACAAGGAGCAGACATACCTACACCCTGCTTCCCGGTGCCGAGAAAGTGGCTTCCTGTACCTACACACGCACTGTGTGAGTATAGCCTTCTCCCTGTACTCAGTTCAGCCCCGGGTGACAGTCGATGACATTCACGACACTCCTGAGAGACTGAGTCAATCCTCCCAGACCTGTAGCTAACAACCGAGGAGACTGAGGCACAAGGGAGCTGAAATGACCTGTCCAGGTCCTCACGGCTATTGACTTATGTATGAAGCAGGACCTGCAGTCAGTCACCAGGCTCCGGGCCTGCCAGGACCTCGGTGGCTCTGAGGGCGTGAATCTGGAAAACTCAAGTTTTAGCGCCGTTCCTAGACAACATGCTTAACTAAAAACATGCAGCAGCAAGGTCCCTGCCCACCCCTCCCCAGGCTCCACTGCAGTTTAATTAGGTGTCTAATCAGATGAGAGGACTTTGTGGCGCTGTGGAGGGCAAGGCACACACCCTTGTGTCCCGGCCCTGCTGCTTGGCATCCAAGGGTCCTTACTGAGTACTCAGGTCTGCATACTGCACCCATGTGATGTCTGGGGGACGGGGACTTGGATTCCAGAGTTTGTGCTTCTTCCAACCAGAACGCTCCCCGCTCCTCTTCATTTGTAACTAACTCATAACTGAGAGGTCAGGAGAAACAGTTTTCTGAGAGCCAGGTGACTCCTCATGCTGACCTGCCCCCACCCCCCACATGCCTGCCCTTGGCTTTGAGCTGGTCCAGCCCATCCTCCAACTTGCCTCCCCATGCATAGGCAGCGCCTGAGACCCTCCGCCTCTTCTGACTCTCACTTTGCCCGGGAATGGTTGCCTCCCACTGTTCCTTGAACGTTCCCCAGTGAGGAAAAATAAAGGAAACACGGGTTTCTCATTTCTTGTAGAGATTCAAGTCGGAGGCAGGCAGGGCCTTGGCTAGTGGTCCCCCTGAGCTTGCTGGGTAATAGTCCCAGGAGGGTCAAAATAGAATGTACCCCTGTAATCTGGCATGGTAGGCTCACCATGGCCGCCTGCAACTTCAGGTGAGCAGAGGAAGAACATGAGAAATAACACCCTGGCTAGTGTATGGCTGCTGGGGACTACCTGGCCCTGGCCTGCTCACTGGGCTGCCTGACCTGACACTCCCAGGCTGTGGGCAGAAGACAGTCTCCAGGCCATCCACATGTTGTCTCCACCCCAGGGTTGGCCCCGCAACTGGGCTGTGATTCAGTCTGTATTTATGAGATACTGCAGTGGTTACCAGAGAGCACAGCCATAATCGAAAACACTGAAAATAACCGTTGGCAGAAAAGCCCATATTTAAGGCAAACCTCTTTCAGTAATTCCCAGGGCTTTGTGAAGTCACCAGTCCAGACAGATTGCAGAAGTCCCACAAAGGAATGAGGAGTGTCAACAAGGTCTCAGGGGCTAGGCCACCAGGCCCCGCCCATCCTCAGCTGCGGGCCTGGATCTGCTCTGATAAGGTGAGACCAAACAAACACACTAGCAGACTGTCCAGGCCCTGCCACACCAGGGACACCAGCAGACTGCCCAGGCCCTGCCACACCAGGGACACCAGCAGACTGTCCAGGTCCTGCCACACCAGGACACCAGCAGACTGCCCAGGCTCTGCCACACCAGGGACACCAGCAGACTGCCCAGGCCCTGTCACACCAGGGACACCAGCAGACTGCCCAGGCCCTGCCACACCAGGACACCAGCAGACAGCCCAGGCCCTGTCACACCAGGGACACCAGCAGACTGCCCAGGCCCTGCCACACCAGGACACCAGCAGACTGCCCAGGCCCTGTCACACCAGGGACACCAGCAGACTGCCCAGGCACTGCCACACCAGGACACCAGCAGACTGCCCAGGCCCTGTCACACCAGGGACACCAGCAGACTGCCCAGGCCCTGCCACACCAGGACACCAGCAGACTGCCCAGGCCCTGTCACACCAGGGACACCAGCAGACTGCCCAGGCCCTGCCACACCAGGACACCAGCAGACTGCCCAGGCCCTGTCACACCAGGGACACCAGCAGACTGCCCAGGCCCTGCCAACCAGGACACCAGCAGACTGCCCAGGCCCTGCCACACCAGGACACCAGCAGATTGCTCATGGTTCTTTATGAAGCCAACAGGACAGACATGTTGGAGGGAAGAATGTCCCTTTTCTTTCATTCCTTCAAGAGGATTGCTCACTTTGAAGGCAATGCCACATCAGGAGCTCACTATGGGGGCATTCGGGCCACTCCTGGCTTCACAGCACTCAAGGTGGGACTGGCAACCACCCCCTGCTGGCTCACAGATACCCCCATCCCCTGAGAGACGACAAGTGTGTCCTCTCACAGGCCCTTCACTCCCAGGCTCTTCTCTCATCTCGAATACACCAGACCTCTCCTAGGATGAAGACCGTAAAGGAAACCTCAGTAGCCGAAAACTCAGAAATCCTGCTGACCAAGGCATCTGGAATCGCTAGCTTGTGATATCATATAGTTAGAGTACATGATTTGTCTACCAACTTCTCTTGTTTAAGTCATACAATTCTGTGGCTTCGGCAATTCAGAGCTGCACACCGCAGTATAATTCCAGAGTGTTTTCATCACCCCTAAAAGAAACCCAGAACTAAGGGCACCCCTCCCTATCCTCAGCTAGCCACCCCAGGCTGGGATTTTTTCTGGTTGATGGGCTGTCCCAGAGTTTATTTACACAAGTAAAAGCCAGTGTGGATGTGGAGCCAGGTTCCTCCTTCTGTTATTAGGGTAGGGTGCCTTAGGTTTTCCACTTAATATCATAGAGACTCCAGGTTTTAATATCTGAGGGTGCCATCGTCCTGCTGTTCAAGAAAGTCTTCAGTACCAGATGACAATCCAAATGTACAAATCCATGGGGATAAGGTCCTGCGAGGCAGCCTCCAGGGATGGGCAAAGATATATGTCTGTCTCTTGTGCAGACCGTCACTAAAGGGCATTGTACAACCCAGGGACATTTGGTCCAGGGAAATTCTAGCCACCAGGCCTCATTTGCACACAGGTCTTGTCTTCTACAATTTGTGAGTCCAGCATAGAGAGGATATGGAGGGAATGAAGACCTTGGAGGCAGGCTCAGCACAATCCTGGCTCATCACCTGATGCTGTGTAGCTCTAGAACATCTCATGTCCTCTTGGGACTTGGTTTTGTCCTCTGTAAAAGGAGCGATTCCACTTCTTAGAGAGACTGTAAGTGGGGAGCCCTTGTTCCCAGAGAGAATGTAGGGGGAGGTGGCATTGTGGGGCGTATGTTTGAAGCCTGCAGGGAAGGGGTCCTGGCACTTCTTGGAGTCAAGGAGCCCTTGGTATACTCTCCTAGGCCCTGGCTGTACAACAAAACTCATCCGTGTATGAGAGGCAGAGCTCATTACCATCCCCTACTCCCTTGTGCCCACAACCATAGAAGTAACCGCATGCCCATTTCCATGAGGTAGGAGTTCTGATGCACCTCCACCTATGTGTCCTGAGGTTTTTTTTTTTTTTTTTTTACCCCTCCCGCCCCCGTCTTATGCTGCAAAATAACGTGAGTGTGGGGGTGAGAAATGGGTGTGAAGCACGGCCTGGGTAGATGCTTACCAACTAAGCAGAGCAAAGCACATGCGGTTTTAATATGAGACATGCCTCGCTGCAGGAACGGTCTGTGGAAGCTTAGGCCGAGGGTTTCTTTTGTAAACCCGAAGGATTGAGAGCAGTAACAAATCTATTCACTTCTCCCTGAGACGTGCAGAGAAGCTGCTGGCCACAGGACCCTGGCGGGGGCCTGTCAGAGGGAAGACCATCCTCCTGCAAGGGCTGGGGAGCAGCACCAGCCAAGCTTCCTCCTGGGCCTCTCACCTGGATGACAGAAGAGCTCTCTTGCCTAGTGCTGGTGCTGCCCACACCCATGCAAGTGGGCTATGGACCGAGATCCCCGTCCATGCCGTCTCTTTCCTTGGCTTAGCATAGTTCAAGTGGCCCCGTTGGGCACTGTAGACCTGAACTTCCTTCCCATGATGGCGCTCCCGTCGGCTCTCCCTCCCTTGAACACCGTTCTTCAAGCTTCCCTGACGGAGGAGGAAAACCAGCCGAGAAGAGGTGTGACTGAAGACACCCAATTCCACAGGGCAGGTCATGGACAGCAGCCTCCGTGTGAGTTCCCGAGGTGGTGCGAACGTGAGCTCCTGCCACGGGGTGAGGGTGCGGGGGCTCAGTCACAAGAGCCCTGGAGGTCCTTTGGGCTGGGCTCAGGTCATACGCTTTAAAGACACTCCAGGCATTTAGACTTTGGTCTATGAGAAAGCCTAGGCTACAGGTGCCAGTGTACGGCAGCAGCGCAGAAGGCTGTTTGCGGCACAGCCCGACTAGGTCTCAGCTCCCTCCTGGAAGCAAGAAAGCTGGCTTCGGTAACCTCTTGGAAATCTCCCAGTTTTACGGTTCTGACTCGCAGGAGGCTCGGCGCTTATGTGAAGTCTTGCGTACAGGCACACGCAGACACGGACACCAGACATCAAGGGTAGAAGAGCCACATGCTGTGGAAGCTCGCTCACCCCAGGAAGACCCGCTTCAAGTTTAGGTTTGTTTCCAGCACGTCCGTGCCAGCTGCCTAAGCCGTGAGTCTAAACATTGTCATCTGCGTTATCTGTGTGCGCCAGCGGTTATCCTGAACACCAAAAACATGCGCCTTCACATCTTTGTATGCAAAGTCAGTGTAACCACGCCAATGTTTCCATTTGATCTCGAAGGGATCATTAACAACCCCGACGGCCGGGATGGGGCTCAGTGGTGGAGCACCACCTTGCACGCACAACTGGAGTTCTATCCCTAGTACTGGAGAAAGAATCTTGACAGATGTAGAGGTCACAACACTTGATGCAGTGCCTTTTAAAAAGAAGCCACATGACACCAGGGGATGCTCTAGCCATTCCCACAACTAAGGGTAGTCTCTGCACCTGCCTTCCCCACTGAAATCCCCTGGTAGGGTCCGAGCCCCAGCTACCTGAACCCGCAAGCCTGTACACAGGACCCATCCTGGGCACTTGACCTGGGGTCTGGCTGTGGTCTTCCCTCACTGCCATCTGGGAGAGAGGAGAAGGATGTGGAGAGATGGATTCCACAGATCTTTCCGGAGCAGGAATGACAGGGCTCTCAGTTCCGGGCCCCACTCCTAGCAGACTGAATGTGGAATACTGGAAACTCCAGAACTCATTTCCTAACAGAGAGGATGTTTTTCGGTTCAGAAAGGCCCAGGGAGACGATGGGCACTCTGCATGTCCTGGCATGAGCTGGGAAGCGCCCTCCTGGTCTCAGTGTGTACACTGTGAACCCTAGTCAAGTCACAGAGGTGCTAGCTCCATATTTCCTATCCCTGTCCCATGCAGTGTCTGTACATGGAGCCAGGGATGAGACCCAGTGGGTACGGTGGTCACTCACTGTCAGTGGGCAAAGGCCTGGGGTCTTGAAGAACTCAGTGACTTTTTAGCATGAGTCAAGTATTTCTCAAGTGATTTGCTTTTTGAAAAAACAAAAACAAAAACAAAAAACTAGCTCCTTGCCTTTGATCTGGAATATTGGATGAGGCCACAGACAGGTAGCAATTTCAAAAGCGCTCACTGACATTTTATAGGAATCTGTACCTTGAGGTACCAAAGACTGTAAAGTTCTGAGGCGAGTGGTGGTATGTTTACAATGTGGACAAGCTGAATGCCCCTGAAACACATATGGCTGAGATGATGAATTTATAATACGTGTTTTATAAAAAGCTAATCAACATGTGCTAGTATTACTACCATCCTTTCTAGTTTCATAAAGTCGACCTCCAGGCTTTAGTCACCAGCTCCATGGCTGAGATGTGGCTGGACACAGCCCGGGTGAGCACACCCCAGACCACTGCTCCACAACCCTGAGGTAAACAGTTCCGAGTTTAATGGGAGTCCTCGCCCAACCCTCCGCGCCCGTGTTTGTTAACGGCAACAGCGCGGCTGGAGGATGAGCACTGGCGCACAGGTGGTGACCCCAGTGCTGAACCACTTTCCCACAGGGGAGGTGGGAAGTACAGAGAGGGGGCAAAACAGGAAGAGAAAAGTGCCGTGCAAGAGGAAATCCAACTCACCCCTCTGCTTCTGGAAAAAGAGAGTTCATGATGGAAATTTTTATGTCTCTGGACTCCAAACCAGAAGTAAATCAGGTCTGAAACGAACTTCTTCACGTAGAACATAGAAATAAGGGTTCTGTATGCTTTCAGGTGGCAGTTTGGGGGCCTCAGTGTACTGAGTCATGCAGAAGTTGGGCCACAGGCTATGGCCCAAGATTCCTGGGGCTGAGGGCTGAGGAGAACCCAGATCACATAAAGCCACACATGGGGGATGAGGTCTGAGGGTTCCTGCAGTCAGAATTCATACACAGGAGGAACCTGGAAGGTGATAGCTTTTTTGGAGAATGAGTTGAGAACGACATGGAGAGGACAGAGGTCGTGACATGAGGTAAGGTATTCTGAGGGCTCGCTGGAGGCTCGGCACGGCACTTTAACTGGGATGGTGCTCAGTGAATTCTCTCGGAGGAGACCACCGAGGCTGTGACACTACTCTTTTGGGTGTGAGCTGTGTGACTGCAGGGAAAGAAGTGACAGTGGGGACCAGTCCAGCTTAGCTGGGGTCCAGGACTCTCCTTGGAGACCTAAGGAGTGACAGGTGGAATGTGGGGGTTGTCCTCGACGCTGGAAGACAGGCTGGAGTCTGGGAACTGATGCGAGAAAAAAGGGGGAAAAGGCAAGCAGCTAGCTGGGCGCTTCAAGCCCAGCATCAGAAGGGGTAAAGGTACCACTTTGGTGGTTTCAAGCAGGGATCTGGAAACCGTGGTCTGAGGCAGCATTTCCATGCTCCCGGTGGCTACATATGATCTCCTGCCTTCTCTCTGTTGAGTCCTGAGCAGGGCGGACTGCAGGGAGATCTGTGCATGGGCCTGGCTGAGCCTCCGCTGACTTGGAGCTCCATGGCCATCATCTGAGCAAGGCATCTTTGATATCATAAGCCCTTTGGATAGAGTGGCTTACAACATGGGGCCAGTGTCCATCTCTTCCCACAGGCACTGACTGTGGGGCCAGTACCTACCCAATCCTCCCCAGCACTTTGGGCTTTATATTCAGAACCACCAGCAACTTAGTATGTAAATGGCTCCCGAGTTTGGTAGCCCGTCAGCCAGACACAGGTGCGTATTAAAGGGGGCCTCTGGCAGAGAGTACGAACTTTGCCATCATGGGTAGGTATCTAAAGACCCGCTGTTCTGACAAAGATACCAAATGTTTAACAGCACACAGTAAGATCAACGCCTACCCAGAATTTCTATGACTGTGCCACCGATGTCCCAGTTCAAGGCAATTCAGATGCAGGTTTCCCTGGGACCTGGCCTGAGTTCCTACTGAGCTGTTGTGGGAACTCACATTCTGCTTTCTCTGAAGCCTCCTGGGAGGATGAGCTTTTCCCCGGGGCTCCCTAACCCATGCTCGTTGGTGAGCACCTTCTGTTCTTTGCAGGCACTCACGGAGACGGCAGCTCCCAGCAATCCTACTGTGTCGTCCCAGTGCACACTTCTGCTGGCACCAGCGAGCTGACCTTCACCTTCTACATGACCTTGTGTCTGTTCCAGATGCCTCCGTTCTCACTCCACAGCCCAGTCTCCAATGACACTGGCCCTGCCTCCTCACAAAGCCTTCTGAGCTGGCCCTGATGCTGTCAGCTTCTTTCCCATCCTTCCTCCACAGCACGCCCTGCTCCATCCTGAGCACGGCACCTGTCACCTGGAGAAAGTGCACCCCTGGGGCTGCAGGACACTCAGGGGCAGGAGCCTTGACCTTGTACCCTTAGGAGGCGGCAGAGTTCCGAGCACACAGTAGGTGCCTAATAAGTAAGGAAGCTCTGTGACCGAGTCTCTAACTGGACCACTCCTCAAAGTTCTGGGTATTAATGGGGAGTGCATGACAAGCCCAGGAGAGTGCTGCTGGAGGTGGAATAAACATGAGGGGAAGAAGCGTTAGCTCTGTAATGGTGACGATGATGGCCTAGACACTGGGATTTTTGTGGAGGGCTCTAGATTTTCTGGTATAAAGGTTGTTAACCTGGCAGCCATCCAGGTCAAAGGGGACAAAACAAGACTTTGACTTTTGAGAGATCATGTTTCCCAAATCTCTGTGCTGAAGCAAATGACCCCAGGCAACACCTGTGGTCAGTGACCCAGCAAGGGCCTAGAAATCTCCATCCCCCTGCTGAGCAAAGGCCTGCTGAGGGTGGAGGGAGACATGCTGAAATTTCATCTATTCCCGCCAGCACAAGACGTTTCTACCAAACCTCACCAACTGGAGTTCATGCACTGACCTTCTGGATGTGAGTGGGGTCCACGGCAGGTCTACTTGGGGGACCCCTGTACTGTCAGATCCTGAGGTTAGCTCTGTAGTTCCCCACTGGAAACCTCTGGATAGCACAGTTTGCATGCCTTGTGGGGAGGTCCACTAACCAGCATGCAGGCCTGTTCTTGCCTACTGCCTCTGCTGGCCTTCTCTGTCTGCATAAGCAGCCTCTGCTGGTCTCTCAGGAGGCCTTACTCTAGCATGCATTCTGCAAGTGGTTCCCAGAGATGCATGACAGTATGCCCGGTTTTCTCCCCCAACCTCCGCAGTTACTGAAATCACACTGCTCAGTTTTCTTTTAGCACATGGCCCCCAATGGCAGAGACCGGTGCTGTGAGAGCTGATGCCGTTCTTGATCTGCTCACCACAGCACCCAGGAGAGCCACCAAGCTCATGGGGAAATGGATGAACCCTCGAGTTTGCACATCTGAGATAGAGAGTTCACCATCAGACAAGACCCCATTGGTGGCATTACAGTCACTGAGCAGCATCCGAGTGGTGTAGGCCGGGAACAGGTCTACACAGCAGCCACCGTAGCAGGCTGAAGAATTCCTCACTTCTGAAATAGCCAGTAGCCCACATGACGTGACCCTTACCTACTCTGGAAGCAGAGGAACATACCCCTCTTAGATGATCGATTACATTATCTTTGTTCAATAAATATTTATTTCAAAAACAACATGTCTTTGAAACAAGTCTGAAAACCCATCATTTTGGCTCCAGGCTATCATCAGCCTAAATTTATATATAAACCTATGTTCTGCCACCCAGTGGGTCACTCTGATGTCACAGAGAGATGGAACAAGATGACAGTTTTGAGCCTTCCAATACATTGGTCAAAGTGACAGCAAATCAATGATCCCATCATGGGAATTGCTCCTGTGAGACGTATCCACAGATGACATGTGACAGAAGTCAGACTCTACACTCACAAAGGTGAGGCCACCAGGAACAACAATACACAGCGGCTGCCAGGGGAGGCAGGATCCCAGGGTTCACAGAAGCCCAGGGATGGCCACCATTTGTGTAGTTCAGTCATTCTGGCCGGAGGGATGGCCTTTGCCATTGTGTCCAAGAAGACAAATTGAAAGACCACAAGTTTCCATAGGACATGACCATGTTCAAAGATGCTTCAAATGTCACACTGAGATCCTCCTGAGGGCAGGAACACTGGAATTATACACCTTTGCTCAAACCTACCATCTAATCTGGCAAGAATATTTTTATTCATTTATCCCAAGAGAGAAACTGACAGCTCTATAGGACTGCTCAGCATAGCTTAGAATGAAGGAAAACTGGGAGGTCAGTTGCAAAGGTGGCATTTATGTTCATCATGGCAGGGTGATGCTCATCCACACAGAGCCGCAAAAGGACAAAAGGACAATGCCAGGCCAAGGCAATCTCCATGTCATGGATACGACAACTTGTTTATGGGATACCACATCCAAAGCCTGGAACAATTTTGTCAAATGCTAAATGTTGTCTTGGGGCAGGGAGTTATTTCCACGTCACCTGAATTTCTTTACACAAATATGTCACAAACAGTAAAGTCTTAAAAAACATTTTATAAAGCATTCCACAATCAGGTCTATTTATGACATATGACACTTAGAAAGCAAGAAATCAAATTATAAACACAGTAGGCTGACTGTGTAAAAGCAGCTCCGACTAGAGAGGAAAAAAAGCACCAGCTCATCGGGTGTGAAACCTCACCATTTGCACATCAGGTCCCCGCGGTGGTTCACTAGAGAATATGCTAATCATAGACCAGCTGGGCCAGAAGGACACAAGGACTCTAGAAGACAACAAGCTGAGGCTTACGGGCTGGCTGTGCGTGGGTCCCCAGACAGCCACGTTCCTCTGGGTGCTGGGTACCTCTGGTGTGTGGCTTTCCACCAGCTGCCTCAGCACATTCCCCCACGCCCACTCTAGGACAGGGCAGCAGGCAGGCCTGTTGTCTCCTCCATGCTCCCACGCTGCTGTAGTCAGAGGCCCTCTTGGCCTTTTGAAAAAGCAAAAGCAAACAAAACAAAAACATAGAAAATGATAGAGAAAGGAAATTTCCCAAACACCAGAGCTTCCGGGACTCCGTGGCATTACCGAATCTCACAAGCTGAGTGGCGGGGGCCCCTCCACCAGAGAGGTGTGTGCCAGCTCCATGCCTGTCCCTGCGAGCACAGGGACATAATGATATAATGGGCCCAACACAGCAAAACGTCTCATAGAGCAGTACTAGTCAGCCTCAGAGGAGAGGAACTCGGGGAGTTCTGACCACGCACCGATGTTTCCTGCTAAGTAACCCTCCTACCAAGAGCCAACACGTAAGAATCCAAGAAAAACAGTGAGCAGAGTTCTTGTGCCTGATACTTTCAAACTCCGTGAGGGTCTGTAACCAAAGTTACAACTGTTCTACTTACTTTGAAGAACATTTCTTTTTATGGTTCACAGCAAATCAGTGCAATGAAATACAAGCAAATGTAACCTCGCACAATTTCTGATCAACCTAAGCAGTTGCAAATGAGTTTTGCTTATTCTAAGAATCCCAAATGCCCAGAACAGCTAAGAGCCACACGCGCAGGGGCAACATGTATGTTTATTTTTAGGAACCCTCACCCCACCACTGCCCTAGCCTACCTTGCCCTGAGTATGACCTGGAGGTAGACAAGATAATGGGCACTGCTGGTGTTTGAAGGACTTAATGAATTAGTGGTAACAATGTTAGTGTCTACACTGGCCTCAGTCCTCTGTCCACTCACTACTAGCAGCTTCCCAAGTGTTCCTGCACCCACTGGGGAGGGTGAGAGGGAAAGGCGGGCAAGTAGAAAAATGAGTCACTGAAACTCACCAGGGTTGCAACCCAGGCATGCATCCTGAGCCCTTAGTTCTGGGCCTGCTGCCGTCCTTACTCGCATGGACGGAGCATTAATGTGAAGAGCAGAATGGAAGCGGTTATTTTCCAGAGAGAAAGGCCCAGGATTTTTAAGAGTTGCCCTGGAGAGATGATGGCAGAAGCCAGCAGATGTAGAAGAAAGAAGTCTGAAAGAAGTTGGTGGGGCTGAAGCCGGGGGCTGCCACACACCCTCCCCAAGCCTCCACGGTCAGAAAGCTATGTAGTGGTCTTCAAGAAAACATCCCCTGACCAGGACCCAGTGGGACAAAAGGCAGGTGGTTCCTGGCTGATTATCTGGGTCCCAAAGCAGCCTTTTCTACAAATGGGGACCTAGGTCCTGTATGTACCATAAGCCCTGCCATAAGAGTACTTGAGAACACTTTATCAGAATGTCAAATATTCTACCTGGACGACGCTCATACTTGGGACCCATTCCTATCTGGGCCTCGATCACACCACAGTACTGCTGACATTGGGGCATGGCATATACCTAAAGCGTGGCTCATACCCAGACACAGCTCGTATCTGGAGCATGGGTCACAGCTGGGCTTAGCACACATTTGGGGTATGGCTCATACCTGGGCATGGCTCACACCTGAGGGTTAGAAGAAACACCCAGGAAGTTTCTGACTATCAGGGAAAGAGATGATTTTTAAAAAAACTTTCAAACAAATATGTTAACTAGAAAGTCAAAGTATTTGGGACACGATGAGCCACATTACAGATTAGAGTTTCTGATGTCTCCATGAGGCCATCCCTTGAAAAACAAACAAACAAACAAACAAACAAACAAACAAACAAACCCTCAAAATAGCCACACATAGTCAGGACGGCTGAATTCTGGAAGTAAAAGCTGGAGAGAACCCCGAGGTCCTGCTAAAGAACGTACCTTAGACCAGAAGAGCACCGTGACTGCCGTCACAGCTAACCCTGGCACGGGCTTTGCTGTGACACAGCACACGAAACTGACGGATTCAAGTGCACAATTTCACACCCACAGAGATCTCTGATCCTGAAACACTTTTACCGCCTGTGATGTGCATGTGTGGCTATGCACTTATTAGCAGGTGCACATGCAAGTTTATGCTCAGGCCAGAGGCTGGCGTCGTGTGTCTTTCCTTGATCACTCTCTACCTTTATTTTTTTGAGAAGAAGTCTCTCACTGAACCCAGAGTGTATCACTTCAGCTAGGCTGGCTGCCCTTCAGGGATCCACCTTGTGCTGGCTGTGGGTTTGTTTGTTTGTTTTTGCTTTTTGTTTTTCTTCAAATTGACAAACAGGAGTCATTTGGGAAGAGGAAACCTCAATGAGAAAATGCACACACCAGACTGGCCTGTAGGCAAGCCTATGGTTCATTTTCTTAACTAGTGATTGATGGGGGGATTGATGGGGGAGGGCCCAGCCCATGGTGAATGGTGTCATCCCTGGGCACCCGGGTGGTCCTGGGGGTATATATTAAAGCAAACTGAGCATGCCATGAGGAGCAAGCCAGTAAGCTGCACTCTTCCATTGTCTATGCGTCAGTTCCTGCCTCCCAGTTCCTGCCTTGTGTGGGTTCCTGCCCTGAATTCCCTCAGCGGTGGACTATGGAACTGTAAGCTGAGAGGCCCTCCCCATATTGCTTTTGGTCACAGTGTTTTATCTCAGCAATAGGGGTTACAGAGGCATTGCCATCCCCAGCTTTTTGCAGGGGTGCTAGGGGTCCAAATTCAAGGCCTCAGGCTTGTGTGGCAGGGAGTTCACTGCCTGGGGCATCTTCCTAGCCGGACTCAATCGTTTGTCTCCATGAATCTGCTCATCCTGGACTTTTCACAGACGGCAAACTCCTTATTAAGGGTTCTTTCTTTCTGTAAAGTCACTAAGAACAGTGAGTTAGTAAATCCAAAGCCATGATCCCTGGAGAGAGATATGCTCAGGTCATCACAGGACTCCAATCATCACCTGTCAACAACCAGTCACCATATCACCTGACATCTGTCTAAAGACACTGTGTTTAGCATTTACTGAGCTCGTGGCCAGAGGGCCTGAATGTGGCTTCTCTAACATGACATCTCCATGAGGCACACCACAACCTCCTGAGCTGAGAACGTTAGGTACCATGTCAGCCCTTGGCCATTTGGCCGTTTTAAAGAGTGAAATCACCAACAAAAGGCAAAACAAAACAAAAGTGGCAATGTTGGCAGTGGACAGAGTGTGTGAGCGATGGATGCTGGGAGAGACAGGACAGCACGAGGTGCTTTGCCGTGTGACCTTCGCATCGAGTGGCTCAGTATTTCTCCACTCATTGTGCATGTTCTCCAATGACCAGAGAACCACGTTAGTGTCGACTTAGGGTCACAAGTAAATACTAGAAGCAGATCAGTTTTTAACTACACATCATCTGAATAATGGGATCATGGTAAGTGGCCCTGGGTCCTGGCTTAGTTCCCTGAGCATACTGTTGGTGATCATCACTGCTGTGAAGTAGTACTTAGCTCTCTCTTACGGCAGGATAACATTTGCTTGCATGGATATGTACACTTGGTCATCTGTTCACTGGCAGGTAGATTCTTGGGTTTGGTTAGCTCTTAGGCTGTTGTGAATGGTACTGTGTGCAAGTCTTTGTGTGGATATGTACCCACACACTTGGGTTCTGCTGGGAGTTTTAGTTGAAAGGGACACTTGTCTGTCATTTTATTGTTATGTCCTTGAGTGGCTGATTGTAAGAGGAGATTAAATGTTTTAAGCATGGTTGAAGATTTATTTAAACATTTATGAAGAATGCTTACTTTTCACTGGTGATGGTAATAGTTTCTTTTTAAAACTTCTATATCAGTCAGGGCTAGAAAGTTGGTTCCCATTTAGGAGCATGTACTGCCTCTAGAAGATCGGAGTTTGATTCCTAGCACCCATCAGGCTGCTCACAACCACCTATAACTCCAACTCCAGGGCATCTGTCACCTTCTTCTGGCCTCCATGGGCACTGCACTAACATGAACCAACCACAAGTGTACACACACACACACACACACACACACACACACACACACACACACTCTTTCTCTCTCTTTAAAAAAGTCTTTGTTAGCCGGGCAGTGGTGCCGCACACCTTTAATCCCAGCACTCGGTAAGCAGAGCCAGGTGGATCTCTGTGAGTTTGAGGCCAGCCTGGGCTACCAAGTGAGTCCCAGGAAAGGCTCAAAGCTACACAGAGAAACCCTGTCTCAAAAAACAAAAAAACAACAAAAAAAAGTCTTTGTCAAATGGGAAGCTACCTGGGACTCATTGGCCTCTCCAGCCCAATGCCATGGAAAGACAATGGACTATGATTGTTGACCCTGGTGGTCTCAAGACGTCAACCACATGGACACTTGATCTTCATGGTTATGGACCAGCAAGTCTATCCTGCAGACAAAGGTGTCCAGCTGTCCACAGATGTATAGACTCTCCCCCCATGCAGTTACCCCAGTCCGAACCCCATGAGGAGGGTGAAGAGAAGGTTCTGAGCTATCCAGAGGTATGAAGAGGGGCCAGGATGGTGTACATGGGCCCAGTCAAGAGTTCATTGATATGGGAATCCAACAAAAATCTAAGAACTTTCCCACCTCAGAAAGGATGGTTGGAGCCCATGAGAAGGATCTGAGCTTATATAATATGAAAAAAGCCAGCTTTGAAATGCCATGCAGCTACTCAGGGCAGAGGAAAAATAATAAGAAGGAAAAATAAGTAATAGCGAAAGGACCCTGGGCCTCAGCCTACACGCTGAAGCAGAGAAAGCCACCTGAACCGTGAGGGAGGCCAACGCAGTCCCACCTGCAACACGCAGACCTGAGCTCCCAGCCTGAGTGCAGGTTCAGCAGCTCCATGGTGAGGGGCATGCCTCACTCAAGCCAGCCTCTGCCGGAACTTCAGAACCCTGACTCCACAGTCCAGGAGGATCAAAACACTAGCTTCCTTCATGATGGATAACAAGGCTTATGTGCATGGATGCCAACTCCCAGAGCCTTCACCCCTTTACCTGCCCCTCGTGAGTGAGGCCATGAGCTGGGGTCACTGTGGCACAGCCAAGAACCGGCCCAGGGGCCTGGGAGTCTGGTGGAGATGAATCACGAGCCACTCTAGGAACCTGTAATAGGTAACATCCAGAGAAAAGAAGAAGAGGACAGATAGGCAGAGGAAAACATGAGCAGATTGAAATGGCCTTCTGAGAAGGCAGAGTGTCAATCGATGGATTTTCCAGTGGTGTGGTGGGCAGAGTTCCAGGATGGGGTAGTAGGATGCAGTATGTGTACACCAGGACCAGCTATGGCTACCACAGAGGATCGAGAAGGGACAAGAGGGACACTGTAGGCTACAGAGAGCCACAGGGAGCACAAGAGTCCTGATTCCCAAAGTCTCCTAATTGTCCGAGGAAGGGACAGCTGGACCAGTCTCTCAGCATCATCAGCAACATGCAGATTCTACTATCACACAGATGCCAGTGTGTTCTAGTTTTGTGCCAGGAAACTGGACTAAAGTGAGGTTAGGAGTCCCCTACCGTACCCCATCAGCACAAGTGAGAACACTAAAAGTCAGTATTTCCAGGCCACCGGCTGTCAGCTGGCGTGCAATGTGTCACTTCACGGTAACCTGGTGAGCAGGCCACTGTCAAGACAAGAGGGTGCCGGACACAGAAGGCCTGGCTAACAATTCCGAGCCCCACAGTCAGCTCCACACCTTGGTCTTCCATTTCCTCACTCAGCACACTACAGTGGCTTGCTCTGGTTCTTTCCACCAAGCTCAGAAAGGATGGTGGAACCCACGAGAAGGATTTGAGCTCAGACGACAGATGTGCTCACACTGAAAAAGCCAGCTTTGGAAATGCCATGCTGCTCCTCGGGGAAGAGGGAGAAGGAAGCATAATGAACACCGAAAGGGTGCTGGGAGAAGACACCTAAGGAGCGGCCCTTAGCAGCAGACATGGTTTGCTGCTGCACGGCTTTACAGGGATCTCCACTGGCTCCTCGGTCTGAGGCACACTGCACACAGCAGTCCGCTCCAGGCCTGTGCTTGCAATGTTCAAAGTAGGTCTGCCCCAGAAGAAGGATGATAGTTAACAAATTGATTATGAAATGTCCTTTTTCGACTTCGAAGCTTCCCCTGCAGCTGGCTCTTTCCTGTAACATAGTATTTTTCATTGACAAGGCTCTGCCAAGCTCAGATGTAAGAAAACGAAACCCGAAATGCACTTCTGAGAGGTAAGCAGGATGAGTTCACAGCACTGTCTCCCCCTAGCCCCCCACGCCGCCCCAATCACCAACCTGCCTATGTCAGTAATTTATTTCAATACAAAATAGTGTTTGCTTACAACAAGGCCAGGATTTTAGAGCTTAGAGTTAACCACAGTTACAATTTCAAGCTAGTCTTCCAGGGATGTGAAAAAGACATACTAAGAATGGCCCTCAAGTTTAACCTTAAGATATTGACAAATGCCTCTTTGTTATTGAATTCACTTGCTTCTAGCTAAAATGCTAAAAATATCAGCATTATTTATTCTTCATAAAAGTCTGAAAGTATTTGTATTATTTTTTCTTACATCTTTAAAAGGCAGAAGCCAATGCTATGTTAAGTTGGAAAAGGCAATTTAGCTACTTTTAAGACCTTTAAACAAATTAGTATTGATCTGAAAATTAATTTTAAAGTCTGCTAGTACAGGCCAGAAACTGGAACTTAGAGTCCTATACCGAGAGAGAGAGAGAGAGAGAGAGAGAGAGAGAGAGAGAGAGAGAGAGAGAGAGAGAGAGAGAGAGAGAGCACTCTGTTTGTCTCTTAAGTGATTGCCGAGTAAACAGAGCGGTGCCGCTTCCTCGTACCTCGCTTCTGGATGAAGACCCGAAGCAAGGGGTTGGCGCTTGACACCGCCTTGCAGAAGTTGTCATCATTGTTGATGGGCAGCAGGTCGCCGTGTACATCGGCGTAGCCGATGGTCACTTCGGTGTTGGAGATGTGGTGGGTGTGCACAACCAGCTGGTAGAAATCTTCAAACTTCCCAGGCTTATGACGGTCCAAGGAGAACCTTCGGAATTCAGCCCCAAACTACAAGGCAAGAAGAGATGAGGTAAGTAAATACTGGGAAGAGTCAGTGAGGTACTTGGAACAATGTGGTAACTAAGTCCCCTTGAGGTCACTAGCAGTCCTGTGCCATGGTCTTGTGACTGAGCAAGTCAAATTCTATTTAAAATATATAATGTATATTTTTAATTTTGGTTTTAAAGTAGTAGGTTTGCAGTTTTTTTTTTTTTTTTTAAATCTCCTCTTTGTTTGGGTTAGTCCTCCCCATGTTTCCCACCCCTCCCTGCTCAAACCTTTCCACTCACAGAAACTACTTTCAAATTACCTATGTTCTACTCTCTTCCTTCCTTTAAGACTCCCCACCCCCAATGGCCTCTTACTAGTTCCCTGGGTTCTACAGGAACTCCAAGTAAACCCAACAAATCAGAGATCTGAAGCCAGGATCCACACCCAAGGGACAAAATGAAGATGCTACGCAAGCTGCTGGGGGAAAGGCATCAGCTGTGACTCTTACGAGCTATGACATCGACCTGCCAGGTTAAAAAGAAAATGTGACCACCTGTGCAATAGCGGCACTATGGTTAGGGGTAACCAACTGCCTCTGATCAGAGTTAATGCCCACACCATGGCAGGGAATCCACGCTGGGTACTGAACCCTGGTGAAAACCCATGGCAGGGGAAACAAAAGGCCATAGGGGAACCGAACATTGCTGTTTAGCTAAACTGACTACGCACTGAACTGCCTACTTATGTTTATGCGCACGGACACTACTGTGAGCCGTAATCAGAAAAGGGTCTCTCTCTAGTGAGGGGTGGAGAGTGAGGAGGCTCAGGGCTGCAAGGGTGCGAAGAATAAGTGACCCATGACCCATGAGTGCTCAGCCCTACACACCATGCTCAGACCATTCTCTCGAAAGCTTGGGCAACACTGTGAAGAGGGGACCGGAGGAATGTCAGAGCTGAAGGAATGACAGGAGAAGGGATGTGAAATGCTATCTCTAGGCAAGACACAGCCATGGCAGTCATGAACTCAGTGGCTGCAAATGCTCTGGGTCTGCGCAGGAATGGGCCCTTCAACAGTCAGAGAAGAAGGAGGAGCTTGGGGGGGGCTTACTTGTCACTGCTTAACTATTTGCTACTGACAGATTCAGGGAGAGGGGGAGTCATTGCCTCCAGTTGTATACCCAATGGTGCCACCACCAAGCTTCAATGGACAGCTGTAATCTAATGCTCACACAGATGGCCCTGGTTTAAACTACATGGGTTACAAAACAAACCCCAAAGTCATCGATCTTGGACCGGGACTGTCAGGGAGGACAGAGAGAAAGGAATAATGGGGAGAAAAAGGAACCAGCTTCCTTTCAAAAGAGCATCGACCCTCCACCTGGGCAGTAACTGGCAGCACCACAAACATAAAGGCCCAGCGCCAACTTCTTTTTTGCAGACCCCGGCCCTGACCTCGTTGCCCATGGAGCTGTGCACAGAGCTTATGCTCACAGCAGAGGACCCCAGCCCACAGCATATGGTCACCTCTTGAGAGCTGCAAGGAAATCAACATAGTCAGTCTGGCCTGAGGTCTTGGCTCAGAATAGTTTTCACTATAATTAAGAGGTAAATAAATGGGCTCCAATGGACACAAAGATTAATGTTTAATGTTACACATGAATGGCCATTATATCTGGGCATTATACTGGACAAACCATCCCAAATCACTGAGGTTTGTGTCAAAAATCATCTACGAAGCGTTCAGATTTGGGGATGTAGCCCAAGAGTTTGTGATTTTTAAGAACTTCTCAGAAGTAACTAATGCTGTGTCTGGGGCTCACATACAGAGACCGGTGGCTTAAGGGAACCAGCGTCCAGAGATCCGTGTGAAGACCGACTTGCCTGGGGAGCAATTGCTGGTCCCACTTGTTGCAGGTCACCCAAAGCAAAGCCAACCTCTGACCTACCTGCACTGCCCAGGATACCCAACAAAGGAACAATTCAAAATGCCGGCCTGGGAAAAGCTACATTCGGTGGCTAGTCAGAAGTCTACTGTCTCCTCCCACACACACAGTAAGGGGAGAAGAATGGCCCTCCCACACACTCACTAGGGGAAGAGGTACGGCTCCAGCATTGGTGTTGCTAGTCACATTTATGAACGCCTGATGCCCCGGAAAGAGCAGAGGAAAGGACTCTGTTCTGTCCCCACTGGCGTCAGAGGCGCAGATTAGACTCTTTCACCCTGGCTCCAGACAAACTCAGACAAACATGTCATTTCTTCTCAGCACTTCACAAAGGATGCCCCAGCAACAGGGAGGCCTGGGAAGAACATGTGTAGTGGGTAGCCATCCCAGCTTTGACCTGGAAGTTCCAACCCCCGTTGAGGCTTCGGTAATGGTCAATCCTACAAGGCGGGGCCGAGAAAGGACTCTGAAGACCCGAGATCCGGATGCGCCAGCTCTCTTGGTTTCTGGACCCTGGACGCTGGAGGTAGACTGAGCAGAGTTCTCTAGAGAACACCACTGGACTGCGATACACCTTCCCCAGACCCTGTGACCTACCTATCCCTTCACTTGTAAGTTACCCCACAAAATAAACCTCCCTTTTAACTACTTGGAGTGGCCTTGATAATTTCACCAATAAGCATGCTGGTCTTCCCCCATAGGGGTTGAAAAACTGTAAGATGACAAAGCCTACAACCCACGTTCTGTATGATTTCTTCCTGATTTAGTTATCCGGTCAAGTCATAACGTATTTATTTGGGCAGTCTTCATGTTTCCCACCTGTCTGGCTGACTTCTGCGGAGTCTAAGAGCACACCCCTTTCTTCCCAGTGAAGACATAGAAGACAGTAATGATGAGTAATGTAACCCCAGGAGCATTTCTCTCACCGCCAGTCCTTGTTTGGGTATCCTCAGCAGGATGTATGACTGTACCCCACCTGAGGAACACCCTCCTCTGTATGCTCACAGCACTCCTCACTGCAGATTCAGCACCCATGTTATGTGTGAGATAAAGCTCACACATTAAATGCCCAAGTTCTCCAACAATGTTTCCATCTTAGGTTCACTTGGCAACTAATCTACAGGCAGCTCAAAGTATTTTTCACTATTTAAACAATTTCCCTAAAATGTGTACCTTCCTATAGTAATTTGGAAAGGCAAAACAATCAGACTTTTCTTGAGGTGAAGAAAGTCTGGTTTGTGTCTGACCATGTGACTGGTTTGCCACGCAATCAGAGAGCCTGTTATGTATGTTTAATGAGGTCCAGAGTTCCGACAGAGGTGGGTAAAGGTGATGTAATCAATCCATTTTATCTAAAAATTAAAAAAATTTATTTTCCACTTTATATCAGATTGAACAAGGGGCCTCCGAATGAAGGAATTAGTAGGTGCCCCTCAATGCCATAGAAGTCTTGGTAAAGCCAAGAATTTTTCTAGCTTCCAGAAACTGCAAAACTGCATGGCTCTGCTGACCAGGTGGCAAGTCTTGTTTCCCTACCGTCTATGTCCATCAAACCCAGAAACTGCTCACACTGAACTCCCAGCAAAGAGGTCATCTGAATGATGCTAATGGTTGACTTACTCTTGGCATGTGACCCAGGGAGGGTCCCAGAGCCCTTTCCTCACCAGGAGCCTTCACTCTCCCTGGCTGTACTTTCACTTACACAGCATTTGATTTGTTTATGTAACAAAGCTCACGCTGGTGTGGACATCTATAGCAGTTAAAAAAAAATACAAGAAGACACTTCTGGTCACCGAGCAATAATACTTTTTATTAAATGCAGAATTTGATAAACATTGTAATAACTCAATCTAGAACTTTTAAGAGGTAAATTCTCTAATTTACATTTGCCATTTGGGTTTTTATTTAAAAATTTTAATTCTTTTGTAATTTCATGCTTATATATCACTTTTATTTGTATAATATATCTTGATCACATCCAGCCTAAATCTTCACTCCCAATCCTCCAGCCACACTCCCAACACCACCCTTGATTTTCTTGTCTCAGCCTGAGGGGTAATTACAGAAGTATGTCA
Organism: Peromyscus leucopus; assembly: GCF_004664715.2. Lineage (NCBI taxonomy): Eukaryota > Metazoa > Chordata > Mammalia > Rodentia > Cricetidae > Peromyscus > Peromyscus leucopus. The sequence continues at coordinate 67,640,459 of NC_051079.1, read as the reverse complement.
CCACGGGTGCCTCATTTTCATCATTTATACAATTCTGGGGTGATAATCACAGTGCATCTATATTATGCCTAAGTGCCCCCTCACAAGTGTGTGTGTGTGTGTGAATGTTGCCTAAGCTGGTCTTGAACTCATGGACTTAAAGTTTTCCTATCTCTGCCTCCTGAGTGACGGGATTACAACTGTGTCCCAGGGTTCCTATCTCTGAAGCTCTTCCTATTTTGCAAATTGAAAATACTGATGGGCAACAATTTAGGAGCAATTTTAACAGAGATTGATAGCCATGTGGAGACTATTTCAACTTTAACTTATCTAAACTTTTTATTACATAGAAGAGTGACAGATAATCAAGCATAAACTAGTAGAATAGAAATCTCTGGATAGTAACAGATAAAAGAAATCAAAGAGAAAAGGAATTACGTAAATTTTCCAATTATTAAAAAAGATTGTGTTTATTCTATTTAAAAATGGCTAATGGAAATACTAAACCACCCATTCAGATTTCACCGGCTAGATTCAGCTGGGTGTGGTGACATGCACACAGGCAGGTACGCACATGTACACACACATACACACACACACACACACACACACACACACACACACACACACACACTGGCCTTGCTGGGCCTAGCTAGGCCAGCAGGCACGTTAGTATACCACATATCACAACCCCCATTTCGCATCAGCACTCAACTCAGGCAGTATGCTTTTCCCTGGGGGAGTTAAGTCTAGACATGCACAAGAGCTGGTGAAGGGACCTTTCCAGAAGCATACTTGACCAAGAAAGGAGCACCTAGCCAGAATAATCTCCCGGCCGCCTCAGGTCATTTGTGCCTTGGATGGGACCTCTTCTAATATGTGCAAACCCAAGTGCTTATAATAACACAAATTGCTACCTTCTGGAGAGTGCTAAGGAATCTATTTATTATTATGAGAACAAATAAAGAGCAAGAATCAAGTACTTTTTAAAGGAAGACTATTTCTCACTGGGAAATTCACAGGTGTGAAACTCCTTAGTTTCCAGAACTTTCACAAAATAAACTGTCATTCCATTATTTTGACAATACTAACTTACTTCGTAGGTGATCTTCAGTCTTAATTTCTGCAACAGGATAGTAAACACTTAGGGAAGGGGATAGTTTTGCCTTTTAAAGCTCAAAAGAAAATTAATCTCAATACAAAATTCTTAGACCAGTAGGCAAAAGTACATTATTCTCAGCTGGGCATGGTGGCTCATGCCTGCGGTCCTAGTACACAAGAGACTGAGGCAGGAGGATCACCACAAGTTCCAGGACACCCTGGGCTATAAAATAAGACCCTCAAAAAAGTGTATTTACCTAAAAGTGAAATTTATTTTGATTCTCTTTAGTGTATATTCAACAATAACAACAACAGATTTATGATTTTACAGTTAGGAAAAAGATACGCATACATATATATCACCTCAACTAATACATCATCTGTCTTTTATCTCTTTCATCTTATCTCTCTTCCCTTCCCCCACCTCTTGAAATGGAGAGCTTCCATGCCAGTAAGAAGTCCTGCCTCAAGGCAATAAGCCAGGGAATGATAAAGGAAGACATCATCCTGCCCCAGCCTCCAGATGCACACTCCCCTCAACCATGCATACATCCTAACATACCACACATATACAAAAAGAATTAGAAGAGACATTCAAACACAGCTAGAGATTAATAAAAATATATCAACCACACATAGAGATTAAAGAAAATATATCAAACACACCTAGAGATTAATGAAAATAGATCACACCAAAACGTACAGACTGTAGCTAAAGCAGCACACACAGGGAAACTTATGGGTATAAAAACCTAAAAAGAAATCCACTAACTAGAAACTTTAAAAAGTACAAACCTAATCTAAACCAGCAGAAATAAATGGGCTGGAGATTAGGAAAAAATAGGGAAAGAAACAAAACAAAAAGTTGAGTCTTTGAAAAGACCAACAAAATCAGCACATCTTTAGATAGGAGAGAAAAAGAAATTCAAATCATTCAAATCACGAACGCAAGGGAGGACATTGCCGTCAATCTTTAGGAACGAGGACTCTGAGTACCCCAATAGCAATGGGCACTGTGATATCTGATTCTAGGACATGGCTCAGGAAACATGTGAGATGAGCCTGGCCATTTCATAATAGCAGAAAGCCAGGAAGCAAAACAAACCCCACAAACATGGAACATGTTGAAGGAGACAGGAACCAACTGGGAAATATGCCAGTGGCCAAAGCTGGAACAATCTGAACAACAAAATAAAAGAGCACAAAATAAACATCCACGAGTCCACACAGATACAAACAAATGCCAGGATAAATAACTGGGTAGACACAGCTTCCATGCAGAAGAATACTAAATGATTTATCTGGATACATCACCCTCAAGAAAGGGCAGCACAAGTCTCCGCCTTTCAAAGATGGGCTGTGCAGAAAGAATCTGCTCCACTGTTCCAGTGTGGAAAGGGACAAGAGTGACTTCACAGTGGGGGTATCTGAACACACTTCTCTGCTTGGGCTTCAAGATCATCAACAATGGCAAGTCACGGTGGCCAGCCCGGACGCTTGGTATGAGGGACAGAAATGGTACACTGCCATTGTGGTTTTCTCTCTCAGTCTCACAACCCTAGTCCCATCATGAAAGGCACAACAAACGAATCCCCATCAAGGGACAGTCTGTAAAACATTGACCAGTAGTCCTCAAAAGCAAAATGGTCATCAAAAACAGGGACAGGTAGAGGAATAATCCAAATCAAAAGGATGCAGAGACATCGCAACTAAGTGGAATAGGCTTTCCTGGATGAGGTCTTGGAACGTTAGGTTAGAAAGAACACCAGGGAAAAACTAAATCTGGGTAAAGTATAGGACTCAGTTAGTTATGATGTATCAGCATCGGCTCAATCATTACAAAAATGTACCACGGTAACATTAGATGTCTCAAACTGAGAAAAAAAGCGTGGTCTGTATGGGAATCCTCTGTATCCTCACTGCAATCTTTCTGTAAACTGAAAACTGTCCTAACATGATTTAAAACATTTTTATATTAGTCCACAAAGTAACAGGTCTCCTTGTGGCATTTTCGCCTTTGGTTTGGCTAATCCTCTCTTGTTCTTCACACCCATGTCCCCTCCCCCCAGGCTTGTACCCTTCTGTTCTCAGTGCTCACCTTTTTATCTTCATGCTGTATGTGTTCTATCACGTTCCCCACACCCCTCCTTACACCTCACCCCCACCCTGTTTCACGGTTCCCTTTCTGAGGACTTATGGATGGAACTGAAAATATTAGATTAAGCTCAGAAGGAAAGGTCCCACATGTTTTCTCTCATATGTAGACCTTAGCTGCTAATTTTTATATGTGTGAATTATGTGGGCATGGATGTGGGTACAACTCACCAACCTAAAATAAATTTTAAAGAAAAAATTACACATGAATCCTATGAGTGACCATATGCTGAGTACTGGACACCTTAGATGGTACAGATAGAGCCCAAGGAAGATACAAACTATGAGGACTTATTAAAAAAGAAAGAGAAACTCCAAGTAACTTCTAATCAGGGTATAATTTAATTTTTTAAATGCCCACTGAGACAATTCCAGGTCTAATGCCTTCACTCATGAATTCTACCAAATGTTCACAAATTTATAGCAATCTTTCACTAACTCTTCAAAAACGTATGAGGGAATACATTTTACCTTTTCCTATCAGGCCAATTTTGTCCTGATACCAACACCAAAAAAGGCACAGAATAAATCTACAGATCAAAATCCAGCATGAAGAGGACAAAAATCCATTAAAATGCCAGCAATATGTAATCACCAACACACAAAAAGAACTACACAACCAGAGCCAACAACGTGAACTACAGGAGTGCAAAGTGGTATTCACATCTGAAATAGGTTATTGTAATAAGCAATATTGAAGGCCAAAGGCAACACAATCATCGCATCGCGACAAACTAAAAATGGAACTCCACAAATGAGGACAACCCCAGCTAATACTGCACTTAATGGCTTGAGACAGACTAGTTTGCCCCAGAATTCAGAAGAAATTAAGAAAAGTTAAGAAGAGTGTTTATTTTCACCTTTGAGAACAGGAAGGTAAGAGGAGAAGAAGGATGTTCGAACATTTCTATTCATAAAATTTATCTAAATTCCATAGAGCTGATGAATGAGTTCAGTACAATTTAAGGACACACCAAAAATTATTTTTATATCATAGCAATGAACAATCAGTTTGGAAATAAAGTTAAAAACACAATTTTACTAATAACATACTAAAGGGAATAAAGTAAATAAAAGACATAAAACTACAGAATATTGTTGAAAAATTAAAGAAGATGAAATGGATGAAGGCATTTCATGTTCACGGATTACAGAACTCAGTGTCCATAATGCTTCCTAAATTGGTCTCCAGATTCAAAGCAACCCCTATCAAAATCACTGCCTTTGGGACAGGAACTGCCAAGCTGGTCCTAAAAGTATTTGGAAATGTGAAAGACACAAAATATCCAAAAAAATCAATCTTGAAAAGAAGAGCTGGAGGACTCACACTCGCTAATTTCTAACTTCTTAGTGTGGTACTGATACACTGTGACAATTAATCCTGTCAGTTGTATTGGGTTGAGAAGTAACTACAGCACGCTTCTGGACCTGTCCAGAGACATGTAACTAAGGGGGAAGGCCCGCCTTGGTGTGAGTCCTACCATCCTATGAGCTGGGGCTCAGATGTCGTGGGAGTGAAAAACCCGCTAGAACAGACATGTACTCTCTGGTTTCTGGCCATCGTGAAGGAAATGCTCTGCCCCACCATGGCCTCTGTACTCACGGTGGACTGAAGCAGTGATGAACATAAATCTCCCCTTCTTTAGCTGCTCAGGAAGGTATTTTGTCGCAGTAACCCGAAGTCTGACTAATACACACATGATCAATGGAATAGGATCAAGGCGAATACATGGATAAAACACCTGACTTGTGACCAATTGATTTCTGCTTAAAAAAAAAAAAAAAAAAAAAAAAAAAAAAGCCAAGCCAACCCTCTGCAAGAAGAAATAACCTTTTCAACAACTAGTGTTGGGACTACTGAACATCCACGTGAGAACACTGGGGTTGGACTCCTAGTTTACACCACACACAGAAACTGATTCAGGCTAGGTCATGGGGTCAACACAATAGCTAAGTATTTTAAAAACTCTTAGAATACACAGGATTAAATTTTTACTACTTGGGTTAGGCACTTATCACTTAGATATGACACCCATGACATAAACAAGAAAAGAACAAACAGACCAACTGGATTTCATTAATTTAAAACTTCTGTGCATCAAAAGATATTATCAAGGAAGTGGAAAGGTTATCTACAGAATGGGAAAAATATTTGCAAATTCGATACCGGATTAGGAAATTGCATCAAGATCATATACAGAACTTTAAAAGCCCAACACTAAGCTGCCAGGCATGGTTGCATATACACGTGTGTGTGTGTGTGTGTGTGTGTGTGTGTGGGGTGCATGGCTGACAGATCTCTGTGACTTTTAAAGCCAGCCTGGTCTACATAGAGAGTTCCAGGCCAGGGCTCCACAGAAAGACACTGTCTCAAACAAAACAAAACAACATAACTCAACCACATAAGACGATTCACCCCAACAAAAAAATAGTCAACAAACTGGAATAGACAATTTCTTCAAAGAAGATCTACAGATGGCCAATTAACACATGAGCAGATGGTGCTCAGCATTGCTAGTCACTGGGGAAATGTGGATCAAAAGACGGGGCAGCTTTCTCCAACCCAAGAGTCCTCTGGAGTGCACAGTGCGGTACTTTCTTCAACATCTCTCTTAACTGCCTGCACTTAAATCTAAGCATGCACTCTCACTCTATAAACTCCAACCTTGCAAAAGACTATAATGAGTCACTCCTACAGTTTAGATGGGTGTCTTCCAAGGTCCACATGAACTTGCAAGGAGGTGGAGTCTGGTGAGAGATCCTTAGTTCATTGGGGGCATCCCCTCAAGAGAGACTCTAGGACCCCAGATGTTTATTTTTGCTTCCTGGCTCATGAGCTAAGTGGTTTACTCTGCCATATGCTCCTCATCATCTGCTGCCTCGCTACAGGCTCAGACCATGATTTTGGATCAGAACTTCCAGAATAAAAAGCCAAAATAAACCTTTCTCTTTATAAGTGATTTGCCTCAGATATTTTATGATAGTAGTGGAAATCTAATTAAGTTACCGTTTCGAAACTATTTAAGTGACTATAATAATAAAAAAATGTAAAACATAGTAGCGAGAATGCGGAGGACTACGAAGCCGCTTGCCTCTTTGATAGGATTTCAATGGTTAGCAAACAGTTGGGCAGTTCCATAGAGTGTTAAACAGAGTTGCTACTTGAATGACCATTTCCCTGCTAGGTATATACTCAAAGAGATGAGTACATATACCCATGCCAAAAAAAAAATTGTATACAAATGTTTGTAACAACACTGTTTTGAAAATGAAAATAACACAAGCGTCCATCAAGTGACTGCCAGGGCATACAACGTATGTTACAGGCTGGAGGACCTTGAAAATATTATCCTAAGAGGGAAAAAAGACACGAAAGGCCATTTGTTGTATATTCTACTTACACGTTATGACCACATATGGTTATAACACGTTATCATCAGTAGAGACAAAAAGTGTAATATGGAAATGATTCTGTGGGCTGAAGGGAGGAAAGAATTAGTGTTGTTGGTGGGCATGGTCACAGGGGTTCTGTCTGGGTGAAGAGAATGTTCTAAAATTAGATAGTGGTAATGACCATGCAACTCAGACTATTAAAAACCACTGAATTTTACAATTTATAGGTGTGAACTTCATATTAATTATAGTGTCTACAGCTGTTATTTAGAAGAGCTGACCTTAAAGATTATGTTTTGTAAAACAGCCTCCTGGAAAGGCTCATTGGAAGCTGTGATGAGAAACATGGAAATCTGTAGGGAGGCACCGGACCGGTGCTACACATGGAGGCTCCGGCTCTATTCCAGTAAGCAGGGAGCCCCACCAGACTGGGGCCTAGCACTTGTCAGCACACAGTTAAGAGAACATGCACAGTTAAGAGATCAGGGAAGGCCAGGCCCCATGACTGCTGGGCCTTTGGAAGGAGGTATGGGCTGTGAGGACTGGGCCAGCTCAGCTGGCAAGGCCAGCTTTTCCTGTTTGCATGGGTCCCAGGGTGTTGAAGAGAAAGGAGGTCGGAGGACAGGTGCTCCGAACAGGGTGGAACTTGCCTTTTCCCTCACACTCCTGTCTCCACCCTGACCCCAAACTGCACAAGTTCCTCCGGTCTTCCCTAATTCAGAAACGAACGTCTAGAAATGGTGTTTCTGGAGTCATAGGGCTCTGGCCATTTGACTCTATCTTCATTATTCCACATATATCCCGGGGTAATTCATCATCACTGCCAACTGCGCTTCCTTACTTTCCAGGCTAAAAGACATCACTGGGATTTCATTTTTCTTGATACTTCAGGAGAAAAGTAAACTTAACATATCATAGTTGGACACACGCATTCCATGCGGAAACACATTTAACTGAGAGCATGGATGGTTCTAGAGTCATCGACATGTGGGTGTCTTAGGGTCAGCAGAGTTGGGCTCACTGCGGTGTGTTCTTCAGGTCTGCTCAGCTATCTTCATGGCCTGAACTAAACTGAAAGCTTCTCACCTCTCAGAAGGCTACTACTTTACAAGGCCCTCCACCGATGGCTCAGAGAGCATGAGAGACTCGCCCCAATCCAGGCTGGCTGGAAATGGGATCCTTAAGTCTTGACTCTTACTTTGTTCTTCCTGAAGCACCAACTGTGGCCACTGGTAGCCAACAGCCCACATGCTGTGGGATGTTCTGTATGTCCTGTGGGAGCCCTTCTTGGGTTCTTTGTGGCGTTACCCAGCAGGTCCGCATAGAGGATGATTAGGACCATGGGCCTGAGTGCAGGTGTCTGAGATGGTCTGCACTTGGCTGTGCTGGGGGATGGTCTGTATGTCAAGTTGTTCTGATTGATCAATAAATAAAACCTGATCGGCTGTGGCTAGGCATGAAGGATAGGCGGGACTAACAGAGAGGAGAAATAAAAGGACAGGAAGGCAGAAGGACTGACGGCCAGATGCCGCCAGCACAAGAAGCATGTGAAGATGCTGGTAAGCCATGAGCCACGTGGCAAGGTATAGATTTCTAGAAATGGGTTACTTTAAGATATAAGAAAAGTTAGCAAGAAGCCTGCCACGGCCATACAGTTTGTATGCAATATAAGTCTCTGTGTTTGCTTGGTTGGGTCTGAGCGGCTGTGGGACTGGCGGGTGACAAGGATTTGTCCTGACTGTGGGCAAGGCAGGAAGACTCTGGCTACACCCACACATTTCTCTTATTGCTGAAAACATAGGTTTAGAAAACAATCTAAAAATGGCCCCTGGAGGTTCATGAGTTAAAGGCTGGGTTGCCAATTGATGGGGCTTTTTTAAGCTGACAGGTCATGAAGGCCCTGATATAACCAATCACGGGGCCTGCTTAGGGAGTACAGATCAAGAGTGTAGCTGTGTGGGGTTTTTCTTATCCTATGTGTTCCCTCTTTCTGTGTCTCTGCTTCCTAGCTGCCATAAAGTGAGCAACTCTACCCTGGTCCCATCCTTCGACCATGACGCTCCATCTTGCTATTGGTCCAGAGCTAGCCAAGCATGGACTGAGTACTCTCAAACCCTGACCCAAAATAAATGGCTTCTCTTTTTAAGTGTTGTTCAAACATTTTAACACTGTGATAAAAAGCAACTAATACATGGTCCACACACTTCATATCAAATTCATGCGGATACTATTTTCACTGAAAAGCATCTTGCTGAGCGGGCTGGAGAGATGGCTCAGAGCCTAAGAGCATGTACTGCTCTTCCAGAGGACCTGAGTTCATCTGGCAGCTCGTAACCATCTGTAACTCCAGGGGGACCCAATGCCTCTGGCCTCTGCAGGCACCTGTATTCACATGCACACGTTGAAAAACAATTAAAAAACACTTCTTGCTGAACAAAGTGCACCTCTGGCTGGATACCATTCCTGGTGAGCCGCATGTCCCTGGTTTGGCATCTACGGTAAGCTGGCTGACCACCACCCTCAAGCTGAGCCTTGCCACGTTCAGAGGGATGAGAACCAGCAACAGCACTGCCCTTACATGCTGTTGTCTCCCGACGGACGGAGGCTTCGTGGGTCTGAGCCCACTGGGTCCTGCGGTGGGCCAGAAGGAAGGTCTTCTACCAAATCCATCATTTGATTGTCCTGTTCTGAATAGCTATTCGGGGACCGGAGACCCACACAACACCTCTGCTCTCTGGCTGTTACGGGGAGATGTACCATCTCCAAACTCAAGTGGTGGAAGGACTCACCCTTGGTCTCTCATTCTCTGCCAGGATCTGGCTGTCCAGGAGATCACCTCCCTTTTCAAGTTGGTTTTCACCAAAGGGCAGAATAAAAATCAAACAGCACGAATTTCTGACTGGTTTTCCATCATCCTATGTCTTTCATTTCCTCAAACTATTCCGCTTTTGAAAAATGTTCCTCCTTCTGCACCCAAGCTAAGTCACTGTTTGTCTCTGAGCTGGCCAGAGACGTGGACCACATGTGTGACAAGCACAGGAGTTTCGGGTAAAGCCAAAGAAGCCAGTTTCATTCAAGATACCTGCTGAAAACAGGCTGTCCCTGATGCCTCTCAAGGGTCCCACAGAGATGTGTGACAGATGGAGACATCACCAGCCGTACAGAAGTGCCCACTGGATATGGCCAGACTGCCTCTCTCAGGAGTGTCTAGCAAGCGCTCTTCTTTAAAACGAAGATCACATAGTATGTGGTTTGCGTTTCTTCATGGTTTAAGTAGGGATACAACCATATAATTCTAAACTCAAAAGGGACTCAGGACCCACTGCCACCCACGTCCTCTTCCCCAAGCAATCAATGATTCCAGCGATGATGTGGTCTTCAAAAGATTATATGCAAAGAAGGTAAAGTCTTCCCTTCTCTCTCTTTCCCTTCGACAGTCTTGAGATGCAGCCCTGGGGGTCTTGAATTCGTGATCTTCTTGCCCCCACCTCTGGAATCCTGATCTTAAGGCAAGTATCACCTCATCCAGTCTTCTTTTCTAAACAATAGTAGCACTCTATCTACCCACAAGGTTATACTTTTCTCACTGACTTGCTCTATTGTGAAAATGCTTGTTACGGTGCTTTGGAGGGGACACCCCAACTGACATGAGCCCTTCGACTTGAGAAGGGCTATCTGTCCTTGGCTGCTGCCTTCCTAAGGTGCACACGGGACAGGACATCATCTATGTCATACTGACCGGGAAAGGGCTGCTGACGGTCCGGGTATCAGTGAACGGTCTATACCAGCCAGAGCTGGCTTGGGGACCAGTTCACCTCTCAAAACCCAAGCAGTCACAAATTTTAAACAGTTAATCGACACTAGAAAGTAGCAGGAGCTGCCCTACCTCACCATGGATGAGAAGCATACGGCAGATGCACAAATCTTGACTGAATTAATGAATTAAGCCTGCTAATGAGCTTTAAGCCAGAAAGTCTGTAAGGCTGTAAGCTGGCGCTGGCTTAGGAGATCATAAAGCAAGATGGGATGAGAAAGCTGTGAAAGAGATCCACGTTTCTCACAGGCAGTGGGTTCCACTAGCCCTGCTGGGTGCACATCCATCTTCCAAATCCTCTACCCTTCTGAAGCCACGTGCCAGCCAATATGCTGGCAAAAACAAGGAGGCAATGTTTCAAAGAATAGCTGTAAATTCAAGAATAATAAGAAACAGAGCCAAGTGACTACAGCTGTACCTCTGAGCCGCCTGGAGGTATTAGGTACTTACCTGGAAAAAAAAAAAAAAAAAAAAAAGAGGCTTTGTTTCCAAAAATTACCCAAGAAGGAAACAGAGTGAATTGCTGTGGCATCCTCATTGGCTTTTGGCTAACCTGGGTGGTGGCCCCAGGTCACCCTCAACTGTGGACTGTATCATACACATGCCGCAGGTAGGCATCTCCTGGGAACTCTGAGGCTACCTTCCACCACAGCCCTGTCCTCCTAACTAGACACAAGGAAGAGAGCACTGAGGATGTTGCGTCACAGGGCAGTGCAGGAACTACTGAGCCATCAGGGCTGAGGGAGGGCCGGGCCACTCTCACAGAATGTCCTTTGGGATGGGGGGGGATACACCTTTCTTTATTTGAACCCCTTCCACTCTAAGTAGGAGCTTATTCACTGAACCAGGTTTTTCTTGTGTTGTGCTTCAGAGTCCTAAAAGAAAGACATGGTCTCCATTTTAACCACTCAAGGACTTAGCATACAAGAGCATCCAAAACCACTTGCTGAATGGGTAAATGGGCATGCACTGCATAACTCTACCTTCATTCATCCAGAGAATATTCTCAGGGCACCTTGTGCCTAGATGCCATCCCACACACTTAGGATAGGAAAGGGCCCAGAGAGGAAACGCCAGCCCTCAGGAAACCCTACGGAAGGCAGGCAGCATGAAGTAGAAAACAGCCAACTGTGCGTGAGTTAGGAGCCAATGAGGATTGTGGGTAAGACAGACGTGGGGGAACTCTATGGTCTTCGAGGCCACAGGCAGCAGAGCCATAGTGTCCCCCCCCCCCCCGCCCCTAAAGCCGGTTGGTTCTGGCTGGGATGGCTCAGGCTCCTACTCCTTCACAGCTGCTTCTCTAGGAAGCAATCCATACCCCCCACCCTGCGGCCCACTCTTCAGCCCTGTTTCTCCAGTCGCCTCCTCGGCTTTGGCCTCAGCAGACTGCACCTGTGAACCATCTGTCTCTCCCACCTGGGACAGGGTGTTGCTCACAGTGTCCAGATTGCCCAAGATTACCCGAAGGGCTGCCTGCTTGTGGACGCCCTCTCTGGCTCCCATAGCCCGAAGTGTCGCTTTCTGGCCTCTCCCTCCCAACTCAGAGGGGGGCACCCCTGAGAGTCCCGGATAGGTCTCCTCTGACTGAAATTATTCTCCTTGGATCTGTTCCCAGCGTGGATCAGGAGGGACATCAGCCTCGCTGGAATGGCACTGGCTGACCTGCATACCCAACAGAGCCCCAGAGGAATAAGACGGCAGACGGGAGGTAGTCAAGGAGGGCGCCATAGTGGGCCAGTGTTAGAATGCACATCTGTGACCTAGGCCTGGAAAACCTAGGAAAGGGTCTCTTTTCTCTCCGGCATTTGGTACCTATAAACGAAACTCCACCTAGATTCAACTACCTAGATCCAAGGACTTCAGGCGCCCCACAGAGGGGCGCCCAGCAGGCTAGGACCTCTCAGAGGCACAGGAGAATGAATGAGGTAATTGAGAGGAGAGAGGCCACCTAGTTAGGTCTCTTCCACCAGCTGCTCTGGACCCCGGGGGAAGCATCTGGTCTCACTGAGACATTGCCATCAGATTCCCTCCTACTCGAGAGGGACCCATGTGGTTCTCACTCTGATCCTAGCTAGCCAAGACCAGAGCAGAGGCCTCGCTCACTCTCTTGAACTGTAAGGTTTATTGTGAATGAAAAGCCCGTCCACCTTTCTACAGGAGAATAACCCTATAAACCAAACACAATCTGTCCTACAACTCTGGATGCTGTTCCTCCCCCAAGTCTACAAGGCTTGGTCCTGCAAGGACCCACCCTTATGGCTGAGCTGTTCAAGGCCCTGCTCTACAACCCTCTTTCCCTCAGGCCTCTCCTGGCAAGACCCACCCTTGTAGGCTCCTCCGCCTGGAACAGGCACTCTCCTATAGGGCTCTGCAAATGAGGACAATCTCATGTAACCAGAAGCATCTCAAAATTCCCACAAATAACTCATCAATTATATTTACAGCAATGAAAAGTGGAACCAATAAATGAACCAACTCAAACAGACTAAAACAGCCATAGCTGTAGACAGAACTACCAGATGAAGCCAAATGCAAGTGGTGTTTTCAAAGGGTTAAAAGAGAATTCAGGGACTTCTTTACAATACGCAAGAAAAAGGACTCAGTGCGAGTGTGCCCTGTGATTCTGATTAGGTAAAAGGTATTCTGACACAAAACAAAGGAGCAAAGCCTGGCCTCAGGGTCTCTGAGAGAGAAATCCTGCTGACCCCAGGCATGGCTTTAGGATGCATGGACTCTTGCTCCTAGGAGTGATGTTGAGCAAACAGCATCAGCACCCGGGCCTATGGGAACAATGAATGCAGCGTTGTAAGAGACAAAACCGAGGTACATTTCCTTTTATCATTCCTTATTTGTGAGACAGAAAGTCATGTATCCCAGGTTGGCCTTGGATTTGCTATGTAGCCAAGGATGACCTTGAATATTTAATTCTCCTGCCTCCACTTACCAACCCTAGGATTGTAGGCATGTACCACCATGCCTAGTTTAGTTGGTGCTGAGAATCAAACTCGCATTGTGCATCCCATGCAATCACACTGTCATCTCAGCTAGATCACTGGCCTTCAGCTGTATTTTCAAGACCGACAACCAGGGCTGTCAACAGCCAGTCACAATTATAGTCTATTTTTCAGTATTTGTTCATTCAAGAAAATTTCACATAATGTCTACTATGTTTAGCCCTGAGCTGGGGTGAGTCTATGGATCTGCCTTCATGTGGCTGAAGGTTTGCTGACCAGCAGGATGTCAATCAGTAGTCACACATGCAGCGCATAATTACACACTGAGAAATGCCAGGGGAGTGACCGAGAACCCAGGCCTTCATTTAAACTGGGTGTGTAAAGCAAGTAAATCATCAGGTAAGGAGATTGGGGAATATACATCTCATCTATGGTACAAGCTGAAGGGCAGTGCGGCCAGACACAGGGGACCCTGCCCTCTGTTAGGTGCTGTAGGGAAAGGCCAGGAAGGCAGCCATCAGTCAGTACAAGCCAAGGCCCTCTGGATGTCTCTGATGTTCCCACTGTTCATGGAGATGGGTCGCAGCGTCACAACAACCTAACTCCAGAGGAAGGTCAGGCAGGGTCAATGATGGCTCCACCTGGGTTATGACAGAGACTTGACTTGGACTATTAGAGACATGGCTGGAACAGGATTTGTTAAGGAGAAAGAACCTGGATCAGAGTCATATATTCCAACTTGAAGCAGGGTAGGATGTGATAGGTAGGTAGGTAGGTGGGTGGGTGGGTGGGGAGGTGGGTGGATGAATGGATAGATGGATGGATGGATAGACAGATGGGTGGATGGATGGATGGATGATGGATAGATAATAGGAAGATAATAGAGACACCACAGATGATGCTCTGGATGACATACTGGGACACATTTTAAAATTGGGTCATAAATCTGTGAGTCAGGCAGGGTGGTGCTTGGTCCTTTCCTGTGCTCTGTTCTCCCACTGCCATCCAGGGTGATGATGGCACAACTGTCACACCTGCATTACTGCCTGGACCAGCACCACAGGGTGCACGAGACTGCCCAGGGCGACTCTGGGGCCAGGAACCCTCGCTTGGCTTGGGCTCCATCTGGGAGGCCATGCGCCTTTGCGGGAAGGCCTGCACTCTGGTTCACACAGGTACTCTACACTGGGGACCCAACGCAGCCAGGACTGGGACCAGAGGCCGGAGACAAACAAGCATGACGGAGATGACTAAGTCACTGCCAGGCAGCCTCTGTGTACACTTCAATCCTATAGCAAGTCTACTTGGGGAGAGGTACCACTGCCCCATTTTATAGGCCAAGAGAGTAAGACCTAGTGGTTTCCAACCTGTGGGTCATGACCTCCACAGGGATGCATATCAGATATTTACATTATGATTCATAACAGTAGCAAAATTACAGTTATGAAGTAGCAACAAAAATAATTTTATGGTTGGGGGGGTCACTACAACATGAGGAACTATACTGAAAGGCCGCAGCATTGGGAAGGCTGAGAAGCGCTGATCTAGAGGGATTCATTGACCGGCTCAGTCCTAAGGCTAGTAATGAAGGAGCTGAGGCCAGATTACAGGAGGGCCTGAGATCATTCTGATGGGACAGTCAGAGACGAGGACGGGTATAGGCGGGAGGGGAGGTCTGAAGCAATGGACTGGCATGGGCAAGAGCGGCTGCCAGGGAGGAAGTAGGGTGCCTGGGAGCCGGGCGAACACAGGCTCTAGGTAGGTGGAGTGTGAACGTAGCTGCTCATCTGTCTCCACCTCCACGGGACTTTCCTGAACTGTAAATCCACAGTGAGAACCCTGGTTAGAGAGGAAACAGTCTGACCTGTGCTTAAGAAATGTGGAAGAGTCAGGCACTCTGCAGGCTGGGAGCTGCGCAAGGGATGCGGGCTGGTCCTGGTGACTCACAGCACAGGTTCAGACAACAGAGTCAGGCTGGAAAGCACCAGACTCAGGAGTACACCAGCTCCCGGCTCTGCTCCCTGTCCTGGCTTCGTAACCCTGGGTCTTAGACTCCTTGGTGAGCAGGAATGAAGAGCAGGTCTTTACAGGGTCTGTGAGGATCCGACTGGAAGGGCTCGTTCTGTGCTCAGAGTGTGGGAGGAGAGCAAGACATCCCGGAGCGGCTTGCACTCTGCAGGCCTGAGAAGGTGTACAAGCATCTCAAGGCTCTCACAGGGCTGTCACTCAGCCTGCCTCATGGACCAACCTGCAAACTCCTGCAGCATTTAGGACAGACCATTTGGGGAAGCTTGTGCTATGGGCTGGGCACTCTTCTTCATCAGCTGAGCTGCATCTCCTAACATCTGAGCAATAGCCTGGCTTATTAGGCCCGTCCCTTCCATTGCTATAAAGTGGCTACTCTTCAGCGCTATTTTTCAAAATCAAACAACATATATATATAATACTATGAGAGACCAGAGCTTGATGCTTTGGGTAGGTAGTGGCCTTTCCTCCCAGCTGTGTGAGTCAATGGGCATCTGCTACGTCAGGGTCTGGAGGACCCAGGAATACTCCCAGTAATCCTGCTGCAGAGAGCCTGCTGCAGTACTGCTGAAGGAAATGGTGATGCTCCAAGTCTGTGCTCCTCGCATCCGCCAGGCACACTGCACACAGGGCTGAAGCGCCCATGCTGTGCTAACAGGCAGGATCAAAGGCTCAGGCTGCTGAGGAGAGGGGACCTCACAGGATACAGGAGGCCATTTAGGAAGCAGCCCGGCCCTGAACACATGTCCGGGAGGCAGCAGGGAGGGAGCTGGGTGGATACTGACCTCAGCAGCCAGGTGTTGTCTGTTTCCCAGGAAGTGGAATCATGGACCATGGAACTGGATGGTTCAGGATGATGTTGCAACTCAAATTCTGGACTTGAATACACATGGCTTAATGGTTTTTGTCATGAGTTCATGTCCTTGCTGAGCCTCGGGGTCCTCATTGCCACAGTGGAAGAACAATACTCTGTAAGGTGTTTTGAGTATCAACAGAACCCTGTATGCCAAGTGCCCAGAATGAGGCCTGGCACAGTTGTTACCCAAGGCTATAACCATCAGACTCATTCAAGCTGGAGTAGGTGACACCTAGACTTTGCACATGTATGTGTCTATGTGACCTCTTCTCTCACAGACTTGATCATGTTCCTCGAGCAGATTCTATCCACTAAGCACCAGGCGTTAATCTTGGGTCAGGCTGGGACTACTGCCTGGGCTGAGAAAGGCACCTCTAGGTCCCTTCCAGCTCCATCTCACCCACAGACAACGGGGTCACAACCCTAGGAAACAGTGGTAGGTCAGGCAATTGCTTGCTCGGACTCATTAGGGTCACCTTCCAGCAAATACTCCCGTCTGCAACAAAAGGAGCACATGTGTATAGTTTTTAGACCAAACTGAGCATATGAGATGGTCACATACAGGCTCCAACATTCAACATCAACTTCTCAGGCTCACCCTCAGGGAGAAACCACATCGTCTCTCTCCTTTCTCATCTCTGTCAGTAATGGTGCTGACTGGCCGGGTATGATGTCAGGAGCAGGTGCACCTCCTCTTCCTTGCAAGGGACCATGTTGCAGGCAGACAGGTTTATTTGTCCCCTAGCAACCCCCTGCTATTTCAGAACACTGAGGGAGTGAGGCTAGCCTGGCTGTCCGGGGGTGGGGGCAGCTAGTGGCGTAGGCCCTTGAGCCATGGAGAACAGGATACTAACATTACTTTCATTGCTAAATTCCTCTACAACAGCTGACCACCCCAAAACAACAGCACGTGTGGCCCTCAAAGTTCCCTTTCATAATAGCCTCTCAGAGGGTCTTTCTATAGCATCACGTTTCCCTCAAAAAGCCCCCTGAGGGGAGGTTTCTGGGCCTGGGCACCTCTGCCTCATCTATTCTGTCTGAGAAGCAGAGGCAGAGACGGGGAGCTGTGATCCTGGAAGGTCAAATCTAGCGGCGACAAGCACAGTAATATAATAAAGTGAAACAAAACACACATGTATTTACTCAACAGCCAGGACCCTGAAGAGGAACAGAGAAATCCCATGGTGCTCTGATGTACTCACAAGACATGAAGCCTCAACACCCGCAAGTGTGTATGACTCACATCCAGGAAGACCCAGGCTCACCCTGTAGTTAAGGTAGAGTGCAAGATCTTGGCTCTCCAGGTTCCATGGACTACCAAGCGTGAGTCTGCTATGGAACCTTCATTCCACATATACTACCTCCATTTTTCAAAGGAAGATGGTCCAACCTTCCCCATACGTGAAGAATAAATACCATAGAGGATGGCCTACGATCTGCTGTATGTGGCCCAGGCTAATCCTCATTCATTCACGTCATGTCACATTCAGCCACAACACCCTGCTAGCCACAGGGGTCTCTGAATGACCTACTGCTAGAAACTAATGGAAATCCAAGTGCAGAGGCGACCATTCACCACTGTGAAGCGTAACAAGAGCCTCTTGGCTCACATATCAGCAGTGGGTACCCAAAACTTGGCAAAAAACACAGACTTTTCTTGATTTACAAATACCTAATGAGATTCAGTTCAGTTCCTCAGAACTTCAGAACTATGGCATGTCAAACAAAAACCTGAAAAGTAGTAAAATCAGTAACACACACACACACACACACACACACACACACACACACACAGCATCACCATTTTATACATCTTGGGGGGTGGGCTAGCCCTAACTCATGCCACACCACCTGGCACAGTCTCGGTTTGTTGGAAGGTCACTGGACAGGTCACGGTAGCAGACAAGCCACCAACTGGATGTAGGTGGTCCATACAGGAGGCCCTGCACTCAGATGAGATGCTGCACAGTGGGCGCTTTCGAACATTATAGGTATAGAAAGCAAGCCTCCCCTCAGCCCAGGACAACTCTATATCCCATCCTACTGGTAGCACCGTCAGGAGGAAGCAGCCTCAAGTGACTGCCAACACACCCACCGCAGGAAGAAGCAAGGCTCCTCTCATGCCCAAGGGGTGGGTCCGGTGCACTGGGTGGATCTGCTATGGACAAGTGGGTCAGGCTGAACCTTGGAGACACAGTTCCACATAAACGGAAGCCTGAAGGTATTAACAGCAGGAAGAGCAAAATGGGTACTTAAGTTCCCAAGTTTCTCTGCTCTGTCTAGAGTCTGTTCTCCTTCTGTCCACTGCACTAGCATCAGCTATCTCCCCAGGCACAGGAGGGCTGCTCGCCACCTTCAGAAAGCAGATTTTCTAAAGTAGTCTGAAGTCAGAGCTGTAAGGAAAATCCATCTGTTTCTCATCTCAATCAGCAAGCATTTATTGGATGTGTACTATATGTACAACTTCGCAGGCTAATGCTGAATTATAATGAAGACATGACCTGCCAGTGACTTTCGGGGCTGGTCTTCTAAAATGCTCAACTTGCTGTGCATGTCCTGGGAGGAGTACAGAACTCCAAACAAGAAGACTAGCGCCCAACAGCCCAAGAGCTCTGGACTCAAGAGCTGGTACAGAGAACCCCCCACAGATGCAAAGAACAGATGAGGGCATTCCCAGAGGCCAGGCACGGTGACAAGACAGCTGGGCTGCTGACCTCTGGCTTCACATTAATGTGAGGTTGGGGACAGGTGACACTTCAAATAATAGGATAAATGACGCCGCCCCCCTCTCACCCCGCCCGCCACATGCCACCTCATCCAAATCTGCCTTCAGCTGATAACAGTGGATACGGTGTCTGCTGTCTTGTCTTTGTACCCCCAACATGGTCTCCATCCCTGACACATAGTAGTTGCCCAGTAGAAGAGCAACACCCCACCCCCATCCCCGCCCCCCGCCGCCGAGTATCTGCAGGGTCGGCATTTTATAGCTAGCCACTGAAGAGAGGTTTCCCTTGAGGACATGTATCAAGAACCTTCTTCCACAGTACAAGGAAAAGCAAACATCTTAAGATCAAAGGACTCACATTCCCAGCTGTTTCCACGAGCTCTAGACCTGGAGAACCAGGGACATCTCGCCCCATGTGGGAAACTAGAACACTGTAACAGCATCCAGAGAGCTAGGGTCTCTTGTACAAAATGGGGGAACTGGGCTGTGGTGTCTGTATCCTGGTCTGGATTTCATGACTTGACAATCCCTAAGAAGAGCTCTGAGCCGTCCCCACTAGTGGCCATAAGCTGTTATGGCATCGACTGGGTTTCAGAACCTGTTAAAGACTGGGCAGGACAAAGGAGCTGTCAGGAGTTCAAGGTCCCCTTGTACATAGTGAAAGTGATAGAAGAGCCCATTTTATGGGTCATGATGGGGACTAATGAATGTCTTCTTGTAATGTCAACGTATTTGGAACCATGTCTGGCACGTATTTCATACATGCGTTGGATACGTTAAATAAGTGTTAAATGCTTTAGAATGGGACCCTTTGCACAGAGGGCAGTACGTCATACGTGCCCTGTTTTACATCCCCAGTGGGTCAGGACAGCCTCAGAGCAGGGCTTAGAAGTGTGCTGGGAAGAAGTTGAGGGGCTACAAAGGAGTATAACACTGCCACCTTGGGTCCCAGATTTACAGCCAAAAGGAAGTGGGGAGCCAGTAAGCATGAGGATTTGTCATGTAAACGGTCAGTTGGACGAAGTGTGTCCTGCTGCTGTCATTTCAGGCTCCCTTAATGGTGGAGACCCTTTGAAGCCAGGGCGCACCTCTCCTATGCCAATCTAGACACACGGCACAGATGGTAGAGCTTCTGAGACCCTGGAAGGTTCCATCTCCCAATTTCTGACACCCTTCCCTTCTCTAAACTTGGAAGAACCCCAGCCCAGTATCTGGAACACCCCAGGTCCCAGGCAATGACTTGACTCCCTAGCAAGATATAGTAGCCCCCGGCCACACACCCAGAGAAGGTGGGAAAACTTCTGGGGGCAGTGACACCATCCGTGGTCCCCAGACTAACATCCCACTTGGGTCCCTGTCAAGAGCCTCTTCTGAACGCAACTTCTCAAACCAAGTCCCAGAACCTGTTGAAACACATACGTGCAAATACAACAAACCAGAATCTCAAAAGGGTGTAGCTGACATACAGGTGAGTCAAACCGTGTCCAGGCAGTTCTCAACTGGCCCACAGGAGGCAAGGCCTCAGCCATCCAACAGGGAGGCCTGGCCCAGGTTCCATCCCACCTGCTGTCTCATGCCAGATGGAAGGGTGGGTCCCTGCAGGGCCATGGCAGCCAACAGGCTCAGCTAGAGATAAGATCTTGGGGATCAGAGGAGACTTGCTGACAGAAAACACGGTGTGCCCAGCTGTCTACAGCAGAACTTTGCCAGCCAGCACATGATCATCCAGCCATCAAGGTGCTACTCACACACATGCCCTCCCAGGGGCCCAGGTTAATGTCTGAGCCAGGCTATACTAGGGAAAGGACACCAACTCCATTGAGAACCTGGAAGATCAGTCTCACCTGCTCTGGTGGGACCCTCTATAGATAAGCAGCTCCCAAACGTCAACACAAAGAGAACGGGAAGAGGATACCGGATAAAACCAGGCAGCTAAAACAAGATGGACAAAGAGCACACTAGCACATGTGAGTTTCCAGTTCATTGACATCTCAAGGAATATACAAATTAAAACAATAAGATGCCACCTCACTTACATAATCGGGAAGGAATGAGAAAGTGTCTAGAGCTTGAAAGAGGGAGAAAAAAAGGATTGGGGGAGGATAGTGAATCAATGTCAAACAGCACATTGAAGATAGCTGAGGCGATTTCTCGGAACATTTCATTTTAAAAAGTTATTGCATGTGCATGATATGTGTGTGAGAGAACGCAACTGGTGTGCATGCCATGGTGTGTGTGTGTGTGTGTGTGTGTGTGTGTGTGTGTGTGTGTGTGTGTGTGTAGGTCAGAGAGCAACTTTGTGGAGTTATTCTCTGCTTCCACCTTTATGTGGATTCCGGGGATCGAACTGGAGAGGTCAGGCTTGCTTGGCAAGTGCCTTCACTACTGGGCTATCTCATCTGCCTAAACATTGACTAACTATGTATTCAAAGCTGCAAAAATGTGTTCATCTTTCTCTCAAGTAATTTTGAATACACAGAGTTCTGTACTGATTTAATGCATCCAATAACTTTCATTTACCTTATGTTGTATATTTTATATAAGCTTCATATAAATACTTCAATATGGTTTACAGCAGTTTAGTATGGGAAAAACAGGCAGACACTCAAACAAGATATTGGTTGAATTAATTTTGGTTTAGACATGAGATATAATAATACTATGTAGTCATTTTTTAAAAAGTCTTCTAAAAATATTAATGACATGAAGAAACATAATATATTGCCAGACCGGAAGTAGACTATGTAATATGTCTTTGTGATGCTAATTTTAGAAACCATAATGTGATGTGTGCACACATGCATGTGCCATCAGAAGGCCATGAGACAACACTTAAGAGAAGTTCATCTGTGGACAGAATCCCCAGAGGTATTTACCCCTCACCCAGCTTCGACTGTCTTTAGGGAGGCATGAACAAGACGGAAAACTGAATACAGAGCGGGCATCAGAGGGATGCCTTAAAACGAGGAGAGAAGGGGTCAGGGCGAGCCTGGTTTGGTGTGGGACCCTTCAGAATGGCTTTGCAGAAGGGGGACAATCTAGGACAAGCCTCTCAAGTGGGGAAAAGCACAGACTCTTGTTTAGGGGCTCAGGCCAAACCAGGTGTGAACTGACACCACACAGTGTAGAAAAGAACCTGGAAGCATAACTCATTTAATTCTGGAATTGAGACACTCCTGAGGTGGAAGGGCCTGTTATGCCTTTCAGGTTTTTCAAGCAGATGGTAGTACGGCTGATGATACGGAGGAGGCAAAAGGCAAAAGGCTTGACTTAGGACATGATGGATGAAAACTGTACCCTCTGGTACCCTCCGTGTCCCGTCCCCCCCTCCCCGCCAGTTCCCAATCCCGACAGCTTGCTATCTACCCTTCAAAGCAGCTAGGCGTCTGCCCTTCTTCCTTCAGTCTGAAATAAGCTTTCCTATGCATCTTCAGTCTCTCCCTTCTGGCTGCAGGTCTTATGAGGGGAGAGGTAAAAGCCAAAGGAGAGAGAAGGGCAGGCAGAAGCAGGAAGTCAGAAGTGCGCATGCTCTGGAGAGGCAGAGCTGATGAGCTAGATTAAAGACTTCAGGGTAGGGGGATGTCAAATGGGGGCCAGCCACCAGGCCAAGAACCTGTGCCCTCTGCAGACACACCCGGCATGCCCAGGAACTGGTCAGTGGTGGCAGATGACGGAGGATCACAGTTTGGGGAGGATGTGTGGCGATTTTCAGACCAGGCATCTTACAGTGCTACAGGACCTTGATCTGTGGTGCTGGATCCTCACGACTGTGGGTGTGCATGCTGGAGTTTCCAACATGCCCTCACCCCCACTGCTACATTTCATCTCGGGAGGCGAGCGGCTCAGAGAGAACACCCATGCTACAGATGAGATGACTGAGATAGGGAAACTAAATGACTTGCTGCAAACCCCCGAAGGTAGAGAGGTGGCAAAACGTGGGTGCGCTTAGCTCCCAGGCTGCCATTTCGCCAAGCAAAACCGCGGTAGGGTAGTTCATGTTGCATGAAGTCCTCTCGCTGATATGAAGTCCTGCCTCCAGCAGTGTGACAAAAGCCCTTCCCTGCAGAGATGGACACCACAGTCACACATATCAACTACAAAGTGGGAGGAGTGTGGGAAGACATGGAGGGAAGAGCCGCACGGGACATTCTGGACAATGAGTATGCCAAGTTGTGGGGTGGGGAGTGTGCCACAGCCATCCCAGTGCTGCCTCGGTCAGTGTGGGCCCTCCAATGTCCCTCAAGTTCAAACAAACTTCAGCTGCGCCATTTACTCCACTCAAGACAGCATCTGAGCTCAAAGCCAGGGGGTAGCATTTCTCTACTAAGCTGAGCTGGACGAGGCAGTTGGGCTAACACTCCAGGAAATAAAGGCAGGTGGCCTCTCCTCCCCTAACAGCCCTGCATGGACCACAGCCCAGAACTGCAGGATAAGGCCTGGTGAGGGCATTTCCTCCAGATCTGTCCCACAGCCTCATTCTGAGTTTGATAATGTGCTGTGCCACGCAGAGCTGCTGAGCACCAGGATTGAGTGTTTAGTACTAATCAGTCCACACTCGGTGGTCAGGAAGGATCCTGTGTGATGGATGGCTCTGAGCCTTCACCGTGTTGGCGGTCACACCAGTGTGCACACCTGTGTGCGCACACAAGCGAGCACACAAAACCCTAGTAAGATCCCATCTACTCACACAAGAGGTCAATATCACAGTAGGCTGGGCAAAGTGACCTCAGATTTTGGTATTCTCTCTGGCCGCAACTTGTGAATGTACAATCATCTCAAAACAAAGTTTAAGGAAACGGAGTGGCTGCCATATTGCAGTGCTGAAGAAATGAGCAATCGTTTCAATCTCCTGGTGGACTGAGGGCCCTAACTTCACAGGTCCATGAGTGCGGGAGTTTGGGAGCACTCCTGGGCAACAGAGGGGATGGGTGTGGGGCAAGGGTCAGGGAATTAGCATTTGGAAGCAGGGTAGGGTCTCATTATAAGTAAGAGAGTCCCCAGATGAGGAGCCCCTGCAATTCATCACTGTGAGTCTGCGATGATGCCCTGCTGCTGTTTCGGAGGGACTGCCCCCTTCCCTGGTCCTCTACACACACCCTGAAAATCTTACACCAAAAGACTCATTGGGGCTGGTCAGCAGTCCAGCGATGCACCACCTCCCTGGAGAGCAGAGGAACGGATCACAGGCCTTGGGCCCATAAGAAGCATTGGTGAGAACTCAACCCTTGGTGACCTGGACCATTTTGGCAGCCCCGCCTTCTTCACCCAGAACACCACAGAAACTAGGCTGCTTATCTCCTAGTCAGTAAAAGCCTCGAGGGACTTCTCCCACCCGACCCGGAGCAACAGCAGCTCCTTCTCCATCCCGCAGGGTCCACACTGTAGACCCTCCCAGACTAAAGCGTCTGCAGGGAAGGAGCCGCCTCCGCAGAGGGGAGAAGCGCCAGATCCTATCAGCCAATTATCCAGACACAAGGCGACCCGCAAGTTCGGGCACGCTCTGCCTAGGCACAAGCAGCGGGAGGGGCCTAGGCGCGCCCAGGGGGTCTGAGTCTGCGCTGGGGTCGCGCCCCGTAGCGGATTGCAGTCTGGTCTGGGGGCTGGCCCAGATGGGAATTTCTGGGTCCCGGCACCCTAGGGACCTGAAGGATCTAAGCTGGGGGAGCGTCTGGGAAAGATGTCTGGATAGGAAGGGTGTTCAGGGCTGGGTCGAGGAAGATTGGATCTGAGCCAGGTGTGTATGATTAAGGGGTCTGGGCCTGGGGGTAGAGGACGCCTAGGGCTCCGGGTCTGGTACCCAGCGCCAAACTGGGGGCTGGGCCAGGGCCCTGATCTGGGAGTCGACCGCCAGTCTGCTCCTCACAGTCAAATAGGCGGTGCAGCCAGGCCCCCCCTCCTGGTTCTGGCCCCCAAAGACCCCTCCACGACCCGAAACCCAGCAGCCTCAGCTCCTAGATCGCCCCGGAAACACAGCCCTCCCCTCCAACGTGTGGCGCGCCCGGGTCGTCTCTAGTTCGTGGAACAAAAGAGCAGCTCTCGTGGAGCGGGTTCCGAGCCTGCATTGACTGTCCTATGGCCCTCGGCCGCCGGGCTTTGTGTTCGCACAGGGAGCAGGGAGGACCGCCGGGGTCCCGGAGCACATCCCACGGACCCTGCGCAGAGGCATGCAGCGCCCAAGCTCCAAAGTTGTCGACGCCGGTCGCCTCCCACACCGCTCCAGTTCCCCTCCGCGGGGTGCCCCATTCATTTGCCAGGGGGACGAGTGCAGACCGCCACGGTGGGCCTCGGGCACTTACCTTGCTCTTGACTTCCACGGCGCTGCAGTCGTAGAAGCGTAGGGTCTGAGACTTGTGAAAACTCCGGTTCATGATTTCGGCCCCACTCAGCCTTCGCCCTCGCCTCTCAGGGGCCACGGAGAGAGTCTCGGCGGAGACGCCCCCGGCCGTCTGCCCGGGCCCGGCGCCGGGCCCGCGCTCGCTAGGGCGCCCGGGCTGCACGGTGTGAGGCGGGCCGGAGCTGGGCTGGCCGCGCGCCTCGGGGACTCCAGGGGCCGCGCGCGGGAGGAGCTATGGGACGCCTCCCCCGGGCCCCGCCCCGGCGCCCCGCCCCCGGCGCCCCGCCCCCAGCGCCCCGCCTATCAGGACCCTCCCCCGCCACGCCCCCACCTGGTGCGCTTCCAAAGGAAGCTCTGGGCCATTCTCTGGGCTCATGGTTTTGCCTTCCCCACAGCGATCGATCGGCCCAGGAAAGGGGTGTTTGGTGGATTCCTTATAAGCACGCTAATGAGAAGCACCCCAGGCTTGATCCGATTGGGCTCCACCTGCCTGCCTTAGTTGCCAGGTTGTGGGTGGTCCCGGCCTGGAGTGGCGAACTCTGAACGCACAGCCCAGCCCAGCCCAGGCCGGATGAAAAGCGACCAGTCCCAAACTGTGATGAAGCAGTGAACGTTAAATCTAACGGGTAGGACTGACAACAAGAACTTACACTGTTTTTGAGGCGCAGCGAGGGTTTTTCTATGGCAGTTGGTAGGAGATAGGATAGGTTCGGAGAGAGAGGGAACTGATTATCAGTTACACCATAGAACACTTGTTACTAGAGAGCACATAGAGGGAAGAAGAAGCCCAAGATGCAACCTGTCCTTTAAGGAGTTTGTAAAAAAGTTAGGACGAGACACACAGGCTTTAAAAACAGCTTTAAAATGTCTTACGCATTTTTTTTTTTTTGTAATTTGCTAGTTAAAGAATTAAAACTTTATCATAAAGTCACCGCAAAGACGTGGAAAATACAAGTTAGTGAAATCACCTACAGCGGTGCTACTCAGCAGTCAACTCTACTAACCTTCGGGTATATTTTACTTCTGTTTACTTTTCGTGTACATTGTAATATACTTTATAGAATTGTGACCGTACAGTTCATCCTGTTTTGCAACATGATTATGTCACTGCCTGGGTTAGAACGGACGTTTTCATCAGTTGTTTTTAGAAAATGTTCTTAGAGCTGCTTATGTGAATAGGGGTATGACTTCTGGTGGTACTGTTTTATTGGCTGTGTTTGCATTGTATACATACTAACATTATAAATGCTTATTCCCGGTTCCACTTATTTCTGAGGCTTTTTAAAAGAAGTGTTGACTCTTAAAACGGAATTATTAGGCCATAAAATACACATATCTCTAAAGCTTTTAATACAAATTGCCAAATTTTATCCCTCAAAATGCAATTTTTATTTAATTTTGCTGTGTATTTGTTGTTACAGGCCTATGGTCACAGTGGTTTAGAGTTTGAATCCTTACCTTGGGACAAACTCCAGATTGTTCCGAGGGGCACATGAGGCAAGCCAGCAAGACACCAGGAGATGCCCACTGGAAAGCAGCAGGGGTGAAGTGCTGGCTCCTCTCTTCCCTCCTCTTTCCCAACCCATCCCCCTCTCATAGTTTTCTTTCCTTCTCTCTCTCTCTCTCTCTCTCTCTCTGGCCTTCACATAACCTCAGCCAGCCTCACACTTGCTAGGTAACTGAAGTGACCTTAAACTTCCCCTCCACCTGCCTCCACCTCCATAGTGCTGGGATTACAGGTGTGGATACTTCCACACCCAGTTTTATGCAGAGCTGGGTATGGGACCCGGGACTTCATGATGACTTTATTCAAAGGGAAGATGGCTAACAGGACAGTCCTTTGGGCTTGTGGAAAGTCACAGTTCTGCTGCTTACTGTCCCCTCCAAGGGGACTGTCCTGTGGGTGGGAGAGGCTCAGGAGCATGCTGAGGATTGAGTGCCCTCCCCTGGTTGTCAACTTGACTCCACCTGGAATCAACTAAACGCAAGCCTCTAGGTGCTCTTGTGAGGGATATTATAAATGCTGAACTCATTCCTAAATCCACTTGTTTCTGAGGCTTTTAAGAACTATTGACTCTTGATCAGATTATCTGAAGCAGAAAGACCCACCCTAAATGTGGACGGCAGCTTCTGGTGTGAGCTCAGATAAAGGACAATGGAAAAAGAAAAGTGCTCTTTGCCTGCTCTTGCCCTCATGCTCACTGTCACGTTCTCTAGCCTGTTGCTGCAGCATACTTGGCCAATACTGGAGCCGACTCCTTTGAGCTTCGAATACAGACTGAAGACCAGCAGCTCTCTAGGGATCCCGAGGCCTTCAAAAGAAAATAGAGAGAGACAGGCCTAATCTTCCTCAAAGAATCTGTCAATTGGTAACCCTAACTCAGTGTGATGGTTTGTGCCTTATAGTTCTAGTCACTCAGGGTCAAGCTAGGAGAATTGAGAGTTCAAAGCCAGTCTGAGCAATATAGTGAGACTGTCTCAAAACAACCAATGACTTACCCAACCCTGGTAAATGAATGTAGATCCCAAAATATAGCCTCTAGGTCAGTTTTCTCAACCTGTGGGTCACAACCCTTAAGGGGGTTGAACTATTCTTTCACAGGGTTGCCTAAGATCATCAAAAAGCACAGATATTTACATTATGATTCATAACAGTAGCAAAATTACAGTCATGAAGTAGCATCAAAAATAATTTTGTGGTTGGGGGTCACTATAACATGAGGAACTGTGTTAAAGGGTCTCAGCATTAGGAAGGTTGAGAACCACTGTTTTAGGTTGTCAGTCCTTGAAAGGGAAATAGCACAGAGCTTCAAAATCTCAGATTTCTAGATAGGTGGCAGCTGAGACAATTTTATCAGAAAGAAAGGAGACTGGCAACCTTGATTGCTTTTTCAGATTTTAGAATAACAAAACACCCCTAAAGGAACTGTTTTTAGGATCACTGATTGCTATGGGATGTTCTGTATGTCCTGTGGGAGCCCTTCTTGGGTTCCTTGTGGCGTTACCCAGCAGGTCTGCATAGAGGATGATTAGGACCATGGGCCTGAGTGCAGGTGTTTGAGATGTTCTGCACTTGGCTGTGCTGGGGGATGGTCTGTATGTCAAGTTGCTCTGATTGGTCAATAAATAAAACCTGATTGGTCGTGGCTAGGCAGGATGTATAGGCGGGACTAACAGAGAGGAGAAATAAAAGAACAGGAAGGCAGGAGTCACTGCCAGCCACTGCCAGGACAAGCAGCATGCGAAGATGCTGGTAAGCCACGAGCCACGTGGCAAGGTATAGATTTCTAGAAATGGGTTACTTTAAGATATAAGAACAGTTAGCAAAAAGCCTGCCACGGCCATACAGTTTGTAAGCAATATAAGTCTCTGTGTTTACTTGGTTGGGTCTGAGCGGCTGTGGGACTGGCGGGTGAGAGAGATTTGTCCTGACTGTGGGCAAGGCAGGAAAACTCTACAACTGATAATAGGGAGAAGCAGCCTTGAGAATTACTAGATTATCCAGGCAGAGGAGCTCGGGCTGCTGTCTACACTGAAGATGTCGGTACCAGCCAGAGCGGCCTGGGTAGGAGATAAGTAGGCCCTGCACACCCATGGAGCAGCCCACCAGAGATCTCAGGAGTGGTGATGCCTGGGAATGTTCAGGGGTTCTTAAGCAAACCACCTGGCCCTCCCCTCCCCCATGGGAAACTTGGCAATGTCTAGAAGCATCCACTGTGAGGAAGGCAGGGTGTGCTACTGAGTGCAGGGGCCAGTAATGCCAAGAGGGGGCAGCTCCGATTATACACAGGGATTGAACCCAGCCAAAACGCCAGCTGTGCCATGGGCTGTTGTTTCCCACCTGGGTCTCCCGGCCGCTCACTCTTCATCTTTACTGTGGATCCCTGTTGGAGCCTTGGTTTGCAGAGCTCTGCACATTTTGAAGTGTGCAGACCTGCGCTGCCCTTGTTTCTGGTCTCTGGGTCTGGTGATAAAGACTGGGAAAAGTTAGCCTGCTGTGAAACCAATAAAAATAAATATCAGGCTCTGCTCTGCACTGGCCTCCTCGGCACTTCAAAGAAAAGCAAACCAAGCAAGTCACATCTGGATACAAAAGACGAAACACTGAAAATCTCATTATGGAGCCTTTCTTTTCTAAAGGGTACTTTGGCGTAAAAGTTCTTAAGAGAATGTGTTGAAATAAAATAAAATTATAAATGCAAAGCATCCACTTAGTGGGTCAAGTCCCATTTCTTCTTAAATCAAAGGCCCCAGGGTGCTCCACTCAGACTCCTGCTGCATATCATCAGGCATGTGTTTGGAGTGTATGGAGGAGGAACCCTGGAGGTCACAGTGCAGAGGATGCTGGACACCCTGGGTACTCTGAGAACAAGGCCTGAGATCAGTCAGAACCCTGGGGGTGGGGTATGGCACCTGGGTGGATGCCAAGCATGCCCTGCCCACGGTTTCGCCCAGAGCCTACTTCAGTGTTATTACAGGGCGAATGTCAAACGGGAGTGCCCTGGACCAGTGGGTGCTGCTGAGCCTCCCGTTGTATCTCATCATCCGGTCACTGTCCCTCCTCCGGTTGTTCTCTGAGCTCATCTCCTGCCTGAGATGCTTCCTGTCCCCCACCCTAGTCTTGATTGTCTGCTTTATCTTACTCCATGTCTGTTTTATTTCTGTGTATTTTCACTTTTACTTCATAGACTAAAGTTTTCAAAGAGATGACCCCTTTCTTCTTTCTTTTTAAGAAAGAAAACACTAGGAACAGCATTTTGGAGACCTTTCTCCCCCACCCCACCACCCCACCCCGCCCCCTTTAGCTCTATCTACAGTGTTTCCCTGGCATCTCTAATGTCCCGCAACACTTGTCACACTGTATCCATTTCCTAAGTCTGTTGTACTTCACTAGACTGATAGCCTCAGGACAGCAACACTTGTCACACTGTATCCATTTCCTTTGTCTGGTGTACTTCACTAGACTGATAGCCTCAGGACCGCCCCATGGACTGGCCAATAGCTAAATAGTTTCTGGGTCCTGTTGAACAGCAGGCTCAGGGTTCTCTGGTACCATGAACGGTCCTCAATGAAGTACAGGAGACAAAGGGGATCTAGGACTTGGAGCTCCTTCCTGATGGAGGTGTTCTCTGCAAGTGGGCACCATCTGATCTCACCACCTAACAGGTAACGTTAGGCATCAGAGTAAGTAGTTGGTTTCCAGTGAAGATTCTTTTTTTTTTTTCTTTTTCTTTTTAGCCATAAGAGTTTCTAATGGAGGTTGTATAATGTTAAGGGTCAAAGAGAAGATGCAGCAGGATCGCCCCAAAAGAAACAGTTCAGAACACAGACCTACAGATCATACTTTTGCAGCCCCTCCACCTAAAGAGGTGGCAGAGAGAAGCAGTGAGGACCACCACTCAGAAGCAGACCTCTCTCCGACTCCTGCGGCAGGCCTGGGGGTGAGGAGAAGGCCTTCCGAAGCCACTGTAGAAAAAATGTAGGTGCACACCCAGCTCTCTTTGATCTCTCTCCCAAAATGTGAAGTGTTTGTGTAGGTTGCATATATATGTGTATGTATATATATATATATATATATATATATATATATATATATATGGTTTTTTCTGAGACATGGTTTCTCTGTGTAGTTTTGTGCCTTTCCTGGAACTCACTTTGTAGACCAGGCTGGCCTCGAACTCACAGAGATCCGCCTGGCTCTGCCTCCCAAGTGCTGGGATTAAAGACAATATAATTGGTTAATGGCTCCAGCTCTACTAATCACTTTCAGGATTTGTTGTCATTGACAACAAACAAAGGGGGGGTTGTTGAGGTACAATTTCCCAGGAAAACGTTCTCTAAGGTACGGTTTTGTGATGCTTGGAAAGCATTCCATGACACTTGGATCATGTGCTGTTGCGCATGTCAGGCATGGTGTATGGTCCTGGGGTGAGACAAGAAGATAGAAGGCCACTATTATAGTTGAACTAAGCAAGTGTCACAGTACGGCTTGGCCATCATTTGGTCCTCATCTAAAAACGCACATCTTCCCAGGTATTGCTCTTCATCTGCTCACCGAGGACGCGTCTGCCTTTGTGGTGAAGATGATTTGGCCTGTGTGGAAGATCTATAGCAAAGACCCAGTAGCCACTCCTTCTCCAGACAGCACTCTCAGCCACAAAAGAATAAATTCCCCACATTCCAGAGCCATGTGGAAATTGTTGTTCACATCTGTTCACATCCTCCAAAGTGGCTCTGCTGGAATCCCCTGAACCAGTGAGCGTGCCCCCCACCTCAGCCCGGAGCTTGCTTACTGGTCCTTGTGAGGCTGTATGTATGTGTCAGAAGTGAAAGGCGGGGGTGGGGTGGGGTGGGGGGTGGTGGGGAGGGGGGTCACCCTGCTTGCTGTGGCTTTGCACTAAGCTCTGAGGCAAGTGTTCAAAACACAAACAAAAGTACCTGGGGGCATAAAATGAAGTCCTCATTCCAAGGATCACACTAGCCATGGATCAAACTCTCGTGTGTGTGTGTGTGTGTGTGTGTGTGTGTGTGTGTGTGTGTGTGTGTGGGGGGGGGGTGCTAGGGGGTGGTGATTCATAAAGCTTTATTCTGCTGAGCTGACAAACCCAACTGAGTATGATATTCTGGCAGAGATATGTGGCCAATTCAATGGTGGAGCGCTTGTTCACCAGCACGGTCACTCCTACCAGGTAGGTACCCTGCAGGCTTGAACTCCTTACAGGCCTTGTAGCGATAAAGATGGGGTGCTTGCTCTCTTGTCTACTTCGACACAGCTTTGGGGTGGGTCAGCTTCTGGCACTCTCTGAGACAATGTTTAATTTGTCAGGTTTTGCCATGGTACTGTCTGCTGGTTACACAAACACCATGGAATCCTTCATGCCTTCTGGCTGTGGGCTGAATAACAACCCGGGAGCCAGGCATGCAGAGTTCATTCGCTCCAGCACCAACATGTCAGCTCATCACTTTCAGATTGGGAGAGATCTCCTGGAAGTTACCAAAATCACTTGGCTCTCTGTCTAATCTCTCTAACCCAGAAGATATGAACAAGAACATTTATGTAACCATTTCTGTTTCCCCATGTAGCCCTGGCTGTCCTGGAACTAGTGCTGTAGACCAGGCTGGCTTTGAACTCAGGGATCCGCCTACCTGCCTCCCTAACCCTAACCCTAACCCTAACCCTAACCCTAACCCTAACCCTAACCCTAACCCTAAGGAGTGTTGGGATTGAAGGTGTGTGCCACCAGGCCTGGCATTCTTAATCTGAGGGAAGAGAGGTAATCACTAGTTTTCAACCCAGTCCTCTAGCTAGGAGGCCTTTCAGCCCTCGTTATGTGTGCATCAGAATCTGTATACAGAATCCACTTGGTTATCTGCCAGTCCACTGGGCAGGGCTGGGGATACTGGTCTAATATGAAGTAAAACAGACACAGGAAATGAACACAATGGGACAGGTATTGTGACAGGGGACAGTGAAGGACAAGGGAAACACGGAGGATACAGCAAAGCCAACAGGACAAGGAGGAGTTGGTGTGGTGATACATTGTGTTCCCCAATACATTGCGTACCCTAATAAAACCTATCTGGGGTCAGAGAACAGAACAGCCACTAGATTAGACACAGAGGCCAGAAAATGGTGGCACATACACCTTTATTCCTATCGCTCAGGGAGGCAGAGGTCCAACTAGATCTCTGTGAGTTCAAGGCCACACTGGAAACAACCAAGAAGTGATAGCAGGACACAGAAAGGTATATAAGGCGTGAGGACCGGGAACTAGGGCTTTTAAGCTTTTAGGCCTTTTAGCAGCAGTTCAGTGGAGACACTTTTGGGTGACTACTCAGAGGCTTTCAGTCTGGGGAAATAAGATCAGCTGAGGCATGATCAGCTGAAGAATTGGTGAAGTGAGGTTGGCTGTGGCTTGTTCTGTTTCTTTGATCTTTCAGCCTTCACCCCAATATCTGGCTCCAGGTTTTTTATTACTAAGACCATTTAAGATTTGTGTTACAAGTTGGTCTCAAACATCCCACTGTGAACTTCCATGTCTAGTTCCAGGACAAATTGGGAAACTTTCCATGCCCTGACATCTTCCTGATATGATTTCTGTCTCTTGGTTCCCTTTCCAGTCTCCTTTTTTTGCATCCTCTTCTGGTGTCTTTGAATTATTTAACTGCAGAGAGTATCTGCAAAATCAAGTGTTAAGAAAGGCCCAGAAACTCAGGTCTCCTCACTTTTCTGCCCATACATATGTAACAGATCCTAAGTTATATTCATAGGCGATCTTTCTGGACACTCAACAGCTGAGGCTGCTACTAGGTGGTGACCTCATATTTCTGCTCTTGTTGCTCTTTGCCAATAGGTCGTTAGTGTCAGCATGCCACCCTGGACTCTCTCTACGTGAAGGTCTGTCACCTGCCCCTATCTGGACGCAGGTTCCTCCAGCATGCATTAGAACCCACTGCTGTCCGTTCCCCCGGAAGCTGCCTCCACCTTCTCAGTACTACTGGTCCTTTCTGTGTGTGTTGCTCTGAAAGGCTGTGTTAATTCAAGCAGCCTTTGGTAGCATACGGTTCCTTTCCCATGTCCAGTTTACCCTTCCTCCTTTATGCCTAAGCTGCTTTCTTCCAGGCTTTTTGCTTCATTTCTACTCTACAGAGATGAAGACTTTCCCAAGCAGTGGGGAAACTCAAGCCACCGCTCCCTAAAGATTCTGCCCAAACTTTTAAGTACCTGAGTTTAGAAACAATTTTGAAAAATGAAAATTCTTGTTTTTATTTTAATTTTTAATTTATTCCTTAAAATACAAGTATACAGTGTGTCTTTTTCATATCCGCCTCTTACCCACCAACTCCCCAAAGACCCAATATCACATCTCCTCCCAACATCAGGTCTTATTTATTTGTTTTTACTGGCAAGTATATGAAAGGCTGAATTCCACTCATAAACTCTTTAGGTTATAATTAATGTTGCTCACTATTGAAAAATTAGACAATATAGTAAACAAAAAGAGACACTAGAGACTACTCATCCTTCAGAAACCTAGAGTCAACACAATTATTGTTCTGATGTGTCTTACACAAACACACACATGCATACACACACACACACACACACACACACACACACACACACACACACACACACAAAAACAACCTACTGAGTCCATTTATTGTTGCCCATACATACATGTTCTCTGGGCTGACCAATGGGATTGGGCAATCTATGTGGGAGCTCATCCCTGGGGGAAAAATGTTTCTCCCACTTTCAGCCATCATTGACTACTTGTAGTTCATCTAGGTGTAGGTCTTTGTGGGACTGACCCCGTCCCACTGATATTGAGATTATATTTATCTTATTCAGGCAAACACATTGCTGAGAGTTCATATGTTCATTTTTTCCTGCCGTGCCTAGGGTACACTGTCTAGCACCCTGAGCCTCTGGCTCTTACAGTCTTTCCACCTCTGTAATGGTCCCCGAGCCTTAGTGTAGAGATTGCATTGCAGATGTATCAGCTGGTGTCGGGCACCCCATGGACACTTGTTATCTGTATTTTGACCAGTTGTGGACCTCTGTAAAAGTCTCCATCTGTTGCAAAAGGATGTTTCTTTGATGATAGGTAAGAGCTACAGTTATTTGTGTGTATAAATATAAGTGTTAAGAATATAGTTAGAAACTATACTAGTTTAGAAAATATGGCAGTAGTGGATTTTCCCTTGGTCTATGACCTCTCCAGCTGCTGGTAGTTGGTTATATTTATAGCATCAGGCATGAATTATGCTCTTTTGAGCGAGCCTTACGTCTAATGAGACAGCCATTGATTATCCCCAACATAAAAGTGCAATTAGGGTCAGGAAAATCTCAGGTCAAGCTTCTGGTAGGCCTGGTGTCTGGTGAGGGCAAACTCTGATTGGATGGTGCCTTCTAGCTGTGTCCTTGTGGCAGAATGGATAAGCAGGCTCTCACCTCTCCTTATAAGGGCTCTTTCTCATTCACATCATCTCCAAGTGACTTCAGTCTGCACTGTTTGCCCACTACTTAATATGAGTTATGATTAGAGTTAGGGGTTAGGAGCTGGTGTTATGGTTTGGGATTGGGGTTATGGATCATGGATAAGGTCATGAGATCAGTGAGTGAGTCAAAGTTCAGGAATCAACAGTTAAGAGTCAGGGTAGCATTAGCATTCAGGCATTACACTGGCCTGCCCTCAGGGTCCTCAGCTGCAACCGCTAAGAGCACTCCCTGTCTGCACACATGCATGTATTAGTACTCAGGCATTTACGCTGGCCTGCTCAGGGCCCTGACTGAATACATCATCATCCACAGCCACTCTTGTGTGCGTGCACTAAATCCCCTTATAAAAGGCAAGCTCCTCCCGTTCCCCACTCTTTTTCACCTTCTCCCCCAGAGGCTGGTGTCTGTACCCCTTCCTTCCCCTAGTAAACCTCCCACAGGAGTTCTGTTGTATGCTGTGACTTTTCCACCGCCGTTAACTACAACAGGTAGGTCTACAGAAAGAAAAGGAAGGGAAATGTGGCTGGGGCAGATTTCGAGAGACTCAGTAGTGAGATAGAGGGTAGAAATCTATTCAGAGTCTGCATTGATAAGA
This sequence comes from Peromyscus leucopus, assembly GCF_004664715.2. Lineage (NCBI taxonomy): Eukaryota > Metazoa > Chordata > Mammalia > Rodentia > Cricetidae > Peromyscus > Peromyscus leucopus. The sequence continues at coordinate 67,604,523 of NC_051079.1, read as the reverse complement.
TACTCAACCCAAACCAGCTTCGGGGAAGGAACTCTTCCAAGAATCTACACTTTTCTTAAGATCTGTTTTGCTGTGCACTCCTGAATGAATTATTAAATTTTGGAGGATGAACCAAGCCAGAGTCGCTGACCAGTGAGATGGGCTGTGACTTCCTAGAAGCGCTGCATTGCTGAGAAGTCTAGAAAACAGCATCACCCTAGCCAACAGGCCTCTGCGGTGGAAATATTACCAGACTACATACATTTGAAAGCCTGGAGGCCAGAGACCCAGGCGAAAGGTTGTTTTATGAGCCGTGTGAAACTTTTACATGAAACCGGGCCAATTGTTTCTCAAAATAATAACATCAGATGTTAACCTCTAGAATTGCTGTCAAGATGTTAAGTCATTTCTCATGGATACTTATCTTAGGTTGAAATAGAACCCAAACTTTCTCAAATTGTGTATTGAAGCTGGGCAGTGGTGGCGCACGCCTTTAATCCCAGCACTCGAGAGGCAGAGCCAGGCGGATCTCTGTGAGTTCAAGGCCAGCCTGGGCTACCAAGTGAGTTCCAGGAAAGGCGCAAAGCTACACAGAGAAACCCTGTCTCGAAAAACCAAAAAAACAAAAACAAAAACAAAAACAAAAAAACAAAACAAAACAAAACAAAAAAACCACAAACAACCAAAAAAAAAATGTGTGTTGAAGTAGTTTTCATTTGTCATTTAAGAAAACAAAAAACAAAAAAAAACTAATTCCCAATTTTAATTTCAGTTAAATTTAAGTTTTTCGACATTGTTATTCTGAGTCCGTGTGAATTATTGTTGAGGTTTTCTACTTGTTGTCAGTGACGACACAGTCTAATAGGACAGAGGAACCGAAACGTAAATCTAACGGACAAGTGCTTCTGCAGAAAATGGGCTTTCCAGGGGTCTATCGAGCCAGAGCAAACGCACCATTCACGAAATCCTGAGCAATAACTCACAGTGTGTAAGAAGATTGATGTCTTCTGGGGGGCGGGGCAAAGTCCTGTTTAGTGTTGAAAATTAACAAATGTATTTTTGTCTAGATTATAAAAGCATTTTTTTTTTTACAAATCAACAAGAAAACAAAACAAAATAAAACAATGTTGTGTAAATGGAAAAAGGAGACCGGGAGGCCATTCACAAAAGAGGAAATCCAAATGCCTACCGACTACAAAGACATATCCAGCTTCATTAATGACAAAGCTGAAACAGTAAGATATAATTTTGGACACTTTGTTTACAATGCAGGGGGTTGGATCCAGGCCTTTGTGTGTGCTAGGTCACCACTCTACCACTAAACTACATCTCCAGCCCCCAAGATGCTGTTTTTAAAAATTATTTTTTAAGTTTTAGAAAATTACATAATTACATCATTCTCCTTTTTCTTCCTTCCAGTCTCTCCAGTGTCCCCTCCTCTGCCTGCTCACTTCCAATTTTATTGTCTCTTATTCTTTAATTATTATTGTCTGTCTGTCTTTGTCTCTCTCTCACACACATACATACATACAGACAGACAGACACACAAATAAATATATAAATGAAACCTGCTAAGTGTGTTTAATGCTGCTTGTGTGTATGTATTTTTTCAGTACTGACCATTTGTAGTCACCCCATTAGAGTGCTGATCTCTGGAGAAGATGAATTCTCCCTCTCTCAGCAGTCATTGGCTGCCTGGAGCTTTTCTAGGGGTGGGGCCCTGTGTGACTTCCCCCATCCACACTGGAATGCCAGTTGGTGGTGTCATTTCACGTCTTGTTGAAGTAGCCATATTGTTGAGATTTTCATGGGTCTAGTGTTCCCGTCCTATCTAGAAGACTCAGTCATGCAGCGACCTCCTGGTCATCCGATTCTTACAGATACACGTTCTGCCCCTTCTTCCGAGATTTCTGAAATATTCCCTGAGCCTCACATGTAAGGGCTGTGCTGTATCACCTGGGCCTGGGCATCACACGGTTGTTCTCCACAGCTTGCCTACTTGTGTGTTTATGGAATGGTCTCCATTGGCTGTGAAAAGGAGTTCCTTTGATAAGGGATGAGAGATTCACTTATATGTGGGCACAAGGATAAGGTTTAGAATGTAGTTAGGAGTTATGCTGGTTCAAGGAAATAGCAATAGTAGGCTCTCCCTTGAGATCAGTGACCTCACTAACCACAGCTGGCTGACTAGGTTTCCAGTATTGGGCATGATTTTCCTCCTGTGAGAAGCCCTTAAATCCAATTACACAGCTCTTGGTTACCACCAAGATACAAGTACCACTATTGCACCATAGGGGTGTCTTATTTGTGGTTGTGGTTCATAGGTACCACAGCTGGGCAGGCTCATTGAATTATTTCCTCCAGTGGCAGGTTGCATAGCACCGTCTGGTGTTATGAAAGTTAGTCCTCAGGGAGGAGGTTTTGGAGTCAGGTCCAGTTTGATTATTGAGTCCTGTATCCAAAGTACATGTTGTTTTCAGCCATCGGGACCTACCTTCCATTCCTGGGAGAAAGCTAAGGGCACCAGCAATAGCCTATGTTGTTTTGATGTCTTATTTAAGCACCAACTGTTATCAATAGTTCTCTAAACTGCACCACATACATTGTCAATGCAAGTTATACTGAAATAGATGAAAACTCTGAGGATAAGAGAACATTGAAGGGACAATCATAGAGTTTCTCACTTGAGCTCTGTCTGAAAGGTATCATTGAGTATTCAATGTGCCTGTGTTCCTCCTGCATATTTGTTTGTCATAGCATGTCTCAAATGAGAGCACTCAGCAGACATGCCTCTTCTGTGAATTTCAGTCACCCAACTCTTTAACTCTACACACACACACACACACACACACACACACAAAGAGAGCGAGACCAACCAAAAAACCCCCAAAAAACAAAAAACAAAAAACAACTCACTAAAGTGCATCTCTATTGAGTTCATTGGCTACTACGATGTTGTTGGGTCCTAACAGCTCCCCGGGGGGAGGGGTGGGAAGGCTGGGTGTAAGCAACACAGACACCAGGAGTCAGGTGAAAGGCAAACAGCAGACTCCAAAAAGATTAAAAAAATTCCACCCATCCAGTCCATTGCAAAGACCTTGATGGAAACAAAGGGGCTATCCACCCTGTTGTCGTTTCCTCTGTGCCGAGGAATCTTTGGGGCAGAGATATTTTAGAAGATATGGGTGTTGTTTTGACTACAGATGACAGGGCCTACTTTGATGACATTGAGGTCCACGAAAAGACAAGCTGGTGATCCCGACGCGAGTCACACCCCCAATTCTAAGGGCCACTGTCCCCCAGGGGTCCAGCCCCATTAAGCCTCCTGACCTCATCTAGCTAACATGGCTCTCAGATCAGGAGATATGGGGAGAACAGTGGCCTAGAATTGAACCCAAGCTGTCTATCCTAAAAAGACTGGTGTCAGAACAGCTGGAGATGGGGCATACAGAGCCAAGCCCAAGTAAACATAGTACCCCCATATTTGTCATTCCCCAAAGATCAGGACACTACCGCCTCCTGCAGGATCTTCATGTAGTTAATGATCACATGGAAAAAATGGGGTCCACACAACCAGGCCTCCCCAACTCTAGTGCTATCCCTCCATCTTATTTTAGTTTTAGATATTAATGATTGCTTTTTTAAAATTCATGCTGGGAGTCAGGTGAAAGGCGAACAGCAGACTCCCCATGTCTGTGTTGTTGATGCCACACCTTCTCACCCCTTCCCCTGAGGGAGCCGTTAGGACCCAGCAACACTACTTTAACTAGGGGAATGATTCCTAGGTGTGTGAATAGGGACTCTTAACTCTCAAGCCATGTCTGTTGTAAATTTATTTTTAAAGAGGAGTGGTGGCTTGCGATGGTCATTTCTTCAAGGATTTCAGTAATGAATATTTTTTTTGTTTGTTTGAAGTGATGTGAAACCCCCACAGCTCACAATGGGCATCACAATGGAAAAATTCTGATAGTGAGATCATCTTTAAGATTATAAATTATGCACTCACTCATGAAATCTGCCTTCCTTGACAAAACAGTGATGGGAGGAAAGATGCACAACCTTATCAAAGAGGAAGCACAGTTTTACTTCCAGACCACACTAGCTGAACATGGATTTCAATCTGGGCAGAACTAATTTCAACTAGACTGAAGTTTTTCATATAATAAAATCCCTACAGAACCCGAGTCTGACAGCATATACCTACAATTCCAGCATTCATGAGGCTGAGGCAGGAGTACAGTGGATTCAAGTCCAGCCTGAGATAAGAATCCAGATTCTGTCTGAAATATATAAGCAGAACAGAACCAAGCAAAACAAATCCATTTGCATTTCCCAAAAGAATCCCAGAGTCTATCAGACTAAGAAAGCACTTTGACATCTACAGACCTGTTAGTTTAACCATAGCTACAAACGAAATGAACACACAGGTCTACCAAAACGTTAGCTGACAAGCAGAGTGCTATAAAGGATGCCTTGATTAATATAAATTGTGCTTAATCAATAGAAATTAATTTATAATCTGGAGTGATAGGAAAAGTGAAAACAGCGGCTTTTAGAACAAAATAAACAGGTGTGATGGTTGCTTCTCTGGTACTGCTCCAGCTTGACCGTCCTTCAATTCTGCTGCCCAAGCAAGATTAGATTCCTAAAGACAGGATCGTTCATGAGAGAGTTTTATAATTTATTTATAGTGTTGTGAAAGTACCATTTATTGATTGTCCTAATTCTGAAGTAGATATGACCAGATTAAACCCATCACTCTTGACTTCTGAATGGGTCTCTAGCTCGCTCATTTGTCTAAAACTTTCAGGAATTGTCTGGGTAAATTTACCCCAAGAGTTAAAACTCTGTATGTAAACTCTTAAAAACAAGTTGAGGGCTGGTGAGATGGCCCAGCAGGTGAAGGCGCTTGCTGCCTGAGACTGAAGACCTGAGCTCAGTTCCCAGGACTCACGCAAAGGTGGAAGGAGAGAAATGACTCCCCAAAGATTTCCTCTGGTTTGCACACATATCTCACGGCACGTACATTCTCACACCCATGCACACATCACACACACTCACATACACCCACACACAATAATAATAATGTTAAAAAAATTAAGTCTCTGAACCACCACTGTGTACCCATAGACCAACTGGTACATTTTCTTGTAACCGTTACAACTACAGCAGCAAAGCCTACTGCAAATCGGAAACTCAGTTCAGGCCGACTGATCGAAACCCCACTACAGGCAGTAAGCAGACTGAGGACCACCTCTAGCAAAACATCGCAGCTCAATTCTTGATGGGGGATACGGAGCCTGAACTGGCCATCTTCTATAACCAGGTAAGGCTTCCCGTGGTGGGACTGGGACACCAACCCAGCCACAAAACCTGTGACCTGTAGATGTAACCAACCGTCTTATTAAATAAGAAACACAGAAACAATGTAAAAGAGAAAGCCGAGAGGTCAGAGCTCAGAGCTAAAATCTCACCCTTCCTCCTGCTGTCCCAGCTTCGCGAAAAGAGACCTACTTCCTGTCGGTTCGTTTTTTTTTAAAGTATGTTGTTCTGCCTTCTCATTGGTTGCAAACCCAAACACATGACTGCCTCGTCACTGTCTGAATGTACAGCCCCCTAGGTCTTAAAGGTATATGTCTCCAATGCTGACTGTATCCCTGAACACACAGAGATCTTATGGGATTAAAGGCGTGTGCCACTACCGCCACACTCTTGCTATGGCTCTAATAGCTCTGACCCTGAACACACAGATATCTATGGGATTAAAGGCGTGTGCCACCACTGCCACACTCTTGCTATGGCTCTAATAGCTCTGACCCCCAGACAACTTTATTTATTAACATACAATCAAAATAATATTTCAGTACAATTAGATTACCACCACATTTCCCCTTTTCTATTTTAATAAAAAGAAAAAAAGCAAAAGGATATAACTAACAAAAGAAAAACTATATACAAAAGTACAATAACTATATACAATATATACAAGTAATAAATACCTAAACAGGTATTTGACAAATCAGAGAAAATAATTCCATTTTCTATCCTATTTTGGTAAATCCAAGATGTATCTAATGCACTTTCTATCCTAATTAATTTTCAACTATAACTAACTAATCTTCAACCATAACTAACTAATCTTCAACTCCCTCAGAGACCCAAGAAGGGAATAATATTAGCTAACAAAAATAAAAACAGGAAGTGCATGCAAGCAACTTCCAAAAAATTTTGTGAGTTGACAGAAACAGCCAGCTGCCTGGGCAGTCACCTGAGGTTTCTCCGCAGTGTTGGGGCATCATCTTCAGCCTATAGGCTTAGTGTATCTGACAGACTCATTTGTGAAGTAGGATGTACACAAGGTCAACAGTTCAACCTCACATTGGGTGAGAGCAGTCCACGTACCAGAAACACCTGAATTCCACTAGTGTCCTGTCATGATTCAGGATTTTAAATTCTGGAAATTGTTGACAGTTTTTAAATTCAGCTGTCCATTCTTCTTGGCTGTGTATATATGGCTTCATCTCAGCATCCCCTTCTTCTCCACATCCCTCTATTAAATGCCAGTCTACTTTCGAGAGGCATGAGCTTTCAGCTGCTGTTCCATTGTACAACAGAATCCATCGGCCCTCTGCCTGTTAAGCTGCTTTGAAGAAAAGGGCACCGTACCTTTTCCGGATGCGAAGGCCATTTCAGGGATGGGCCGTATTGTCCTGGCCTCAGAAGATGCCTTTTGATAAAGCCATAACCACACTTGTTTTGGCAAGAATCAGTAGTCCCTTGTTTCGTGTTCTGTCTGTCCATTTTGTTCTGTTGATTCGAGGATACTTTGTTGTCCAGTGGCTAACTTTTGCCACAAGGAAAGTTGACTCCATATGCAGTTTCTTCAATGCCCATATTTTCTCTGAAGTAGATTAGTACTGCCAGGAGCTGACATGTCTCAAAAAAGAAAAATTTTCTAAGTTATTAAAACATTTTAAATGCCATATTCTGTAGATCTCTGAAGGGTTTGAAGATGACCTGTCTAAAACATCTCTGCTTAATTTTTAAAACATATCTAATCTGACTACAAGTTCTATGATAATGTCTAACTACTAACTTTCATTTCTTTATATCCTAATAGTTGGTAATAATAACATTCAAGGATCAGAAATTTGCATTACATTGTTAAATGGATGGAATAAATACAATTAGAAATATACATATAGCATTTTCTAACAATATCAGTTTCAAATTTGTATACAATATAAAACAATTCAATCCAATGTAAAGTATTTAAAACTAGTAATTGTCTTTTTCTTTTCTTTCTTTTTTTTTCTTTCTTTTTTTTTTAAACAAGAACCTTAAATCTAATCTCCTTTGCTTAGCCTTTTTCTTAACCCTTTACAATAACTTGTAACCAACCCCCCTAAATACTGAAAATTATCCCAGACCCAAAACCCATTAAAAAGACCAAAAAACCACCCGCCCCACACCACCTCTTTGGGAATGTGGGCGTCGTATTCTTAAAATTGCTTCCTGCTGGGTATGGGCGAAGTTTTCTTTATCCTGAAAGAAAGATTTTAGGTTAATTGTCAAATTCTAGGAGAGGTAACTATATCCTTCATTATCCAGTCTGTGTATAATGCCAAAGTTCAGGGTTTATCTCAAGTCCTTATTCAAGTAGTCTTTGAGACTGGATCATCTCAGCTAGTCATCTCAAATTTGCTCTGAGCACCTTGTAGTTCAAAGCTGATCTGTGGATGATGTTTGTCAGCTTAATGATATTATTATTGTCCACGTGGAATTATTGTTGTTGTGGGGCCCCATCTTCTTTCTGTAGACTTCAGTTGATGTTAGGCCTGGCCGTGATTTCCTGCAGAAAACTGATAAGAGACTCGAACACAAAAACATATATATGCAGCTAGCCTTTTTTCTAGAATTAGTTAGTACTCTATGTGACCATTCATATCTTAACAAGTTTAAAATGTATATATATTAATCTTGTAAATTTTGATATAAAATTTATACTTTGAGAAAAGTTTAAAGAATCAGAATAGAATCAAAGAGTTGAGATTAGTAATAGAATAGTCCCTTAATTAATTTTGCTTTTGTCCTGTACCATAGCAGAAGATGGCTCTTATTCTGGCATGATACAGGGAGTTTGCATTTTCCTTTTAACAACATGCTTGAGTTTAAAGAAGGAGAGAGCCATTCTCCAACTCCAAAGTCAGCTTTAAATTTTAATTGAACTGGGACTGTTAGAAGACCAATAGTGTTAAATCTTTAGAGAAAAGCAGAAACAAACATTTAGGAAGACATAAAATTTTTTTGATAATATATACCCATACACCGTTTCATTCTGTTTCTTGGGATAGATGATTTGTCACTTTTCTTCAGTTGTCTCATTTGTCCAGTGTTCTTCAGATTCCTTAACCTTCATTTTCCTAAAAGACAAAAACAAAAACCTTTCCCAAGACTAATTTTGGGGATGTTCCTTTTTGGCAAGTTATTATCTGATTAAATGAAAAGGCATGTTTTATTGATACAAGTTAGTTTAAATTGAATGTTCATGCTGGTTGATGAACTATCACCTCCTCTAATTAAGAGGTCTCTCTTGTTCAAATCGAACCTTTATCAATTTTGATGGTACCCACAGCTTATCTTCTCCTGTAGAAACAAAAGCAAAACCACGTCCCCAATGTAATACATACCCTGGTTTCCATTCTGAGGTCAGCACATCCTTAAAGTATATAGGCTGATTTAATTCTGTAGTTTTTTCTATTATCCAATGTCTCTCTGCAGCTGTTGTTCCTTTCTCATTGGCATTCAGAAAATTCAAAGTTAGAAGAGCATTATGCAGTCTATTTCTGGGGTTTTTGTTACCCATTTCTGTTTGTTTAGCATATCCTTTAGAGTTCTGTTTGATCTTTCTATAACTGCTTGACCTGTAGGATTATGTGGTATGCCTGTAATATGCTTTATATTGTAATAAGCAAAAAACTGTTTCATTTTAACAGAGACATATGATGGAGCATTGTCAGTTTTGATTTGTGCAGGTATACCCATGATGGCCATAACTTCTAGCAAATGAGTGATTACAGAATCAGCTTTTTCAGAACTCAAAGCAGTTGCCCATTGAAATCCTGAATAAGTATCGATAGTGTGGTGTACATATTTCAATTTTCCAAATTCTGCAAAGTGAAACACGTCCATCTGCCAGATTTCATTTCTCTGAGTACCCTTTGGGTTACATCCTGCTGGTAATGGCGTTTGATTGTAGACAGAACAAGTAGGACATTTCTTTACTATTTCTTTGGCTTGTTGCCAGGTTATGGAAAAATCCTTTTTTAAACCTTTACTATTGACGTGATGTTTTTTATGAAATTCTGAGGCTTCCAGCACATTTCCTATCAATAATTTATCAATCTCATCATTGCCTTGTGCTAGAGGGCCTGGCAGACCAGTATGGGATCGAATGTGAGTTATATATAAAGGATGATCCCTTTTCCTGATTGTATCTTGTAATTGAATAAATAGTGAAGTTAATTCTGAAGCATCAGGGATAAATTCTGCAGTCTCAATATGTAACACCACTCTTTCAGCATACTGAGAGTCAGTTACTATGTTGAGAGGTTCTGAAAAATCCATTAATACCAACAGAATAGCATACAATTCTGATTTTTGAACTGAATTATACGGACTTTGAACCACTTTACTTAAATTTTCTGATTTGTAACCAGCCTTTCCTTCTTTGTTGGCATCTGTATAAAATGTACGAACTCCAGATATGGGTTTTTGCCGTACAATTTGAGGCAAGATCCATTCAGCTCTCTTTATAAGATCAATTCTATTGCTTTTGGGATATTTGCTGTTAATTTCTCCCAAAAAATTACTGCAAGTTCTTTGCCAAGGTTCACTTTCTGTCCATAATTTTTCAATGTCCTCCTTAGTTAATGGTACGACAATTTCTGCTGGGTCTATGCCTGCTAATTGACGAAGTCTCAGTTTTCCTTTGTAAATCAAGTCAGAGATTTTTTCCACATAAGTTTTTAATTTTTTATTTGGTTTATTTGGTAAAAATATCCATTCCAAGATAATATCTTCCCTCTGCATTAATATTCCAATAGGAGAACACCTAGAAGGTAAAATAACCAAAATGCAATCCAGCTTTGGATCAATACGATCCACGTGTCCTTCATGCACTTTCTTTTCTACCAAGGCCAATTCTTTCTCAGCTTCAGGTGATAATTCTCTTGGACTATTTAAGTCCTTGTCACCTTCTAAGGTTCTGAACAAATTAGTCAGTTCATCATTTTTTACCCCAACAATAGTTCGTAGATGAGAAATGTCTCCAAATAATCTTTGAAAGTCATTAAGAGTCTGTAGTCTATCTCTCCGAATTTGCACCTTTTGGGGTCTAATTTTTTGTAGCTCTATTTTATATCCTAAATAATTAATAGAATCTCCTCTTTGTATCTTTTCAGGAGCAATTTGTAATCCCCAGCAAGGCAAAATTTTCTTTACTTCTTCAAATATTATTTCTAAAGTATCTGCATTTGAGTCAGCTAGTAAAATATCGTCCATATAATGATAAATTATAGATTTAGAAAATTTTTTACGTATCACTTCCAATGGCTGTTGCACAAAATATTGGCACAGAGTTGGGCTATTCAACATTCCCTGTGGGAGGACCCTCCATTGAAATCTTTTAACTGGTTGAGAATTATTATAAGTAGGCACTGTAAAAGCAAATCTTTCTTTGTCTTTTTCTTGTAAGGGTATTGAAAAGAAACAGTCTTTTAAATCAATAACTATGAGAGGCCATCCTTTTGGTAACAGAGTAGGCAAAGGCATCCCAGATTGTAGAGAGCCCATTGGCTGAATTACTTTGTTAATTGCTCTAAGGTCTGTTACCATTCTCCATTTACCAGATTTCTTTTTAATAAATACAGGAGAATTCCAAGGGCTGGTTGATTCTTCAATATGCTGAGCATTTAACTGTTCTTCTACCAGCTCTTCTAAAGCCTAGAGTTTCTCTGTTGTTAAAGGCCATTGCTGGACCCATACAGGCTTGTCTGTTTACCATTTTAAAGGTAGAGCTGTTGGTGTCTTTGGAAGATCATCAGTTATTGTGCCCTGTTCTTGTATAATATGGATGGCTGGTGACCACTCATTAGAACAATATCTTCTAATATTTCTCTCAGTAACATGTGCTAGTTTATGATTTGTTTCTGAGATTGGAGGGATGTTAATCTGAGTATTCCATTGTTGCAACAAGTCTCGACCCCACAGGTTCATAGTTATGTTAGCCACATATGGTTTTAATTTTCCTCTCTGTCCTTCTGGACCTATACATTCGAGCCATCTTGCACTCTGTTTCACCTGAGATAATGTCCCAATTCCTAACAGTTGAACGTTTACCTCCTGAAGAGGCCAAGTTGGATGCCAAAATTCTGGTGCAATTATGGTAACGTCCGCACCTGTGTCTACCAGACCAGACAACAAAACACCATTTATTTTTATTGTTAATTTTGGTCTTTGTTCATTAATAGAAGTTTGCCAAAAAATTTTCTTTATGTTTTCTCCTGAATTTTCTATTCTCTCTGTTTCATCATCCTGACCAGCATGATTTATTCCAATAGGCATTTGGTTATTTAATCGCTCTCCAGAGCAGGCATTTCCTCTATGGCTGCAGGAAAGGTTTGAACTGGATTTGCACTGGGGGCCTGCGCGAGGCCCCTCTGGGAGTTTCCCAAAGACTGAGGCAAAGGATTACCCTGTCTGTCCTTTGTTGATCTACATTCGTTGGTCCAGTGTTTTCCCTTACCACACCTTCTGCATACTCCAGAAGGAAGGGGCCTTCTGTTGCCATTGTTCCTTGAAGAAACATTGTTTCTGGGAATGACCTGTCTACAGTCCCTTTTCAAATGTCCTTGCTTTCCACATCCAAAACATCTAACACTCCTCAAACCTTTTGAAATTACTTCTCCTACCCATGTATCATCATGCTCATCAGCTTCAACATTAATTGTTTCTCTAATCCAATCTTCCATAGGTGCAGATCTTGCCCTTAATGGCCTGATTATTCTTTTGCATGCTGCATTCGCATTCTCAAAGGCCAAGGATTCAATTATTGCCTTACTAGCTTCTGAATCCAAGACCATTCTCTTTACTGCTGAAGCCAGTCTTTGTAAAAAATCTGTAAAAGACTCTTTTGATCCTTGCTTCACCTTTGTAAATGACTCAGATTTTTTTCCTGGTTCCTCAACTTTGTCCCATGCATTCAAGGCTGCCGTTCGACATAAAATTAGGGTTTGGACATCATATAAACATTGTGTTTGTGCTGAAGCATATTGGCCTTCGCCCATAAGCTGATCCTGGCAAACTTGTATTCCTTTATCCCTCCATTGTTTTTCTATGTTTTTAGCCTCCTCCTTAAACCAAGTCAGAAATTGAAGTCTCTGGCTGGGTTCCAGAACACCTTGTGCAAGGTCCCGCCAGTCCTGTGGTACTATCCTATTATATGTTGACCAAGAGTTTAACATTTGCTTTACATATGGGGAATGCATGCCATAAGATACTATTGCCTCCTTAAACCTTTTTAAATCCAACATTTCAATTGGAGCCCAAGTATTTTGTGTAGCCATTTGATCAGGCATCTGCTGTACGGTTACAGGATAAATTAAGGGTGACTGTGTGAAAACAGGCTTTCTTTCTGCAACCTTATGATCCCGACTTGAAACAACTTCACTGTTAATTTCTTCTGTCTGAATTTTTACAGGTTTAACAAGTTCTTCTAAAGCTGTTATCCTGGCACTTAAATTGACTATCTTTTTAAATATTAAAATGTGGATTATTATAGTGATAAGGTGCATAATTCCACCAATACTAATATTATATAGTTGTTCCATTGCCAGACTGCCTAAAATTTCGAACAAAAACCAATTTTCTTCCAATGTACACATAAAACCCATTTTTTTTTAAACGTGGAAAAAAATTCTCTTTTAGATAGTTTCCTTTAAAATATCTGATATATTATGACTTACCAAATCTGCGTAGAACAGTAGAAATCCGAGGGGATTTTCAAAACAGCCACCTAGTGTCCCAGGTGTAAATCCAAAGAGAAAGAGAGAGAGAGAGAAAGAGAGAGAGAGAGAGAGAGAGAGAGAGAGAGAGAGAGAGAGAGAGAGAGAACAAGAAAGCGTAGCTGGCTAAAGTTTAAATGCAGCCACGTGTTCCCTCTTGTGCCCAGTCAAGGCTTGGGTCTGACTTCCTTAAGCTCCGACCATGTGCGTTGGCTTTACAGGCAGGGCCCTGTTCGGCAGGGCAGGTCTGAGTTGTTTGTAGCACCGGCTTTAAGCAAGCAGGATTTTTTTTTTTTGGTTTTTCGAGACAGGGTTTCTCTGTGTAGCTTTGCACCTTTCCTGGAGCTCACTTGGTAGCCCAGGCTGGCCTCGAACTCACAAAGATCCGCCTGCCTCTGCCTCCCGAGTGCTGGGATTAAAGGCGTGTGCCACCACCGCCCGGCAAGCAAGCAGGATTTAAGCAAGCAGCTCACCGATAGTCCAGCCTGAGGTCAAGCAGAACCAGACCCAGGCTAAGAAGCCGCTGCTCGGACTAAGAAGCCGATCGCCGCCGGCCGCCGCGTGCCACCGCCGCCGCGGGCCGCCTGCCGCCCTTGCGGGAAAGCAGACCTGCCACCAAGCCAAGCAGTTTTTAATGGATTCTTGTCACGTTGGGCGCCAGATGTAGATGTAACCAACTGTCTTATTAAATAAGAAACACAGAAACAATGTAAAAGAGAAAGCCGAGAGGTCAGAGCTCAGAGCTAAAATCTCACCCTTCCTCCTGCTGTCCCAGCTTCGCGAAAAGAGACCTACTTCCTGTCGGTTCGTTTTTTTTAAGTATGTTGTTCTGCCTTCTCATTGGTTGCAAACCCAAACACATGACTGCCTCGTCACTGTCTGAATGTACAGCCCCCTAGGTCTTAAAGGTATATGTCTCCAATGCTGACTGTATCCCTGAACACACAGAGATCTTATGGGATTAAAGGCGTGTGCCACTACCGCCACACTCTTGCTATGGCTCTAATAGCTCTGACCCTGAACACACAGATATCTATGGGATTAAAGGCGTGTGCCACCACCGCCACACTCTTGCTATGGCTCTAATAGCTCTGACCCCCAGACAACTTTATTTATTAACATACAATCAAAATAATATTTCAGTACAATTAGATTACCACCACAGTGACCTACAATTTGTCCTGCCTGCAAGATGTGTTGGGGTCAAGGTGGCACAGAATTTGTGGGAGTGGTCAACCAAAATGACTGGTCCAACTTGAGACCCACACCATGAGAGGAAACCCATGCCTGACACTGTTTGGAGGGCCAGGAAGCAGAGGCTGGACAGCCTAGAGACCTAAGATAGACCCAAACAGGACGGGCAAAAAGAAAAAAAAAAGTCAATGACATGATTCCTATTGATAGTGTGCTATACTCTAAACCGGAGCCTAGCATCGTCGTTATCAGAGAGGCTCCAACCAGCAACTGATCTTCTATTGTTGCTGGAGGGCTTCTCTCCAGGTTCCACCAAGCCCCACAGTCCCACAATCCATGTATAAAATAATCACTCAGACGCTTATATTACTTATAAACTGTATGGCCGTGACAGGCTTCTTGCTAACTGTTCTTATATCTTAAATTAACCCATTTCTATAAACCTATACCTTGCCACGTGGCTGGTGGCTTACCGGCGTCTTTACATGTTGCTTGTCCTGGCGGTGGCTGCAGTGTCTCTTCCTCCTTCCTGTTCCCCCAATTCTCCTCTCTCCTTGTCCCGCCTATACTTCCTGCCTGGTCACTGGCCATCAGTGTTTTATTTATATAGAGCGATATCCACAGCATTCTATACTCCAAATGCCTTGGATAACCCAACCTCTCTGGTCCTGCCATCCTCAGCGCACACAGCTTCGCTTGTAGCCTCAGGCTGGCTCCATGCCACACCTGCTGCTGTCCTTCATTATCACCCCCCAGTCCTGGCATCTCCAGTATGCTGGGATCTCCACTGCAGTCGAGGCTGCACCTCCTTCGGTGACCTCCTGGCATCTCTTCAGCATCTCCAACCCTGCCACATGGTGCCAAGCCTCACCTGTTCTCCTCGACCCTTTCAACTGGTTTGGTTGCTGCCAAAACCAGTGCCAAGTGGAAGACTCTTACACATTATCAGGTTTGGTTGCCAGCTTGAGGTACAACCTTGCCTCTCCTGCCATATCCCAGACCACAGCTTATGTGTGCTGACCCTGAGGAAACACGTTCTAGAAGATTTCACTTCAGTGATGCTAGTCTTGCTAATTATAGTAGAACAAGGGTTTCACCCACAGATTCTTGGTGCAGATATATCACAAACAGCCCTGATAGAATTTTGGGTCCCCTCTGAAATTTTACAAGCCAGGCCTTCTACACCTGCATTTCTTTCAACATTATCTTCCAAGTTCCCACAACCCATCATTAAGTTTCCAGCTCTCAACAGTTTTTCCAGTTCAAAGCTTCCAAATCCTTCCATAATTCTCCCCCCAAACAGCATGGTCAGGTCCATCATAGCAAGACCCTCCCAGGGTGCCAATTTCTACCCTCGTTTGCTTCTCTCTTCCTGTGATAAAATATTGGCAACAACTGGCTTGGGAATAAAAGGATTTGTTTCAGCTTACACTTCCACATCAACCATCCATCATTGAGGGGTAACAAGGAACCCGGAGGCAGGAACTGAGGCAATGGCCATGAAGGAGTGCTCCTTACTGCCTTGCTTCCTCTAGCTTGCTCAGTTACTTTTCTTATATAGGCCAGGCTCACCTGCCCAGAGACAGCATGGCCCATCTCGGTGTGGACCTCCCCACACCAATCTTTACTCAAGAAAATGCCCCGCAGATACACCAACAGACCCATCTGATTGAAGTCATTCATCAACCGGGGCTCCTCCTTCCCAGGTGACTTTAGTCTGTGTCACGTTGACTCAAGCTAACCAGCATAATTCTCAAATTAACAAAATCATTAACTACCCGGTACTGGACTTTTCTCTGGGGTGAAAATTCAAATGCCTATTTTAATGGATGCTTAATTCAATTAGAGAAACAAATAATAGAGGTATGCTTATTAAAGTTACATGTAGAATTAAGCACTTATAATTAGAAATATATGCAAGCATAAAAAGATAGCATAAGTACTAGAAGCACATTTATTCATGTATATATACTAGAAGCACATAGCCACATATATAGTGTTTGTACTAGAAGCATACACACACACACACACACACACACACACACACACACACACGCAAAAACTGTATATGTACTACAAACATAAACAAGCCACTAAGAAGGGAAGAGAGAGCTCAAGCCATTAGTAATGAAGAAAGAGACAATCAGGGAAGGCCTTTGAGAAGATACTATCCGAGCTGTATTTAGGAAACAGGTACCCAGGGACCCAAGGTACATCCTTTCCAAAGCAACAGGCACAAGTGCTAAGGGACCAGCGTGGGTAGAGCTATGACAGAAGACTAAGTCTCCAGACTCTACGGTTCTTTAACCCTGACAATTTGCTCTGACTCATATGTTAAAGCATTGTTTTCATGGTGTTCTAATGAGGCCTTAATATGGTCATGTTTGTCAAAGTTGGAACACGGCCTATCTGTGCTCATGAGTTGAAGTCCAATGTTAGTTTGGCTCAGTTCCCATGTCAGCATCACGGGTAAGACGGTTATTCACTTGACTTTCTACAAATCTCCATTGCCACATCCCTGTAGTGCACTTTGCCATGATCCCAATGAGGAGATTATGATTCCATACTTGAGTAAAATAATGTTTTGACCTGTTTTGTAGATTGTGCAGATAAAGGACGTGTACCAGCTTGCCTGGTCATTAGAGCACATACCAGGTAATGTGCACAGATGCAGAGATAACCCCACATGAACTGTGTACCTCCTGATGCTTATGCTGCTGTCTTGGGTCCTCTAAAATAAGTTGGCCACTGGACCCTTCAACCTAGAGTGCACAGCAGTAATGGAGAGTCCTTACAAAGTCTGGGAGCCTTTGTGTTTGTGGTCACGTGACCCTTGTATTAACATGCGGTGCGTCTAGCTAAGCTGCTTGAGTGACAGCATGGAAGGAATACAGACACATAGAGGCCATGGGCAGGCATGCCTTGAAACTTCATGTTGCAACACAGTCTCCCATCAGCCTGGTTGTCTCCCATCCCTCCAAAGCACCGAGTTCCCAGGGAAACCACCTTGGATTTTCCTGCTACAGCTACCAGGTGCCTCTGAGGAAACACTGGAGTTAGGCAGCACCCTGACAGGCAGACAGATAGGGAAAGAGGCCAAAGATGAGTGGGATGGCATACTTCCAGCTTTTTAACTTCACCCAAGACAAAGACTTGGACTTCCCTTCCCTCCTGGTAGGCTCCTTCCAGCTGACCAGCCTGGACTGTCCTTGGCAGGCTCTGGATATGAGCTGGGAATCAATCAGCTCACTCTCTTGTGTCTAAGCTGAACAATCCAAAAGGAGGGAGAACTTGTCCCAGGCCACTAAAACACTTAAAAATCCAGCCCTCCAGGGGGAAATGGACGGAGATTCCCAAATCTCCTCCCCACTTGTGGGCAGTCTGTCTCTTTGTGTGTGTGTGTGTGTGTGTGTGTGTGTGTGTGTGTGTGTGTGTGTGTGTGTGTGCGCGCGCGCGCCTGTGCTTTTGAGAAACCTTGTTTGCTTGCTGTGACTTGACTGTAATCTTTCTCCTGCCTTTTCACTTTTTAATCAGCAAAGAAAACTAACCCAACCCAAGAAGACCCCCTAGATAGTAGCATTCTTGGGGGCGTGTCCTCCAGGATTTCCTCGGAGGATCACTGGCCCATTAAAGTCAGTATACACCAAATCAAGCCCTGAAAGGCGGGAAGAAAGTTGCCATTGATGAACCAGGGCTTCTCCTTTGATCCTAAAATAGGGGAATCCTCCTTGCCAAGATTAGTGTGGCGGAACTCCCTGGCTGGCTATTTTGTTTCGCCCTTTTCTCTGATAGGGAGGATCCTCTTTGGAAGATTTTAGCTCTAATGTTTTGTATCAGAGACCAAGAGACTTTTGTTTTTCTTTTCCAGATGGATTTGGCCAAATTTCCATGCTGGCGCAGGCCCCCCCCCCCCCCCCCCCACACACCAAGTGAAGTCAAAGATCTCTTATCTGACTCCTGGGAGACTTCATGAACTTTACTTCTGATGAGATTGCAATCTTCACCTTTATCCTGTTAATTATAGTCTTCTCTAGCTAGCAGCAGGGTTCTGTCAGTATATTATCATCCCTCTCTCCGTGCTTATCTCACTTACTAAATCAGAACAGGGCCATTAGCAAAGCAGTTAAAAATATACAAGAGTGCTCTAAGCAGATTAAGCTGTTTGGTAGCATAAATGCCATGTGCCACCCCTACTAGAGGCTTGTCAATACAGATTAACTACCGCCCCCTACTGGCCTGAATTTGGCATGACTTGAAAAGAGTGCTGGGAAAGGCCTTGCGGGACCTCAGGGGTTGATCTGGAGAACGTCTTCTGAAGGAGGGTTTCTGTGGTGCCCTCTACTGGATTTCAAAACAAAGAGGACTCTTCTGGGGAAAAAAAGAAATGAGCATGTGTCTTTATTGGCCGTGGCAGAAGTGAGCAACTTTCTTTAGAGACATGTGGACAGACAGCCTTAGCTTGGAAACAGCCGGGGACCATTGGTTTCTCTTTGAGTGCCTATATTCTGCCTTTTCCCTGTAACCTTTTGTGACCCCAAGAGAAACTGGGTATGGAAGCAGGGGGATTCATGGTTAGAGGAGTTTCTCCCTGTTTCGTTTTTCTGTGGACATCACACACACCTTCCCCATTTCCCTTGGCTAGCTGGGAACTTTCAGAACTGGCCTGGAGGCCATTACCTTATTTTTGGTTAATTATGTGTTCTGGCTATTGTCTGAGATGCATCACCCCCCCCCGCCCCCCCGCCCCATGAGGTGGAAGATCACTTTAGCATATATCACCCAAACAAGAGGACCTTAAGCCATTATACAACCTTCTGGAAGAAAGGAAAATTCTCTCTCAGCAACAGACTTCTCAGTTTGGTTGGTCTGTTTATGGATAAAGTCAGAAGAGAACCAATGTATTTCGAGGAATAGAGGCATCAGGCAGCTCTAGTGTGCAAGGAAAACAGCAGGGACCAGGACCACAGGCATGGGTAAGCTTGAACTGTTCCCACTCTGGGGCCTGGTCCCAGGGGCACATGAAGGGGTCATGACAATTGTCCCCATCATAGGTCAGAGCTGTATCTCTGGACTTAGGTCTGAGAGACCAGAGTGGGAGTAGGTGACCCTCCATCCCTCTCTACCATTTTTTTTTTTTTTTCATTTCACAGATGGGGACAGAGGTCTCCAAGATTCCTCCAGGCTCTCTACTGACTTGCTTGCTGGGTAGCTGGAGCAAGCTAAACCTCCAAGTGCTTAGGAAGAACATCTTCATCTTTTCCTCTACACATCGTTGACTACCCTCCAGGGCATGGTTCTCAGCCTGTGGGCTGCGACCCCAAGGGCATTCATTAAACTGCTCTTTCACAGGGGTCATTTAAGACCCCAGGAAAACACAGCTGCTTACACTATGATTCATAACAGTAGCAAAATTACAGTTATACAATAGCAATAAAAATAATTTTATGGTTGGGGGTCAACACAAAATGAAGAACTGTATTAAAGGGCCACAGCATTAGGAAGGTTGAGAACCATTGGTTGCTCTAGGGGATGATGAAAACTGGCCCTTGGAAGGAACTGTCAATTATAATGCCAGCTTTGAATTATACTTACTCTGTTGGTGAGAAGTTCTCTGAAATCACCTCTGTCCAACTTCTCTTGTACCTGTGAGATCATCCAGAACTTGCCAAAAACTGCAGGATAGACTCCCACTCATTAACTGCCATACTCTCCAACCCAGGAAAGAATGATATGAAAAGGGGACAAAATCTCTCACACAAGAAAATCCTGGTAGTAAATAAAATGCCTCCAGGAACCTATCCTGACCTCTGGAGGCCCAAGGTCCCCAGAACAAAGCATATATTTGCTCCCCTTTCCTAGGGAGAAACAAAGGAACCATCCTTCTGCTCCCCAGCCCTGGGAAAGGCATTTCTTTTTAAGACGATGTCAGGAGGAGAAAACAGAGTCATAAATGTCCATACTTCCTTTTCCCTACCAGAAATGAAAGACATTAGGAGAGAAACTGGGAAGTTACCTTGAGGTTCTAGACCAGTGGTTCTTAACCTTCCCAATGCTGCGACCCTTTAATATAGTTCCTCATGTGGTGATCCCCAGCCATGAAATTATTCATTGCTACTTCATAACTGTAATATTGCTACTGTTATGAATTGTAATATAGATATCTGATTTTCTATTGGTCTTAGGCAATCCCTGTGAAAGGGTAGTTCGACCCCCCAAAGGGGTTGAAACCCACAGGTGGAGAACTGCTGATGTAGATCAATATGTTCAATCATTTGAACAACCAGCTAGCCTGATACATGAATTAGCCTGGGGAGAAGTAATTCCATTATCAGAACAAACCCTAACCCTTTAGCAAAGAGGAGAGTATTGGATCACATTATCTGAGGGTTAATGACTTCCTCACTTCTCAGAGAGCAAAGACTTCCCCATGAGGATGAGGCCACCTCCTCCCCAAATCCCCAATGGAACCCAAACAATGAAAATGAAAATGTAAGAAGGAGCATTTCCTTTACTGTGTCATTAGGGCCTCAGGGAGGCTAAGGTAAAACTCCTTACACACTTCGAGTTATCCCATATACTCCAGGGTGAGAAAGAGGAGCTCATACTCTTCCTCAAATGAGTGCAGGAGGACAGGAGGTGATACACCGTCCTAGGATCAGGACCACAGGGGCAAGACCTTCCGCAAGACAGACCTCTAACCCAGTCAGATCCAGACATTCTAAAAGCTGATCCAGACACAACATTGGACGATTTTGTCCAGGCTGAATTGCTACTTTTATAGCGAGGACCAGGGAAAAGAAATGAAAACGGACAATGGAGAATTAATGGCCACAAAGGGCCAATCTAATAAGGGTTTTGCTCCAAGGAGTATAGCCTAAGCCTAGGAATTGATTGCTCTGTAGATGGGAATTCTCCCATCCGCATAATTTTTATTGGGATTGCTCTCAGAAACCAGTACCTCCTTTGGGACCCTGCATATATTCAAGGGAAATTATTAGAAGAATTGATGACCTCAGAACCAATCAGGTCCCAGGTCATTATCCTCTCTACAATGATAAGTCCCGGGCCTCCTGTACTGGCTCCCATTATGCCCATCAATTGAGAGGATCCCTAGGCAATTTTGACTGTAGAGGGCTGTCTTGGTTAGGGTTACTATTGCTGTGAAAAGACACCATGACCAGAGCAACTCTTACAAAGGAAAACATTTAACTGGGGCTGGCTTATAATTTCAGAGGTTTAGTCCATTATCACCATGGTGGGAAGCATGGCAGCATGCAGGAGAACTTGGTGCTGGAGAAGGAGCTGAGAGTTCTACACCTCGATCCACAGACAATAGGAAGTGAACTGTCCCACAGTGGGTGTAGCTTGAGCATGGGAGACCTCAAAGCCCACCCCCAAAATGACACACTTCCTCCAACAAGGCCACACCTCCTAATAGTGCCACTCCCTATGGGCCAAACATTCAAACACGTGAGTCTTTGGGGACCATACCTATTTTAAACAACCACAAGGACTATAAGGTGACCTTTATGATTGATCTGGGCCTATGTTTCCTGGTATTGTCCTCTCCCTCTGGTCCCAGATCCCAAAGAACCACAGCCACTCAGGGCATATTGAGTCAGCCCCTAAAATGCTACTTTACTCACTTTGAAAATGTCACTTGCTTGTTCCTGGAGGAACTTACACTATTATTATTCTTTTTAAGTAATTCCCAGACCCCTTTGCTGAGAAAAGACCTCTTATCAAAGCTCAAAGTAAAAAATGCTTCTCCCTCCAGGGCAGCACTATTTCTTCCTCTAAAAACAGCAATGTCAAGGCCGCAATACGGACAAATGGCAGCATGCCAGGGAGGCCTAAAGCAGCCAGTCCCGTGGTCACACCTCTTAAAGAGCCCACTCATTTCCCACATCAAAAACAGTATCTCCTAAACCTACGGCAGCCAGGGACTAGTTCCCATAATTCCAGGACTAAAGAAACAAGGATTATTGATACATACATACAACATACAACAGTTCCATTCTTGGTGTTAGCAAAGACCCCAACAAATGGAGGTTAGTCCAAGACCTCAATCTGATTAATGGCGTGTTCATCCCCCTCCCTCCAGTAGTTCCTAGTCTTCACCCTCTCCTCGCTCAGATTCCCCCAATGCTATCTTAAAGATGCTTCCTTTGCATTCTGCGCCACCCAAACACACAGCTTATCTTTGCTTTTTAAGACCCCTCCTGTAGCAGAGTTGACAAGACATTTGGGCTGTCCTCCCACAAGGGTTTAGAGAAATCCTGTTCATTTGGCTGAGCTGTTCCTCAAGATACGATGGCATGGACTCACCTAGTGATCATCCCTGTTCAATAGCAATGTCCTGTGTGGACCAATAGAAGAGATCACTTCCTGAGGAGTCACAGAATTCCTCCTTAATTTTCGGGCTGGCAGGGGCTGCAGAGTGTCTTAGAAAAAGGACCAGATATGCAAAACCAAAGTTATCTACTTGGGCCTTGTCTTGTCAAAAGGAACCAGAGCTTTAGGGCTGGAAGAGTCCCATCCATTTTGGCCTTCTGTTCCCCTAAACCCTTCAACAGATGAGGGGACTTCTGGGAGTTATGGGGTATTGTGTACTTTGTACCTCTTCTCAGGCGGAGTTAGCTGCACCTCCGCTTAAGTGCTTAAGGAAGTTCAGGCTCAGGGACTCACTAAGGTTAAAAGGACTCCCAAGTCTAAACAAGCCTTCCCAAAGCTTTAAAGGTGGAAGAGCCCTGCCTTGGGCCTGCTCACCCAGCCTAAGTTCCACATGTATGTATGTGAATGAAAGATAGGGCACTAAGTAATTATACAATTCATTAGTGTTGTCCTACAGCCTGTAGGACACCTAAGGAAGGAATCAGGCCAGGTAGCAAAGAGATGGCCTGGATGTTGCTGCTGCTGGACTCAAAAGTTTGTGCTTGGGCGCCCTCTCATGGTCCACACACTCCACGACAAAGGGCATTCTAAATTCAAAGGGAAATCTGTGGTTGACTGACAGGAGGCTACCCAAGTATCAGGGATTTCTCCCAAGACCTGAATCCAGCTGTCTATCAGAGGAAGGGAAGGGAGGTTCTCCAACCTCTGGAGAGGTCTTCATGGAAAGCTACACATCCCATCCTGATCTCTCAGATCAGCCCTCAGAAAACCCTGATCTGGTCCTTTATACAGATGGAGAATCTTAGTAAAAGAAGACATCCGATACACAGGATATGCAAGAGTCACTAACTTTTATGTTTTTGCCTCAGGACCAGTACCTGAAAACTCCAGTGCCCAGCTAGCAGAGCTGATGGCTCCCACTCAAGCCTTGGAACTGTCCCAAGAAACAAGAGTCAGTGTCTATACAGACCCCTCATATGTTACCCCCACCCTCCGCACCCAGGTAGCCATATGGAAAGAAAGAGACCACCTCACTGCAGCTTGTACGCCGCAAAGCACTTCTGAGATATTCCGAGGCTCCCATATGAAGTTGTTTTGCTCACCCAAGTGGCTGGAATCTACTGTCCTGGACACCACAGGGGATGCCTCAGTGGCAAAGGGAAAAAAATGATAGTTAACTTTGAAGCCAAGAGGACCTTCTTGGAGTACACGGAGTGCCTCATCCTCTGGGAGGAATCTTTGCTGCCTCTCAAGAAACTCAAATACTCTTTAGAGGAAATGGCCTTTGCCTCTAAGATCAGATATGACTGAACCCCGAGCATGGTGGCTAATGACCAACTGTCATTACAAACAGCTCTACAATGGAAAGTCTCAGACTTCCCATATTAGATGTATTGCTTGCATGAGGAGAATACCCTTACCCTGACAAAAGAATGTCCACAGGGCAGAGCATAAAAGAAACTGTCCAACTAGTGTTACAGAGATATAGTAGAAAATCACCCCCCTCTAATAGGCATCTTTAGTCTCCAGGGACTCAGAGGCAGGTCCCTTACCCTGGGCTAGCAGCTGGATTTCACTCACATGCACAGTGGACCCTGTTCCAAATACCTTCTAGTTAGGTAGATACCTCTACTAGATGGAGAGTGGCTTTCCTGGGGGAAACGGAAAAAGCCCCAGCAGTGACCAGGGTGTTTCTCTCTGAAATAATTTCCTCTGGAAGGTTGGAAAAGCTAATGGTGTGTTAATGACACACTTAAAGAAACTAATTCAAGAAACCCAGTCTCTATGGGCTAGACTATTGCCTCGGCCCTACTCAGACTTGGAAATACACTTGTTCCTCAAGGTCTCATGATTTTAAAGGTCTGTATGGCTGGCCTTCTACACATGACCTTGTACTGGACCTTGACACAGTCACATTTGTGATTCACATTACCCAGTTGGCAAAATTTCAACAGATTTTGTCAGGGCTTGCCAAGGAAGAACAAAAGGGACTTCCCATTTTTCTGTCCTGGGGAATTAGTGCCAGCCAAGGCACCAGATCCCAGTAAAAGCCTCGCCTGTCCACAGGATGAGACGTGGCTTCACCACATGTGTCGACCTGTGGACAGCTACCCACTGCTCTGAAGCTACAGAAGACCTTCCAGAAACGGCCAAATCCAGCTCTACCTGTGAGGACCTCAGGTGGCTTTTCAAAGACCAGCATTCTACAAACCCAAGCAAGGCCTCTTATTATGTAAGGTTCATTGCAGTGTAGGGCACTGTCCTAAGAGTTCCCTGCTCTGCACTTGGGGGACACTCATGCAGCTCCCTCGTAAACAGCCCCCGTTGCTAGGAGTTACTTGGTGGACATTTGGGCCTCCCAAGATCAACTTCACCTAGTGACTAGAGGGGCCCACAGCCCTCTAGAACCAGCCTCACCTTGTGGGCTGGACAAATCTTGGGACCCCTCTGGAACACCCAAACGTATGCTTAGCTGGCAATGGTTTCTATGACTCTCACCCTTTGTGGGGGTATTTCCTGATTCTGGGTCCCTCACTTCAACCCTTACTGCACTCAAGCCCAGCCCTCTAACAAACCCAGTTCTCCCGGTGGATATCCAAAACTTAGCCTAAAGAAACTACAGACTGTGGGTCCCCAACAATTGTGGCCCCTCCTCACAACAGAAGGGACCTACTTGGGGGAATTGGTACAGGTCTACAGATTACAGGACACAGAATGGGCCACTGTGGAGGAGGTACATTCACTAGAAAAGGTGTCTCCATCTAGTATAGGAGATAAGGTTGGCTTATTATTCCAAGAGCAAGGGAGCATCTCAATACCCTGACTAATGAAATGATTAAATGAATGGATAGGATCCACATAGAAGATCTCCAAGGATATACCTCCATATAACCTGGAGAGATCATGCATCCAGGCTCAACAAGGTATGCTAGGTGTCCTAATACAAATAAGATCTGAATTGGCCCACCTTCCTAAATGCTGAAACTAAATCTAACAGCATTTTCACCACCATAGTACATTTCATCTCTGGAAAATGGCCTTACATAACTGTAATAAGACAGCTTATGTCCTGATCATCAATCTTCTATGATGGGATGAGGCAATCCTCAAACTCACAGGGTGTCTTATTTAGGGTTTCTGTTGCTGTGAAGAGACACCACGACCACGGCAACTCTTATAAAGGAAAACATTTAATTAAGGTGGTGACTTACAGTTTTCAGAGGTTCAGTCCATGATCATCATGTCAAGGAGCATGGTGGTGTGCAGGAAGACATGGTGCTAGCTACATCTTAATCAGAAGGCAACAGGAAGTCAACTGAGACACTGGGCAGTACCTTGAGCACAGGAAACCTCAAAGCCCACTCTCAAAGAGACATACTTCTTGCAACAAGGCCATGCTCACTCCAACAAAGCCATATCTTCTGATAGTGCCACTCTCTATGAGATTATGGGGGCTAATGACATTCGAACTACTGTAGCAGGAATCTTAAAGGTTCTTATTAATAAAATCAAACCCGAGGCGAGTTATTGAGGTCCATGCTGGTAGATCAGAGAGACAGAACAAGCCACAGCTATCTCACCTTGCCAATTCCTCAGCTGGTCTTGTTTCCTCAGACTGGAGGCTTCTCAGTCCTCATCCCAATAGCTCTCAGCTGAACTGTGCTGCTCGAAAGCCTGAAGCTTAACCAGCCACATGCTTAACCAGCCAAATGCCTCTAGTTTCTGGTCCTCACGCCTTATATATCTTTTTGCTTTCTACCACCACTCCCTGGGATTAAAGGCTGGCTTTGTGGGATTAAAGGCGTGTCACCATGCTTGGGTGTTTCCAATGTGGCCTTGAACTCACAGAGATCCAGAGGGATTTCTATCTCTGGAATGCTAGGATTAAAGGTGTGAGTGCCACCATTTTCTAGCCTTTGTATTTAGTGGCTGTCTGTTCTCTGACCCCAGATAAATTTATTAGAGTACACAACATTTTGGGGAACACAATACCGCCACAAACTACCACACAGGGTTAGGAAAAATAATTCAATGTACCTATATTGTGTCCATGGGATACTGCTGGCCAATTGTACAGAACAGAAACCCAGTGGGATTACAATTCCCTCCCAGACTGTCAATAAGAAATGATATCTGACTCTACCCTAAAAAGAATGGGATCCAGATTTCACACAGACCTTGGTGTTCCACCAAGAATTATGTTTGGCATATGGGAAGCAGCATATATTATGGAGAAGTAAGGCCTAATGATACCGTTGCTTCCACTGACTTGTCATGGGAGGCTTCTCTGCAAGACTCTGGTGCACAGTTCAAGCAATTAGTCAATTACATTTCACGCTATTAAACAGGACTTATACCAACCATAATGTTGAAAAACTCTCCCCATTAACCTTATCTCTTTATGTTCCCATGAGGTTGTGATGGATCCCATAAGAGATCCATTAGACTGACTGATGAGAGGCTCTTCCAGTTCTTGACAAGCCAATGGCATTCGTCACAATGCACAGCTTGCAGTGGACGATTGTGGCAAAGAAATCATTAACCCCATTGATTCTTTTTTTTTTTTTTTTTGGTTTTTCGAGACAGGGTTTCTCTG
Source organism: Peromyscus leucopus (assembly GCF_004664715.2). Taxonomy (NCBI): domain Eukaryota; kingdom Metazoa; phylum Chordata; class Mammalia; order Rodentia; family Cricetidae; genus Peromyscus; species Peromyscus leucopus. The sequence goes on along the minus strand of NC_051079.1, from coordinate 67,577,295 downwards.
TGTAGCTTTGCGCCTTTCCTGGAACTCGCTTTGGAGATCAGGCTGGCCTCGAACTCACAGAGATCCGCCTGCTTCTGCCTCCCGAGTGCTGGGATTAAAGGCATGCGCCACCACCGCCCGGTGCAACCCCATTGATTCTTGTAACAAAACATGAAAAGGGTTCTTTGGGTGGCTTCCTTGCTTCCTTGCTTGTTCTCTTCCTTCAACAAAGGAAAAACTGCTCCAACTCTTTGTTTGCTTGTTTTCTTTCTTTCTTTTTCATACTATGCTCTTAGAAGTAGTAACAGATTAAGACAGTAGGTATAGTCTCCCTTTCTCTGTGTTACAGGTGCTCCCTCACTGATGTCATATACACCAAGGGGACATGATGTCATCAGATGGCTGTCCTTTGCTGTGGATATCACACTATATAAATAAAACACTGATGGCCAGTGACCAGACAGGAAGTATAGGTGGGACAAGGAGAGAGGAAAATTGGAGAAACAGGAAGAAGGAGGGAGAGACACTGCAGCCACCACAAGGACAAGCAACATGTAAAGACTCCGGTAAGCCACACGCGACGTGGCAAGGTATAGATTTATAGAAATGGGTTAATTTAAGATATAAGAACAGTTAGCAAGAAGCCTGCCACAGCCATACAGTTTAAGTAATATAAGCATCTGAGTGATTATTTTATACGTGGATTGTGGGACTGCGGGGCTTGGTGGAACCTGGAGAGAAGCCCTCCAGCAACAAATGGCACCCCACGTTGGGTGCCAGATATTGGTGAAATTATGAAATTATGAAATTATGGCCACTCCACGTAGTTAAAAGGATATTTATTTAATGGCGTAACTCACAAATTAAGGGATAGGTAGGTCGTAGGGTCTGGGGAAGGTGTATCGCAGTCCAGCGGTGTTCTCTGGAGTTCTGCTCAGTCTATCTCCACTGTTCAGGGTCCTGGCACCCAGAGCGCTCGCCCATCCAGCTCTCAGGTCTCCAGGCATCTCCCCTCACCCTGCCTTGTAGGCGTGACAGTTGCCAGAGTCTCAATGGGGTTTGGAACTTCCAGATCCAAGCTGGAATGGCTACCCACTACATCTCCCCCTTTTTGTCTAAATAAGAAGGTTCTAAACTAATACAAGACTATATACAAAGGAATGGTTATCAAATATTGTCCAGGAATAATGAGGGATAATGACCTAGATAAGATGGAACTACAACCAATGCAAACAATATGAAGCAAGAAACACATACTAAAATCCTCCTCTCTGGAGCCCTGTCATCTACCAAGTTCAACCTTGGCTTCTTGTATAACCCTCTTCTGAGGCATGATGATTGCTGCCTGTCTCCATGCTGCTCATTTTGTCAGCAGGAAACAGCCAGAGATATTGTTGGAGCAATCCCGAAATAGCACTCCAAGTGACCTGGGTGTGGCATGTGTGAGAACATGGAGGAGTCAGATAACACTTCAAGTTGTTGGAGGAGGGATAAGAGGCCATAAATAAACTACAAAATGGCAAACTTCTAGTTTCTTACTGGGGACAAAGACTTGGGGCTTCCTTCCGCCGCCGTGGTGGGCCCCCTTCTGCCTGACTTCGTTGGATTTTCCTAGGCAGGTCCTGGACATGATTGCTCATATCCCACTCTTTTTTTTTCTTTCTGTCTACTCTGACCAATCCAAAACGAAGGTAGGGGACCTGTCCCAGGCCACTAAAATCACTTAAAACCTCCAGCCCTCCAAGGAGAAACGGATTTCAGTTTTGCCCGCCCCCCACACTTGTGGAGAGTTTGTCTCCTTGGGTGTGTGTATATTTTCCTTAACTTTTAATTAGACTTGTTTACATTTCCTGACTGTGATTTGCTTCCTGCCTTTTAATTCTTTAATGGAAAGAGAAAATGAAAGTGACTCAAGAGCCTTAGATGGTAACAACTGCAGCCCCTGAAAGGGAAAACCAAACCAAACCAAACCAAAAAACACCCACCATTCAGATAAACTCCTGAAAATCCAAAGATGTGTAAGTAAGGTGAAAGAGAGCAGTTATGTCACTGGGTTTAGGATGGCTCATTCCACAGCAATAGTCATTTGAGAGCCAAACACAGCTTTGACCTTTGCAGCAAGGCTGGCATGGTAGAAATATCTACGCCACAGACACCTATGCACTTAACTTTCTTTCTTTTACCACATTCAAGTGACTTCATTAAGTGACCTGATGCAGACGTTGTCTTTGACCCAGCGTTTTAAATGACCACTAGTAGGAGGAAACACTGGGGGCTAGCTTCCACACGTCTTTTCTGAGTACAAGCTTCATGTCTAGACCCTTCGCATCCAAGTGTGTTGAAATGACCAAGCTCTGCAGTGGGCTGCTGTCTGAGGTGCCACAGGTAGTTTTTAGGTGGCATTCCTAAGTGGAGGAAGAACATCATCTTTTCCTTTCCCCTTCCAGTTGTCACACAGAGAGATAGAATGGCAGCAGCTCAGTCGGCCACTGGACACAGGTAACAGTCAAATCTCAAGGATGGCAAGCAATAGGCAGAAGCAGCCTCCCTCTCTAATGATGGTGGAGCCACGTTCCTGGACCACTCGTCTTCAGACTCTGAAGGACACAGTCAAGTCCCAATTCCTTTGTTCCAGTGTGAAGTTGCTATTCTGTCATTTATCTAATCTGATCGTATAGACCACTTTAGGATGGCAGATCTGAAATTTCTAACTGTTGTCCCAATCTCCCCCGTCATTCAAATTCGTACACCCATAGGCCTATTTATATATTTACTTGGACATGTAGCAAATACGTTGAAGTAAATGTGTGTAAACTCACACCCCTGGTGTTACTGAAATACGTTGAAGTAAATGTGTGTAAACTCACACCCCTGGTGTCACCGACTCTGAATTTACGTTTTCACTTTCTTGCTCACTGTAGTCATTGGACACTTCCCCTTGTCAGTCACTTGAGTTAACACCCTCCACGCCATATTCATTCTCCTCACTCTGGTATACCCCACCTAGGCATCTGTCCATCATATTAACTTTATTCTAGGTGCCTTAGCTCTCATTTTTATAATTACCTCCTCCTCACTCTTCATTCCTCTCAGTGGTGAATGTGAATCCTTTAAAATATGTTAGCTAATATCCATAGTTTGCCCCTAAGACTTCTGATGGCTTCTTAACTCAGAGTTAATCCAAAGTCCGCCCTCTTTTCTCAGTCCCTATATAATCTCACACGTGATGTGGCCTGACCTCACCTGCTGCTTTGCGGACCTTCATCTTTTTTTTTTTTTTTTTAAAGATTTATTTATTATGTTTACAGTGTTCTGTCTGCATGTTTGCCTGCAGGACAGAAGAGGGCGCCAGATCTCAAGCTCTCATCATAGATGGTTGTGAGCCACCATGTGGTTGCTGGTGCCAGATCTCAAGATCTCATCATAGATGGTTGTGAGCCACCATGTGGTTGCTGGGAATTGAATTCAGGACCTCTTGAAGAGCAGTCAGTGCTCTTAACCCTATCTCTCCAGCCCCGACCTTCATCTATTTTTTTTATCAGACACATGGCCCATTCTTTTCCTTATCCATCTCTGCTCCAACTATAGGTTTTTAGTTCTGCTGTTGGTGAAGCCTGGAAGACTCTTTGTTCTAGATATATACATGTCATGTTCCATCCAGCCTTAGGTTCTCTTATAAGAGAGAAACACTCTCTGCCATCATAGAGAAAAATAGCCACCCACTGTTCCTGGGGGAGGGGGCTGTTCTTGCACCACTATGTACAGAACAGGCACTCCTGCCACCACAGCTGCATTATCCATTTAATTTTTCCTGTGGCATAAATCAACACCTGACATATTACATAGTCATGTTTCTTTCCATTCCTTGAACCAGATTGTAAGACCCACGCCAACATTCTCTTTGTTTTACTTATTATTACATTGCCAGAAACTCAAGGTATATCTGGATTAGATCGCAGAGTCATTATTTGTGAAATTAGTAAATAAAAATATTCACTATAAACCTATGTAGAGAATTTTAAATAAGAAGTAAAAAAAAGCCAAGTGGTGGTGAATCCACCCTTAATCCCAACACCATGGAGGCAGAGGCAGGTGGATCTCTTTGAGTTCTATCCTGGTATACAGAGTGAGTTCCAGGATAGTTAGAGCTACACAATGGAACCCTGTCTTGAAAAACAACAATGACAACAAAAACAAACAAACAAACAAAGCAAAGAAGAGCCCCAAAGTGAAGGAGAATTTATAAGAGATAGACATTATGAAAAACAAGTCAACACCAGAGGGAAATTATCATGAAGATGTAACCAACCGTCTTATTAAATAAGAAACACAGAAACAATGTAAAAAAGAAAGCCAAGAGGTCAGAGCTCAGAGCTAAAATCTCACCCTTCCTCCTGCTGTCCCAGCTTCGCGAAAGAGAGCTACTTCCTGTCTGTTCGTTTTTTTTATAGTATGTTGTTCTGCCTTCTCATTGGTTGTAAACCCAAACACATGACTGCCTCGTCACTGTCTGAATGTACAGCCCCCTAGTTCTTAAAGGCATATGTCTCCAATGCTGGCTATATCCCTGAACACACAGAGATCTATGGGATTAAAGGCGTGTGCCACCACCGCCACACTCTTGCTATGGCTCTAATAGCTCTGACCCCCGGACAACTTTATTAACATACAATCAAAATAATATTTCAGTACAATTAGATTACCACCACAGAAAGGTCAAGATAGGTTCTGAGTATTTCCACATGCAAAAGAATTTAAAGAAAGCACACTATCTGTCTTTGGATTTCTACTGCAGTGATGAAACATCATGACCTAAAGTAACTTGGGGAGCAAAGGGTTTATTTCACCTCAGAGCTTTTAGTCCACCATCCAGGGAAGTTAGGGTAGAAACTCAGGCAGGGCAGGAACCTGGAGATAGGAACTGATGCAAAGGCTGTGGGGAGCACTGCTTACTGGCTTGCTTCCTACAGCTTGCTCAGTCTGCCATCTTATACTGCCCAGGACCACCTGCACAGGGGTGGCACCACTCCAAGTGAGCTGAGCCTTCCTATACCAATCATCAGTCAAGAAAATGTACTGCAGGCTTGCTCACAGAGCAATCTGATGGGCTATTATCTCAACTGAGGTTCCCTCTTCCCAAAATGACTCCAGCTTGTGTCAAGTTGACATAAAATTAGCCAGCACAGTACCAGTTGGCAGTGAAAAAAGAGGCAATAGTCCAAGCCATATAATTATATTTGAATCTTGATCCTAGATGTGGCATAAATAATACATGGAACAGCCAACCTTAAAATCTGTGAATGGAGTCATTAAATGCAATCAAGGAACTTGCTTTGTTCACAAAGACTCAAGTTGGACTTTTAAGCATTACAGAATGTAAGCAAAGCAAGTTCAGAGTTAGGAAAAGCTTGCTGTATCCTGTTTGTGGGCCACTTTTACACTGGCTTTTTGCCAAAGCTGTGAATTTGACTTAAAAATTGTTTCATTACTAAGCCCATTACTTTGGAATTTTGGCAGAATCAGGGAGTTTTCTGTGGCATTCTACTATCTAGGCCACCACTGAAAAAGTGAGGTAAAAGATACAAAGCAGATCCCTTGAATATACATTCTGTTTGTGCACTTAGTTTTAGTGACCCATGGGTCACAGACTCTCAAAGTCCAAACCAATGACCTCCTTTCTCTGTGCAAAGCTATGAGCCCAATCCCATGGGACATTCAGAAGGAGGTCCTCTGTGGCCTCTGTCTCCAGAAACATAAAGATTACCATTTTGTTGTGACAGTGGGGTTATAGTTGTGTTTATTTATTTTTCCCTTCATTTATTAAAATTTCCATTAAGGATATGAATTATTTTGCAATATAAAGAAACAAAAGTTATTTTTGAAAATGAGAAATCTTGAAATCATTTGGCTTTCCTATTAAAAAAAATAACCAGGAAGTGCATTCGCCAATAACTCTAACTGGATTGCTATTATAATGGTGTGGTTTAAGAACCCCTGAACATATCAAGGAATGAAAACACAGTTATAACCTTACTTACAACATAGACACTCCTCTTTGCAAACAGACCCTCTCCCCTGATTCACACACTAGAGTCAGCCCATTAGCAGTTGTTTTCACAGAATTTGTGTTATGAAGAGACTGCTTGATGTAAAATGAAATCCTGTCACCCTTTCATCACACTCCTTCTTCGAATATTCCTATTGTCTGTTGAGGTCTGTGATCTCCATTTCCAAGCTTCCTCCCCAGAAGGCAAGAACTTGAGAGTTTGGATCACGCAAAGAGAGAAGAGCTTCAGATGAGTTAATGGTGCCCATTAAAAATATCTGCCTAACTCTTACACAGAGAAACCCTGTCTCAAAGAAAAAATATATCTGCCTAAAATGACTTTTGTATTCTATAGATTTCATTTCTTTTTCATCATTATTTGCCAAAATAATGAAGAACATTCTTTCTAATGTTGAAGGGAATGTTAGCAAGGATAGTTATCTCTAAATGTCAGAGAACTAATTTTAGCAACGGAAATAAAATTTAAGCAGGAAAAATAGTGCACTATTTTCCTAACAAAAGAAATAAATAGCAAGTTCTAGAATCAAGTATAGCACATGCAATGCTCTGAGTCCCATATAAGAGCCTGAAGAAAAGAAAAGTAATGGGTCAAATTTGTTCCCGAATTGTTGGAGAAACACGGGATCCAAAGGACAATACCTCCTGTCTAATGGAAAAATATTTTTATTGAATTTTGGCTGCCATAGAAAAAAATCAGAGAGGTAGAAAAGACCTCATTTGCCATAGAGTTGTCTAGATGCTCAACTTAAAGATCAGAAACAAGCATTCAAACCAAAGCATATTATTTACTTAAATATGCTTGGCGCCTGACAGTTATTTGAGAATTTTCTGTCTTTTCTAAAAAAGTAAACCGGAAGAATTCATTCTTACTCAGTGGAAGACAAGTCATTAGGAGAAAGTGATGACCAACAATGTGAGGGCATCATCCCATGAAGAAGAGCATCCAGTCTCTTGGCTTTGTCATAACTAAGGTTCCAACTGTGGCCCCCATGGTCCATCTAGACCACTCCTTGGATATATGTCCAAGGGAATCCAGTTCAGCACATTGCATAGACACTTCCATTTTCATGTTTGTTGCTGTACTATTCACAAGTGCTGAGATAGGGACCCAGCTTAGATGTCTATTAACAGATGCATGACTAAAGAGATGTGATATCTACCTACCCATCTGTCCATCTATGTGGTTGATATATTGTGCACCCCAATAAACTTATATGGGGTCAGAGAACAGAACAGCCACTAGATAGACATAAAAGCCAGGCATGGTGACACACACCTTTAATTCCAGGACTTGAGATCTCATGTCTTGCTTGGGAAAGACACACGCCTTTAATCCTGGAAAGTGATGGCAGGAAGCAGAAAGGTATACAAGGTGTGAGGACCAGGAACTAGAGCTTTTTAAACTTTTAGGCTTTTGAACAGCAATTCAGCTGAGATCCATTTGGGTGAGGACTCAGAGGCTTTCAGTCTGAGGAAACAAGACCAGCTGAGAAATTGTCGAGGTGAGGTTGGCTGTGGCTTGTTCTGCTCTGATCTTTCAGAATTTATCCCAATAGCTGGCACCGTGGTTTTTTTTTTTATTATTAATAAGACCTTTTAAGGTTTGTGTTACACATCAATCCAACACATGCATGACATGCGTTGTGTGCACATGTGACAAAAAAAGCAGAAGTGGACTTGTGTGCTGGGAGCAGGGGAGGGAAACACAAGGTACAATGATATGTATGTATGAAAATTTCATAGTGGAACCTAGTCCTCAGCTGTAGCACGAATCTTCAAAGTTCTTATTAATAAAACCAAACCCGAGGCCAGTTATTGGGGTGAATACTGGAAGGTCAGAGAGACAGAACAAGCCATAGCTATCTCACCTCGCCGGATCCTCAGTTGGTCTTGTCTCCTCAGACTGGAGGCTTCTGTGTCCTCATCTCAATGGCTCTCAGCTGAACTGCTGCTCAAAAGCCTGAAGCTTAACCAGCCAAATGCTTAACCAGCCACATGCTTAACCAGCCAAATGCTTAACCAGGCCAAATGCTTCTAGTTTTTGGTCCTCACGCCTTATATACCTTTCTGCTTTCTACCATCACTCCCTAGGATTAAAGGCATGAGTCACCATGCCAGGCTGTTTCCAATGTGGCCTTGAACTCACAGAGATCCCAGATGGATTTCTGCCTCTGGAATGCTAGGATTAAAGGCGTGTGCTATCACTGCCTAACTAGTGGCTTTTCTGTTCTCTGACCCCAGATAAGTTTATTAAGGTACACAATATTTTGGGGAATGCAATACCACCACACTCAGCAAACCAAATCTTAAAAAAATTTAAAAAAGAAAACATAACAATTGCAAGGGACTGTGTAGCTGGGAAGTGAGTGGGAAGGAATAAATAATGTAGAGGTTAAGACAGCTCAACTAAGAGAGAGATCTGTTGAGCATGTCTACAGCAGAATTTTGAGCAAGGCAGTTTGCCTTTCTAACTTCCCCCAGTGGAGTGAGATAATGAGGGTACTTAGCTCATATTCTTACTGAGGAAGAATAAGCATAAAATTCTGGCCTGGAGAGAAGGATAAACACATGCAAGAGGTTACAGGGAATAAATAAACAATGTCAGAACGGTTAATCAAAAACTCCAAGAGAACATCACAAAACAACAACATGGCAGTGATTAATACTCATGACCCCAAAATAACTCCTGATATCAACTGTCTTAGTTCCTCAGTAAAGAGACAGACTATCAGACTGGATTAGCAAACAGGAATTATCTTTTTGTTTTTTTCCAAGAGATATGCTTCACCATCAACTGTAGGTACTATCTTGGGTAAAAAGATGAAAAAAGGTATTTCAAAGCAAATGAGACTAAGAAAAAAAGAGGTGTAATCATTATAATATCTGATAAAATATCTAATAAAATACATTCACATGTCCACCCAGACACAAACTCATCCTCGATGCTCAGAATGGAGTAGAAAAGCTGCTTATGACAGGGAGTCTCTCAGGGAAAGGGACATTCTGAACACCTGCTGTCTTGCACAATCTGGAGTAACTTAGTCAGGGCACAGCCTGATCTCAGCTACACTAAGGCATTGATGTGAATAATGCTCCCCATGCAGCCCCAGTTGGCATTTGGGGAACAGTATAAGAAGACTCACCAATGCTGAAGTGGTAATTCGTATGTTTGAGAACCAAATTATATATGTTTATCAGGACAATAATTAAAGTAGGTAAACATTGGTAAAAAGGAAACATAGTGGACAGACTCTTGTTTACTTATTATTAAGTTAATGATCTGCCTATCTATTTGTGTTAAATGCAGAGGGATACTTAACAGGAAAACAAATTTATCTCTTGATTTGTTACTTTTTCTTGATTTGTTACTTGTGGAATATTCCTTTACACTGTGTAAAGATGTATCACTGTGATTGGTTAATAAAGAGCTGAGTGGCCAACAGCTAGGCAGGAGGTGTAGGTGGGACTCCTGGGGACAGAGAGCTCTGGGAAGAAGAAAGTAGGAGTTGCCAGCTGGACAGAGGGAACAAACACGCAGGAGGAGAGGTAAAAGCCACGAGCCACGTGGCAACACAGATGATTAGAAATGGGTTAATTTAAGGTAAAAGAGCTTGTGGGACAAGCCTAAGCTATAGGCCGAACTTTGATAATTAATAATAAGTCTCCGGGTCATTTTTTGGTAAGCTTGGTGACCCAAAGAAAAATCCATCCACAGTTACTTTTTGTAAATATCCAACAATTGCTAATGATGCCTGTCTCTCATATATGTTAGCAGTCTAAGAGAGCTCTTTCACAAGACAAACCCATTTCTTAATGAAGGCGCTCTTGGAGAAAGCCTGTGTGAGTTCATGTGGGTGTTGCTTTGCCTGGAAAGTACAATTGCCTTTAGTTGTTTGCCAATGAATCAAAGTAATTAAAATGTCATTGGCTTACATGAAGCTCCGATGAGTACCCAGCCAGTCATTCATCAGGGAGCAGAATCCCTGCATTGGGCTCTCTTCTGATGGAACCAGCTGGCACTCTGAGTCCACAGAGAATTACTAGCATTATTTGACTTAAAAGTGAAAATATGATTCCACGTACTGACGAGTTCACAGTTCTCCTGACCTCAAATAATAATGCTACAGGCTCTTAGGACTAATTTATGTTCAGATTTTATAATAAAATCAGGTAATATGGTTTATGTGCTTCTGATGACCTTCTGAGTCAGGTAGGAGCTGCAAACTCATATCTCAAGATTGACTTCCGGGCAGGTTTTGATATGCTTACACACTACATTGTTCTACAAAGTGCTCTTTGAAAACTATGGCTGATTTTCAGTTCTTTGTACCCATACATTCCCTGTAGCCCACACCGTTGACTTTACTGTTTATTCACTCAAAGGGCTGGGCCTGAACAACAGCTGTGACGTTTGGCAGAAGAGGAATTCTCTGGTCTGCCCCACCCTCCTTCATGTCCCGACTTTTGCTCTGAGATTGTTAGCTACCGTTTGTCATTATGCCTACATTGCTGTATTTATGATAGTAGAGTCAAAGGCAAAACATTCTTATAAAGATTGCCATTAGAGGATTTCATCAGTAGTAAATAAAATTTCATATCAAAATCTATTTTACATGGCTCCTTACCATGTGTTTACCTATACCCACTTCGGAAGAAGCCAGGCTGCTGCGCTCGTGACTCAGAGCTACTTCTTCCTGTGCAGTGTGATGGTTCTGATCCTTCATGAACTGTCTGCAGCATGGTTGCTCTTTTACTTTATATGCTTTTTTAGGTTTATTTATTTAATGTATGTGCATGATTGTTTGGAGTGCATGTATATGTGTACACCTTGTGTGTCTCTGGTGCCCACGAGCATCAGAAGAGGACATTAGATTCCCTGGAACTGGAATTATGGATGGTTATGAGCCACCATGTGGGTGCTGGAACCAAACTCAGCAGTAAGTGCTCATAAGCATTGAGCCATCTCACAGCCCCAGCAGGCTTTTTCTGACTAATAGTAGAAAGTATTGATGGCAGCAGTCGAATTTCTCTCCAGTACTTTTAGCTGGTTCTTTGCTGTTGTTAATATTTTATCTTAACAGAGATGCCCTATGGTTATTCACACTACCGTTGAATAATCAGCACTATGACTTTGTCTCACAGGTTACAGAGCTAATAGCTGTGTTGGCAATTACATTTTTTAAATTGAGAATTTCATAATGCATTAATGTCTTCTGATCAAACACACCCCATCTCTTCCTGACAATTCCTCCCTTACTTCCCCCACCACTTTCTGAATCCCCCAAATTTGTGTGTTCTGAGGGGGTTAGACAGGCAAGCAAACCCTGGGAAGAGATGAGAATGAAAAGCTGGTACAGATTGACTTTGTCAACCTGGATCAGACTTTGGGGAATCTAATGCCAGGCAGTTCAGAGTACAATTTTGGAAAAGGGTTCCAGGCAACAATCAGTCCAACTCCTGGTGCACAATAAAGCTTAAGGTGTGACTACATAGAGACTCTTTTACAAAGTACATGTGACCATGAGGGTGGGTTCTGTAGCTGAAAGGCCTAGAATCTATTGTGGTCTCTGACCAATAGCACAGAGGTCAGCAGGTCATAAAGTGCATGTGACATCTCTCCTAAGGATGAGTAATGGTCTAGGGAGGGAAGAGTTTGGAATGAGCATTCTGGGGAATTAGGGTGAGGTCTACTTCCACAGATAAAGATCACCAGGTCATTAACAACTTTCACTCTCAGCTTTCTGGATGGAATATAGGTATTTGATTTTATCTCCTCCATTGAGGAGACACCCCTGTGTGATTAACGTTCCTGGTTCTCTTAGTGTTTCTCTGTGAGCACAAGGCCCTGGTCCCCTCTCCAGTGTTCTCCCTGCTTCCCCTTTTAAACATACTAAGTCCATTTAGTGATGCTTGTATATGCATGGTTGTTGGATCACCTTCTGGAACATGGGCAGCCTCTCAGGGTTTACATCCTAGAAAATGGACTCTCCCTCTCTTAACAACTATCAGTCACCAATAGTTCCTCAGATAGGGGTGGGACTTTATGAACTCTTACCTCATCCATGCTGGGATTTTCACTGCCTTGATCTTGTGCATACAGTCATGGCTGCTATGAGTTCATGTGTTCAGACACCCTGTCATACCTGGCAGATACTCTTGTGCTGCAGACGCCCACTACTTCTGCACTTACATTCTTTCCCTCACCTTTTCTGCAATAACCCAAGGTTTGGTTCCCAGTATCTACATGGTGGCTCACAGGTGCCTGTGACTCCAGTTCCAGGGAATCCGACATTCCTGGAGCCTGGGCTCTTGCAGGCAGGTGGTACACATAAACTCATGCAAGCATATATACATATACATAAAAAACACCAAAAAAAGAAACCAGAGAGATGGGCTGTGTTCACTTGTAACCTCCAGCTTGTCCCTGCATGTTCTGGGAAACCCCATTCCTGTCTCTCCAAACCCCGCCCACTCAGAGAATCTCCAAACAAAGGGAAGGCACCAAAAAGCCCAGGTCTGCATTCTTGGCAGCTAAGGCAGCTTCCTCCCCAGAAGTTGCTTCAGTCCAAATCCCCACCTAAGTGCTCAGCTTTTGATGATACTTGGGCACAAACTCTGCTTGTGGCAGGCATATCATCACCCCTTGCCTACAACCTATATAATCTCCCTGCTTTAGTTCGGGTGTGAAGCTTCTCTGGCCTTTGATCTCTGGGACTGGAGAACCAGTCTGGGAATTGCTTTGCTCAAATACACCTGTTATTACACTTTTTCAATTCAGTTTGATCTAGCAGAGAAATCTATTATCAGGGGGCAGAAAACTTATTAGGTTTCTTAAACAAAATCTTAGAACAATGTCTTTCTCAAGGTGGGAAGTGGTATTATTTTGGGAATTTTTCAGTAACTGAAGCTGGACAAGGTTGTTTTGGCATCATGGATGCTTAAAAATAAACCCAAAAAGTTTCTGGTACTTCATACCGTGAAATTATAATTCTGAGTTTTTTCACTGAAGTAATTCACTATTAGACACAATCAACCTAAATCAAGTGATACTTTAACCAGTGGCTATATAACACTAAAATAACAGATCAACTTAAAAAAAATTAACACCAAGAATATTGGGTTTGTACATAGTTGTTTGACTGATGGGCCTTTTCATATTTTAATATTCCATTGCAACATCTTAGGAGTTATAGCCACAACTTCACAAGATGGTGACACACACACACACACACACACACACACACACACACACACACACAAGTGTTTAGGGTGCAAGATTGTACCATCAAAGCTATAGGATTCTGAGTCAATGAGTTGGTTCATCAGGTGAAGGTACTTGTTGCCAAGTCTGATGATCTGAGTTTGATCCTCCAAACTCACATGATAGAAGGACAGAACTAACTCCTGAGAGTTGTCCTCTGACCTCCACATATATACCATGGCATGATATAACCATCAAATAATAAATAAATGATTAAAAAAGAGAAAACGATAAGATTTATCTCCTACACTCATAGTTATATCCTCACCATTAACTCTGAGCTGAGGTCAAGACTTTCCAAATTCCTGGTCTAGGTCCTTTTCTTTCTTGATACACTAACATGTTCTTGTGTTGTGTTCTGCATAAACCATGCTTGGGACAATACTTCTCAGGAGTCGAAATCCTAAACCTCTTCCCACCCTGATAAAACCAGTGTTGTGTGTAATTGAGTGCTTTATCAATTGCTTTTTAAAAACTCCTTTTATCTATTTGAGTTGATGGGATTCAGATTCACCATAGGAACAAATCTCTGGGTGTGCCTTTGAGGGGTTTTCTGGATTAGATTAATTGTTAAGACACACTGTCAGTGTGAATGGTATCACTCTGTAAATGGGTCCCAGACTGGGATTCCTTGTAAGGTGGTCCTGCCAATGCATAGCTAATGCATGAAGCCATGAAGGTGAATCCTATGATGCAATGGAGAATCTAGAATTTCTGAGGTACCAGAGCCATGGGGCATCTTCTTTGATCAGATATTTTCTTACTCTGCTCCCATCTTTCAATGAGAATGTTTAATTTGTGCTATTGTTATGTTGGAAATATGTAACTTATTTTTTATGTTACATGGGCTCACTATTCAGAGATTGCTCAGATTTCAGAAGAGTTGCAGTTAGACCTTTGAACATAATTGGAATAGTTAAAGACCTTGGGGACTTTCAGAGTCGGGCAGTTATGCATTGTTAGATGACCATGAGATTAGGGGGACAAGGGGTGGAATGTTTCAACTTAAAACCTGAAAGTGTTATCTATGTATGTCAGGTTGACAAGGGATAGGCTTGTGATGGCTAATCTCAATAGCCAATTTGATAGGATTAAAAACCACCATGGAAACAAATCTCTGGGCATGCCTTTGAGGGATTTTCTAGTTTTAATTGAAGTAGAAAGACTTAATCTTAAATTTGGGTAGCACCATTATATGCAATGGGATCCCAGACTACATGAAAACTTCCGTAAGAGTCACCTTCCGTTTGATTGTGGACTTTATTTGACCAGCTGCCTAATGCTTACGATGCCATCCATGCCTTCCTAAAAACGATGGACTGTATTCCTGTAATTATAAGCCAAAATAACCCCCCTCTTTTTTTTTAAATTGCCAGTTTTGAGGGGAGTTTTATCACAGCAACAATGGAAGTAAGTGACACAACCTATGATAAAGATTCTGCAAGGCTGACTGATTAATCTGAACTTTGTGCTTGTAGAAAGTTGGGATGTTGTAGTTCTAGAGTCAAATTTATCTTGAGCTTTCTGTAGTCTCCTTAATAGACAATCATTGTCACTCCTATGCCCGACTCAGCATTTTTCTGACTGTAAGAGGAAACCTCTGGTATGTATTCTTATTATACTACTAGCTTACAGAACTTTGGCAAATATCACTAATTATTTTTCAGTGGTGAATTAGAAGTCTTAGGCAATAGAACTGAAGGTAATAAATAAGTAGCCTGCTTAACCTGAAATTTAGAAATGTTTAAGTAAATCAATGAAAAACCTAACTTATAGGACTGGAGAGATGGCTTAGAGGTTAAGAACACTTATTTTTCGTGCACAGAATACAATTTTGGATGCATATGGTGTCTCACAACCATCACTTCAGTTCCAGGGGATCCAGTGCCCACTTCTGGCCTCCAAAGGCACCATGCATACATGTGCCATGTATGTGTACATGCAGGTAAAACACTCAAACACACAAAGATATTGAGAGGCATAGGATTTTGATAAGCAAATTCTAGATAAAGAAAAACTTTATGCCAAGAATAAAGATTAATTCTGTAGAACCAAAGTTTTATGCACCCCTTCCTCTGGTCTATTCTTTTCTACTTTTGCCTCCAACCAAACAAACAAAAACAAACAATGAAACTAAACAAAATAAACTAAGAATAAATGAAAACCTTCAGCTTCCTCTTGTGTTCTGTTCTATTAAAACTGCAAATCACAAAATTCTACATAAAAAGAAAAGATGGCTATGGACTGTTTGGAAATTAAACCCAGAGGCAGAAGGGACCCCATGCTATCCAAGCTCCCTGGAAAATAACTGAATTTAAGGCTTGATGGCATTTCTTGAGTTATATCAGGATTCTTTGGGGCTTGGTGATTTGTCAAAAAAATTTCAATCACCCTTATGACACACAAAATAGGATTTTCTGATTTTTATTAAAAACTTTAATTTGTAAAGTGCTTTCTCTTCTGGATAGTTCTTAAAACCTGTAAACATAGTAACCTAAATATGCATAATAGACTTCCCATTTTTACTCTTGTGCCCTTGAATGTATTCTTCTTATAGCTCAGAGGTATAGAGATGTAAATTTTCCTTTCTTTTGACTGGGTGCATTGTGATTTAATGTAATTGTTATGTATGATCTTTTTATGTGATTGTTTATGTGTCATTTTTTCTGTTTGTCTGTTAGACCATGTATGTCTATAATTAATACTTAAGATCACTAAATGAAACCCATTATAGCTAAAGTTCAGGGCTATAAGAAAATTGTCAAACTGGCTTTATTATAAAAAAAAAATCTAAAAGAAATATGTCTACCTAAGTCAGTAGTTCTCAACCTTCCTAACTCTGTGACCCTTTAATAAGGTTCCTCATGTTGTGGTGACCAACCATAAAATTATTTTTGTTGCTACTGTAATTTTGCTACTGTTATGAATTGTAATATAAATATCTGTTTTCCAATAGTCTTAGGTGACCTCTGTGAAAAGGTCATTCAACCCTCAAGGGGGTTGAGACCCACAGGTTGAGAACCACTGACCTAAGTTATCACCTTTGGAAGCTGAAACAGAGATAAGTCATTATATTAAACTTGTAAAGTTTCCTGAGACAGAGACCATCTCTCATATGATGACAATAATCCATGGTGTGAGGTTTCAGCAGTCATCTAGGGGTGGGGCCTTGTGAGGTTTTCCCCCATTTACTCTGGCATGTCAACTGGTTTTGTCATTGTGCAGATCTTATTTAGGCAATGTCAATGTCAAGACTGCATAGGAGCAGCTTCTCTCTCATGGATGCACAGAAGACACCATCTGGAAGTAGACATCCTGCCCCCCTGGCTCTTATAATACCCCCCCCCCCATCTCCCATGATGTTCTTTGAACCTTAGGTGTAGAGACTGTACTATAGATGTATCAGCTGGGGGAGTGTATCAACATGGTGTTGTTCTGGGCATTTTAGCTGTCGTGGATTTCTGTAGTGGTCTCTGTCTTTGGTGCGAGGATGAGGACTGAGAGCTAAACTTACTCTGGATATAAGGGCAGGTATGAGATTATATCTTAGTAGCCCACATTTTCAGATTAAATGAGCACTCGAGATATCCATTGCATCTTGTTGTATGTAACATATTTTTCCTGGAGAGACTCAATACACACACACACACACACACACACACACACACACACACACACACACACAGTCTACTCACTCCAGTAGGGAACCCTCAACAGACCAAAGTAATCACTGCCACTGCATCAATGTCCGACTTGGTGAACTGATGAGTTCTTACAGGGGTTACTAACAGGAGTAAGGGGGAGGGGTTGCTCACAAGGAGCAGAGGTGACTCAAAAGCAGCTGCATCACC
Source organism: Peromyscus leucopus (assembly GCF_004664715.2). Classification (NCBI taxonomy): domain Eukaryota; kingdom Metazoa; phylum Chordata; class Mammalia; order Rodentia; family Cricetidae; genus Peromyscus; species Peromyscus leucopus. The sequence continues at coordinate 67,560,137 of NC_051079.1, read as the reverse complement.
ACCGAGCACTCCTCAACATGGGTGGCTCTTGGAGACTGCAACCCTGGAAAGCTTGATGAAGTCTTGCTTGGGGATGGCTGGTCAGAGTTTCCAGCTCCAGTAACTGTTTGCTCCTTTTTTTTTTTTTTTTTTTTTTTTTTTTTTTTTAAGATTTATTTATTATGTATACAGTGAGTGTTCTGTCTGCAGGGCAGAAGAGGGAGCCAGATCTCATTGTAAATGGTTGTGAGCCACCATGTGGTTGCTGGGAATGGAACTCAGGACCTCTGGAAGAACAGGCAGTGCTCTTAACCTCTGAGCCATCTCTCCAGCCCTGTTTGCTACTTTTTTATACTGCCATATGGGTTCTCAAGACTCTTTCAAGTTTCTGTTTTGGACATGTGTTTACATTTCTCCTCTGGTAGCCTGTAGAGTGCCTTCCTGTACCAAAGACAGTAGAATGTAGGGGTGGAGTATATGTATGTAGGTATAAGCTTGACTTCTCCATGTTCAATGAGTTGTGCAGGTGTCTTCTGCAATGGGGCCTTGCTGTCAGTTTGTGGAGAGCAACCTATAGTCTTGGCAACAGCCTGGACTGTTTGAGAATTCCCATGGGACCCCTTTGGCCAACGCTCAGATGTAACCCAATTCCAGTATTGGAAGCATCCTTTGGTGACTAGAGATGGCCAACTGGAACTCTGTGTCCCCAGTTATTTGGTGATTTCATTTAGATTGCCTTCATATATGTATATATTTTAGAAAACTTCTACTGTATTAGGTTTCCAAACTACCCCTCAAAGGCCCCTAATTTTAGCTCTCTCTCCTTATTCCCTCTCTCAATCTCTTCTCTCCTTCCTTTCTTCTCTTGATCTTCCCGTTCTAGCTTCCTCCATCCATCCATGTTTATCTATCTTATTTCCCTTTCCTAAAGAGATATATCTGTTCCCTCTAGCCCCTTACTCTATACCTATCTTCTGTGGTTCTATGGATTGTAGCTTGGTTATCATCAACTTAACAGCTCATGTCCAGTTTGGCAAGCACATCACATACATTTAATGATATAGTAATGGTGGTTTTCCACTGGGGCCTAAGACCACCTCAGCCATTGGTTTTTGTGTAAGTTCTCAGTATCAGATGTGAATTTCCCCCTGTGGAGCAGGCCTTAACATCCAATCAGAAGGTTGGTTTAGCCGTAACCACTTGCAGCACCATTTCAGTAGCTGGCACTCCCACCATGACACATGTAGGACCCACAGCTGAGCTGGACTTCTGGGCTTAATCCTCCCCAGCATCCTTAGCAGTGACTCCTAGCACTACAGGAGCTAGCTCACAGGGAGGGGACCATTCAGGCCCAGTCCTAGCTTTATTTCTCTAAATTCTGCAGCCAACATGCACAACATCTTCAGCAATAGGGTCCTGTCATTCAGTTCCGGAAGGCAACCAGCAGTGGTGACAATTATTGGTGAAATTATTAAGGCCACTCCATTTAGTTAAAAGGAAGATTTATTTAGTGGGCAACTTACAAAAAGGGAAAGGTAGGTCGCAGGGTCTGGGGAAGGTGTATCACAATCCAGTGGTGTTCTCTGGAGCTCTGCTCGGTCCATCTCCACCGTTCAGGGTCCCGGCACAGAGAGAGCGTTCGCCCATCCAGGTCTCCAGGTGCCTCCTCTGGCCCTGCCTTGTAGGCGTGACAGTTGCCAGAGTCTCAATGGGGGTTGGAACTTCCAGATACAAGCTGGAATGGCTACCCACTACATCACCCCCTTTTTGTCTAAATAAGAAGGTTCTAAACTAATACAAGACTATATACAAAGGAATGGTTATCAAATATTGTCCAGGAATAATGAGGGATAATGACCTAGATAAGATGGAACTACAACCAATGCAAACAATATCAAGCAAGAAACACATACTAAAATCCAGAGAAGTATAGAGCATAGGTAAATGGCATGTTATAAAGATCATTCCAAAAGGTGTCCTAAAGAACCTGAATCTAATACTTAATATATTCTATCTAAGATATTATGTATACTAAGTTGTAACTATAACTGCTAGTCTTCAATCCCATCAAAGACCTGAGAAGGAACATAATGGTACCTGAGAAATGGTAGATGGATGCAAGCAACTTTCAGGAATCTTGCCAAGAGTAGACCAAGACAGCTGGCAGCCTGGACAGTCACCTAATGTTTCTCAGCATTGTTGGTGCATTGAAATTGGCTACAGGCCTAGAGTATCTGACAGACCATTTTCAGAAGCAGGAATTCTGAAAGACCATCTTACTCTGTCTTGGCAGAGTACAGTGGTCACTTTCCTTGTGTCCCACTTGTCCAGAAAGGACAGCATTGCATTTGTACTGTCATCCGTCTGGACAAGGGCAGTTCTTTGCCCAGTAGGCCATTTTGTGCCAAAAAGACAAACTTCCAAATGGAAATGTCTTAGAAGCCCAACATTCTCTCGGTATCAAATTGGTGCAGCCAGGAGCAGAACAGAATTCTAAGTTATTTAAATGCCATATTTTCTAGGTCTATGAAGTGTTTGAAGATTACCTGTCCATCTGACCTATGTATCTGTAAATCTGGATAACCTAACTAACGTAACTATAGAGATGACAGGCATAGGTGACTATAAATCTATAAGTCTTATCTACTGAAATAACCTAAGGACTAAGGCTTCACGTAAACAATGTAAACAGTCTATAAGCAAATGTATGGTGAAGAATGATGACTTCTGCGGCGAGCTCCTCGGCCAGCAAGGAAGAACGACCACCACTCGAGGATTCTTCTCAGATCACACTTTATTGGAGTGCCTCTTGATTAAGGGAGAGCGGGAGGTGAGGGGCCCTGAGAACTAAATTGCTGCTGCTTATATAGGGAATCAGACAAATGTGCCGTACTGTGATTGGGTCCCGCCAGAATGCAAGCACGGGGAGCCACGGGATAGGCTGAGGACATAAGGTCGATTACCATACCCGCGCATGCGCAGGTCACAGGACACATAGTCCCGAGAGCATAGCCATATATGGAGTTGTTTACAACTAGGCTACCAGGAGGCCAGCGCCATCTTTGAATGGCGGCTCCCTACAGACTTCAAAATTGTGATAATACACAAGATATTTATAACAGAGGTAGGAATATATAGTGCGATATGCAATATGACAATAATCTTAAATATATATCAATATACCGAATATCCTAAACAGAAGTAGAACATACATAAAGTATGACAGAGATGAATTTACATTTGTGTCAATATAAAAATATTTTAAATAAGAGTAGAAATATATGTGCATTATAACAAATATAGTTCTGTATTTGTATCAATATACAAATTATCTTCGAAAAACCAAAAAAAAAAAAAAAAGTGCCGGGCGGTGGTGGCGCACGCCTTTAATCCCAGCACTCGGGAGGCAGAGGCAGGCGGATCTCTGTGAGTTCGAGGCCAGCCTGGGCTACCAAGTGAGCTCCAGGAAAGGCGCAAAGCTACACAGAGAAACCCTGTCTCGAAAAACCAAAAAAAAAAAAAATCTTAAACAGGAGTATAAAAATAGTTTACATTTGTATCAACATATAAGAATCCATAACATGGCCGGGCGGTGGTGGCGCATGCCTTTAATTCCAGCACTCGGGAGGCAGAGCCAGGCGGATCTCTGTGAGTTCGAGGCCAGCCTGGGCTACCAAGGGAGTTCCAGGAAAGGCGCAAAGCTACACAGAGAAACCCTGTCTCAGAAAAAAAAAAAAAAAGAATCCATAACAGTACAAATTACAGTGCAAATTATCTAAGGTTGCTATTATACTAAATTTGTTTACTAGTATATACAATGATCTACCATCATATCTTATACCTATCCATTCCATTTCTTCTTTTCCCTTTTTTTTAAAATACTGAGTCTAATATTTTCTTTCACCCCCAACCCTATAACCATCATCCATAACCCTGAGAATTATGAAACCTAAGGGAGAAGGGGCATCGTTTTCTTAGAATTGCTTCCTGCCGTTTAGGTGGTGATGTTATCTCTGTTGGGTACTGTGAGAAAGCTCAGATAGTTAAATCTCAGTTAGACTAACTGTAGGTTCTGCAGCAAGTTTTAGAGTAATGGGTAAGATTGTCTGAAATTCTGGCAACAAGTGTAGTATGATGATGATTACCATGGCATCATTCTGGATTGGGTAGAGTTGTTGTTGTTGGGGCCCCATCTTCCTTCTGGAGACTTCTGAGATTGTTATTGGAAAAACTTATTTGTTATCAAAAATGGGAGGTTTGGATTTAAAGAGGACATAGCATGTAAGAAAGGATTCTGAGAAATCAAGAGTAAGCATGGAGAGAATTAGAATTTAGAAGACAATGGTCCCTTTTTATTGGTTTCCTTCTGTCCCACACCAGAGAGCTCTTCTGACATGGGACTGAAGAATCTCTCAAACTTTTCTTTTATCAATATGCTTGGGTTTAGAGAAGGAGTGAGCCAGGTCTTTAGGGCCTCCTTGGTCAAAGCTTCTAGGGATATATCTGAGCACTGGCACTGGGAGTTTCAATCAATATCCTTAAGCTTTTTGGGAACATTTGTTTCTCCTGCAAAATATCCTTGTTACTGTTTGTGGACAGATTTATTTTTATTTTTTTTCCTTGGTCCGTCAGGTATGCTCACATGTTTTTTCAATTGCTCTCTAAATCTGTAAAACATTTAAAAGTTATTATTGTGTTGTTTATGTACAGTGCAACCTTTTCCCCCTAGAAGATGGGCAAAACAACAATGCAAACTCCTGAATCACCATCCCATTTTCCCTTAGTTCTCTTCCTCCCCACTCTCTGGTTCTTCCTATGGTTTCAAGTTCTTGAATTCCATGTGCCTTAGTTAGAGTTTTATTGCTATGAAGAGACACCATGACCATGATAACTCTTATAAAGGAAAACACTTAGTTGGGCCTGGCTTACAGTTCAGAAGTTTAGTTCATTATTATCATGGTGGGAAGCATGGTGGCATGCAGGCAGACATGGTGCTGGAGAAGGAGCTGAGAGTCTTACATCTGGATCCACAGGCAGCAGGAAGAGACTGTGACACACTGGCTAGGCTTGAGTATTTGAAATCTCAAATCCCACCCTCCAGTGACACTCTTCCTCCAACAAGGCCACACCTCCAATAATGCCATTCCCTGTGAATCTATGGGGGCCATTTTCACTCAGAGCACCACACCAGGAAGGGAGGGCTTCTCAGTGGGTATCTAAAGTGTATTCTCTTATTTTTCTTTTGTCCTAGCCAATGTCTATCACTAATCCTCTCCCTGATCCTCTCCTTTATCTAATTCACTTGCTAATCAGAGGTCAACGTGGGGGATGCTGCTGTATCTCCCTTCCTTGTAATTTTGCTTTACACAAACAAACTCTTGCTTGGCCCCTGTCTCTGCTTCAGATGAATTTCTTGCTACACACAGCAGTGGCCAGGCAATTTCTGCCACTGTTTGCCCACAGTCTTGGCTCTTGTGTGCTACTCTTTTCTCTAACTTTTAACTGTTTCCAAGGCATCTCTGTACTCACATGGTAAGCCTCACTCTCCACAAACAGGGTAGGAAATATAAACAAACTACGACATTAATTAAAATATAATTTGAAAGGATATAATAATAAGGTTACTGAGAAATATTAGTTACATACAAATAAGAAATTATGCTTCGAGGTTATGCCTCAATGTTACTCAAAGATGACTTAAAGATAGGTACCTCAATAATTGGTTTCTTCTAGATAATACAGAAGGATAAAGGACATATATTCATAGTGATAGACCCCAGACCCAGGGTACTACCTTCTCGGGTGGGCGCCCCAAGAACCCAGACTCCAGCCCAGTTAATGCAAACAGCAAGAGGTTTATTGATGCAGCTGTACAGTCGGGCTCCTCTTCTCCCAAGAGCAAGAGTCGTGCCCTACTGTAGCCACATGGGTACTTTTAAGGGGAAAGAAAAACCCATAAAAGCCATATGATTACAATTCCCATGCAATTTCCTTCCGGTTGGTTCATGTCTAGGGGCTACTTTCACAAGATTATGGCCTAATCACAGGGTAGGTACAATCACGTTCACATACACAATTTTCCCTGGAACCTCGGGGGGGGGGTAATCAGGGCAGGAGTGAAGGTTACACAAAGGTTACAGTGGTCTTTCCTGGAGCACTTGCAATTATCCCAGTCACAGGTGAACAACATATCTTAACAGAAATCTCCATACATTGTGGTAAGGGTGGTTGAGTAATGGCTGAGTCAGTTTGCTCTTGGAACTAACTTTTTAGTCCCTCATTCTCCTGGGGCTTGGGGGTGTAAACCTGAAGGGTTAGGGTCTTTCATTAGTTCTGATTTAGTTAGAACCTAAGTTTGCTGAAGTTTTACTTTTACAAACTTGCTCAATTGGGCCATTTTCTCATTAAATACTTCTTTTTCTTATCAGAAGAAGCAGATGTTTGTCACACTGACTTGAAGATATGACCTTGTCACCAGCTGCTCAGAGAGCAAGTCTTATTTGTTTTATGATAACTGGGGCTGTTTTTCTTTGCTTCTTAATTGCCGAAAAATGTAACTCAAAGATAACTAAGACCCACAGGTTTTTCTATGCTTCTGTGAACTCACTTAATTGCTTGGAAGAAGTTACTTGGGGAAGGAACTTAAAACCCATTTATAGATAAAAGTACATGTAAGTTTACAATATTATAGCCCACTCTCTGTAAACTGTGGGAAAGTTTTAGTCAAGCCTGAACCCTATTAAACACTAGCTAGGGTCCTGCTCATCATAATAAAGAGTGTCTCCTCCATTTTCTGAGTGCCTGGATAAATTCCCTGCTGGGTTGGATCCTTTTCCCATTACAGCCAAGCAGGCATGCCACCCCATAACATATCAATGGAGACTGCCATTCTGGGACCCCTCTCCAGATACCCCAAAGCCTGATGGTCCAGCCTTTTGTGTTTCATTACTCACTGCAAGAACCAGGTAACCATTGCTATAGCAACAAGGCACACTAAAATATATTATATGGGAAAGGATGGCTGCACTGGAATTTCCTCTGTGGATGCTCCATCCTCAGCCTCCTCAGCTTCAGTTGCAACATTTGATACTCACAGCCAACAATCACAATACCTCCCCAATTCATCTTTGGTTCAGTTGCATCCCTCTCCTGTTCTGGCAACAATTTTTTGTGTGACAGACTTTTCTTGGGAGGATACAACACAGGTCTATTCACCCCAGAAAGAGAGCACAAAAAGAGACCAAAATGGCCTCTGCACCAGTGTCCAACTCAGTGAACTGAGTTCTTACTGGGGTTAGTAACAGGAGTAAGGGGGAGGGGCTGCTCACAAGGAGCAGGGGTGACCCAAAAGCAGCTGCATCACCATCAAGCACTCCCCAACATGGGTGATGACTCTTGGAGACTGCAACCCTGGAGAGCTTGATGAAGTCTTGCTTGGGGATGGCTGGTCAGAGTTTCCAGCTCCAGTAACTGTTTGCTCCTTTTTATACTGCCATGTGGGTCCTCAAGAACCTTTCAAGTTTCTGTTTGACTGGAAATGTGACCTTTTGTTCATGTCCTGAGGCTCATGAGCCTCCCCTACTTTTCTGGAGTAAATATTTCAATTTGCAGGGTGTGTTACAATTTGGAAGAACATGTTATACAATGATTGTTAACCAGGATTAAATACTTGACAGCATTTATATTTTGCCACTGAGAAATAAATGGCAATATTACAAGATGACTGACTCCCATTTGAGTTCCATTCCTCCTTTTGACTGTAAAATGAAAAACAAATTTCAATTGTGTTTACAATTAATTTTCATAAGTTGGATTTCTAGTCTTTAACTCGTCACTAAGAAAAGTTTGTATTCTGGGGAAAGACAATTTTGTTAGAAAGAAATTTAAAATCATAGTATATCATTATTTGATTTCTTCTGTAATGTAACTTATTCACTTACTTTTCCCAAATAGAATCTGTTATATTAGCAAGATAAGAGGACAAATCAGATTACTAATAATAAATAGGAATTATGATATTTAGATTATATGTCAATCTTTCCTATAATTTAAACTAGCTACTTCATATGAAGTTGTATCTATGAAATCAAGCTTATCAATAAAAGAGAAAAACAAAAATGAATTAAACTAAATTTAAAGCTAATATTTTTTTCAGTCACCCTCTTGGTTTAGCAGGCAGAGTGTCAGTCTCTTAAGTGATTTCAAGTGTCCACAAATAACTGTAGACACGTGAGGAAACATGGTCTTGTTAAGGAGTATGACACACAAAATGATTTTCTTTTTGGTGGTTTGGATGCCTGCTGTCACCTATCTGCTACATTTACATTTTGTCTGTGTGTCTGTTCACAAATACACATGATTGATATGCACATGCACGTGATTGAGCAGTCCAGAAGTGGACACTTCACTTTGTCTCTTGAGACAGAGTCTTTCAGTGAACCAGAGCTCACCAGTTTGCCATGTCAGCTGGCCATCAAGTCCAGTAGTCTTCCCCTCTACCACTACTGGCCTGGCGCTATGTTTCCGACAGGGGCTGCTCTTCTCTGCTTTTTGTGTGGGTGCTGGAGATCTGAACTCAGGTCCTCACACGTAGGAAAATAGCAGTACGTTCTACTTCCAACTTTACATGTAATACTCCTTCAGTATCACATGTAAAATGCATGTCTGAGGCAGAGCGTGAAGAAAGGAACAACCCAGCCCTTGATCATGGGGGGAAAGTAATATTGATGTGGTCTAGGGCTTCTTCCTTAATGCCATTACCAATTCCTCTCCTCTGCAGATGCTCTCCTGCCTGCTCAGTCTCACATTTTTCAGGTCCTGGGAATTAGGCTTCCCAACACCATAGGGTGTAAGACAGTACCGTGGGGTGAAGACCGCGCGCCATGGGGTGAAGACCGCGCCATGGGGTGAAGACTGCACCGTGGGGTGAAGACAGCGTCATGGGGTGAAGACCACACCGTGGGGTGAAGACCGCGCCGTGGGGTGAAGACCGCACCGTGCCGGGTGAAGACCACACCATGGGGTGAAGACTGCGCCATGGGGTGAAGACGGCGCCATAGGGTGAAGACGGCACCATGGGGTGAAGACCACGCCATGGAGTGAAGACCGCATGCTGCCACTGAATACACAGAGTGTGGTGCTGGGCAGCGTGAGGTATTGCAAAACAACATTTCCAGAAAAGGAGCCTCTGTTACGTGGAACTTCAGGACTGTGGGACAATGGATGGCTGCAGTGATCTCAGGTGCCCAGGCAGACCTCTTTTATGCTGCTGTTGTCTCTGCAGGCCTGGATGCCCTTACTTTTCATAATGGCCTACTCAGTAATGTAAGTAGCCAACCTGTAAATAGTACGGGGAGTGAACCCATCACCAAGCTAGGAAGGCTGTATAATGTCATCTTTTAAAAAACTCGAGTGACACAGAAGACCTGCGCTTTCCTGGATGGAGACAGAACAAGAGGGGTCTGGGAGGAGGGAATGGGGAGAGGGCCTGGGAAGGGAGGATTGGAGGTGGGGCAGGGAGGCTGCAGCCTGGATGTAAAACAAATAGATGAATAAAAAAAAAAGAAGAAGAAAGTTAACACTTGCCGTAAAAAATAAAAAGTCTGAGAACAATACTGGAGCTGTCCATTGATGGCGATCTGTGCTGTCCATATTTAGCAAAGGCCCGATTACGGAAGGGAACAAAATGGACTGTAGTGGGTAGCCATTCCAGCTTGGTTCTGGAAGTTCCAACCCCCATTGAGACTCTGGCAACTGTCACGCCTACGAGGCGGGGCCAGGGGAGGCGCCTGGGGACCCGAGAGCTGGATGGGCCAGCGCTCTCTCTGGGCGCTCTCTCGGTGCCGGTGCCGGGAAGCTGACCGGTGCAGATTGACTGTGCAGAGCTCCGGAGAACACCACTGGACTGTGTTACACCTTCCCCAGACCCTGCGACCTACCCATTACTTAATTTGTGAGTTACGCCATTAAATAAATATCCTTTTAACTACGTGGAGTGGCCAAAATAATTTCTCCAATAATGGACTACCTCTGTTGGGGGTTAGGGTAAATGGGAAATCTTTTACCTTCTGCTTAAATTTGCTATGAACTTGAAATTGCTCTAAAAAATAAAATATATTTTTACGTTAAAAAAAAACTTGAGTGACAGGCTTTATGATCATGAGAAAGCTGGACCATATACTGGTTTTTAATAGATAATACATACGCTTATAGACACTGATCTAAGTTTTCTCTACCCTCTTAGGGAAGATTAGGAATTAGATGTTTTTCAGATTTCATTGTGAAATTGTGTAAATATTTTCCTAAGCACATCTGTGGGTAGTGTAACCCTATTCAACATCTTCTGTATAGTGCCCACTTGGTGCATAATATTTTACAGATCCTAGCACTGTGAGGTATACAGAGATGAATGTGGTGTATGTCCTCACCTTATAAAAAGTGAGCTGTTCAAGTCCTGACTGAAATAGTCTGTGAGGCTATATCGTCTGAGCCAGTTGCCTTGAAACCATTCTGGATGTTGGATCATCTGGGCCATGGTGTCATCGGAGACCTTTCAGGGGTTTTTGGCTGGTCAAATCTGATCCATCTTAACCTGGAAAATATCCATAGCCTCTTGCTTTCTGTGGAAACAAAAGCAGAGCTTTCTTTCCAAAGCAACATATCCTTAGATCTAAATTTTGAAGTTGAGATACCTTTAAATATATATAGGCTTAATTTAGCAGCCTTGATAATCAAATGTCTTTCTGCAGTTAAAAATACCAAAGACAACACAATCCAGATTCTCTGTGTAATATCTGTCTTTATGTGGCTTATTTTTATACTACCTTTACTGTCTCTTTAAAGACTTTATTTTTTAAAACTATTTCTTTATATAACTGTCTATACTTATTTTTTCTCTCTTCTAAGCCTATGTACGTTTTTATATACACTGTAAACCATTTAAAGTCTTGTTCCATCTGAATCTGTCTTATTGTGAATCTGTTGTTTTCAATGCAGTGGCTAGTATTGCAGCAGAAGCCTTGGCTGCTGGCTCCGCCCAATTTAGCTTTTTAACATGGTGGAAATAATTCAGCACTAGCTCTGGGAGCCATACTGTCCACTGCCTATGGGAGGCCGTGGGTCTATGCTTCTATCAAAGCAGCATGTAGCCCAGACACTTTTTTTTTTTTTTTTTAAGTAGCAGAAGCTATATTCACCATGCACCATGTTGCGTGGCTTGCAGAAACCTCTGTGTAACTGGACAGGAATGTGCCATGCTGTAGCTCCAGCCCACATGCCGCAAACCCTCCATAGAGTAGCTCAAGCCCGCATGTTGCAGGGTCTCACCACCCACATGAGACACGAAGCAGGAACCTGTTTTTGGCTCCGTTTAGAATTGCTTATTAAGTATTCTCAGGTGTTAGGTGGAAACTCGAGCTGTTGGGCGCCATTTGTAGTTGAAGTTTTCTCCCGTCCTGCCAGGCCCCACAGACCCTGCAGCCACTTATAAAATAATCACTTAGAAGCTTATATTAATTATAACTACGTGGCCATGGCTTGAGCTTTTGCTAGCTAGCTCTTGTATCTTAAATTAGCCCATGACTACTAATCTATGTATAGCCTCATGTTTCGTGGCTTTACCTGCGTCCCATTACCTGTTGCTCCTTGGGCAGCTCGCTGGCCTGTCTTCCTGCCTTTTTCCTGGCTCTCTTTTAGAATTTCCTGCCTGCCTCTAGGCTGCCTTGCCATAGGCTTTATTTATCAACCAATCAGAGGAACACATATTGGTGGCATACAGAAAGATATACCCCCATCAAGGATTCAGGTTTGGGTTATCCTAATGATGGGTTATTGTGTATGGTTTGGGTAAGAGTAAGGGTTAGAGTTAGGGCTAGTGTTTGCATTAGAATTACAGGGTTAGGGATAGTGGTTAGTGTTAGGAGATGGTTTAGACTTTGGAGTTTTGGTTTAGAGTTAAAGGCTTAGTGTTAGGGTTTTGTTTTTTTAATTAATGTGTAGGGTTAGGATGTAGAAGTATGGTTGTTAGTATCTAGGTTTTTAGAATTAAGAGTTAAGAATGAGCAATAATGGTTAGAAATTATTATGTCCAGATCATGGGGACCCCCAAAAGACCATTATGGAGACCAAGTCCCATATGTAAAAGCAAAGAGCCTTTATTTCAAGGACTGGGGCTTGGTCCCTCTGTCTGTCCAATGCAACGGTGAGAGCAGAGAGCCCCGAGCTCAGGTGGGGTGGGGTTTTTATCTTAGCAGAGGTTGGGGTGAGGGGATTTCCAAGGTTCAGGACCTTGATTGGCTGACAATTGTCTAGGGGTATCTTGATAAGAATGGGTAACAGGTGTGTACTAGGCTCAAGGACATCTGCCACCTTATCTAATGGCTGGAATGTTTGGGAGGTCAGGTACTTCCCCATCACAGTGTGGATCCCTGAGTGGTGCCAGCTTATGGCTTTTCCTGGATCTGGGTGTTGCCTGCCAGTAAGCCTGTCACAGAAGCTGAGTCTAGGCCCCTAAACATGTCATGGCAGCTGTGTGGTCAAGCTGCTTTGGGCCCCCTCCACCGGGATCAGGGTTAGAATATATTGCATTCTGTTTACTCCCCTCCCCTGCCCTCTCTTATCCCCCCCCCTCCAGATCCCGTTCTTCCTTACAAATCTCTCTCCCTGACTCACTAAATGTTGCTTGGTGTCCCTTTGAGTTTAGAGCTATCTTTGTGACCTTGAATTTGGAACTGACCATGAGATCCTTCTGGGCTCACCAGCGGGTATGTTACCAAACTTGGGGGTGACAGCCTGTGCTCCAAACAAGGTTTAGTCACCCCCTTCCCAATCAGCTAATTAAAATAGTGACGCACAGGAAAAGATTTATCAGTATTGTCTCATTGGGAAGAGGGCTCCAGCAACTCAAGGACTGGTAGAATTAAGATTGTGAAAATGACCATTTTACCAAAAGCTTTTTACAAATTCAATGAAATCCCTATCAAAGTTCCCATCTTGTTCTTCACAGAAAAAGAAAGAGTATTCCAAAATTCATACGTAACCACAAAAGATCCTAGGGTAGCTAAAACAACCCCTAGTAAAAATAACGGTACTGGAGGGATTGCCATTTCAGATCTTATATTACAGAACCATAGTAATAAAAACAATAGGGTACCAGTACAAAAACAGACATAGAGATCAATAGAACAAAATCAAAGACAAAAACTTGAGTACATATAACTTTTTTTTTTTTTTTCAAGTTTTGGAGCCTGACCTGTATCTTGCTCTGTAGACTGGGCTGGTCTTGAATTTACAGAGATCTGCCTGCCTCTGCCTCCCGAGTGCTGAGATGAAAGGCGTGTGCCACCTCTGCCTCATGGGTACATGTAACTTTAGCCATTTAATATTTGACAAAGGTGCCAAAAACGTATGTGGGAAGAAAAGTGTCTTCAACTAATGATGAGGGGGAAATCGGATGTTCATATTCAGAGGAATGAAATTCACCTGTACCCATCACTTTGCACAAAAACTAAGTGTGAAACCTGAAACACTTAAAAACTGCTAGAAGAAAACATGGGCAGTGCTCTACATGCTATAAGTGTAGGAAAGAACTTTCTGAACAGGACTCTGGTTTGCCCAAGAATTAAGGCCAACAATTGACAAGTGAGACTTCATAAAACCAAAAACGTTCTCTATAGCCCCCCCCCCCAAAAAAAAAGTCAAGCAGGTGAAGAAGAAGCCCACAGAGTGGAGAGGATCTTTTCCAGCTATATACTTTTTTAAAATGATTTTTTAAAATTTTTATTTCATGTGCTTTGGTGTTTTTCCTTTGTGTATGTCTGTGTGAGGGTGTCAAATCACTTGGAGCTGGATTACAGGCAGTTGAGAGCTGCCATGTGAGTGCTGGGAATTGAACCCAAGACTTCTGAAAGAGCAGCTAGTGCTCTTAACCACGGAGCCATCTCTCCAGCCTGCCAGCTATATACTTGACAGAGGATTAGTATTTAGACTATATAAAGAACTCATAAAATGAAGACAAAAAACTAATTGACCTATTTAAAAAATGGGCCCGGGAGCTGAACATAATGTTTTCAAAAGAAGAAAAATATAGCTAACAACAACAAACAAAACAAAACAAAATAACCACTCCCCCCAAAACAAAAACAATAACACCCCCCCCCCACCACTATTCCTCATCCCTAGCAATTAGGGAAATGCAAATCCGAACAACTTTGAGATTTTACCTTACCCCAGCCAGAATGGCAAAGATCAACAAAATAACCAATAGAAATGCTGAAGGGGATTTGTGAAAAAGGGAACCCTCATTCACTGTTGGTGTGATTGAAAACTGACTCAGCCTACAATGGAAATCAGTGTGGAGAATTCTCAAAAAGCTGAAAATAAATCTACCATATTACCCAGCTATACCACTCTTGGCATGTGCCCCAAGGACTTGATGTCCTATGTCCCACATATTTGTTCATTCATGCTCATTGCCGCTCTAGGAGATGGGGACAACCTAATGTCCTTTAACTGATTAGTGGATAATGAAAATGTGGTACATATACACTACAGAATTCTATTCAGATGTAAGAAAGATGAAATCATGAACTTTTCAGGTAAATGGATGAAACTAGAAAATATCTTATTGAGTGAGATACCCCAGACCCAGAAAGACAAATGTATATTCTCTCACATCTGAGTCTACTATCTCCAAATCCTTGGATATGAGCACCTAACCTGGAGTAAGTGCAGAAACCAGGAAAGTAAAAAGGAATCATTCTGTGATGAGGGTATGGGGGAACAATAGAGGGGGAACAGCAGGGTATAAGTGATCTGATAAGGGAGATGGGATAATGGGGGAGGCCTCTAATTAGGGTACAGGGAGGGAGATTAATGCAAAAGAAGGGGAGAGCAAAATAACAGTGAGGATATCTAAAAGACTCATAAGGAATCACACTATTAACTACCTAAAACACTTACAATAATACACATAATTTAGTATGTGAACATACACATCTATTTTAAAAGAAGTTTTCCTACCTGGCTGACAATGCCACCCACAAGAGTCATGGACCATCTAACAAAAACCCAATGCAAGACATGAGAAGCTCCTTTTTGAGTTATTCTTCAGGGTTGTCCAAAAGACTCCCCAAACATTATAAGCTATTTATTGTCCTTGGTTGCCTACTGGAGGTGGAAGCTAAGACCCTATTGCCAAAGACATCATAACTTCAGACACAAGGCCTAGGTGCTCCTAAGCTAGAACTGCCCTGAATGCCTCCTCCCTGAGGACTAGCTTTCATGGTACCAGAAGGCACCATGGAAGCTTCCAAAGGAGGGAGGCAACCAACAGTCCTCCTACCCAGCTGTGACACCTATGAACCACAGTCATGACCAGCATGACACAGTAACTCAGGCTTCTAGCAGCAGTTCAGCTGAGAGCCATTGGGATGAGGACTCAGAAGCCTCCAGTCTAAGGAAACAAGACCAGCTGAGGATCCGGCAAGGTGAGATAGCTGTGGCTTGTTCTGTCTCTGTGATCTACCAGCATGGACCCCAATAACTGACCTTGGGTTTGATTTTATTAATAAGAACTTTTAAGAATCCTGCTACATCTGGAGTAGCATTAGTGGCATGCATACCTCAGTGGTAACCAACAGCTTTCTAATTGGACTGAAGACGTACTCAACAAGAGGAAAAATCATACCTAATACTGGAAACCCAGCCAATTATCCACTGGTAATGAAGTCATGGATCTTGGGAGAGAACCTGTAATTGCCACTTTACCAAGCTTGCATAATCCCTATGTACATTCTAAATATTTGTCCTTATATTCACAAATAAGTATAGTCTTTACACTTCATCAAGGAAGCTTCTCTTGGCAACTGATGGAAACCATTATGAAAAGCTATAACCCATCAAAATGCAGAGTTGTGGAGCCTAGCCCTAACATCAACAATACAACCCTGCACCTAAGGTTCAGAGGTTATTGCAGAATATGAGGAGGAAAGAGTTTAAAAGCAAAAGAACCAGAGTTTGCTTTGAGATCATATCTTCTAGAAATGTCAGAAGCTATGTCCATGAAGTCTCACCAACATCGCTGCATAAACATGACCTTACAAGGACAACACCAATAGATATGTTAATGTGGACAGAAGAAAACTCAGACTCTGGACAAAGAACTTCAGGGAACTAGGAAGTACTGAGAGTGGGAGAAATAGTCTTTCTCATGGAACAACACACAATTGTTATTCAGTGCCCAGACTGTCAGCTCTGAAAACATATACATACAAGAAACATTGTACAGAGTAAGCAGGTTGTATTTTTATATATATACACACATCCACACCCTCCCAATAACAACAACAGTTAAATAAAAAGATGGCATGAAATGAATCTGGAAGAGAGCAAGGGGGTACATGGGAAACTTTGGAAGGAGGAAAGGTAAGAGGGAAATGATATATTTTAACCTCAAAAAAAAAAAAGATCTTACACGTTGTAATGTTTTGTGAATAAGAGGGCAATATATTTTCTTGGCTACAATGACAATGATCTCTTTTTAGGTTTCTAGTTACTTGAAGGAACTTTTCCATTGTTTTATTTATTTATTTATTTATTTATTTATTTATTTATTTATTTATTTATTTAGTGTCCTCATCTAAGCTTAAAGATATTATTTTTATGCATTCAAAGTATTACCAGGATTTTATTTCACTTTAAAAGCTGCACACTGCTATCTTCTCCCTTCTTATATGAAGCTCATTTTTTTTTTAAACTTAAAAGTTAGTCTCTTTGCCTTTTTTAAATAAAGTAGTTAGGCAGAACCTCTTCTGAAGCTTGAAGATGAGTAGCACCATACACAGACCAAGGCTTATTGTAATGTTAAGGCTATTTACCAATGGCCAGTTCTAACTGTATAGAAGTTTATTAAGTTGTGTAGTCTTTGGATCTGGTTAATTTTGGTGTGTGAAGTTTTCATTTATTTCCAAGTTTTTTTCTTAAACCATAGGGTTACAAAAAGCTATTTACTTAATAATATCTTGAGGAAATGAAGGGCTCATGCTAACTGCAAACTGATGGCTCTCTGTAGCCTAGGAATTTTCTTCTCATCTAAGTGATTTATAGAGGATGTCTTAGCCACTTGAGCACACTTAGAGTAAAGGAGTATAAGAGAGATTTCTCAATCAATTACACTTTTCTCATTATTCTGCTCTAGTATCAGGATATCAATGAACTGAGATACCTTGGGATCTCTCATTAGCACAAACTATGCATACACACACACACACACAAAAAAAACCCCCATAATTTAAAGATATTATTTCTTTGGCTGCCTCTGGAATGCTTACAAAATAAAGAGAAACAATCTGTGTATTTACAAACAGTAATAGCTGTGGATTCCTTAGCTACTA
Source organism: Peromyscus leucopus (assembly GCF_004664715.2). Classification (NCBI taxonomy): domain Eukaryota; kingdom Metazoa; phylum Chordata; class Mammalia; order Rodentia; family Cricetidae; genus Peromyscus; species Peromyscus leucopus. The sequence goes on along the minus strand of NC_051079.1, from coordinate 67,542,768 downwards.
CATATAATGTGTAAGCAGGACTGTTTAATATAGAGGCTTGGATGGGGGGCTGAACCCCAAATGTCAACAATGTAGCTAAAGAAGGGCTCTCTCTTCTGATCTTACTTCCTAGACTCTTTTGTAAGCAGACTTAGTGTGAAGAATAACAAACCCGGGGCTAGAGAGATGGCTCCATGGTTAAGAGCACTGGTTGTTCTTCCAGGGTACCTGAGCTTGATTCCCAGCACCCACAGGGGGCTTTCAACAATCTGTAACTCAAGTTCTAGGGCATCTGACAACCTCCTCTGGCCTCTGCAAGCACCAAGCATGAGTGTGGAACACAGACATACAATGCAGCCAAAACTTATTAAAAGAAAGAAGGAAAGAGAGAAAGAAAGAAAAGAAAAAAAGCTTCCCTTGGTTTATGTCTAAAAGAGAACATTTATCCCATTTATCTCTGTGTTCTCCCTACAATGACACGATGAGGCCCAGAAGGTCAAATGAACTTTTCCAAATAGTAAGAAATTGAGCAGAGCCTCAAATAAAACCATTAGATTTCACTGATTTTTGTAATCTGATAAATAATACATGGAGAGACTTTTAGCAGTGAGTGGGAATTCACAACAAATTTCTACAGAATCCTTTGAATAACTAATTACAATTTCAACTTTAGTGTCTTCTTATTACTGTAGCATCCCTACAAAATATTCAAATAATTTTTCAGAAATTTCATTTTGATGTAGTGCTTTCTACATACTTATATTTTATCTACATTTATCTTCCAAAGAATAGGTATGTAATAAGACCCAAAATTTATGCATATCTTTCTGATATCTTTCATACCTTTCCAGTTCTTTCCTTCCCTCCTTCCTTCCTTCCTTCCCTCCCTCCCTCCCTCCCTCCCTCCCTCCCTCCCTCCCTCCTTCCCTCCCTCCCTCCCTCCCTCCCTCCCTTCCTTCCTTCCTTCCTTCCCTCCCTCCTTTTGTTTTTTTTGAGGCAAAGTCTCACCATTTTAAAGTGGCTGTCCTGGATCTCACTCTGTAGACCAGGCTGGCTCTGAACTCACAAAGATCCACCTGCCTCTGCCTCCTGAGTGCTTGTGCTACCACACCCAACTCTTTCCAATTATTTCAAGCTGAATGTTAAAACGATTTGGCCTGTTCTTTTTTCTTTATATGAGTATATGTTTCAGGTTTTTTTTTTCCAAAGTTGATTTCAATACCATCTTTTTTTCCCCCTCAATTTACTCTAGAATGATTATTTTGTATAGTCATGGACTTAAAGTGCTAATGTTATGCCCAGATTGTGACCCCCCCAAAGAGACCACCAAAGACCTTGGATGTCCAGAATACAACAGCAAGGTTTATTCTGTAGATACAAGTCTAGACAGGGAACTCATTCCTACACCCAATACAGTGAGGCAGGGAGGAGTTGCTCTTTCTTTGTGTGGCTAGCTTTTTTTTCTTTTTCTTTCTTTTTTTTTTTTTTTTTTTGGTTTTTCAAGACAGGGTTTCTCTGTGTAGCTTTGCACCTTTCCTGGAGCTCACTTGGTAGCCCAGGCTGGCCTCAAACTCACAGAGATCTGCCTGGCTCTGCCTGCCGAACGCTGGGATTAAAGGCGTGCGCCACCACCGCCCGGCCCGTGTGGCTAGCTTTTTAAAGGCAAAAACCACAAGCCCTTCAGAGGGGTTGGGGGGGGTTTTGCATGGGTGCAATTCAGATTGGTTTATTTTTATCTCTGTTCTCTTTTAATTGGGTGAGGGTATGTAACCTTTGAATTTACTGGTTGGTGGTTACAATTATCACTTTGGGGGCAGTCCAGCACAAGTCCCAGGCTTTGTCCTTGAGCTGCCATGGGGGCTGGCTGGCCAAGCACGTACTGACTGTGGGGGCTGGCTCAGTGGTTCAGGCTCTGTCCTTGACTCATGCACATAATTCTAAGTTGGTGAGGGGTCCCAGACAGTAAACATCTGGCTGAACTTTGAGCAGTCAGAGTACATGCAGAAAGGGAGCTACTGCAAGGACTGTGTCTTTTGTTCACGGCCCTCCCAGAGACTGCTTGCTCAGTCTCAGGAAACTGAAATTGAGGCCTGATCTCTGAGAGAAGACTGAGCAGCCTGTTATGACATCTGCTTGGTCCTTTCACTATAAGCAAGCTAGGATTCTGGATCAGGATTGGTTATAGGTGATATATTATTTTTCTTAGGGTTGCAGATATCTGTGTTTTCAAAGGAAGCATAAAACAATTGCTAGAGGCATGCCAAATATGCATATGCTACTGGAAACTGTTCTAGAAGGAAAGCCTGAAATAAGAAAAGGTGAGCTCAGAATAGCCAGTCAGAAGATGTAGGCCAGAGACTTATAGTGTTTCACATACTCTTATCTTCTGGATGGTGGAGGGTCAGATCATAAGAGAGTTATGATGGTCATTAGCTATGTTGATGAGATATTTACATATCTCTATATTTCTCAGTGGAAATAAGACAAATATAACTTCCCAGAGAAAAATTTGATACTCTGTGTATTTCTTCATGTTCCCACCTGCAGTCTCCGACTACAAAAATAGGCTATTTGTGTTGTGCCCAGATCGTGACCCCCAGAGGGACCACCAAAGATGAGCACGCCGGAATGCAAAAGCAAGGTTTAATTCGGGATATCCAAAAGAGCAATACAAGCCTAGGCAGGGACTTTGTCCAATACATCCAAAGCAGTGGAGGCTGGAGGAAGTGCCCACTTCTCTGTAAGCTCAGGTTTTTTTGGGGGGTGGGGGAGGAAAGATTTATTTTAGCTTACAGTTGTTGCTGTGGATATCGTTCTATATAAATAAAACACTGATGGCCAGTGACCAGACAGGAAGTATAGGCGGGGCAAGGAGAGAGGAGAATTGGGAAAACAGGAAGAAGGGGAGAGACACTACAGCCACGGCCAGGACAAGCAGCATGTAAAGACATCGGTAAGCCACCAGCCACGTGGCAAGGTATATATTTATAGAAATGGGTTAATTTAAGATATAAGAACAGTTAGCAAGAAGCCTGCCACGGCCATACAGTTTATAAGTAATATAAGCGTCTGAGTGATTATTTTATAAGTGGATTGTGGGACTGCGGGGCTTGGGGAACCTGGAGAGAAGCCCTCCAGCAACAGTTGTAGTCCATCATGAAGGAAACCAGGACAAGATCTCAAGGCAGGAGAATGGAGGCAGGAAATGAAGCACTGACCACAGAAGAACACTGTGTAAGCTCAGTTTTTAAAGGGAAAAAAATCACAAGGTTACATCATTTAGGGGTGCTAGTATGGGTACAATTCTGATTGGCTCGCTTCTAGGGGCTTTCTAGAAATCATGGCTTAATCTTACTTCTAAGGGGGTGGTTGCCCGCCACCATTTCTCATTGGCTGCCCTCAGGTGGGGACATTTCTGTGGTCAGTTACCCTGGAAACCAGAGAGGGGACATTCCATAGTCTGGCAGTCATTACCTCGTGACTACCTTGTGACTCTATACTTTTACACTTCCTGGTTTCTGGAATCTGGACTGACTGGTTTCAGTAACTCATGGCCTATTCCTAAAAGGAGAAATCTTAGGCCTTAGTTTTAGGGTGAAAGCATTTTGGTCTTATTTCTAAGATGGCTCATTTTGGTCTCACAGTCTCTAAGTCATTTTGTTATCACTGCTGTCCATCATGCACACATCTGGAGAGTCTTTAGAAGTTAGTGTATTTTAATTAAGGAAAAAGTTTAGCTGAAAGTTTATTGCCAAAAGTGTTTATGTTTTGAAGATAACTGAAAAATAAAAACTTCATCCACACGAAAGCCACTGTAGTACTTGTATCTTGTTATTCATCTGTTTGTATTGCTCCTTAAGGGCCAATAATTGACAAAGAAATAAAACTACATTTAGAATAATGATTAGAGTTACTGATAGGTGATATAATTTCATTAAATTCTTTTTTTTTTTTTTTTTTTTTTTTTTTTTTTTTTTTTTTTTTTGCTATGAACTGGAAAGATACCAGAAGTGTTAACCAACATCAGATTTGCTTTAATACATTTAAAAAAATTAAGATGCTGGGCAATGGTGGCACATGCCTTTAATCCCAGCATCTGGGAGGAAGAAGGCGGCAGATCTCTATGAGTTCAAGGCCAGCCTGGTCTACAAAACCAATTCCAGAGCAGCCAGCTCTGTTACACAGATAAACCCTGTTTTGAAAAACAAAACAAAACAACAAAACAGCAACAAAAAGATAAGTGATATACTCTAAACCATCATTTTGAATGAATTATTTAATTACGAACTTTGTAGGATTATCTGCTTATAATATACCTGCTTATAATATAGTTCATAATGCTAACTATTGAAACACAACACACAACTTTCCTAGTACTTTTATTTGTGATGATTTCCCCCCAATAAGTCACTTCAATCAACTTCAAGAAGATGTAACCTAAAAGTCCCTCAAGTTACCCTGTTTCTTGGGCTAGGACTTCTTTGTGTCCCCAGGACAGTCATAGGCACCTACCTTAGATAAGGTATGTATATCTATGTGTGTGTGTATGTGTGCATGTGTGTGTGTGTGTGTGTGTGTGTGTGTTTGTACATGTACAGGTATTTATTTATTTATTGTCTTAGAGAGTCCCAGAGATTGGAACTTCCTCTTCTGTGTGGATCTGATCATTGGTGGACCAAATAATCAAAAATTCATTCATTCTTGACAATCCCTTGGCGAAATGTGGTATTCTTCTTTCTGAAGCTCTTAGCTTGAATTTGCATCAAATTCAATTGTGAGACAAGAGTTTCTATCCAGAAATCTGGGATGATGGTAGCTGGAGTCAATCAAGGAAACAGACAAAGTTAACACAATGGTACTGTGTTGAGTTAGCCCCCATTATGAATGTCTAGAACTCTATCCACATTATGCAAGAAATGTAAGAAATACGTCTGAGGTTTTCTATCCAGGGAAAGAGTTAGGGAAGCATTTTATTTATCACCATCTATCCTTCATAATTCAGAAGTTGTCTTATGAGAGATCAACAATTTTGCACCTCTAGGTTATTTATGCCCAAGTCTAGGAGCCTATGACTATGGCACAAAGAAGGTCTAGGCCAAGAAACAGGATAACTTGATGCATTAAATTCCCTGTCTAAAGTATGCCAGTGATAATCAATAAATATACATGGGATTTGATCTCTAGAGGCTTATATTGGTAGATTAGGGAATACACACACACACACACACACACACACACACACACACATCACTCTCTTAAGATTCAATGTTCTAACAAGAATTTCGGATAACACTTCTTGGTACCCAGGAGGTTACTTAAAGTGACATTATGAAGTTGTTACTTGGTTACTCTGTTTCTATGATAAATAGAGAGATGGCAATGCAACCACTGGGTCGTGTTCATAAGGCTTAAAGTGAACGAATGATGTGAGCCTTGGGTAAATCCAGGGGTAGTACCTTTCTTTAGGGGAAAAAACGTGCTGATGTGGTTATAACTGACATCCTTTAAAAGCCCGACAATGGCTTTCTTACAGAGCACAGAATGAACAGTGGAAGATAGCTCTGTGTATCTTGGAAACACCATATGATGATAAAGCACCCATCACTAGAATTCATGGACTTAGAGTCCAAAAGACAGAAGGCTTGGTTCTTATTAGCATTTCAGTCACTCACTTACAGGACATTTTCTTCTCATTTGTGAAAACCTAACTAGACAAACTAACTTAAGCAACTTTAGAGAATATAGTAAAAGTTCCACATAACTTGGAGCTGACCTATCATGTGGCTTCTTTGGACTTCTCAGTCTAGTAAAAATAAAATCAAACAGACAAAACAAATTATTGTAACTGTTGGCAGTAGTTGATTTCAATTAGTAGTTGATTTAGAATACAAGAGAGTATTCTAGCTTTCTAACAGCGTCAGAGAGGACTCATTGTGACATTTTTTGATGCTCTCATTTGCAGTGGTAATGGTTAATGAGCAGTTGTAGTAAGCAAACTCTAATAAAGCAGGGCAATTAAATTTTTGGGGAAAATTCTAGTCATATTTCATGCAAGCTTTCTAAAAATCATCACAAGTAAAAGTACTAGGAAAGTTGTGTGTTGTGTTTCAGCATTTAATATTATGAACTATACTATGAGCAGGTATGGGTTGAAATGAGAGACATTTGGCAGGATGCCTGGCACATAGGAGCTAAGTCAGGCAAGAGTCTTAATGTAAAGCAGTGCAAGCCAATGTAGCTGGTTTGATCAGAACAGAAAATGATTAAGGGGAGGGGCTGGAGAGATAGTTCAGTGGTTAAGAGTACACACTGCTCTTCCTGAGGACCTGAGTTCGATTCCCAGCACCCACATTAGGTGGCTTATGACTTCTTGTAACTCCATCTCCAGGGGGATCTCACATCTGTGACCTTTGTGGGCCCTTGCATTTGTGTGCACATCCCCCATACACATAATTAAAATAGTAAAAATTATTATTTTTAATAATAATAAAATTTAAAAATGAGTAAGGGGTATTAACTAGGACAGAGAGACCAGAATGTTCCACTTGGGATTTATACAGGTGGAATTCATGAGAGTAACAATACCACTTAGCTTTGCTTTGGACTCAGTCCAGCAAACGTGCTGTTAGCTATTCCTGGGGGACATGAAAGCCCCGGGTGACACTGAGGGTGACATGAGAGCTCCTTTTGCTACTATTCACTGGAAATGACATTTCTGTGAAGGTTCCATGCAACAATTATCTGTTTTTAGTGAACAAGCTCTCTGTCTATTCAGCTTCTAAATCAAAGGCAAAGAGACAATGTTTTCAAATGGAATTCTTGTTGAGACTCATTAGTTCTGAAAGCCTACTTCAAATGTATCATAGCTTTAAAGGAAGCTAAAGTGAGTTTTAAGGCTTCTTCACTGGTCAGGAATGACTATGGGAGAGAAAAAACAAACAGACAAAAACCTTTACAAAACAATCAAAGCGCCAGGCGGTGGTGGCGCACGCCTTTAACCCCAGCACTCGGGAGGCAGAGCCAGGCGGATCTCTGTGAGTTCGAGGCCAGCCTGTGCTACCAAGTGAGTCCCAGGAATGGCGCAAAGCTACACAGAGAAACCCTGTCTCAAAAAACCAAAAAACAAACAAACAAAAAACAATCAAAGCAAACAAAAACAAAGAGACAAAAAAGAAAACCCCCAACATCCCGCCTGAGACTGTTAGTCCAAATAATCAGGAGACTAAAGTGAGTTTTAAGGCATTGCTTTTGCATGTGACTACTGAAGGGAAATAATTCCCCAATAATCTGAAAGTGTGAGAGTCAGTAGATGTCCAGCACAGTGCACACAGCTGTTTACTTTGTTTCCACTTCCCATGTCCCTATACAACTTAATAATTCTCCACTTTGCTAATAGGATACCATCTCCTACAATGCAAGTTTCATTGACTAAAGGTTATAGACTTCTAGGCCTGTCATAGTTAGGGTTTCTAGTGCTGCAATGAAACACCATGACCAAAAGCAAGTTGGGGAGGAAAAGGGTTTATTTGGCTTACACTTCCACATCACTGTTCATCGAAGGAAGTCAAGACAGGAAACTCAAGCAGGGCAGGAACACGGAGACAGGAGCTGATGCAGAGGCCATGGAGGGGAGCTGCTTGCTGGCTTGCTTCACATGGCTTGCTCAGCTTCTTTCTTATAGAACCCAGGACCAGCCCAGGGATGGCTCCACCCACAATGGGTTGGGCCCTCCCCCGTCAATCACTAATTCAGAAAATGCCTTGCAGCTGGATTGTAGGAAGGCATTTTCTCAATTGCAGTTCCCTCCCTTCCGATAACTCTAGTTTGTCAAGTTGCTATAGACTAACCAGCACAGGCCTTCATACTTTTCAGCTTCCTCTGTTGCAAATGTAAGACATTCTCAGAAATAAACACCAGTGTTATATGGAAAAATCAAATTACATGTGTAGATACTAACTCAGAAATATTATAGGGAATTGTATCATTTATTTCTTCTGTAAAAATGTCACAAACAACAACAACAAGAAGGTTAAAATTCTTTGTTAATTTCCTCATGCTGCTTCCTCCACAGGCAAGTCTCTTTGAATTTTGGCTGGTTTGTTAAGAAGCATGAATTAATGGGAATTATACCATTACTCTTTCTACACAGGTAACCAGACAATTTTCCTACCCCATAAATGCCATGTAAGTCACTCAATATTAAATAAGAGGATTTAAGACACAAGAATTCCACAAACTAATTATTTTCAAATTGATTTCAAGATTATCAGTTCAAGGTCAGTATGCCAGGAGACATCCATTTTGCTTTGGCTCAGATTGTAACCATCTGACTGTGGGTCACTAGGAGTCTGGAATGATACTCCCTTGTTTTTTTAAAGAAGGGATTTATTTGAGGAGCTGGGGACGAAGGAGTAACACAAATAAATGATGTATTATAATGCTATAATGAAACCTATTATTGAACAAGAAATAAAAAGGACATTTTATCATTTGTAATGTTTACCACCAAATCTTTTAAGAAGGTTCCACCCATAACAGGTGCCACTTTTTATACATATTATGTGTAAATATTTTGGGAATAAATATATGGCCAGTAGATGATTAGACAGAGTCATGGACATTTGATTAAGTAAGTAGTGAGATTAAAATACTTAAAGTGAGTGAGAACAAAGACAGCCCATCTCATGTTGCACAGATGGTAGGAACAATGGGTCATTCTGGGTGCAGCGTGTGGAGTGGCCTCTGTTATCTGGGTTTGCTCATTCCTTTCCATATTGCTAACAACTAACTGCATTGTGGAGCAGTAGAAGGGATATAATGGAATCTGGTATCAGTTCTATGAATAAGCCTATAGACAATTAGGATAATTGGTCCTCTTTCTCAAAGATGAGTTCTTGGCAATTTTGAAAAATAGGAATGTTGAACAATTTCAGACTTGGGATAACTTCTATTTCTGAATTTTAAAATCCCCATTCCTTCTCTAATGGAAATTCTGTGTTTCATTTTATGATTGTTGTACTCAGGAACATGAAAATGTATTCTAAACTTTAGTAAAACTATGTACTTTCCATAATTTTGTGCATTACTCTATCACCATTACAACTTAAACAAATACTCATTCATCCAAAGTCTTTCAGTGTATGATAGAAAAGTACTAGCCCCACTTTTGAAGGAAAGCACATGCTGACTGATACATTGTATGAGACATATGTATTAGGTACACTGAATAATCATAGACTCTGTGATGGAAAATTCATATGATAATACAACAAAAACCTTTCTAAAGACTTGTATTACCATGACAGCTCTAAGAAGTTACAGGCCCATAAGTTTATATTTCTATTATACAGGAGTTACTAGAAAGACATTATCTTCTGATGATTATGTTATTTTCATTGAAAATCAATAGGCTATAAAATGTATTTCTTCCCTTCTCTCAGCAGTAAACCATTCTAAGGGTCCTTTACCTAAACTTAGTGCACTGCTGTGCAGGGTAAATGCTGCCTGGAAACCAGCATTCCTGAAGGGAAGAGACACTACTTAGGACGTTCGTTCGCAGTGCATCCCGTCATCCCAGTCCATATGAATGAAGAACAGGCAAGGCTGGGAAGAGAGACATCTGTCCAGGCTGCTGCTTGTCTTTCTTACTCCATAAGGTTGAAGAAAAGGCAAAGCTGGGCTTTCAATACATTTACATGCTTGTACATGACCTGTCTCATATTTGGTTCTATTTCCCATGCAATGACTATAATTCATCGATTGGCCTGATAGATATGATGTCAAATAAAATAACCCCCACAACTCCCTGCGATGGATCACTCCTTTGAAACACAACATAAACCAGGATTGTTTTGCTTTCCAATAGAGAATATAAACAGATGAAACCAAATATTCCATTTTTTTTACGTGCATGTGGCTTCCAAGGAAAACTTCTCCAGATGTTTGCAAAGGTTAGATCAGCATTGCTGTCCCTCAATGACATATTAGAAAAAATAGTCACTTTCAAAGCTGCCCTCCATTTTTAGGGTGACATTCTCCGTTGTATGTTATAGGAGCAATAGAGAAGGAAGCGTAAAGCTAAAGTTTGGGTGAAAGAGGACAAGAGTCCTTTGCAATTCAAAAGACACAACACAACACAGCACAACTTTTCTTTAGGGTACATTTTCGAACTTCAGAATAAGGGACGCACAATGAGTCTCCAGTGTGATAATTCAGTTACCGGAACTTCTCTGCTCTGAACGATCATTACAGGAGAAGGTGTTGACATGCGCATAAATTGTTAAAGAGTCGGATTTAGCAAAAGAGCCAGAAATGTAAAAGAAGCGCTATGAAAGTAATTCACTGAACTCTTCTATTTGCATAAATATGGATATGCATTAATGATGATCATTGTAAAGTTATGAGAAAAACCACAGCCAAGCTATATAGCCCTTTAATATAGCACATGATATAGCATTTTCTGAATTTATAACTGTTTCTCTTATTCCATTCTTAATTTATATTCCTTTTTACACATTCATAATTTGCCTTCCCTTTCAGGCTCATCTTACATCTAACATGATTCTTCATTTCTCTTTTTTTAAATTCACTTACAATGAATATTTTGGATTACCTTTATAATATTAAAGGTAAATTTCTAAACTACTTACTAAGTGACTGTTCACTAAATTACTACAGCTTATTTTGAAGTAAAGTTTATAACTAGATAATGTTCCATGTGTATACCTAGCTTGTCCTCTAATCTTGAATTTTTTTTTACTATTAGAAGGTTAATTTAGGAATCAACTCATCCACTCTAGAAAATACAGAAATAGAACACATTTCTATTACAAAAAAAAAAAAAAAAAAAAAACAAAAAAACAGTACAGGATGAAGAGAAAGACTAGGAGAGAGTACATATGCAAAGCCAAGTTTGAACCACTAAAACCAGTTGAGTGGCTCCAATAAGGAATGGTAGAACACCTTCTCTCATGGATTATGATTTACCCTGTGTACAGGAAACATGATGTACAAGAACAATACCTTTGTCCCCTCGACAAAGCTCTTAGAGGAAAGGGCATCGGCAAAAGTCATTATGTGGGTCCGGGGAGGATTTCAAGGGGAAGCCAAGTACTGATTCTACAATAATTTTGATGTTGATTCATTATTTAGCATACGTTCACGCTCTTTTGGGAAGCATAGTCATGTTTTATTTTATTTTTGAATTTCATCACATAGAAGACATATCCCTTAAATGTCCTCTACACATGTCTTTAGACAGAAAAAGGATGAGACGCTAAGAAGAATATGGACTGTCCCAGTCATAGCTCAAGTTGCTCTGGGATGGCCCCTAAATGTAGATCTGCAAGTGCTGGCTTAGCAACTAGATGGAGGACCAGGTCAGGAGAAATGGTTCTCATTTACTTGGGCAAAGCACACACTGAGATGGAAATAGCCAAGGTTACGGAGTACATGTCACACAAGCTTTTCAAAAACGGATCCTTGCTAATTTTGGCAACAATTTAGGTAACTCATAACTTGAAGAAAAATATTATAGTTGAATTTTCTGGGTTATACATACCCTTCATAAAACCACTAAATAAATGGTATCTTTTATTTCATGATTGAAGTGCCAACCTTTCAATTCCTCTAAGCATCCTACTACAGATAATCTCTTACTGTAGAGACAAACTGTCATTTTATTTTACCAATATCTAAGAGACAGAAAGCTTTCATTTACATCAATCATCTTGAATAATAATAAAAAAAATCATTGTTATTGCAAAGTAAGTATCTCTCACTTTCTAGAGAAGTGTGTGTGATTTGAAACACTTGTGTTAACATGTGAGAACGTCATGTGATGACATTCTGTTGTCTCAAGGATTGGAAAGAAATACTTTTTCAGACAGAAGAGATACAGAAATGTTGTTCATAACTCCAGAAAATTTCCTCCTCCTCCTCTTTCTTCTCCTCCCACTGAGACCAACTAATGAGGAATGTATGTGGATGGGTATGAGACCATCTACTGTAGAATAAGCAACCTATCATAGATGAGCTCTTCAAAGAAAAGTGATTCTTCCTCAGCAGCCATCAACTGCCAATAGTTCCTTGCCTAGAGGTGGAGCCTTGGAAGCCCTTCCTCTATCCATGCTAGAGTTTTGAATGGCTCGATCTTGTGCCAATCTTACGCAGACAACTGTAGTTACTGTAGCTGATATATGTATGCATCAGCTATGTTATGTTCAGAAAACAGTAGTCCAAACATTTTGGGAGGATATCAAATTTTTAGGAAGTCATTTTGGAAGAGAAAAAGATAAACACAAACAAACAAACAAACAAACAAACAAACAAACAAAAAACAAGTCCGGATATCTTTTTCTCCCATATTCAGAAAGATTAAAGCAAAAACTAAATTATCTACAAGGTTTCAAAAGAGAAGAATCCTACCTTAATACCTTAGCAAGACTGTCATTCCTATAGCCTGTGGCTGGAGGTGCCAGAGGTAGTCACAATCAGAATAATCTTATCAAGAGTTTGGTTTTTAAATACTTACATAATTGGTTGCATGAATTTAGAGATATCTATTATCTTTTCTGAACCTCAATTTCTGCTCATGTACAATTCATCCCACTAGAGCAATTGGATCATAATTGTAACATTTGTGAAGATGCTGAAAAATACAAATGAAATTGAATTGTTTTGCATAGCCTTTCACTCCACCTATATTCATGCACACATCATAAAGTTATAGAGTTGTCTCTAGTGCCCCATATGTTTTATTAACATAAATGACATAAGTGATTAAAGAATCTGAGCTCATACCATTGTCAGATCTTTCAGTTTCCATGATTAAAGAATCTGAGCTCATACCATTGTCAGATCTTTCAGTTTTCACGTTTATTCTGTTTCATGGTAGTCGATACTCAAGGTGAATCCTTTTAAAGATTGATGTCAAAATGATGAAATGAACCATGAGGGCTATCTGATTTGGACACTTAGATGATGAACATATCTGATCAAAATTAAATTCTAATCAATTCCATTTTCAAATTTGTGATTTGAGTTTTAGCTCAGATTATGTTATGGGAACTACATTGGCTTGAATGAAAAAGTGGGATGTAAGTAATAGATAAGTAATATAATGCCATTAATACAGACTAACCTAGTTAAGGCATAATTGAAGGACTTGGAGGAAAGTACTGTTGTGTAGCTATTTACTTCAAGTAGAAAAATTCACATCTAGAGGCAGGAGGGAGGTTCATAAGACCCAGGAAGTAAATGAAACACACAAGGCCCAGAAAGTAAATGAAACTTACAACACTTACACCTGAAAGTTAAAAAGATTTATAAAGTACCTCTCCAGATTTACAAAATCAGTAAATAACTGCTGGGTAGAAGTGCCTCTGATTAGCCATACTACCTGTGCTGGATAATTTTATGTCAACTTGATAGGCACTAAAGTCATCTAAGAGGAGGGAACTTCAGTTGAGAAAATGTCTCCATAAGATCAGGCTGTAGGCAACCCTGTAAGGCATTCTCTTAATTAGTGATTGATGAGGGAGGGTAGAGCCCATTGTGGATGGTGCCATCCCTGGGCTGGTGGTCCTGGGTTCTATAAGAAAGTAGGCTGCGTAGGTCATGAGGAGCAAGCCAGCAGGGAACACCTCTCCATGGCTTTTGCATCAGCTCCTGTTTCCAGGTTCCTACCTTATTTGAGTTCCTGTCCTGACTTCCTGTGATGATGCGCTGTGATGTGGAAGTGTAAGCTGAATAAACCCTTTCCTCCTCTTTTTTTTTTTTTTTTTTGCATCATAGTGTTTCATCACAGCAATAGTAACCTTAACTAAGATGCTACCTAAAAGTTGTATAGAGAGCTCCAAGGATTTGGCTTTTGTGAATTGTCACCCATGCATGGTGAGCTTTTCATAAGTAACCTTTCCCCCACACTTTTGTAAGTAACCCCGATAAACTCACCGGTTTACTAAGCTGGAAGTGGATGGAAACACTTCTTTGTTTTGTTGCTGCTGCCCCGTCTAGAGTAGACACCTGCTCATGTCTTCCTAGGAAAAGTCACACAACACAACTGGACCGATGGAACCAAAGATGAACTGGGGAGGAGTTGGTACTTGCTATGCAGTGGGTGTTGAGGTGTGCAACAGAGACAGTTCCATGTGAGGGTAGAGCTAGGAGAGCAATCATGGTATTGCTACCTTTCCCCGTGTGATGTGGGATGGCCTGCCTTCTCACTGTTATGTGGTTATAGGCTCCCTGTGATGGGTAATGACACATGCAACTGAGGCCAGACCATTAGAAAATGGAGGGTCATGTCAGGAGATTCCCAGGGTGGCTACCTTCCTCTGTGTGGTATGGGGCAGCATGCTTCCTTGATGAATATGGCCCACAACATGAGAATGGGGATGCTCCTAAAACTGCCGATAGACGAGAGCATGTTTGAATGCCTGAAGGTACTGGAATTAGCACATATGGGATGAGACTGAAGTGGGCTATCAGTGTCACAGTCTTTGCTGTGGGTGATGAGACAGACAACTGAGGCTTAGTTATTATTCCCCAGAAGAAACTTGCCTGCAAAAGGGAAAACTTGCAATGGGAAAAAAGAATGTAGATGTTGCATTAGCCTCTGATTTGTCAGTGAAAATGGATAAGAGGGAGCTTGAAAGTAATGCTTTGGTTCTATAAATTTTTGCTTTATTTATTTATTTATTTATTTATTTATTTATTTATTTATTTATTTATTTATTTATTTATTTATTTATGTATCTATCTATGTATCTATGTATCTATCTATCTATCTATCTATCTATCTATCTATCTATCTATCTATCATCTATTTATTTATTTATTGTGCGTGTCTTGTTTAAAAGCTGGCAAAGTCCAAGGGAAAGAGATCCCATGCCAGAGAGACTTTTCTGGGATCCAAAATCATGAAACTCATGGGAAGGATCAGACAGTCAAGAAGATACCCCTCGGGTTTGACCTCTAACATAGAAAGATGGGGCCATAGTAATGGCCTATTGCAAGAAACCACGATAATCAGGAAATAATCAACATTGGAACTGCTTGAACTGGGAAAGACTTTTAAACAAGTAAGGAAAGGGCCTGTCACGGCCCGACTTATGAAACCTTGGAACACCAGGGCAGATGAGACCAGTTTGAATGTAGGGGAAGCAGAGAAACCACATAATAAAAACTACCCATTTCTCCTTGAGACAAAGGCTGCATCATATGAGGCAACCCAAGCTAAGTCATTCCTTGATGGACTGGCTCATGAGCTATTAGAGATTCTTAATTATTACCAGATCCTTGTGAATATCAGGGACTGGAAGACAATAAAGGAAAGGTTGGTGTATTTGAAGGGGTTGGACATTAGAGAGGCAATAACTGATTTCCAATTCACTGGGCTTGATAAGACTATACTCATAGGAATGTTAAGAAAAAGGTTGATTCAACTGGGACCAGAGACTGATGAAGGCTTTTGTTACTTTGCCATACCCCATGGAAGGATGTGATCTCTGCCAGGTAGCTGAGGGGTTAGTAAATGTGGACTCTCTAGTTTGTATACAAGTTTGGCTTGTAAAGTACTAAATCACTTGGCAGAAAAGAAAGAAGAGGAAGCAGGTGATAGGTTCTGTCCAAGTTACATGAAGGTAAATGAGATAATATTTGTAGAAGCTGGAGTTCCTACGGGAAAGATTAACAGAGAGCCAAGTACTGTGCTAATGAGCTCCTGGGACTCTTTAAGTCCTGAGCAACAGTTCACAGAAGACGTAATGATAAAACAGTGCAAGTATGAGTTGGCTGTTTGAAACCTGGAGCTTATGCAGGGACACTTGGCTCAGTCTGGGAGGAAGGGACTGGACCTGCCTGGACTGAGTCTACCAGGTTGATCGCAGTCTTCGGGGGAGGACTTGTCCTGGAGGAGGTGGGAATGTGGGGTAAGCTGGGGGTAAGGAGAGGAGGTGGGAGGGGGGAGAATAGGGGAACCCATGGCTGATATGTAGAACTGAATGGTATTGTAAAATAAAAAAAATATATATATAAAACAAAACAAACAGACAAACAAACAAAAAAAAAAAACAGTGCAAGTATGGAAGAGTGAGCATGTCTGGGGGGTGGGCAGCTATTTCTTGAGAGTATTCAGGCTGTATTTCTCCCCAGGTAAAGTCATGTAACAAATATTCTGTTTATAATTAACACCACAAGCAGAAATGTAATATAGAAAGAATTATGATATATAGTACCTGTGTCTCAGAAACTTCTTCTACAGGGGTGTGGATCACAAGTCATTAGTTATAACGGGAAATTGTTATAGCTCCAGTGAATGGGTGATGGAAAAGGAGTTCAACATAGGAAATAATTGTTAGGAATGGGCAATCAGAGGGTCTTCAAGCAGAATCAAGTATGAATAAACACATGTAAAATCACCCACAAATAAAGGTGTCTTCATCCCTGCCCCCACCCCTATGCTTCATAATAGTAGATGCTAGATGTAAGAGTGAGTTATTTGGGAAATGGGTTAAATTCAAAAAAATTAAAATTAAAAAAATTATGGCTCAAGTAACTTAAGGTGGTACTTGGGCAGAAGACAACCCTGTGAGGAAATGCTAGGTTTATTTGCGATATCCAGGGGAACAAATAGCTTTGGAGGGAGCCTATTCGGCATCAGTGCCCAGGAAACTTGGAAACAAGGTAGATTAGTATATGAACTGAGGAACATCTAATAGTCCATATTAAAACACACATATACATGTATAATTTAAGCATTGGTGAAACAGGAAGTATCAAAATAATCAAGATGATATGAAATTAATAAAAATAAATTATGGTCGGGCAGTGGTGGCACACGCCTTTAATCCCAGCACTCGGGAGGCAGAGGCAGGTGCATCTCTGTGAGTTCAAGGCCAGCCAGGGCTACCAAATGAGCTCCAGGAGAGGCGCAAAGCTACGCAGAGAAACCCTGTCTCGAAAAACCAAAAAAAAAAAAAAAAATTATGAAATGAGCTTCTGAGCCATATTTCAAAGGACATTTAACATTTGGATTTCTAGAGTATATGTCTATTTCTTTCACACCAATTGAAGAAAATAAGAGACTTCTGTGAGAAAAGACTGTGCCTAAGTTATTAGTCAATATTCAGTCTTTAGAAATTGTCACCTTGGTCTGTAATAAGCCAAACACTATATACTGGTCATATTAATGATTGTTTATATAATCATGTGGATCTTTCAGGTAGATAGAATAAAATCATTTATACCTAGGTTAAAAAAAAAAAACTACTCCCCAATCATCTAACAGGTACTAGACAAGTTTAAACTATTTGAACTCACCTGAAGCAACGAATGCTCTTTTACTCTTTATATTTTTTTATTAAGGAATTTTTAAATTTATTTTACATACCAACCACAGATCCCTCTCCCTTCCCTCCTCCCAACCCTCCAGCCTTCCCTCCCAACCCATCCCCCATCCCTCCTCCAACAAGGTAAGGCCTCCCATGAGGAGTCAGCAGAGCCTGGTACATTCAGTCGAGGCAGCCCTAAGCCCCTCCCCCTGCATCAAGGTTATGCAAGGTGTCCCACCATAGGTAATGGGCCCCAAAAAGCCAGCTCACAATCCAGGGATGGATCATGATCCTACTGCCAGGGGGCCCCTTAAGCAGATCAAGCTACACAACTGTTTCATTTATGCAGAGGGCCTAGTCCAGTTCCATGGAGCTCCACAGCTGTTGGTCTAAAAAGTTCATGAGTTCCCACTAGTTTGGTTTGGTTGTCTCTGTAGGTTTCCCCATCATAGTCAAGCTGGAACAGGGATGGAGTGGGAGAGCAATGAAAGGAATACCATGATAGAGGGAGACATCATGTGGATAGGGAGAAACTGGGTGCTAGGGAAGTTCCCAGGAATCCACAAGGATGACCCCAGCTTAGACTACTAGCAATAGTGGAGAGGGTGCCTGAAGTGGCTTACCCTAGTAATCAGATTGGTGAATACCCTAACTGTCATCATAGAGCCTTCATCCAGTAACTGATGGAAACAGATGCAGAGATCCACAGCCAAGCACCAGGCTGAGCTACAGGAGTTCAGTCAAAGAGAGAGAAGAGGGATTCCATGAGCAAGGGGGTTGAGATCATGATGGGAAAACCTGCAGAGACAACCAAACCAAACTAGTGGGAACTCTTTTACTCTTGAGTAAAATGTATGTGTAGTAGTTGTCGGTGAGCTAAGCATTAGGGCTCCATGCTAATGTCATTTAAGCAGGTTATCAGGTTGGTTATTTTTCTTCACAAAATACTTAAATTCTAGACCGGGATTCCAATGAGCTTTGCAACTTGTAGAGCACATATAATAAGTAGATAAGACTGCCCTGAAAAAAATATTAGCTAATATTTCAATTTGCCACATGCCAATTAATTCCTTTGAGTTTGACATTCAAATTTTTTCTTTACAGTGTTATTATATCATGTAACAGATCCTAATTACTCTTATTTTTTGTGCTAATTTTTCTACTAGTTTTCTCTTTAATAAAATTAAGATGTCTAAAACATTTAACTAAGCCCAGAGAAACTTGTTTCTGTCTGTCTTGTCTATAGGCATCCCAAAGGCTTTGGAAGGTGAGGCATCCATGGCTATAACATAGTAAGAAAGAGTGCTTAAATTTGTTTCAGAAGATGACATGCATCATCACATATGTAATTCTTTGCATGCCACTCCCTGACCACAGCTCTATAGATATGGGATACTTGGCTTAAAATTGTTGAAATTTGAAAAATTTGAGGCTGGCAAGATAAACACACTTGCTGTAGAAGCCTGGTGCCCCGAGTTAGATATATTAGAACCGACGTGAAAGTCGAAGGCGAGAACTGACTCCGTACACTTGTTCTTCACCCTCCAAACTTGTGCCATGGCATGCATGCCCAGCCACATCCCCTCATTACAAATAACAAATAACAGACAGACAAACAAACAAACAAAACCCCTGAAAAATCTGGACCACTAGAGGAGATGGAGCACATTGGGCTGAATGTACTGGGCTGCCCAGGCCTATGGCTAGAGACAAACATTGCTTTTCTTATTTTTGATCAATTAAAATATCATCTAAAAATCTTAAATAGTTTACAATTTTATAGATATATTCATGGAACTTTGTAAAAATGGGGATGGGATTCGTATTAGATATGAGACTAGCTCAATGATGTAGAGAGTGAAAGATGAGATTCACTTAAATATTGTGTCAAGACATTTGAGTTAGAAGAGTCCATTTCCAGCACATATTTTTCCACACAATTAGAAATGAAGAATATAGTAGATAAGGAAATGGTATTTAAAAAAATCAACGAAACATGACTTTTTTTTTGTCATTGTTGTTGCTCTTTGGTGTTGGTTACAATGCAAGCTTTATTCAGTGTGAACAATACACTGCTCATTGTTGGAAGGATTCTAGTCTAGAAAGGTACTTGGCTCCATTTTAAATGACAGGTTGAGTTTTATTGCTTCATTTTACTGCTGCTCAATACATAGGTTTTGAGTGTTGACCTTGTGCCAGCAATGTACTCTGCACCTTTTGGAAGATAAGGTGGCTTCATTTGTAATATAGATTGCTTGCTTAAAAATGATAAAGAGAGGGTTTATTTGCTTGCCTGTTCATTTGTTTTAAATTAATTCAAAGTTAGCTGAAAATAGAAAGTAAAATGCTCCTTTGTGATGAACATTGAGCAGAAGAAAAGTCATTGTACTCAGGAAAGTCAGCAGGTGTCCATTCATGCCTATTAACCCACAACTCAAAACCCAAATAAACAGGTGAGTCATAGTCATCACTTTTTGCCCTCAAACTAGTATATTTAAACTTAATATAAGGGGTCAAGAGCTTCAGCAATGGAAGATTCTGTTTACTCTTTTTCAGGAGGCATTTGCCATCTGATAAAACCTGTCACAAAATTGCAAAGTACGAACACTTGCATTAATGTGTATGGAGCCACTGCTCTGCTGCCACATGCACGTTGCACCCATCTCTGCAAACTGCCTCTGCAGCTCTACACTTGATGGCAGTGTTCTGCAGCAAATCTGGAAAATGCTCAAGCAGGTTCAGGCCGGATTCAGATTTATTAGGAAGCCAGACTCCATTTGAATGTTCACATTATTCTAATTAGGAGTCATCCATGCTTTGTCAAACTCTACAAATGTCTTTAAAATGACCATGAAAGTCAAAAGACTGTGAGATGTGGAGGCAAGCCTTAATGTAGACATAATAATGTTTACCCAAAACCCGAGTTCTCGAATTATCCAAATAGGAAAGGACACAATTAACATGCAAAAAACCAAAGGAATGACAGCAATCACTGTTTTCCTTTGGACTCTGGGCCTCTGTTGTTGTTTATGTTCTCTGGCTCATCTGTCTGGTGGAGGAAGCAAAAGAGAGTTCAGAGCATTTGGTAGTCTCTTTAGATCTTGGTATATAAATGTGTCAGGATAGAAATCCAGATCTTTCAGTTACGAGTTCAGGGCTCTCTGAGAAAAAAAAAAATGACAAGAAGATAAAATTGTCTAAGGTAATGTAAATATTTAACTACAAATAAGTGAGCTTATCTTACCATATGTCTGTCTGTGTGTCTGTGTTTGTGTATGTGGGGGGAGGCACAGACATCGATTTAACTCACCCATATATTTATTTCTGGATACGATTGTTGGAACCACGTTACACAGCCATCCATATTTCTATCCCAAATGCTGCTCAAGATTGTAGATAATTAAATATTTGTAGTTACATTGAGGAACAGAATGAATAGCAGGCTTTCTAGCTAAAGTTTGTACATATGCGTAGTTTTGGCATTTGTTAGTTTCAGATGGAATTGAGGCTGATGAAATTTATTCATCATTGTCACACTGATGCATGAAGTCCTTAAGTTCATCAGTCAACCACAGTCTTACTGGACCACTTTCTCAGGTGGGAAAAGGGCTTTGTGGGAATCTGCGCAGGATAAGATAAAGTGTTAGCACCCACTGATCCATACAACCCCAGCGTTTTCAGGAAGAGCGGCCAGATCACTATAATGGAATTGTCCTTCTGAACAGCAGTCTTCCTGTTTCCTGCCAGAGTCACTTTGACCCTCACCAAGTCATTTGCTGCTCATGGGTCATTTGTCCCGTGAGAAGCCACACAAAATCGTACGCAGCAGAATGATACTACTTCAGAACTGAGAATTTAAAAAATGGTCAATCTTGATGGCGTTCATTTGTGCACTCTCTGCTCTTGTAGAGGACCCAGGTTCAGTTCTGAGCACCTATATGGTGGCTCACAACCATCTATAACTCCGGTTCCAGGGGATCTGACACCCGCTTTTGCGGGTGCCTGACATGCACATAGGACGTATACATACATGCAGGCAAAACACTCATACATGTAGAATTAAATAAATTAAACAATTAATTTTATATGAGACGAGGCACTATAAGAAAGAACAGATGGTACTGTAAAGTAGGACAGGGCAAGAGCTTCAGAAACTACCAAGGTAGTAATAGAACAGCAGAAAAACACTGAGTGTAAGGCAGACACGAGACTGAAAGGAAGCCAAGTTCAACATAACTTCAGCCTCATGGCTCCTGAGCAAAGGGAAGGAAAGCAGAAGTCTCATTCAAAAGATAGGGCAGGTGGCAGTCCTGATCGTGTGACAAGCCCACAGCCCTCACAAGCAGGTCTTAATGAGATTCTTCTAGACCATGGGCCTGCAGTTGAGAGGAATTCCATCTTGTCATTCTGTGTGACTTAGATTGCTTCAAAGGGTTGTGACTGGGAGCCATCTTGAGAGGCAATCTATTGTAAGCTACCCCAAGGATATGAAAACATGGAATAACCATAAATTTGGGAACCTGAATTTAATCGATTACAGTCCTACGGTGAGAAACATTCCTGGGAGGCAGCTGTGGAGAGGTAGAGAGCCTAATGCCAACAAGCCCCAAAGTACAGGTGGTGGGAGACTTGCTTGAGGCAGTCAAGTCCACAGAAAAGAGCAGCTTCATCCCCAGTGGCCAGGAGCCAAGCTCATCACTTGAGAATAGCTTGAAGGTTTGGCAGCTCTCAGCCTGGGTTAGCAGGTGGACCAACATCTGGGGCCACCTATCTGCTGCTTACTGGTGCAGATTCTGAAAACTCTGAGACTCCGTTTGAATATTTGATATCCATAGTTACATTCCTCTAGTAAAGTGATAGACACTTACGGGATGTGAAGTGTACAGAAAAATTCCCCCTTCCCAGTGCATTGGTGTTAAACTCCACAAGTGGAATATTAGCCATCTCAAGGGGTCCTACTGGGGAGCTTCAGGAGGGTGGGAGAATGAGTTTGCCTACATAACTACAAAGATATGGGTCAGTAAGGTCACACCTACACAAAAAAGACACGCTAATAAAATAAACATAGTTTTGGTGGATATTAGATCCTTTTCCAAAACAAGTTCAATAGCACCTTAAAACATACAGAAGATAAACATATTAAACTGTTCCCCGCCAGTTTGCACAAAACCGGTAATCTCCAATTTTTGAGATTTTACAAATTGCTCCAGCACTTCGTACCTCTCCCTTGCCTCTCTCACACACACTTTGTCTTTCCCCACCTTGGTCTTCTCCATCTTTTACCATAATTTTAGCAATATTTTTACTTTGTTAAATTAAAAAAACACCTTACTGTGCTTATGTTTTTAATTTGCCCTCACACATTCATTTAATTTTCTTTGCCCATTTTTAAGTACCTTTGTTTTCATGATATTCATTTTTGAAACAATATTTTTAGTCTTTGAAAATGTCATACATATATACAATGTATTTTGACCTTATCCACCCATCATTCCCTTGTTCAACTCTTTCAAGTACCCACCAAGCCTTCTCTCTCCCAATTCCATGTCTACTTTTTAGTTGTTATTATTAGTAGCCAAATGAGACCCATTAGTTCTGATAATGTACGGATCTGTGTGGAACCATCACTGATAGGTTACCATGGCCATCTCTCCATGGCTACATCACCAAAGAGAAGCGATTCTCCTTTCCTCAGCAGCCGTCATCTGCTAACAGCTCCTCAGTAGGGGTGGAGACTGGCGAGTCATTCCCATATTCATGTTAAATTTTTGACCCACTTGATCATGTGCAGGCAAGTGAGCTGCTATGAGTTGATGTGTGCATCAGCTACATCATGTCCAGAAGGCAGCTTTTCACAGTTCTCCTCTCTGTTTTCTGGCTCTTACATTCTATATGGCCAGTCTTTATTGATGTTTTTGAGCTTTGGATGAAGGGAAGTTGATGTGGATGATTTATCTATGACTGAGCACTAATAGTCACTTATTTTCAGCATTTGGATCAGTTATGTGTATCAGTATTAGCAATTGTCCATTATACACACAAGAAGTTCCAATATCAAGGTTGAGAGCAGCACAGATTATATGGGTACAAACATCAATAGTAAAGATTTTGTTTGTTTGTTTTGTTTTGATTTTCGAGAGAGGGTTTCTCTGTGTAGTCTTGGTGCCTGTCCTGGATCTCGCTCTGTAGACCAGGCTGGTCTTGAACTCATAGAGATCCACCTGCTGAGTGCTGGGATTAAAGGTATGCGTCACTGCCACCCAGCTAGTAAAGTTATTTTGACAACAGGGACATGAGCTAGTTCCTGTCTACCAGGGCTTATGCTCTTTCTGGTCATGGGTTTTTGAAAAGGCATTATATTTGTGTTGTGGAGAATGCTTCCAGTCCGATCAAAAAGTTGTTGGTTACTCCCATAACCAACATGCCACTACTGCACCAGTAAGGACACCGTGTCTGCCAGGTCTGCACTGTAGCATGCAGGGTCCAGTGCTAGGTCACTGAAGTCTTTTCTCCCCTCGCAGCCTAAGTAGCATCTTCTAGTACCCTGTAATCTATCCAGCGGGGAGAGAGTTTCCTGGTCAGTTGGTGACTGATTATTTAATTTCCTGCAACCAAAGTGGCTGGTGTCTTCAGCAACAGATTCTTCCTGAATCAATCTAGATGAATGGATATGAAAAATGTGGCACATATACACAATGGGATAATACTTGCATAAGGAAAAACAAAACCATAAACTTTACAAATAAATGGAAGGAACTAGAAAAAATTATACTTAATGAGATCTCCCAAGCTCAGAAAGACAAACTCTGCATGCTCTTTCTTATGTGTGAATCTTTTGTTTTGTTTTTAACTAGAGTATCTGTGGAACCCAGGTGATAAGAAGTGGACCATTGGGGATGGACCTATTAAGGGAAGGGAGACAGTAAAATACAGATAAAATGAAGGTAGAGAAAGGGAATCTTGAGGGTGGGAAGATTAAAACATGAAGGGGTTCAAATAAGGAAATGAGGAGGTGAAGAAGGCTTAACCAAAATGAAAGGTTGTGAAAAGCTGTATGGAAACTGATAATCTTGCAATGAAGTAAATAGTATAATTACAAAGGATCGTAGAATACAGGTCACATGAAAGACTATGAAGGGAACACTTGGGGTTAAAGGTGTAAGTGGGTGTGGGATGGGAAATGGGAAGATCAGGGAGTAGGGGTGGGTTAACCAAAACCAAGGATATATAAATAAGTCTTATGGAAACCCACTACTTTGCAAGATAATTAAAGAAAATATAAAAAAGGCTTTGGTTAGAGCTATCCAGCAAGGGCAGACAATCCTGCTCCCAGAAGATATGGGTTATTTAACGAAGATCTGAGTGCCTGGTTCAGGATTCTTCTCTAGAAATGATTGGGCCTGAGGTCCCAGGACACCCCAGACAGCACAGGCCATCGCCATCATTCTGTTTTCCTATTCTTTTTAACTAATGTTTTCTTTTCTTCTTTTTTTCTATTGTACATTTATTGGCCTTATGCTATTAGTTTCTACTTTTGCTTTGAAAATCTTACATTATTATCTTTTATTCAGCTCTTACATTTATCTGATTTTATTTTTCCGCTTTCTTATTATTGGAAAATATTAAAAAAATTTTTCTTTTCCTTTTTTCTAATCTGTTATCTTTTGTCTTCTGTTCAACAATATTGCTTTCATCCTTATTTTCATTTGCAATTATTTTATTTAGCTTCTCTTCTATTATTCTTACTTCTCTGCCTTTTTATTCATTTATTTACTCTTCATATTTATAAAAAATTAATTTCACAGCACATTCAAGCTTATCTTCGTTATTTTATGGTCTTTTGGCATTGCTAATGTAATTGGTGAGATTTAAGTGCTTTTAATGTGTTTTTATATCTTATACAATTTGACATTGTCATTTAAAACAGTTTTATTCTAAGTATTATTGAGATTAAATTCTTCACAAAGTTGGTTTTTCAATAAGATTTCCAAATAAAACCTCAAAAGATATCAGAACCAGAAACACAAGAAACATGAAAAAAAAAAAAAAACAAAAAAAAAACAAAAAAAAAAAACAAAACAAACCAATACAACCTGATGCTTCTGAGAGAACGTAACTCCTTAGCAACTTAATTCAAGGTTATCAAATGGATAACACTGCTGTGGATATCATTCTATATAAATAAAACACTGATGGCCAGTGACCAAACAGGAAGTATAGGCGGGACAAGGAGAGAGGAGAATTGGGGGAACAGGAAGAAGGGGGAGAGACACTGCAGCCACCGCCAGGACAAGCAGCATGTAAAGACTCTGGTAAGCCACCAGCCACGTGGCAAGGTATAGATTAATAAAAATGGGTTAATTTAAGATAAAAGAACAGTTAGCAAGAAGCCTGCCATGGCCATACAGTTTATAAGTGGTATAAGCGTCTGAGTGATTATTTTATAAGTGGATTGTGGGACTGCGGGGCTTGGGGAACCTGGAGAGAAGCCCTCCAGCAACAAATGGCGCCCAACAGCTCAAGTTTCCACCTTAAACCTGAGAATATTTAATAACCAATTCTAAACAGAGCCAAAAACAGATTCCTGCTTCTTGTCTCATATGGGCAGCTAGACGCCGCAAAACGCAGGTTTGAACACTGGCGGGTTCCTGGCGTGTGTGTTTGACCTGCAGTATGGCGGAAATGAGGCGTCTGCCAGCGGCACATTACGCTGTATGGTAGATTTAGTCTTTACTAGACTTTTTTACTTTAAAAAAAAAAAGTTTCTGGGCTACACGCTGCTTTGAAAAAAGCGTAGACCCACTATTTCTGAGACTTGATGACTCACAGAACTGGCGGAAAACGCCATGCTGGTAAGCTGAAATGGGCAGAGCCAGCAGCTTAGAATGGTACAGTTTAAATCAATAGGCTCAAGGTAATATAAAAAATAAGCCACGTAAAGATGGCTACCACACAGAGAATCTGGATTATGTTCTCTTTGATATTCGTAACTGAAAAAAAACATTTGATTGCAAAAGCTGTTCAGTTGTGCCAAAATGTATATTTTAAAGGTACCTTGACTTCAAAATTTGGATTTAAGGATATGCTGCTTTGGAAAAGAGGTTCTGCTTTTGTTTCCACAGAAAGCCAGAGGCTGTGGATTTGTTCCAGATTAAGATACATCAGGTTTCACCAGCCAAGACCCCCTGAAAGGTCTCCCATGACATCATGGCCCAGATGATCCAACATCCAGAGCGGTTTCAAGGCAACTGGTTCGCACAATACAGCCTCAAGGACTACCCCATAGGCCTAAAATTTTCTTTGCGTCCCCATAAGATACAGCGCCCCCCTCCAGCAGGAAGTAGTAAGAGATGCTACGCCCAAATTCCCAAATATACCAAGCTGGCTTTGGAGGTGGAATTGGCTCACTCCTCCTCTAAACCCAGACATACTGCTTAAAAAAAATGGTTAAGAGATTCTTCTGTCCCAAATCAGAAGAGCCCTCTGGTGTGGGATAGAGAAAAACCAATATTTTTATTTAAAACAGATTGATTATAAATGTGATCTCTTTCTAAAAAAGAAAAGGGGATATGATATAGATATATAAGAGGATATAGAGATGATAAAAGGGTAGATTAATGAACTTACTTTTAAAGAACAACTTGTTTAAAATGTTTTACATTGGTATAGATTTTAGTTTATGTTTAAAATGTTTTACATTGGTATAAATTTTAGTTTATTGATACAAACCTGAAGTTAATTTTGTTATACTGTATATATATATATTTCTATTCTTGTTTGAGGTATTATGTTTATGTAACTCATTTAAAATTGCAATGGATAATTAAAAAATAGATTAATAATTAGTCATCTATGATAATCATATTTGTAGCCATGTTAGTTAAGTCTTCTAGGTATATACATAGATATATTTCAGATAGATAGGTAATCTTCAAACACTTCATAGACCTAGAGAATATGGCATTTAATTAACTTAGAATTCTGTTGACGTGAGACACAATTGCTCCTGGCTGCACCAATTGATCCCGAGAGAATGTTGGGCTTCTAAGACATTTCCATTTGGAAGTTTGTCTTTTTGGCACAAAATGGCCTACTGGGCAAAGAACTGCCCTTACCTTGATGGCTGACAGTACAAATGCAATGCTGTCCTTTCTGGACAAGTGGGACACAAGGAAAGCAACCACTGTACTCTGCCAAGACAGGGTAAGAAGGTCTCTCTGAATTCCTGCTTCTAAAAATGGTCTGTCAGATACTCTAGGCCTGTAGCCAATTTAAATGCACCAACAATGCTGAGAAACATTAGGTGACTGTCCAGGCTGCCAGCTGTCTTGGTCTACTTTTGCAAGATTCCCGAAAGTTGCTTGCATCCATCTACCATTTCTCAGGTACCATTATGTTCCTTCTCAGGTCTTTGATGTGGTTGAAAACTAGATAGTTGTAATTTCCTCAGTTATGATAAAAGATAAGTTAGATATAAAACCTTAAACTCACAAATATAAGATAGATAGGACATCTTCTTTAATATTGTAACTATAATTCTTGCTCGGTAATTATTTTGTTATATGTAATTTTACCATGTTAAAGTTAAAACCTTCCTTTTTAAAAAAAGAAGAAAAGGGGAAGTGCGGGGCTTGGGGAACCTGGAGAGAAGCCCTCCAGCAACATAACACAGCAGATAAAGACCTTAGAATTTACAGTAAAAATGATTAATGCTTTAAAAGAGCATACAAATGAGAAGATGAATTCAGTTCAGGATTTGGCGAGGAAAGTCAACCAACATAGAGAAAACAGTCATTAAAATGAACTGGAAAATCAGAAGTTTGGATAAAAGAGTCAGCAATGTGAATGAAAATTTCAGGAAGAAAAACGAATGTACAAAATGAAAAGTTAAAACTAAAATCTCAATAAAAAATTGTGGCATACCACCTGGTGGCTCACATCCACCTCTAATTGCAGGTCCAGGGGACCTCCCCCTCTTTTGACCTCTCAGGCACTAGGCACACACAAGGTACAAATCCAAACAAGCAGGCAAACACTCATACACATAAGTATAAAAAAAAAAAAACAATAATGGAAGGAATAAACTTTATGAGAAGAAAGGAAGAGTAAAGGGAATTTAGAACAGTCTTCCAGTCAACAGAGTAGACTGACAATACTAATCAATCTCATTATTCTTTTATTTATAGTCCTTAAATGTGATTATTTTGTGATTTTGTTATATTTACAAATTATTTTCTGTATTACAAAGAACAAGTTCAAAGCCATACCAAGGTCTAATATCTACTAGAAGGTCTGATATAGGGGCAAAATATACTGGCATTTGTGGGGCTGGCGAGATGGCTCAGCGTTAGGAATGTTTGCTTCTCTTGCAGAGGACTATGGAGTTAAGTTCCCAGTACCTATGTTTGGCAGCTCATGCCTGCCTTTAACTCCAGCTCCAGGGGATCTGATGCCCTTTTGGACTCCTTGAATACACACACACACACACACACACACACACACACACGTATGGATCATATATATAATATCACAATGAGATAATATATCTTATGATATAAAATATAAATATAAAATGTTTACATATATAAAATTTTAAACAGGTGCCCAGGAAACATTTCCCCAGATTTAGCACACACAGGCTACATAACTGTGGTTCAAGGGAGACAGGCTATCTCACAACCTGAGCAGACCTTGGCAGCATTTCCCATGTGGTGCTGATTTTGCAGATAAGAAAGATGTAAGAGTAAATCCATCTCAGCGGCTTCTATTGTCATCAGCTGGTTAAGCCAGACTAGGAGTCCCTGCAAGGAGGCCCTGAGAGGCCATTGCATGAAGCTGGGAACATCAAACCTTAGTAGCAGTGAGGAGCCAAAGATGCCAAGAGTATGGGATGTGGTCTAAGGAAACCTTCAGGTACAGAGTGCAGCCAGTGCAAGAAAAGGTTGTGTGTGCTGTTGGCAGCAAAGCTGGAGGGGCAGAGTTACACAAGCCCTTTAGAGTCCAGATGTTTTCCATCATGAGTTCCAGATGCCTGACATGGATGTACAGGATTTAACGCTCACCCTGCTGGGTTTTAGTCTTGCTTTGGTCTGATCTTTCCTTGCTGTAACAATTCTTCCCTGTTGTAATAGAGATGCTCATTCATGGTACTTATAGAACATTTTTTGTTGTTGTTGATAGGAGTTCATGGTTAAGAGTATGCGTTGGCTTTCAGAAGAGATTTGGACTTTGGACTTTTAAACGGTTGGATACTATGGGGACTTTTGAAATTGGACTCACTGTACTTTTTTATTATGAGATGGTTGTGAGTCTATGGGCACAAGGTGTAGGGTTATGGTTTAAAAGTGATATGTTTGGGTGTTACTTTAACAAGAGGTGGACTTGTGATACTCAATATTGATTGCCAGTTTGACAGGCTCTAGAGTCACCCAGGAGACAATGCTTTGGTCATGTTTGCCAGGGACTTTCTAGATCTGGTTAATCGAGATGGGAAGACCCACTGTAAGTGTGGGTGGAGGCCCTGGACTGAATAAGAAGTAGATATAAAGCTGCATACCTATGTTAATTTCTCACTGCTTCCTGATTAAGGATGCAATGTGACAGGCGGCGGCCTCAGGCGCTTGCCACCAGGACTTCACTGCCATCATGGAGTGAATCCTTGGAAAGGAAGCCCAAGTGACTCTTCCCTCCTTACGCCGCTTCTGTCAGAGGTTTTGTTGCAGTAATGTGAAAAATGAGTGCCACGTGAAACCGAGAAGAACACGAGAGTGGAATGAGGGATCTTAAAGGAGGTAGGAACGGAGAATAAACAACAGAGAAGGTCATGACATATGTGTGGTGTGAAATCACAAGGCGCAGTGTTGGTATGGAAGAGAGGGATGTGGGAAGAATTTGGGGAAGGGGAGCGACTAAGAACAAAGAATCTATATGTAAATGCCACAGTGAAGCATGTTACTTTGTATGCTTACAAAAATCTAATAAAAATAAAAGAAAGCAAAGGAGGGGACCTGACTACTGCACAGAAAAGAGTCTGTTGAGTGAAATTTATCGTGTTTAACACACAAAAGGGGAAAAGTTGCTCGTTGTGGGAAGGAGGGGAGCTGACGTGGCGGGACAGAGTGGAAAGGGTAGGACAGTTGGCTGAGGGGACAAATAAGGACAAACTATAATGACATATACGTACGAGCGTGCCACAATGAGACAATGGTTTGCATTATAACTTAAATTTTAAATGATAAAAAATAAAAATATAACCTCAGAAATGTTAATTTGTAGCAAAATTAAAAAAAAACATGCAGGATATTTGAAACTAGAATACAGTTTATAAATTTGGTAACAAATCTCTAAAACCTATAAAGGCATTGCAACACAATGATAGACTATACCTTATCTTTAAATAGATATAAAACTATGTTCAACTTGATTGTATTAAAGACTCCAAAACAACTCTTCACACACACAGGATTAAGATCATTGAAAACATATCTGCACACAGTGGGGTTAAAGTAAGAATCATGAGACAGTCTATAAATACCCTTTACAGTTAGTTCAGACAGTTTTAAAACTTCCTTGGTCAATGAAAAGAAACATGATGTAAATTAAAATAAATTATGATAACGAAAACCTAGCATATCGAAACTTATAGGATGAAGTTCACAACAGTCGCCAGTTTACTGCCTTCCAAATTCACCTTCCTTGAATGCTAGAGGCAGGACTGTTAACTGCACCAGGCTCTGTCAGGAGCAGAATCTGGAAAGGCGCTGTAGTCAACACAGACTTCTTCCTGAGTTTGCTCCTTTTCATTTCCCAAGATGGATGGAAACTAGCTCTGAGCAGTACCAGTGACCCTCTCAGTGAGTTTCCTCCTGGGGTACTGCCTCAGCAACGGCTTCCCAAGCACATGTCTCCTGCAGATAGCCCATGTATTTGTTATGGGCATCTTCTTTCCCTGGCATCTCAGATGGAAGCTTTCGAGTAATTCCACCAATCTAACGTCTCAGTCTGTGACTCCCCAGTGAGCTACGGGTCCTTTCTTGAATCATATTACATAGGACGGATGGTGCTCACGGATTTCCCCAGGAGTGCCTTTCCTCAGCTCTAGATAGTGATATTTGATCCCTGTGTATTCTATTCTGTGTTCATTAGCATTCTCTTTATAACTTGGCATGCAATTCTTTGTTATAATTAATAATTTAATAGTAAATTTATATGCAAATTACTAGGCTGTTTTTTTTCCCTCTCCTGGTAGAAACCTGACTACTGCACAGAAAAGAGTCTGTTGAGTGAAATTTATAGTGTTTAACACACAAAAGGGGAGAAGTTCAAAATTAAGGGTCTGCATTCTATCTCAGATAATGCATGCTAATTACGCATACTAATATACAAACAGAATAACTTCTTGACACCTGTGCTGGCTAGTTTTCTGTCAACTTGACATAAGCTGGAGTCATCTGGAAAGAGGGAATATGAGCTGAGAAAATGTTTCCATCAGATTGCTTGTAGGTAACTGGTGGGACATGTTCTTGATGGATGATTGATGTGGGAGGCCCAACACATTGAGGGTAGTGCCATCCTTGGGCAAGTGGTCCTCTGCTGTATAAGAAAGAGCAAGCCAGGGTGAGAAAACCGGTAAGCAGTATCCTTACATGACCTCTGCTTCAATTCCTGCTTCTAAGCTCTTCCTTTGAGTTTCTGCCTTGATTTCCTTTCATGATGGACTACAACTGTGAGTGAAGTAAACCCTTTCCTCTCCAAGTTGCCTTTGGTCATGGTGTTTATCAAAGCAACTGAAAGCCAACTAAGATAACATCCAGGTTCATTTAAAGGGTTGGTTTTATTTAAAAACTAATCATTGTAATTCTTATGTAAGAAAAATAAATCTTATTAATAGTCATAGAAAATATTGGAAATATTTAACATTTACTTGTGATAAAAATACTCAGCAAGTTCGGAATATAAGAATAATGTGGTAATCAATATTCATAAAAATCTTAAGGCAAATATTAACTAATGATGAGACTTTTAGAAACATTTCACTTTTAAGAATCAGAACAAGACAAGGAAGAAAATTGATAAAAAACCAATAACATGTTCTCTATAAAATCAAAGACTGGTAAACTGGGCAACAAATATTCAGTTTGTAAGCTTTCACATACTGAACAACATCATTAAGAGATTCTATACTGTCATAGAAGTGGATGAAATACCTGATATATATCAAATAATAATTACATATTATATGAATATATATAACATAACATATATCATATAATTATAAATACATCATGTAGTAATATATAGTAACTAATTGATAATAATTATATACATTGATATATACATTCATAATTTGATAAAAATTGATAACCAGAATATATATGTTTCTAGAAATTTTAAGTAATGGGCAGTCCAATGACAATGTGAACAGAAGACCTGAGCATTTCAGAAAAGAGACTATCTCAAGGCTACGTATGTATAAGATACTAGATTTAATCCCCAGTGTTACAAAATAAAAATAGAAGTAAACATAGTGTTTAAAATGTAACAAGTTGGGATTGTGTGACCCTGTAACCCAAATGCTATGTGGGGTGCTCACATGGAGATTTCTGGGGCTCCCTGGATGTCAGCCTAAAGAGAGCTCGAGGTGCAGGGAAAGTGATGGAGGAGCTATCTGATGCCCTTCTCTGCTTCCATGCACACGTGCATGGGCATATAGACATCTCTACTCAAATGTGCACACACCCATGCAAACACCTCCCCCTTCCATGAGGACAAAGAAGGTAATTAGATTCCTGCTTTCACTTGTGATCTGAGTTAAACACACAAAACAAAAGATCTGAAGGAAGGGGTCCCATGAGAGAAATCACACAGCTTTGACGTTCTGGGTTTATTTCACTTGGCATTACCTTTTCTATTTCCACGTACATTTATCTGTACAGTTCGGGGTCAGCTCTCCTTAGGCCCAAAAGGAGCAGGGCCAGCTCTCCCATGCCCACATCACTGCTAGTGCTGGAAGTCGGAGAGGGATGACAGGCTTAGCTCTTCTAAGTGTGATGGCCAGTGAGGGGCAGGGCCAAATCAGCACAGTGCTCAGACACCAACATGCTGTCAGGTGGCAGCCCAGACCATGGACTTTGGTGGTGCATGGGGCTCAGACATCAACACAGACCCCAGGCCCTAGCTTCAGCAGGACCATAGACCCAGGTGTGGCCCTTGGCAGACATCATCAAGGCCTCAGGTGGCAGCACAGGTCACTCAGATCTGTTTGGTTCAGCAGCAGCACAGCTCCTGGATATCAACACAGATCCCCGCTGTGGTAGGGCCACAGACCTGGACATGGCCCTTGGAGGCAGCCCATGCCTGGACATCACCATGACCTCACTTGGCAGGGCAGGCTCCTCATGTAGGCCTGTTCCTCACTGTCATCACATCTTCAGTTCTGCAAACTGCTCCGCTTCTCTTTCTCTCCCATCTCTCCACCACATGCTCCATTTTTCTCATCTCTCCATCACATATTTGTGCTGTGGGATGTTCTGTATGTCCTGTGGGAGCCCTTCTTGGGTTCTTTGTGGCGTTACCCAGCAGGTCCGCATAGAGGATGATTAGGACCATGGGCCTGAGTGCAGGTGTCTGAGATGGTCTGCACTTGGCTGTGCTGGGGGATGGTCTGTATGTCAAGTTGTTCTGATTGATCAATAAATAAAACCTGATCGGCTGTGGCTAGGCAGGAAGGATAGGCGGGACTAACAGAGAGGAGAAATAAAAGGACAGGAAGGCAGAAGGACTGACTGCCAGATGCCGCCAGCACAAGAAGCATGTGAAGATGCTGGTAAGTCACGAGCCACGTGGCAAGGTATAGATTTCTAGAAATGGGTTACTTTAAGATATAAGAAAAGTTAGCAAGAAGCCTGCCACGGCCATACAGTTTGTATGCAATATAAGTCTCTGTGTTTGCTTGGTTGGGTCTGAGCGGCTGTGGGACTGGCGGGTGACAAGGATTTGTCCTGACTGTGGGCAGGACATAGCACCGTTTCAGTTTACAAATGCTGCAGTTTAAAGCAATAGATTCACAATAAGACAGATTCAGATGGAACAAGACTTTAAATGCTTTACAATGCGTGTAAAAATGTACATAGGCTTGGAAGAGAGAGGAAAAGGAACATAGACAGTTATATAAAGAAATAGAAAGTTTAAAAAAATAAAGTCTTTAAAGAGAAAGTAAAAGTAATATAAAAAATAAGCCATGTAAAGATGGATATCACACAGAGAGTCTGGATTATATTGTCTTTGGGATTTTTAACTGCAGAAAGACATGTGATTGTAAAGACTGCTCAGTTAAATCAATGTGTATATTTCAAAGGTATTTCAATTTTGAAATTTATGTCTAAGGATGTGTTGCTTTGGAAAGGAGACTCTAATTTTGTTTTCACAGAAAGTCAGAGGCTATGGATTTGTTCCAGATTAAGATACATCAGGTTTGACCAGCCAAGACCCCCTGAAAGGTCTCCGATGACACCATGGCCCAGATGATCCAACATCCAGAATCATTTCAAGGCAACTGGCTCAGATGATACAGTCTCACGGACTACTCCATGAACCTGAAATTTTCTTTGTGTCCCCATAAGATACAGCGCCCCCCTCCAGCAGGAAGTAGTAAGAGAAGCTACGCCCAAATTCCCAAATATACCAAGCTGGCTTTAAAGATGTGTAAAAGTTAAAACCTTCCTTTTTAAAAAAAAAGAAAAGGGGAAGTGCTGTGGGATGTTCTGTATGTCCTGTGGGAGCCCTTCTTGGGTTCTTTGTGGCGTTACCCAGCAGGCCCGCATAGAGGATGATTAGGACCATGGGCCTGAGTGCAGGTGTCTGAGATGGTCTGCACTTGGCTGTGCTGGGGGATGGTCTGTATGTCAAGTTGTTCTGATTGATCAATAAATAAAACCTGATCGGCTGTGGCTAGGCAGGAAGGATAGGCGGGACTAACAGAGAGGAGAAATAAAAGGACAGGAAGGCAGAAGGACTGACTGCCAGATGCCGCCAGCACAAGAAGCATGTGAAGATGCTGGTAAGTCACGAGCCACGTGGCAAGGTATAGATTTCTAGAAATGGGTTACTTTAAGATATAAGAAAAGTTAGCAAGAAGCCTGCCACGGCCATACAGTTTGTAAGCAATATAAGTCTCTGTGTTTGCTTGGTTGGGTCTGAGCGGCTGTGGGACTGGCGGGTGACAAGGATTTGTCCTGACTGTGGGCAAGGCAGGAAGACTCTGGCAACATATTTGTTCATCATAGTGGTGCCCACCGTTGGGGTGTGTGCTTTGGTCATGAGGCCAGGGCAGGTGTTTGGGTTGTCCCTTGTTTTATTGATCTTAGCCATTTTGACATGTGTAAGATGAAGTCTCAAAGTAGTTTTGGTTTTCATTTCCCTGGTGACTAAGGATGTTGAACATTTCTTTAAGTGATTCTCAGTCATTTGAGTTTCCTTTATTGAGAAGTCTCTGTTTAGATCTGTACCCCACTTTTAATTGGGTTATTTGTTTACTTGATATCTAGTTTTTTTAGTTCTTTATGTATTGTGGATATTAGCTCTCTATCAGATATGTAGTTGGTAAAAATCTTTTCCCATTCTGTAGGCAGCTGCTTTCTCCAATGATGGTGTCCTTTGCCTTACAGAAGCTTCCCAGTCTCATGAAGTCCCATTTATTAATTGTTGATATTAGTACCTGTGCTGTGTTCTGTTCAGAAAATTGTTGTTTGAATCTGAAATGATCTTATAATAAAAAACCCAGAGCCAGATATCAGGGTGGAAGCTGAAAGATCAGAGAAGCAGAGCAAGCCACAGCCACCACCTCTTCCCTCACCAACTCCATGAATTCTCTGATTGATATCCTTTGAGTCCTCGTCTGAAAGGATCTCAGCTGAACTGCCTTAGTTCCTGTCTCCTCACGCCTTTTATACCATTCTCCACCCAGCCATGTCACTTCCTGGGATTAAAGGCATGTGTACCTTCCAAGCAAAAGCTTGAGATCTCAAGTGCTGGAATTAAAGGTGTGTGTGCTTCCCAGTACTGGGATTAAAGGTGTGTGCCACCACAGCCTGACTTTGTTTCCAATGTGCCCTTGAACTCACAGAGATCCAGATGGATCTCTGCCTCTTGACTGATAGGATTAAGGATGTGTGCCACCACTGTCTGGCCTCTATGTCTAATCCAGTGGCTGACTCTCTCCTCTGATCCTCAGGCAAACTTTATTAGTGTATATAATATATCACCACAGAAAGTCTTTTCCCCATGCCAATGAGTTTAAGGCTATTCCCCACTTTCTCAGGTTCAGTGTATCTGGTTTTAGGTTGAAGTCTTTGATCTACTTGGACTTGAATTTTGTGCAGGGTGGTAAGTATGCATCTGTTTGGATTCTTCTACAAGAAGCCATCCAATTAGACCAGCACCATTTGTTAAAGATAGTGTCTATTTTTTCCCAGTGTGTATTTCTGGCTTCTTTACAAAGATCAGGTATCCAAATGTGAGTGGATTTATGCCTGGGTCTTCAACTCAGTTCCATTGATCAACATATCTGTTTTGTGCCAATACCATGCTGTTTATATTACTATAGCTCTGTAGTACAACTTGAAATTGGGAATAGTGGTACCTCCCACAGGTTTATTATTATTATTAATTATTATTATTATTATTATTATTATTATTCAGGCTTGTTTTAGCTAGCCTCTGTGTGTGTGTGTGTGTGTGTGTGTGTGTGTGTGTGTTTCATTGTTCTTTCACCATCTGTGAAGAATTGTATTAGAATTTTTATGTTGATTGTATTGAATCTGTGAATTGCTTAAGGCAGAATGGGCATTTTTACTATGCATGGAAGATCCTTCCATCATCTGTTGTTTTCTTCAAAGACTTAAAATTTTTAATTATACAAATCTTTCACTTACTTGGTTAGAGATACCAAGGTATTTTAATATTATTTGAGTCTACTGTGAAAGGTATTGTTCCCCTGATTTCTATCTCAGTCCATTTGTCATTTGTGTGTAGGACAGCTAC
This sequence comes from Peromyscus leucopus, assembly GCF_004664715.2. NCBI lineage: Eukaryota > Metazoa > Chordata > Mammalia > Rodentia > Cricetidae > Peromyscus > Peromyscus leucopus. Next base: position 67,505,416 of record NC_051079.1, on the reverse strand, counting down.
TGATTTTTTTGTGAGTTAATTTTGTGTCCTGCTACTTTTCTGTAAGGTTTATCAGCTGTAGAAGTTTCCTGACAGAATTTTTAGGGCCACTTATATATACTATCATATCATCTGCAAATAAAGATACCATTACTTCTTCCTTTCCGGTTTGTATCCCCTTGATCTCCTTTAGTTGTCTTGTTGTACTAGCTAAGACGTCAAGTACTATATTGAATAGTTATGGAGAGAGTGGACAACCTTCTCTTGTTCCTGAATTTAGTGGACTTACTTTGAATTTCTCTGTATTTAATCTGATGTGAGAAAAGAATTAGAAAAGTAGTTTCCAAAAAAAAAGAGAGAAAGGTTTATACGAAAAGGGCATGAAAGAAGGTGTGGTTCATCATGAGCTGTAGTAAATAATACCGACGTCGAACTCTGAAGACAACACAGTTTGAGGGAAATGATAAGCTGTGGAATTTAAAAGAACTTAAGGATGGGATAGCTGTGAAAGCCAGGAGCATCAGAGTTCCAAATATATCAACAGAACTCCTTGATCACCTCATTAAGTAGAAAAGGGCAGGCTTTGTGGGGGCAGTTTCTTCAGAGCATTGGACATTGAAGGCTACTGGGGTGGAAAGGGAACAAGAGCTGAGAAATCTGTGGTAGAAAATGTTAGTTTATCTTTCAGAAAATTCAGCTATAAAGAAAGGTGTCTAGAGGGATACTCTGATCTTTAGAAATAACATTTAAGCTTGAAGCTATCTAAATATAAAAGCAACAACTAAAGGAAAGTGAGAATTAATGTTGGAAGTAGGTACCAAAAATAGACAAGAGGCCAAATGAAGAACAGAAGTGGAAGGGTTTGCCCTGAAGAGAGGTTGCTTATAAAATATGTCATAGTGGAAGAAATTATTCCTGTGTGTGAGTGAGAGTGTGTGTGGGGGTTTGAGGGAGGGAGAGAGAAACAGAAGGGAAAGAAGGAGGAAGGGACACACACACACACATACATAGAAAGAGAGAGAGAGAGAGAGAGAGAGAGAGAGAGAGAGAGAGAGAGAGAGAGAGAGAGAGAGAGAGAGAGAGAATATAGAAGATTGTGTACTTGATGGCAGGAGTTTGTAAGAAAGTGAGGTAAAGAACAGACGGTAACTCCAGTTTTCTGGCATCAATAAATGACTTGAGGTTTATTGCATTGTCAAGGATTCTGTACTATGCTAAGTGAGGTTTCTTTGATTAAATGGAGTAGATTTACTCCTTACTTGTTATTCTTGGCAGTCCAGTTTTCATCAAGATTGTACCTACCCTTCCTTCCAACTAGACCTTCCTACAAACACAACATGTCCCTGGAGCTGCATCTCAGTGAGGACTTTTTGCTGCTGCATCTGTCAAAGCTTCAGTTTATCACCTAGGCATCTGCCCAGACCTCCATTCATTTGCTTCTGATTATCTACTCTTTACCTGTGCGGTGAGCCACACCCAGATGAACCTTAGATTTCTTTTTACATTTCTGTACCTGTAGATTAGACAGTTAGCAGCCTCCTGTTTTTGTTAGGAGAAGAAGAAGAAGGAGGAAGAGGAGGAGGAGGAGGAGAAGAAGAAGGTACCATGTAGAAGTAGTCTAACATAATACTTTTAATTAAAAATTATTAAAAAGAGAATATATGAGGAAAGTGACATTTTAATAGTATAAAAACAGTAAACAAACATTCCATTTGAGCCAAGAAACACAATCAGTCAATGTATGAATACAGAGTAATCATGTCCATGACTCCATCTTTGGGCTTCTATGCAGAAGGATGGAATTGCAAAACATTCAGAAATTAAATTAAATCTTTTTTTTTGTGATCAGAAAAGATGTTTCGAGTTTTAACTTTAAAAAAAAAATTGGAAAGTTTGACAATACAGCACCCCTTCATGATAAGTCTTGGAAAGATCAGGGATACAAGGGATATACCTAAACATAATAAAGTCAATATATAGCAAGCCAATAGCCAACATCAAATTAAATGGAGAGAAACCCAAAGCAATTCCACTAAAATCAGGGACAAGATAAAACTGTCTACTCTCTCTACCTTCAGTAAAGTGGATTGATACAAAATTAACTAAAAAAATCAGTAGCCATCCTATCTACAAATTATAAATGGGCTGAAAAAGAAATCATGGAAATAACATCCTTCACAATAGCCACAAAAATATAAAATATTTGTGGTAACTCTAACCACGGAAGTGAAAGACCTGTATGACAAGAACTTCAAACCTTTGAAGAAAGAAATTGGAGAGATATCAGAAGATCTACCATGCTCACAGATCTGTAGGATTAATGTAGTAAAAATGCTCATCTTACCCAAAACAATTTAGAGATTCAATGCAATCCCCATCAAAATTCTAATACAATTCTTTACAGATCATGAGAGACCAATACTCAACTTCATATGGAAAAACAAAAACCCAGGATAGCTAAAACATTCCTGCACAGTAAAAGAACTTCTGAAGGTATCACCATCCCTGAGGTTAAGCTGCACTACAGAGCAATAGTAATAAAAAAAAAAACCACATTATATTGGCATAAAAACAGACTGGTTGATCAATGGAATTGAAGTCAAGATCCAGAAGTAAATCCACATACCTATGGATGTTTGATTTTTGACAAAGAACCCAAAATTTATACAATAGAAAAAAAGAAAACATCTTCATCAAATGGTGCTGGTCTAATTGGATTTCTGCATGTAAAGAATGCAAATAGATTAATATCTATCACCTTGAACAAAACTCAAGTCCAAGTGGGTCAAAGACCTCAACATAAACCCAGATACACTGAACCTGACAGAAGAGAAAGTGGGTGAAGAGTCTTGAATGCATTGGCACAGGAGACAACTTCCTGAACAGAACACCAATCATGTAGGCACTAAGACTGACAGTTAACAAGTGGGACCTCATGAAACTGAAAAGCTTCTATAAGGCAAAGGACACTGTCAATAGGACAAAAAGGTAGCCCCCCAAAAATGGGAAAAAGATTTATACCAACTCCACATCTGATAGAGGGCTAATATCCAAAATATATCAAGAACTCAAGAAACTAGGTGTCAACAAACTAAATAACCCAATTAAAATGGGGTACAGATCTAATCAGAATTCTCAACAGAGGAATTTCAAATGGCTGAGAATCACTTAAAGAATTGTTCAACATCCTTAGCCATCAGGGAAATGCAAATCAAAGTGACACTGAAATTCCATCTTGCACCTGTCAGAATGGCTAAGATCAAAAACACAAGTGACATCTCATGCTGGAGAGGATGTGGAGCAAGGGGAATACTTCTCCACTGCTGGTGGGAGTGCAAACTTTTACAGCCACTTTGCAAATCAACATGGTGGTTTCTTAGAAAATTGGAAATTGATCTAACTTAAGACCCAGCTATACCACTCCTGGGCATATACCCAAAGGACACTCCACCCTACCACAAGGACACTTGCACAACAATATTCATAGCAGTTTTATTTGTAATAGCCAGAAACTGGAAACAATCTAGATATCCCTCAACTGAAGAATGGATAAAGAATGTGGTACATTTATACAACAGAGTATTACTCAGCTATTAAAAACAGTGACATCAGGAAATTTGCTGGCAAATGGATGGAACTAGGAAAGATCATCCATCCTGAGTGAGGTAACCCAGACTCAGAAAGACAAATATGATATGTACTCACTCACAAGTGAATATTGCCATAAAGTAAAGAAGAACCATGCTACAATCCACAGACCCAGAGAAGCTAAGTAACAAGGAGGGTTTGAGTGGGTGGGGTGCATGAATCTCACTGTGAAGGGGAAATAGAATGAATGTTGCCAGCCAATGGGGGAGGGCCCCAAAAGGGGAATGGGGATAGGAACAGGAGGGATCAGGTGAGGGGAGGAGAGAGGGAGAGAGTACTGGGAGGGGCAACAGGAGTCTGGGGGCATCTGTGGGATGAACTAGAAACCTAAAGCAATGGAAACTCCCAGGAACCAATTAGGGCGACCCTAGCTAAGACTCCTAGCAATAGGGGATACAGAGCCTGAAACAGCCATCTTCTGTAACCAGGCAAGACTTCCAGTGGAGGGAATGGGACACCAACCCAGCCACAAATCCTTCAACCCCCAATTTGTCCTGCCCACAATATGTGCTGAGGTAAAGATGGCACCAACTAATGACTGGCACAGCTGGAGACCCATACCCTGAGAGGGAGCTCCCCACTGAGGACCAGGACCCAGAGGCAGGATACCATAGAGACCTAGAATAGAACCCAACACAAATGGAAAAAAAAGCCAATGAAATGATTCTGTTATACTCATAGATTTGTGCCTAGCCTGTCATCATAGAGGTTTCACCCAGCAACTGATAGAAACAGATGCAGAGACCCACAGCCAAACATTAGGTGGAGCTTGGAGAATCCCGAGGAAGAGGAGGAGGAAGAAGGATTGTAGGACCCAGTGGTGTCAAGAGCACTACAAGAAAACCCACAGAATCAACTAACCTGAGTTCACAGGGACTCACAGAAATTGAAATGGCAACCAGGAGGACTACATGGGACTTACCTAAGCCCTCTGCATATATGGTTACAGTTGTGTAGTTTGATCTTCATGTCAGACTCCTAACAGTGAGAACAAGGGATGTCTCTGACTCTGTTGCCTGCTTTTTGGGACCCTTTCCTCCTGGTTGGTTGTCTCATCCAGCCTTAACAGAAGAGGAGGTGCCTAGTTTCACTGCACCTTAATATACCAATGCTAGCTGATAACCATGGGATGCCCACCTGTATTAGAAGAGAAACAGTGGAGGAGGAGGGGATGGTGTGGAGGAGATGAGAGGTCAGGCAAGGAACTGGGAAGAGGGGAGGGTGTCATAGGGAAGGTAAACTTTAGTTAGTAAACAAAAACAAAAAATGGAAAGGAGAAGGGTCTCGAAAGTTTATTTTAGTCATGTTTAGTGAATGTAATTTTCTCAGATGTAATTTGAGGATAGTTAGAGCTTATTATGAAAGTTAACAGTTACTACTGCAATATAATTCACACAGAGAAACCCAAGCCAGTGTTCACCAATTATTGAACTGTATAAATCCAGGCCCATATTTGAAATGTATTTAAAAGTTGTGCCTAGTTGTGATAATTCCCATTGTAAGCAAAATATCCATTTCAAATCTAGCTAACCTCTGAAACTTGGAAATGTTAATTGGTACTCACTTAGTAAAGTGATTTTCTTCTGTCCTTTTCAGTGTGTATGAAACCTTATTGATGACCACACAAGTCAGGCCAGTTTTCTCTCACATGTAAACATTGTGGTGGTTTAAATAAAAATGGCCCCCCATAGGCTCCTAAGAAATGGCACTATTAGGAGATATGACCGTATTAGAGTAGGCATGGCCTGTTTGGAGGAAGTATGTCACTGGGGGTGGGCTTTGAGGTTGCAAATGATCAAGCCAGACCCAGTTTCTCTCTATTCCTGCCTATCCAGATGTAGAACTCTCAACTCCTCCAGCACCATGTCTGCCTGCATGCTGCCATGATTCTTGCCATGATGATAATTGACTAAACTTCTTAACCTGTAAGCCACCCCAATTTCTTCTTAGATCTAAGGCCTGATTCATGAGATTGTAACCCATACCGGCACTGTTAAAGAGACCAAGAATTTGTGGCTAGATATGTTATAGGCCCTAAGGTTAGACGCCTCAATACTATTATTCTGCTAAATAGACATAGTATTAAAATGACTCCTAATGACTTACTGCTATACCCACAGATCACAGCCTCTCTCAGCTCTCACCACAGAAGCTTATCCTTGCATTAGATTGCCGTTAACACAGACCCTTTTGGTGGTTTGAATAAGAAGGTCTGCCACAGTTTTAGGCATCTGAACACTTGGCCCTTGGTGGTACTACTGTTTGAGGAGGTTTAGGAGAAGCAGACTTGACAGAGGGCGTGTATCACTGGGGATGAGGTTTGAGATAAAAACAGTCTCACTATTTCAGTGCTGCTGTAACTGCTGATCATTGCCACAGTTCTCTTCATGATGGGCTCTTCTCCCTCTGGAACTTTAAGAACAAATAATAAGCTCTTTATGTAATATAAATTACCTTGGTCATGGTGTTTTTTTGAACACAGCAATGGAAAATTATAACTCTTTGCTGGTCAGCATGCAGAGAATAAGAGACTGTGGAGTTCTCAGACTTAAATGGGATGTATATATTACATCCCTCCCCTCACGGCTCAAGGATCTGCATGAAAGAGGGGTGCAAACATTGTAGGAGCCAGAGGTGATAGATTCCTCTAAGGAAAGTGTTTTCTAGAGACAACAGGGTCATTGCACGTGAACTCACAGCCATTCTGACGGCATGCACAATACCCATGGAAGCTCCAGCCAGCCAGAATCCCAGCCTAGAGAGGGGAAGAGGCACACAAAACCCTACTACTGTCTGGGAAGCTACTGGCGTTTGATATCTGCCAGGAGAGCAAGAGTCAATTTTCTTTAATAATGTGACCCCTGGTAAGTTGACCACATGCTGGAGCAGGCCCCTCTCCCAAAACTAGCTGGGCAACAAATTGGACTCAATGGGGAAATAAAAAAATAAGACCTCAAAGTTGGTGGGAAAGTATGGGAGGGTGTAGAAGGTGGTTATGGGAGGAGTTGTGGGGTGAATATGTTCAAGCTACATTGTATGAAATTGTCAAAGAATCAATAAAAATCCTGTTAAAAATCTACAACTCTGAATTTAGTCAGGGTTTTGGTTTGAGCATCAAAAGTTCCTCCAGCATCATGTGTTGAAGGCATGGTCCCCACGTGAGGGTGCTGCTTTGGAAGACTGTGGAACATTTGGGAGATGAAACTTTGCTGAAGGAAATGCATCACTGGGGATAGGCTTTGATGTTTTCTACCCCCAATCTCCGGTTCACTCTCTACTTCCTGACTGAAGAGCAGTGTGATAGCATCCTCACGTTCCCACGGTTACGCCTTCCACACCTCAGTGGACTGTATTTCCTGGAGCTGTAAGCCAACGTAAAACCTTCCCCTAGGTTACTAGTCAGGCATTTTTGTCACAACAATGAGAAAAGTAACTAATACAGGCAGAAGAAATCACATTTCCCTTATCAAATACTTCATTTGCAAAAAATTGATTTAGTTTCTCATATGTATTGATTGTTGTAGTATGCTTGGGACTCTTACCCAGAAATATATATTAGATATAACCTGTCTTACTTTTATTTATTTATTTATTTATTTTTGGTGTTTTGAGACAGGGTTTCTCTGTGTAGTCTTGGTGCCTGTCCTGGATCTTGCTCTGTAGACCAGGCTGGCGTCGAACTTACAGAGATCTGCCTGGCTCTACCTCCTGAGTGCTAGGATTAAAGGTGTGCGCCACCACTGCCTGGTCCTTCCTTTATTTTTTGCCCTTCCATGTTTCCACTACTGTCCATTTTTGTTATTGTTGTTTTCTAAAATTAATTATGATTTCTTTAGAAGTTAAAATTATTATGGCGTCCAGATTTATATACTAGTGTTCTATAGATGCTTCTTGGTTTTTAAGTTGGCTGATTGATTTCCTCATTAAATTCTGTGTCAGAGTTTGATCGAAAGGAATATATTTGTTCCAGTCGTTCACAAAAACAGGAAGGAAGTTAATATAAATATCCATTTAAAATTTTCATAACTACAAAGGTTTTGTTCCTTTGGAACATAAATACTTTCAGTGTTCACACTAATACACTTCACTTGATGGAATGTCCTAAATACCATGAACTCAATTATAGTATTGTTGCGCAGGGAAACTTCATGATTGCAGAATATTCCTACAATCATTTTCTTATATGTTATCTATCTTCACTTCTATGAGCCTGTAGGAATACACTCAGCAGTATATTATTTGTTTTAATTTCTTTATTCTCACTTTAAAAGGAAATTTCTCACAAAGCATTGTGCTTTAAGAAGCATTCTGTTAAAGTAAGATTGACTCACTTGGGAGAGGAACACCACAAGGTGAACAAAGCTGGAAGAACAGGCCAGCAAAATCCAATTTCATCCAGAGAATTACTGTGTGCAGATAACAGCAGATAGGTCATTAAACAGACTCTGTGAGTCAGCTATCCATTGTTCTGAGTTAGCAAAATGTATCCTACTGTAAGAACATTCTAGGTGTTGACACAATTTAAAGTTCGTGTGATTTATCAAGAACTAGTAAGTTTAGAGACTTCTTCATAAACGAGAAGATATCTCATCTTAGAAAAAGAAGAACTGAAGGATTCACATAGCATGCTCTCATATGGCTTTTGTAAGTCACATAACAATTCAATGAGGTGTTTACAGGGAATGACAGAGTGTCGTGTGTGTGTGTGTGTGTGTGTGTGTGTGTGTATGTGTGTGTGTGATATATGTGGTAATAGTTTAAAATATGCATAGCTTCCATTAAGTGCTTAATAATTTATCCTCATATCATTTTACTTGCATGGATATTTTGTACCCTTGACTTTATTACAAATTTATTGTGTTGTCATCATGTATCTTATACCTGGTTTTATCCTCAGTAATTCTATTATCAGAAAGGAATTTAATAAGTATATGATTACTGCTGCCAAAGATCAACAAAATGTTCGGCTAAAATTTTTGTCTTAACTGGGATTGTGGGAACCATTAAGTTATTGCCTTAGATCAGAGGATCACTTTTTCAAGTGATAAAAAATACAGCAAGCTTTAAGGTCTAAATTGTCTCTGTGGCAATGACTCTACTCTCTTATTTTAACATAGCAGCAGTAACAGACAATAAGTGAACTGTTGGTATGGCTATGTTCTAATAAAACTTTATCAACAACAGCAATCTAATCATAAACTTGACTTTATCTGTTTCTGCTCTAGGGCTTCTTTGAGTTTTTAAAAATCTTCTTGTAAGAGACAATTATAAGATAAATATATCACATAACCAATTGTTTCTTAAAAGGCTGCCTGGATCAATTACTATGTTATATAAAATCAGATTAATTAGCTGCTCAATGAATTAATTCTGTGAAGATTGTGGAACCTCCTCCCTGGGGATGGTCTAAGGTTTCTACATCCTAATAGACACTGCAGTCAAAGTAGATACTGTATGCTTCTCTTTTTACATCATTAGGTCTTTAGCCACTCAAATCATGAGTCAAACAAAATCTTGGCTCACTGAAGTTGCTCTGTCATCTATCAGGACGAAAAGGAAAGTCACTCATACTCTAATGGAACAAAAAGAATTAAGTAAATCGTGACAATACAAATGTTGAGATTTTAATAAGTCATACTTATTAAAAAAAATGATACCACTCTACTGTGGGCCCATGGTAGATGGCTTTATTTGCTATTCTTTTTGGTTCTCTTTAAAAACAAAATTAACCTAGATGGTGGTCTAATTTGTTTCTCAGTTGCTGCGATAAACACCATGACCAAAAGCAACTTGGGGAGAGAAGGAATTATTTCATCTTATAAGTGACAGTCCACCATTGAGAGGAGCCTGGGCAGGACCTCAAGGCTGGAACCTGGAGGTGGGAACTAAAGCAGAGAACACGGAGGAACACTGCTTACTGGCTTGCTTCCAGGCTCAGGTTTGACTCCTTTTCGCATACAGCCTGGGGCCACCTGCTCACAGATAGCACCACCCACAGTTACTGCCCTAGGTCAGAGGCTCACTTCTGTCAATTAATGATTAAGAAAATGACACACACACACACACACACACACACACACACACACACACACACACACCAGTCTAATGGAGTCAATTCTTAATCAAGTTTTCTCTCTTCTCAAGTATGTAAGGTTGACAACCAAGATTATCCACCACAGATAGTATATATTCTCACAAAATAATCTTTAAAAACTTTCCTCTGGACATCTTTATTTTGTAGGCCACATAGAAACAAAGCTCACTGAAACCACAGAGGAAGGCTTTATGTTTTCTTCAGTCACAGCAGTTTGACCTCAAAGTTAGACTTCTTGTTAGCAAAGAGACTCAGTATAATAGGAGATAGAATGCTTTCTAGGATCACTGGAGGAATAAAGGGAAGATGAATACAATGATTTTGGAATCATAGCTAGAACTCTGATTATTTTATAATTGAAGTATAAAGAGAGATTTAGAATCAGGAGAAGTATCTTATGATTGAAATAATCCAGAAGGGAAGGTAGAATTGACAGTCCTTACTAATGAGTGGGTATGGGATTGAACGACCTGATGGAATAATGGACTAAGGTTAGAAGCAGTGACAAATGGAAGCATAAATTGATGCATTCACTAAGCAGATTGACGGCATGTCAGGTAGGCCAGCCAGCAAAGAGAAAATCTCTGCTATAGGCTTCAGATGTCCTCTTGTGACATTCTTTTAAATGAATACATTCTAAAGATTTTATTTGATAGTCAAAAGAATTCAGATACAGGCAGTTGTTAGTGATAAATGGCTATTAAGGGGAGCAATGATAGGTTCAGGTAACCTTAGCTCTCAATCCAACATTCCAGACCCCACAAACACAATGTTCCATTCGGTCTGCAGAATCTTCAGCATATTTATGGGTTTTCATGGAACTGTAGTTCATATCAATAAAGAGACTCCTAGTCATGCTGCCTCCACACCAAGGTAAGGTAACTGTTATAGAAACTATGAGGTAAAATGTTTCAATGTAGACAAACTTTTAATAAGGAGATAACCACTTTTCTTTCTTTCTCTCTCTCTCTTTCTTTTCTTTTTTCTTTTTTTTTTTGGTTTTTTTGAGACAGGGTTTCTCTATGTAGCTTTGCGCCTTTCCTGGAACTCACTTGGTAGCCCAGGCTGGCCTCGAACTCACAGAGATCCGCCTGCCTCTGCTTCCCAAGTGCTGGGATTAAAGGCGTGCACCACCACCGCCCGGCTTTTCATTGTGCTTAGATTCTTATTAGTGTAACCCTAACAGGACTTCCACTGAATTATCTCATTTATTCTGCTAACAAACTCCTTTTAAAATTTCTACATGTTTCATCTGATTTTCCTATGGTGTTGGTTTGAATGAAAAATGTCTCCATAGGCTCAGATATGTGAACACGTCCTTCCCAGTTGGTGTTACTTTTTGGGAAAGCTATGGAACATTTAGGAGGTATAGCTTGACTGGATGAGTTACAGCATTGGGGGTGGGCTTGGAGAATTTACAGCCATGCCTCACTTTTAGTTCACTCTCTCTGCTTTTTGCTTTGTGTTTGTGCTTGAAGATGTAATCTCTCAGCTTCCTGACCTGGCTAAAGTCATAGACACTGGACATGGAGCTACAGTGTTTAGTATTTGCTTTGCTAGGTTTGGTCTTGCTTAGGTTCAATATTCTTTACTATGTCTCCATCCCTCACTTTGGGAATGGTAATGTATATTCTTTCTTTCTTCCTTTCTTCCTTTCTTTCTTCCTTCCTTCCTTCCTTTCTGGTTTTTTTTTTTTTTTTTTTTGAGACAGGGTTTCTCTGTAGCTTTGGAGCCTGTCCTGGAACTTACTTTGTAGACCAGGCTGGCCTCAAACTCACAGAGATCCACCTATCTCTGCCTCCCGAGTGCTGCGATTAAAGGTGTGCGCCACCAGTGCCTGGCTTCTGTGCCATTATAGATTGGAAGCATATAGTTTGCTTTTTTGTTTTACAAGGTATGTGTGGCTCACATTTAATGATTGAGTCTCAAAAGAGACAAGGCTTTTTGAACAATCTGGATACTAGTAAAGACTATGGAGACTTCCAAAGTTGGACTAAATGCATTTTAGATCTTGAAATGGCCATGAGGCTATGGGAACCAGTGAGCAGAATCTGGTGATTTGAATGAAATATATTTCCCTTGGTCTTGTATGTTAGAATACTTCCTCTCTAGTTGGTGGTGCTGTTTGGGGGATGCTATGGAACTACTAGAGAGCCATAGCCCCTACCCCCCACTTCTGGTTCCTGTCTCTGTTTCCTGTTTGCAGCTGAAGATGCTGTCTGTGAGCTTCCTGCTCAAGGTGACTGCTGCCATGCCTCCCCTGACCATTATGGACTCTTCCTCTAGAACTATAATCAAAAATAAACTATTTATTCCATAAGTCACTTTTAGTCACAGTGTTTTTATCACGGCAACAGAAAAGTAACTGACATACCTAGATGCCTGCCTCTGATCAATGTGATGGTAACAGTGACACATGTGTGTGACCTGGTCAGCATGTCTCTTGTTCTCTGTGCTCCACCTGTTCCATCCAGTGTGGAGGTTCTTCGGGAGTCAAAGGACCATCCCCAACGTTCCTGAAGTTACATTCATTTCTTTCTGGTTGATCTGTTGTAGTAGAAACTGCCAGCCCTGTCTGCAGGTGTGCTCTTCATTTCCAACTCAGTATTAGAACTCATGCTGTTTAAGTGGGCAGTCTTTCCTGGAAAAATAAAACACCATGTTTCTAAGTATTGACTATAAGATGTAAGCAGGATAATCATGTTCTAGCTCTATAGAACATCCTTTAAAATGTCTTTCTCTAATTCCTTCTTTTATCTTTGTCTGCCTGCTGGACTGCTGGTGTAATGGATTTTGAAATTAAACCTACATCCTAACTATTGAAAATGAATAAATTTGTAAGGACTATAGTGTAGCTGAAGTTTTCCTGGTCCTGTCCAGCTCCCGGAGTCCCATGGTCCACAGCCGTAAACACACACAGGTTTATATTAATTAAAACCGCTTGGCCATTAGCTCAGGCCTACCACTGACTAGCTCTTACACTTAAACTCAGTCCATTTCTGTTAATCTATATGTCGCCACTTGGTCCATGGCTTTACCTGTGGGCGATTACATGCTGCTTCCTGGATGGCAGGTTGGCATCTCCTGACTCAGTCTTCCTCTTCCTAGAATTCCTCTTGTCTTCTTATCCCACCTGTACTGCCTGCCTGGCTACTGGCCAATTAGCATTTTATTTATCAACCAATCAGAACAACACCTTCACAGCATACAGAACCCCCCACAGCACTATAGACTTACTTTAGTAGGAGAGAAATATAATCTCTGTAATCTACTAGTGTCTAGGAGGATTTGTCTCCTAAAGAAATCTAAGCTTAACTAAAGTATTTTTGTTCTTCCATTTGAGCAAGTTACTTATTTGTTCTCTGTATGGAATGAAAATTGTACACCTTCTTCCTCAAGTGTCGTTTTGTGGAATATGTGGAATTTTTATGCAAAGAAGTTAATGTTCTAAAAAGAACTCAGTTAATTTTACTTTTATCATAATAATCTCAAAATCTCTATGACTTAATATACTTAAGTGCTAGATAGTTAATTCTGTATTTCTAAATGCATGCCAAATAAAGCTCAACACTTGATGTATGTTTATATCTACCCACTCTGATGTTTTTGTAGGTCCTTCAGGGACACTGACCTGATGACATCAGGAAAATACACTGATGGTTTTATTTTCAACTTGTTATTTTCCCAACTTTTTCATTTAATTGAATATCAATTTTTTTCTAGTTGGGCAAAGAAAATTAATATAATCAAGATAATCCCCAATAGGTATGCTCAATTAATTTTGTCAGTTTAGCATACAAATATTAGGTATAAATATTCCAGATAATATCATTATACATTTCTTAATGTCTAAAAATTTTTGTAAATGTTTTTATAGCATATATTAATTATGTAATGGGTTGTATTATGACATTTCCATGTGTGCATATAATGTATTTTGATCATATTCTTCCCTTCCCACTATTCCTCTTTCTCCTAAACCCCTTTCTACTTTCAGGCCTTCTCCCTCCCACCAAGTTATTCATTTTAATGACACAATGAATTTCATTTGGGTTGTTACAGGAGTATGAACTGCAAATCAATATCTACGCCCCTGAAGAAAATGTATCCCTGTCCCCAGAAACCATTAACTGCTTTGGGGAGGAGCGGGCCTTGCTGAGCCTCCTTTCTGTCTATGACAGGGTATTGATGGGCCCCTTCTTGTGCAGGTCATCACAGCTTCTGTGGCTTGGAGAGTGTGATGGTGATGGCATGCCTGGAAGACAGAGCTCCGTAATACTCCCATCTCCTCTGGCTTCTATATTCTCTATATTTCTACTTCTACAATGTTCCCAGAGCCTTCGAGGTGGCGACATAGGTGCCCTGTTTATGGCTGAACATTCAACAGTCATTTATTCTCAGCAGCTTGACAAGTTATGAATCTCTGGAGTTCCTGCTGTTTACTGAGAAAGGAATATTCTCTGACCAAAGCTGGCAGCAACACTAATCTATAGGGATGAATATAAAATTATTTAGAAGGTACATTGATGGACAGTTCACCCTCATTTAGCAAAATAACAACAATAGCTTCCCAACCACAGGCCCGTGACCCCCACAGCCATGGGTTTTATAGTAGCAGAAATGAATTCTCTCCCTTTAGATTGTATCTCAGATACAATCAGAAAATAGTTGGTTATCTCTATAACATACTTGTCACTATTGCCTGAGTGGCCATATTTTGCCTGGCCAGTTGATAGTATAGCATGTAGGGTTCACAGATGAGCAAGGCTGCTGATGAAACGTCTCCCTCAAAAGCCAAAGTACACTCTGGCAGTATGAAGGCTAGCCAGCAGGGAGGAAGCTTCCAGCTCAGTTCCAGCTTAATTTCTCTGTGTCTCATAACATTTTTATTTTTATTACTTATTTTTAAAATAAAATATAATCACATCATTGCCTCCTTTCCCTTTTCTTCCTGCAAGCCCTCCCATATATCCTGTTGGGAGGCAGACCAAGCCAAAGCTTTCTCTGAGGCCCTGAGGTTAGGACACAGGGGCAGACTCGGAAAGGTCCAGTCTAGGGCTGTGGCCAGAGCCTTGAAGGAGTTAAGGTTTCAGTTCCTAGGAACCCAATTTCCCCTCCTGAAGGGCTGTGGTTGTCAGTCCTAAAGCAGAGTGTCTAAGGCATCTTGTGACTCCTGACTCTACCTTTCCTCTTCCCAGAATTCTCCTAGTCTGTTCATCCCGTCTATACTTCTTGCCTGGCTACTGGCCAATCAGCGTTTTATTAAACCAGTGTACAAGAACATTATCCCACAGCAGGTGTAAGGGTATTAGCTTGATGTGAGTCTCTGTACGACCTGCCTTGTTCCCCTTGGAGGCCAGTAGAGGGCACCAGATCCTCTAGAACTGGAGTTACAGATGGTCATGAGCCACCATGTGGGTGCCAGGAACAAACTAGTATCCTCTGAAAGGGCAGCCAAGCTCTTAAACAGATCTCTCTCTCTAACCTCTTAGGCTTCTGATTTTAGTTTTTGAGAATTCATACATGTATAATGTGTTTTGATAAATTCTACCCCCTTTCTCTCTCAAATGGGTTTTTCAACAACAGAGATCACATGAAGTTTAGGTGGAAGAAAAAGCATGTGCCCTCCCCCCTTAAATACATGGCTATTTAAGCATCTTGCTTTAAAATTTTGTCTCCATTATATGCTCATGAAAACAAATACAATCCAAAGTACACAGCACAGTCTACAAAATTTGTGTTCTGTTTCTGCCTTTCATTTTTTACTCTGTCTCTTTCCCAGTCAGACTCTTAACTTCAGCCATAAAAATACCATGTGTGGACTAAATAATGCACTTTTCTAAGCCCTTGTCTGAATTGTTTTTTTCTTAACCCAATGAATAAGTTTATGAGACAAATATTACTGGCTGATTAGGAAAACGAGGCCTTGAAAGATCAGACACTTACATAGTTCTTTGTAGTAAACAAATTTCAGAAGCAGCATTCTAGACTACATTGAGCCTTCCATCACCTCGAGGACAGAGCTGGACCTGCCACGCTAAATGCAAATGTACTGTACTTTCCTCTTTTTTTTTTTTTTTTACCTTGTCCACAGAAAGTGTGACCTGCTGCATCAGAAACTTTGTAATCTCTTCATGTGTACTCCTCTTCAAAGGTGTCCTGACACTGGTCAGTCACCTTCCATCATGCGCTATGACAGTGCATGATTTATGCCTGTCTCATGTCCCTTGCCCCTTATTGTTATTATTTGTTCACATTTATTATAGATTATGAGCATAACTGAGACTTATTCAATTAATATGACAGCAATAAAATAGTGCATGGACGCAGTGATTTTTGTATTCTGTAAGTGTGTGCTGTACATAAGCATATGAAAAACAAGCAAACTTATGCGTGAAAGAAAGTCATAACAATGGTATAACCATATGCATGGTCATTAACACACAAGTGTGTGCAGAGAACAAAACCAAGTCTATACTGTGCCACAGGAAAAGAAGCTTGCTGAGAGTCCAACAATCTAAGCACTGGATTTAGGTTTAGCCTTGGAGCTAGCACCGGATTGATTTCATAATATCTAGTTGGTTTTTTTCCCCCCTCTGGGTCCTACTGTGGTTCTTAAAGCACTCTATTTATGAGGAAAAGCAGGTTCCATGAAGAAAACTGAAAAATCAAATCTAACAAAATACAGACAGAAACAACCCTGTGTCCTTTCAGCTACGCAGAATAGATGTTTCTTCTGTGGGAAACTGACACTGACTGATGTTGTCTGGGGCGGCAGGGTGGGGGGTTGGGGTGGGGAGAATAAGAGCAACTTCGTTCCTTTCCTCAAATATAATCTTTAAAGAAAAAAAGTTCTGTCTGCAAGGATGTGAGTCTAGGTTCACACCTTCACCACAGGGCGGAGACAACAAAGGGGGACAGGCTGTCGGATCTCACCCACTGCCGCTCTCCTCAGGCCTGCCTCAGAGCCAGAAGACAGCCAGCCAGAACCAGCTTCACCTCTTGCCTCCTCCTGTTCATGCCAGGCTTGGCTTATCACAGTAGCTGTCCCTGGGGGTCTGTGATTGTTACTGCCCTCCGCTTTGAATTTCATGCCACTAAGGGGTTTCTAATACTTTGAGAAACTCCACAGGGAAAGTTTCAAAACAGAATACTCAAGTCAACAATTTCTGAAGACTCTTAGATGTTTAAATGATATATATGGTCATTTTTCCATTTCAGGATCTGGTTTCTAACAACACTGTATTCCATTAATAGATGAATTCTAGAAAGAATATGTTATTATTACTTACAGGCTATACATTTGTCTGCATTCTAATAAGAAAGGCAGTGGTTAAAAACTTTTATTGATATATACACAATTTCACATCCATGCCTTGCATACTCACTACCTTCCACCTCCCTCCCACCCCTGTCCAACTTCCTTACTCCCCACAAATCTCTCTTTCATGATCATCTCTGTTTGTTTTGTTTTGTGATCCACCAAGATTGTCCAGGGCTATCTATGTGTCTGTGGGTTTGGAGCTGTCTGTTGGAGTCTGGTAGGCTCAGCAGAGGGCAAACATCTGAAGAGAGTGATTTCTTCTCTCCTGGAATCTACTAATAGCCAATAGTTCAGAGATGAAAGGGTAGGGCCCCTTGAGTTCCCCCCTTCCTGAACTGATTGTTGACAGGGCCAGTTTTGTGGTCTTGTGTAGGTCCAGTGCAGGCAGCTACAGTTGATGTCAGCTAATGATTTTTAATAGTTGTATCTAGGTGTACTGGTTTGAAAGAAAATGACCCCCATAGGGAGTGGCACTATCAGGAGGTGTGGCCTTGTAGAGGAAGTATGTCACTGGGAGGTGGGCTTTGAGGTTTCAAAAACCCATGTCAGGTCCAGTCTTACCCCCAAATCTCTCTCCCGCTTCGACCAGCAGATCAGGATGTAGCTCTCAGCTACTTCTCCAGTGCATGTGTGCCACCATGCTCCCTGACCATGATGATAATGGGTTAACTCTCTAAAACTGTAAGCATGCCCCCAATTAAATGCTTTCTTTTATAAGAGTTACCATGGCCATGGTAATAGAACAGTGGCTAAGACATGGTCCTCTTATACCTTTGTCTGATTTTCTTTCTCTGAAAGGGACTGAGGCAGAAACTGTTATGACTAGTACAGACTGAACTCTAAGAGTAGTATGGTGTTTTGAAAGAAAATGGCCCCCAAAGGCAGTGGCCCTACTGGGAGGTGTGGCTTTGTTGGAGTAGGTGTAGTTTTATTGGTGGAAGTGTGTCACTGTGGAGGTGGGCTTTCAGGTCTCCTATGCTCAAGCTATGCCCAGTGGCACAGTTCACTTCCTATTGTCTGTGGATCGAGGTGTAGAGCTCTCAGCTCCTTCTTCAGCACCATGTCCTCCTACACGCTGCCATGTTTCCCACAAGGATGATAATGGACTCAACCTCTGAAACTGTAAGCCAGCCCCAGTTAAATGTTTTCCTTTATAAGAATATATGTGGTCATGGCATCTCTTCATAGCAATAGAAACCCTAGCTGAGACACTAGGTGGTAGCTTTTCACAGGCTTCTACCCTATCTTCTGTTTCCTACACACTTCTTGCTTCCTCTTCAGGAGTGTTACCTGAGCCTTTGAGGGCATGGCTCAAGTGAGTCATTCGGGTTGGCTCACATTTGCCATTTAATTTCTTCGTCTTGGGCAGTCATGAATTTCCGTCTTCACCACTGTTCATCTCAAGGAGAAGCTTCTCTGACTATAGCTTTTAAAGTTTTTTAAATTTTTTTTTATAAATTGTATTTACATTGTTTTCCCCTCCTTTTCCTCTCTCCAACCTTCCTGTGTAGCCCCACCTTGCTCTCTCAAATTCATGGCCTCATATATCTTTTAGATATTATGGAAAATCTTTTAGATTTTTCCAATTTTGTGGAGTACAGGTTTTGGAAGTATGACCTGATGATTCTCTGGATTTCCTTGTTGTCTACTGTCATGTTTCGCCTTTTGTTTCTGATTTTGTTAATGTGGATACTCTCTCTGCTTTTTGGTTAGTCTGGATAATGGTTTCTCTATTCTTGTTGATTTCTCAAAGAACCAGCTTTTTATTTTATTGATTCTTTGTATTGTTTTCTGTTTCTAATTTATTGATTTCAGCCTGGAGTTTGATTATTTCCTATCACCTACTTCTCCTGGGTGAATTTGATTCTTTTTGTTCTAGAGCAAACTTAACAGGTGTGCTGTTAAGTCACCAGTGTGAGATTTTTTTTCAAATTCTTTATGTAGGTACTTAGTGTTATGAACTTTCCTCTTAGCACTGCTTTCATAGTGTTCCATAAGTTTGGGTATGTTGTGGATTCATTTTCACTGAATTCCAGGAAGTCTTTAATTTCTTTCTTTATTTCTTCCTTGATCCAGTGGTGATTCAGTTGAGAGTTGTTCAGTTTCCATGACTTTGTAGACTTTCTATAGCTTGCATTGTTTTGAACTCTAACTTTAACCATTGGTGATCTGATAAGATACAGGGGATTATTCCAAATCTTTTTGTATCTATTGGGATTTGCTGTCTGACCAACTATGTGGTCAATTTTAGAAAAGGTTCCATGAGGTGCTGAGAAGAAGGTATATTCTTTTGTGTTTGGGTGGAATGTTCTATAGATATCTATTAAGCCCATTTGAGTCATAACATCTGCTTGTTCCCTTGTTTCCCTCAGTTTGTGTCTTCTTTATTGCCTCTATTTCAGTTTTCAAGTCTTGGACTTTTTCATTCACTTCTTTAATTGCTTTTTCTTGGCTGTCTTTAAGAGATTTATTGATTTCTTCTAATTTTTTGTTTGTCTTTTCTTCAGATTCTTTAAGGGTAGTTTTCATTTCCTCTTTAAAGGCTTCTAGCATCTTCTTAAAGTTATTTTAAAGGTCTATTTCTACTGCTTCTTCTGCTTTGAGATGTTCAGATCTTACTGGTGTGGAACCACTAGACTCTGATAGAGTCATATTGGTCTTTATGCTGTTGACTGTATTTTTGCACTGGTGTCTATGCATCTCTTCCTCCACTCTGTGCAAGTGCTGTCTGTGTCTGAGGGAGCCCCTTTTGGTCCAACTGATGCTCTTGGTCTAATGAGAGCTCTTGGTCTAATCCTGGCTCTTGGTACAATTGGTGCTGATGGTTCTGTGTCTCAGGGAGCAGATCTTAGTCCAACGGGCACCAGTGGGCTCTGCCTCAGGGAACAGCTATTTCCAATTGGTGTGGGGTAGGACCTGTTTTCTATTCCTAATTGGTGCAGGATAGGCTTATGTCTCCGGTTTTCACTGGTGTCATAGGGGGCTGTTTTCTTGGTGAGGGGGTGGGGGAAGGGGCAGCTAGCTGGTCCTGGGGCTCCAATGGCTTAGGGGAGTGGCATGGAATGTACCCCCGGGGCCTAGGGGTTAGGCACCTGGTCTGCCTAGTCCTGAGATGGGGCCTTACCTGTTCCCAATCAGTGCAGGGTGTGCTTAGGTCTCTGGTTTTCACTGGTGTCATAGGGGGCTGTTTTCTTGGTGAGGGGGCCGGTGGGGGGGGAGGGGCAACTGCTGGTCCCTGGGGCTCCAATGGCTTGGGGGAGGGGCACAGGGTGTGCTCCAGGGGCCTAGGGGTTAGGGACCTGGTCTGCCCAGTCTGGAGATGGGGGCCTTACCTGTTCCCAATTGGTGCAGGGTGGGCTTATGTCTCAGTTTCTCATGCTTCTCCTTTCAAATGTGAAATTCTGGAGGACTATAAAATGAGAGCAATGGTCCCCGTCCTATTTAATCCACTATAGTCAGATTCCACTGAGAGTGGAATGCCATTCAACAGACTAAGTGAACGCTTGTTTTGCCTGCATAGCTCCACATACTTCCCCCCATGCCTCTCTATTATACTGTGCTAAAATTAACCTCCAGACAGTTAGAACCCCAACACTGGTATTAACTTGCTTCGCCAGCATCCTTAGCTCATTCACTAGAAGAAATGGATTAGTGAGCTACATCAAACCTTAAAACACTGTATTCTCAGTTTGGTCTTATAAGACAAATATCTGAATCAAAGGTTAAAATAAAAGAAAATATTAAGTGGGAAGCTAAATTGAGTTTGAATAGTTATTGTGTTAATATTCACACCTGAGCTGGCATAATGGTGCATGTCTGTAATTCCATCACTTGTGAAGCAGAGGCAGGAGGATTGTGAATTCAGGGATATAAGGAAAGACTCTGTCTCAAAAGACAAATTTGTTAGGCTCAAACCTGGATCAAATGGCTAACTGAGATGTGTGTTTAACATATTAAAGTGTACTGGGGGCCAGGTTTTCCCAGCATCCCTCAATCCCTACCTGTTACAGGGTCCTTTTGGCTGGCATAACCAACTCCCTTCCCTAAATGTCTCAAGCCTAGGGGCTGGACTGCCCTTCCCCCAGCTGCCCTTCTCGATGTGATCCAGCCATTTTGGTTACTGAGTCCTTTGGTCTACCCTTTACTCTCCTGGTCTCCTGGCTCTCCCTTTTCCCCTTCTCCAACGCCTCATATGGCCCATCTAAGGGTCATGTTCACTCTGGACTCTCCCAGATGACTCTACCTCCGGCTGTGTTCTTCCACATACCTACAATAAACCTTCTGCTCTACCATGCCTAGGAGCAGTCATGCCCCGTTTTTTCTTTTTTTTTTCATTTAACAACAACAACAAAACAATAACAACAACAACAGACTTTCTGTGGTACTACTAGGTACTTTAAGACCCTGGAATATGACACCTAGGGGTTATCAAGACCGTTACTCTTGAAAACAACAACAGACATATACACCAGGATATCTCTAAGTTCTCGACAACTATCACAATGTCCACAGACATCTGATCTGTGGAGCTGGAAAGGATTTCAGTGCTTACATTTTAAAAAGTATGCTCTTGAAGGGTTTCTTCCTCAATTGTATGAAATTTCCTTCTGACCTTGCAGAGAAGATTTGATAAGAAAAAGAAAAGAAAATTTTGTCATTGTCTTAATGTGTCACTCCAGCTTTGCTGTAGACACTAAGTGTTGTCTCTTTGGGGATGCAAATACCACCCCCCAGGTTTGCTGTAGACATTAACAGCTGTCTCTTTGGGGATGCAAAGACCATCCCCCAGGTTTGCTCCTCAGACAGCATCACACAGAGAACCAACTTCAGGGATGGAAAGCTTATCTCCTGACAATGGTCATACACTTTTGGCCATCTCTGCACAAATCAGAATCAATAATGTTCCCATTTTTCTATTTCTAATCTGGGGATATAGACTTTTCTATCAGGGCCTTTTGATTTTATGCAGGGATAAACAGCATTAAGGAAGCTGGGGAATTGCCCCATCAGGCTCTAAGCATATGCTTAAATTTGTTTACCACAAACAAGCAGTTGCACATTTCAGCCATTGCTACTGCTGTCATAGCGACAAGATTGAGACTGCACCTGTCAACAGAACACCACATAAGGCAAGGACACGCAATTACAAAAGAAGAGCAATGATCATTGCGGAGCAGCCAATTGTCAGTTCAGAGGACCGTTTCCAAACCGTAGCTCCATTTTTGGAATAGAATGGAAAACAGAACTCAATAGGCATCAGAAGCCCATTTCTCTATTCATCTGTAGTTGAGTGCAATAAACTGCTGGAAATTCTTTACTTAACTAAGTTCTACAACATAACCTTACAGCAGGTTTATTTGCCTCAGTCACAGGGGTTCTCAGCCTTCCTAATGCTGGGACCCTTTAATATAGTTCCTCATATGGTGGTGACCCCCAACCATAAAATTATCTTCATTGCTACCTTCATAACTGTAATGTTGCTACTGTTATGAATTGTAGTGTAAATATCTGATATGCAACCACTCTGAAAGGGTTGTTTGACCCCCCCAGGTTGAGAACCACTGCTCAGTGGTATAAAACAGCTCATTAATGAGTAAGTTAAAATTCAAGACTGTGTGTGAAAGAAGTTTTTAAATACAAATATTAAAAGAGTTCTTAAAAGCAAGAATGGAAATTTAAATTAAATGTCTATAATTCCATGTTCACTTTATCAAGTAAAGCATGTTAAAATAAGTTCAACAGGGTTTCCATTCAAAAACCTATCCTTTTTTCCAAATACAAATAATTCAGATAGAATATGTATAAAATGAGAAACTTAGAGAAAATACACAAAATGGAATGCCAGGATTTGCTAGTGTGAGACCAAAATGAGCCATCTTAGAAATAAGACCAAAATGCTTTCACCCAAAAACTAAGGCCTAAGATTTCTCCTTCTAGGAATAGGCCAATAGTTACTGAAACAAGTCAGTCCAGATTCCAGAAACCAGGAAGTGTAAAAGTACAGAGTCACAAGGTAGTCACGAGGTAATGACTACCAGACTATAGAATGTTCCAACCCTGGTTTCCAGGGTAACTGACCATAAAAGTGTCCCCACCTGAGGGCAGCCAATGAGAAATGGTGGCGGGTAACTGCTCCCTTAGAAGTAAGATTAAGCCATGATTTCTAGAAAGCCCCTAGAAGCGAGCCAATCAGAATTGTACCCGTACTAGCACCCCTAAATGATGTAACCTTGTGATTTTTCCCTTTAAAAACTGAGCTTGTAGATAGGTGGGCACTTCCTCCAGCCTCCACTGTGTTGGATGTATTGGATGAAGTCCCTGCCTAGGCTTGTATTGCTTTTGGATATCCAGAATTAAACCTTGCTTTTGCATTCTGGCTTACTTGTCTTTGGTGGTCTCTCTGGGGGTCGCAATCTGGGCACAACACTAGGTGATTTTGAAATAAGTTGTATTTAGCTTAGTCCAAAAAAGCCCAAACAAACAGAATATCGACAAATTCAGAATATGATAGAAAAATATGCAGTGAAAATAGTAAAATATCCTCAAGGTTTCGTTCAACATTTTACATCTTGATTTTCCTTTTTTAAAAAAGATTTATTCATTTATTTATTAGGTATACAGTGTTCTGCCCGCACGTGTCCCTGAAGGCCAGAAGAGGGCACCAGATCTCTATACAGGTGGTTGTGAACCGCCATGTGGTTGCTGGGAATTGAACTCAGGTCCTCTGGAAGAACAGTCAGTGCTCTTAACTTCTGAGCCATCTCTCCAGCCCATTGATTTTCCCTTTAAACATAATCTAGTTGTAGTGACACATATGAGCAATTCCCTGTATTATGCCTTGGCCTGGTCATTAGCTTTCTGGGAATTTAGTAATCAATTGCCTCAAATGCTGTTTTACATGACAGAACTTTATATTCTCCTAGGTCTAGGGACCGAAATTCAGAACTGAGGTATCTGTACAACCACGCTTCCTAGGAGGGCTCAGTTAATATTCATAACTCAGTGTACCAATGCCATGAGTCAGTTACTTTAGTATTGGTGTTAACTGTCCATCAATGTGACTGTTAATGAGGCAACTGTGATGGTCCACCCTGCCCAGGTATAATGGTTAGTGTTGCTGTTCAATTAGGGAGATGGGCCTCTGGGCATGCCTGTGGAAGTTATCTTAATTATGTTACCTGATGAGGGAAGACCTACCTAGACTGTGGATGGGACTATTGCCTAGCGAGGCATCTTGAACTACACAGATTGGGGAAAGTGAGTTGAGTGCTGACATGCATTCATTGTTACTCGTTTATTGACTGTGAATGAACAGGACAAGTTCCTGCTACTGTGACCACACTATGACAATGGGCTTTCAGCTTGAGCTGCCACTTAAAAAACAACTCCTTAAGTTGTTTTTATCAACATGTTTTATCGCAGCAACCAGAAGAGAAATGAACACACCGTGTTTTTACAGACAGACCAGGCGTGTTAACACATTTAATTAATCCCATGCAGGTTGAGTCTCAAGTTTGAGTTCCTAAAGATCACAGACTACTACTGAGTATAGAAGAAGGAAGAAAGAATTACATAGGCAATAAGATGTATGGCAGGGAAGGGAAGCTATATGTATGAAGAAGACAGAAATAAAACTATCCTGTAATAGAAACAAGAATGAGTGTTTAAGGAAAGGGATGGAGAGTCAGCTCCACAAAGCGTGAACATCAAAGTGGCTGCTAGTTACTATTTAAAGTCTGAAGACATAGAGTATAATAAATAGGACTTTTTTTTTTTTTTTTTTTTTTTTTTGTTTTTTCGAGACAGGGTTTCTCTGTGTAGCTTTGCGCCTTTCCTGGGACTCACTTGGTAGCCCAGGCTGGCCTCGAACTCACCGAGATCCGCCTGGCTCTGCCTCCCAAGTGCTGGGATTAAAGGCATGCGCCACCACCGCCCGGCAATAAATAGGACTTTGAAAGATTCTGTGATTTACTGCTGACTTTTAAGTGATGATATATTTCAAATATAGCACTCTTGCTGTTATGTAGAGAAAAGGGGCGGGGATATCCTGAAATGATCCATGTGGAACATGACACAATAGTAAGAAAATTATTTTTCTTTGTGTGTGTGCCTAACACTTTGTCTTCTAAAAATACTTTTTTTTTGGGGGGGGGGACCAAAATGTATTTTACTTTTCTTTCTTTTGATCATCTGCTCATACGTTACCAATTTTATTGTTTTGATATTTATTTATTGCCATGCTCTCTTTCTTTCTAGTCTGAGTTTGGATTATCACTTTCATATACTAATTTAATGAAATAACTTCTGTAACTCAGACTCCATTCCAAAATTCTGTCATGTTTCTCATCGACTTTTTATATCTTTCACCACAAAGTCCATGTTTCTCTATATCTGAGCTTTTTGCTACTGACCATTACAGCCATCTTTTCCAAGTCAACTACAATTCTTTCCAAGACCTGGAGGCCTTGCCCAAATAAGCTCTCAATGAAAGCCTCCAAAGGGCCTCACTCTTCTCTTCTGCTATCTTAGCTCCCTTTCATTGGACCAAGTGGTCAGTATTTCCTCCTCTGCCAGGGGAAGAGAATTGCTCAGTGAATTTGAGGAATGTGATTGGGCATCTTTACTAATATTGAAATGACGAGGATATTAACCTTTATTAAGAAAGTTTGCATTTTGGAAAAGAAAGTCTGAGGAGTCATGGAAAATTTTGCCAGTGATGGAACAAAGTTTTGGAGATGACAGATTGGGAATCCTTTCTACAGTGGTCATTTAACATGGGTGATGATCCATTCAACCTAGAAATAGGCAATGATGCCCTACGATGAGAGGAGATGATGGACCATCATTTTCGATCTTGATGGGTCATAAATAGGTTATCACCCAACTCTGACAGTTAATGTCTTAAATTCAATGAAGCTGATCTTCTACAATGTAGCCAAGCAGATTCATTCTTAAACTTTCCTCAACATTAAAATTCTCAGGAGTAAAATTCTTCTCATTTAAAAAAAATGAAAAGCAGAGAATAAAAAAGAAGTATTACCAGTGTGCTGGAACTCAGTGAAATGAGATGTGCAGGGTGGGACTCTTGTTAAAACCTGCTTTTCACTTCTGGGTAAGACATCAGATAAAGAGCTCACTCCTGCTGTGTAGTTTAAGAGAAGAGTGAGTAAAAGAAGGAATATACTGAGAATAGGAGATGGATCCTGGATAGGCAGCTAAGGGCAGAGACCCCAAAAGCAACAGCTTCAGGAACATCCTGTGGTCCTTGGCCAAGAATTCCAGATAGGAGCTCTGCCTTTTTATCTCCTCCTAAATGAGCTCCCTTGCCTGGAGGCTGTATTTGAGGGTGTAACTGCAATTCAAGTTTAGATACCAATCCATTCTGGTGAATAGCTTTGGAATTGAATCTTCACTATAAAAATGGGTTGCAGCTGTTCTCCAAATTTAACCCATCTCCAAAATGATATTGGGGAGAATGTTACATAGGTCTCATAGAAAATCTGGGTTTTGTTGAGGCCTATTAAAACAAAACTACTTCTTTTTGGTTTAAAACCTGATATGGAAATATAGAATATAGATATGATAGGATAAAAGGATGGATTGTTGAACCTACTTTTAAAGAGCAACTTGTTTAAAATGTTTTACATTGGTATAGATTTTAGTTTATTGACACACATTTAAAGTTAATTTTGTTATACTGTATGTATATTTCCACTCTTGTTTAGGGTATTATGTTTGTGCAGTTCATTAAAATTGTAAGGGATAATTAAGAAATACAGATTAATAATTAGTCTCCTATGATAATCAAACTTATAGTCATGTTAAGTTTTCTAGGTATACATGGATATATTTCAATTAGGTAGGTAATCTTCAAACACTTCAAAGGTCTACAGAATATGACATTTAAAATGTTTTAAGAACTTTGACTTTCTGAACATTGAGACATGTCTACTTCTCATAACAACGATCTACTTCAGAGAAGATAATAGGCATTGAAGAAACTCACTATGGAGTTTGCTTTCTTTGTGGCAAAAGTTAGCCACTGGGCAAAAAAGTGCCCTTGCTTCGACTGCTTGACAATATTTTGTATAAACTAGACATGCAGGACCCATAGGAAGGTAACCACTGAACTTTGCAAGACAAAATGGCCCTTCAGGTTCCTGCTTCACAGAAGAAACTGCCAGACATTCTACAGGACACAGAGAGAAGCAACTGAGGAACTCTAGGCCTGTAGGCTAAAGAATGGATGCCCCAACATTGCAGAAGAACTTTGGATAACTGTTCAGGTAGTCAGTTGTCTCTGTCATTCTAAATTTTTGGAAGTTGCTTACAATGCTCTTCCTTTTTACTTAGGTAATATTATATCCTTCTGAGGTCTTTAATACAATTGGAGACTAGATAGTTATAATTATGGTTTTCCTTGGTTATGATAAGAGATAAAGTAGATATGAAACCTTAGACTCACAAATATAGGATAAAGAGGATATCTTCAATTTTGCCAAATACAAATAGACTATATATTGTAACTATAATTCTTGCTTGATAGCTGTTTTGTTATATGTAATTTTACTGTGTTAAACTTAAAATCTTCCTTTTTGATTAGACAGAAAAGTGGAAATGCTGTGGGATAATGTCCTTGTACACTGGTTTAATAAACGCTGATTGGCCAGTAGCCAGGCAGGAAGAATAGGCGGGGTGAGCAGACAAGGAGAATTCTGGGAAGAGGAAGGGCTGAGTCAGGAGTCGCCAATCAGTCACAGAGGAGGCAAGATGTGAAGACAGAACTGAGAAAAGGTACTAAGCCACATGGCTAAACATAAATAAGAATTATGGGTTAATTTAAGTGTAAAAGATAGTCAGTAATAAGCCTGAGCTAATGGCCACACACTTTATAAGTAATATAAGCCTCTGTGTGTTTACTTGGGTCTGAGCAGCTGCAGGACTGGATGGGACATAGAAAAACTTCCAGCTACAAAAAAAGTTTAGTGCTTTTTTAAAAAAATAGGATTCCTGGGTAGGCAGGAACAATCTCTGATTCTTGTGCCTTCTCTTGGGCTCTTATTTCTGATGTTGGGTCATTTTGTCCAACTTTGATGTGATAGTTTTTGTTTTATCCTATTATATTTAAAAAAAGAGAAATGAATTAATGAATAAAAACCTAGCCACTAGGGTAAAAGTTAACAACTGAACTGTCACACCTGTTGGAAGAGGAAAAGCTACTTTTCTCCAGTAGAGTAACACTGGGTGTGTCAACCATACCAGGGCAGGCTTCATGTTTAGGAGTAGCTGACCAACACATGACTGGACTCCATAGGTTGTGTGTGTGTGTGTGTGTGTGTGTGTGTGTGTGTGTTTTAATTTTGGTTACAGTTCGATGTCTTTTTCTTCTCCTTCTCCTCCTCCTCCTCTTCTTCCTTCTTCTTGGATGTGGTTTTATTTTGTTTTCTTGGTTTTGGATGGGTGGCTGTTATACTGGATTTTTATTTCTTTTTTGAGAAAAAACTTTAAGTTAGTTGAGTAGGGAGGGGGAGAGGATATGGAAGGACTTGGGGAAGGTAAAGAATATGATCAAAATATGTTTGAATTTGAAAACTGTTTTAATTAGTAAAGAATAATAGTAATAACAAATAAGAAAAAGAAGTCTAAATTCCATATGTGGTCCTGAGTGGTGACCTAACATTTCAAGTGACTCAAAACATGAGTTAATTCAGCTGAGCTTGCCAATTACCTGACAAAAAGGCCATGCCTCAGGGAGGCTGATTCACCTTGAGCCAAGTTAAAAAGGTGGGAAGAATAATTATCCCTTTAATGAGATCATGCATTTTTAATTCCCAGAATAAAATTGACTGTATTCCAAGTAAAGAAAGAGGAAGACCTTTGGCAATTCTCAAAGGTGATGACAGTGCACTTGAAAGTACAGAGAGCAAGATGGGTGACACATTGAAGCCAAGCAGAACACGACTTCCCCGTGCAGCTCCCATTTGGTCATCTGTATGACTTTGAAGAGAGTGGATTATGTTATAACAAAAGATAATTTATTGTTTAAAACTAACTAACCCTGGGGACCAAGACACAGGCAAAAGGAAACAAACAGCAAAGCAAAACAAAACAAACCACAGATATAACCTGTCACAGTCCCAGGGAGAGAGAGCGAGCCTTAAAAGATAGCTATGGAGCGTGGAGGACCAGACACCAACAAGCTCCAAAGTGCAGGCTACAGAAGGCTGTACCTTCCTCCTTTTCTTTCTTCGTTTTTCCTCCTCCCTCCCTCCCTCCCTCCCTCCCTCCCTCCCTCCCTCCCTCCCTCTTTCCCTCCCTCCCTCCCTCTTTCCCTCCCTCCCTTCCTTCTTTGATTTTGTTCTTTTTAAAATTTTGCCCAGTCATGATGCTTAGCTTTGTCCACTAGACACAGTCTAGAATGCAGCGCAGTTCCACCACTGGAAACCTTACCTGTCTATAAGAGAAGGCCAGTTGAGACTCTGCATCCCCCGTTATAAGGACTCATCATTAGAATCACTTTCATACATTCCAGGAAGTTTCCATTGCACTAAGTTTCCATACTACCCTCCAAGTGCCCCCCCCAATTCCAGCCATTTTTCTCTAAACTCTCCCTTTACCCCATTTCCCTCACCCCATTTGACCCCCTCCCTCCCATCTCCAGTGGCCCCCACTCTGCCTATAAAATATATTTTATTCCCTCCCCCAGGGAGATCCCTGTGTGCCCCCCAACTCCCTTTTTTACTTAACCTCTTTGGGTCATTAAATAACTATGCTTTTAATTTTATGTCTGCTTCTTACATTTATCTGATCAGATTTTCAAAATTTTCCATTATTGTTATTTCTATTTCAGAGAAATTCTTTTGTCATTTTTAAAAATTTCTTTCTCCCTTCATAATGTTCTTCTTTACTTCCCTAATTTTTGTTTTCATGTTTCTAACCTTGCTTCTCTTCTATTCAGCCCCTTTCTGAGCTCTTCCGTCTTCCCATTCATTTACTTTTCCACATTATTCCTAATTCCAAACTTCACGTCATATTATGAACCAGTTTTGCCAGATTCGGTTTTATGATCATTGGTGGTATTAGTGAGATGCAATCAATTTTAAGTGCATTGCTATGTCTTGTATGGCTTGATATTGTAATAGCAGCTCTCCCTCATGTCTAAGCGATGTTATGGATTGAGCTTTCAGGAGTGGGCTACTCAATAAGAAGATTCCAAAAACAAATACAGAAGACACACAAACCATAAAATGCTCAGATTAGAGCACAGAAACACAAGAAACATGAAAATTCAAGGAAACATGACTTCTTCCTAAATCATAACTTCTTGTCCTTGTACTAGTTCACGTTACGTGTCAACATGACACAGCCTAGAGTCATCAGAGAAGGGAGTCTCCATGGAAGGATCGTTCAGGTCAGGTTTGTCTGTGAGTGCGAATATTGATCTTTAACTGATGTACATGGGCTCCACCCACTGTAGCAGCAACTTTTCATGGGCACTCAGTCCCAGAATGTCAGCAGGCAAGACAGCAAGCAGCATCCCATTATGGTTCCTAGTTCAAATTCCTACCTGAAGTTCCTGCTCTGACTTCCCTCAGTGATGGACTAGAACATATAAGCTGAGAGGATCTCTTTACTCTATAAAGTTGTCTTGGTCAGAGTTTTTTTTTTTTGCCACAGGAACAAAATGAAACTGAAACTCAGCTATAGAAGTAAACATATTGAAATTAATAAAATGTTGATGAAGATTTCCAAAGTTTACTAATGAAAACTCAAAGAGGACCCATATATGCAGAGTCGGTCTGGGACTTGAAGAGGAAAGTCAGCAATGAAAGAGGAAAATCCAGCAAAACAGACATGAAAATCAACAATATGGATTAAAAAGTTAGCAACATGGAAGAAAACTTCAACAAGAAATGAAAATGTGGAAGCAAACTCAATGAATCAAATAAAAAGTATATTATAGGTAGACTATATAATGCAGAAGAAAAAATATGGATGATAAGATGAACAAAACTACCTTTAAACAACAATAAGAAAATAATAAACAAATGTGAACACAATGTACATTTTTTTCAAGATTAAGATACCAATTCTAAGCATTTATTGCACAGTGGGAGCTAAGATTAAGACTAGAGTCACAGAGAACTTGCTCAATGAAATGACAACATACATTTTCCTAAGACTTGAGAAAGAAATAGGTATTCAAACACAAGATACATTTAGAGGACCAATAGACATGTCCAGCAAACAACTCCTCCATGATGTGTTATAATTAAGATGTCAAATATAGAAAGCAAAGAAACAAATGTTATCAGGAAAAAATACCAACTCACCCACACAGGTAGACATCAGAATGACATTCAGATAACGTTAGCTATTTTAAAAGTCAGCAAAACATAGATAAACATATCTCTAGCCCTGAATGTAAATGACTGCCAACTAAGCTTGATATATTGAGAATATATATTATATATCAAGAAAGGTTATGTTTTAAAATTAATGAAAAACAAGGACAATTCAAGGTAAACATAAACCAAAGCAATTTATTAATACTATGCCAGGACTACAAAGGATACTTAAAAGAATATTATATATAGGGGAAGACAAAAGACAGCTCCAATTACAAGAAGAGAAAAAAAAACAATGAAAAGAAGAGAATGAAGGAGAGCTAGGAATTAATTCATTATATTTAACATAGCAAACACCTTCCTAAACTAATGGGGGGAGAGAGGCAGAAAACAAGAAACAATGATCCAACCAGAGAGAAAGATTCAGGAACACTACAGGAATTAGAAAATATCTTTCAGTAACAGAGTTTATGATGAATGGCCTTAGCTTACCAATGAAGAGATGTGGAGGACTGTAATGAAAAACAAGATTCAAATGTCATGTGCTCAAGGAACACACCTCACTGGAAGAGTCCCAGAGACTGAGTTGAAAGATAGAAGTCAACCTATCAAGCAATTGGAAGTCCAAATCACATTATATTTCTAATCTTTTATCTATATGTAGTGATATATTGTGTACCCTAGTAAATATGCCTGAAGATCAGAGAATAGAACAAGCCACTAGATTTAACACAGAAGCCAGGCAGTGGTCGAACACACCTTTAATCCTAGCACTCGGGACGCAAAGATCCATCTGGATCTCTGATGGTTCAAAGTCACCCTGGACTACATGAGACTGACTCAGTCTAGGAGATAATCAGAGCCAGACAGTGGTGGCACACTGTCTTTAATCCCAGTACTTGGGAAACACACACACTTTTAATGGCTGGGTGGAGAAAGGTATATAAGGCGTGAAGAGAGGAACTAAAGGCTTTTCAGCAGAAGCATCCCTTTCAGCTAAAGGCCTATCAGCTAAGGCTCTTTCAGGCTGAGGAGTTGGTGAGGTAAGAAGAGGTAGTTTGTTCCTTTGTCTCTCTGATCTTCAGGTAAATTTTATTAGGGTACACAATATATTATTACATCTATAGACTTCAAACTAAAACTAGTCAGAAGTGATAGTGAAGGCCACTATATTATGAAGTTTTAACTTCTTCACTGTTCATAGTTTTCCTAAAAAGGGGTTTTGATGCTGCAGCTGTCTACTTCAGTCATGCCTGCCTAGTATGCAGAACCATAGGTAAACCAGGACCCAGCCTTTTCTTCCTCAGCTAGCTGATTTTAGGGCATTCTCCTGGATGCCATATTTGAATGATCAGGGGCAGAAGGCTTTGTAGCAGGATAAGGAACCAAGCAATTGGAAAATGTCTTATGTAATTTACTTGTACCTCTGGGACCTGTTCTATCAAGGTACCTCTCCCATTTGTTAATGAATTACTGCCATGTATGTCCAAATTACGGTTCTGTGACTCAAATAACATCACTCTTATGATGGGGAGCTCAGACTGCATGGTAACTTGACTCATCATCAAGTGGTTTCCACCAAGGTCCAATATCAGGTCAATAGCTGTTCCTCAAAAGGGCAGTTGTAGTTGGAAGTTTCTCTGTCTTGCCTAGCCCCATGGTCTGGACAAATCTCTCCCACCTGAGCTCTCACAGCTGCTTATAAACAATCACTCAGAGGCTTATATCAATTACAAACTGTTTGGTCTAAGGCTCAGGCTTCTTGCTAGCTAGCTTTTACAACTTAACTCGTTCCTATTAATCTATGTTTTGCCACATGGCTTTGTGGCATTATGTGTTCTCTCACATCTTGCTTCTCCTGGCAGCAGCTTGGAGTGTCTCCTCTGACTCCTTCTTGTTTTTGTATTTCTCTTGGATTTCCTGCCTGGCTCCATCCTGCCCTGCCATAGACCAATGCAGCTTTATTTATTAACCATTAGGAGCAACACATATTCACAGCGTACAGAAAGGCATCCCGCAGCACTTCCCCTTTTCTGTCTAATCAAAAAGGAAGGTTTTCATTTTAATATAGTAAAATTACATATAACAAAACAGTTATCAAGCAAGAATTACAGTTACAATGTCTAGTCTATTTGTGTTTGGCAAAATTAAAGAAAATATCATCTATCCTGTATTGGTGAGTCTAAAGTTTCATATCTAATTTACCTTTTATTATAACCAAAGAAAGCTATAATTGTAACTATCTAATCTTCAACTCCATCAAAGACCCCAGAAAGATATAATATTACCTAAGTAAATAGGAAGTGCATTGTAAGAAACTCTACAATTTTAGAAATGACAGAGACTTCTGGCTGCCTGGACAGTTATCCAAAGTTCCTCTGCAACATTGGGGCATCCATCTTCAACCTACAGGCCTAGAGTCTCTGGTAGACTTTTTAGTGAAGCAGGAAATTTGAAGGATTGTCTCACCTATTGGCAAAGTTCATCAGCCACTTTCCTCTGTGTCCTGAAGAATGTCTGGCAGTATCTTCTGTGAAGCAGGAAGCTGAAGGACCCTCTTGCCTTGTTTGGGCAAAGTGCAGTGGTCACTTTTCCATGGGTCCTGAATATCCAGTTTATACAACATACTGTCAAGCAGTCCAGGTAAGAGCAGTTTCTTGCCCAAATGGCCAGTTTTGTCAAGAAGGAGATAAACTCCATATGGAGTGTCTTTGATGCCCATCTTCCCCTTTGAAGTAAATTGGTGCTGCCAGGAGCAGACATGTCTCACTGTCCAGAAAATTCTAAGTTTTTAAAACATTTTAAGTGCCATATTCTGTAGGTTTTTGAAGTATTTGGAGATTACCTACCTAACTGAACTGTATTTATGTATACCTAGAAAACTTAACTAACATGACTATAAGTTTTATTATCATAGATGACTAATTATCAATCTGCATTTCTTAATTAAACATTATAATTTTAAATGAGTTACATAAACATAATACCTTAAACAAGAGTAGAAATATACATACAATATAACAAAATTAA
This sequence comes from Peromyscus leucopus, assembly GCF_004664715.2. Classification (NCBI taxonomy): domain Eukaryota; kingdom Metazoa; phylum Chordata; class Mammalia; order Rodentia; family Cricetidae; genus Peromyscus; species Peromyscus leucopus. The sequence goes on along the minus strand of NC_051079.1, from coordinate 67,470,993 downwards.
TTTTTTTTTTTTTTTTTGGTTTTTCGAGACAGGGTTTCTCTGTGTAGCTTTGCGCCTTTCCTGGAACTCGCTTTGGAGACCAGGCTGGCCTCGAACTCACAGAGATCCGCCTGCCTCTGCCTCCCGAGTGCTGGGATTAAAGGCGTGCGCCACCACCGCCCGGCTTTAATTTTAAATTTGTATCAATATACCAAAATCCATACCAATGTAAAATTATTTTGAGATTAACAGTTGTTTTTTGGATTAAAGTAGATTTAATAATCTACCTTTTTTCTTTTTTCTTTTTTTAATTTTTATTTTTTTCCTTTTATTTTATTTTACAATACCATTCAGTTCTACATATCAGCCACGGATTCCCTTGTTCTTCCCCCTCCTGCCCCCTCTCTTTCCCCCCAGCCCACCTCCCATTCCTACCTCCTCCAGGGCAAATCCTCCCCCGAGGACTGCGATCAACCTGGTAGACTCAGTCCAGGCAGGTCCAGTTCCCTCCTCCCAGCCAAGCGTCCCTGCATAAGCCCCAGGTTTCAAACAGCCAACTCATGCAATGAGCCCAGGACCCAGTACCACTGCCTAGATGCCTCCCAAACAGATCAAGCCAATCAACTGTCTTTTTTCTTTTTTTGGTTTTTTGAAACAGGGTTTCTCTGTATAGTTTTGGTGCCTATCCTGGATCTCGCTCTGTAGACCAGGCTGGCCTCAAACTCACAGAGATCCGCCTTGCTCTGCCTACTGAGTGCTGGAATTAAAGGCGTGTGCCACCACCACCCCACTGATCTACCTTTTTTCATCATTTCTATATCATATCCTCCTTTCTTGTTTTAGAAAGAGATTGACTATGACAGCAGGCAGTAGTTTGTGGATAATGGAAGGGATTTGCTCCAAAATCCCAAGGGTTTCCACCATGAATCACCTACAGGGGTTGGCTCAAGGTTCCAAAGAGCATCCCCATCTACCTCAGACACCCGAAGCATCATTGTATCTGCTAGATTATACGGTTCAAGTGGCAGCACAGCCTACAGAGCAGCCTGGACCTTGAAGAACTTTCTCCCTTTCCAGGTTTCACTCAGAACTAAGAACTTTCTTAATTGCTAGGTTAATGGGCCAGAGTAAGATACCCAAGTGAGGATGTGTAGCTGAAGTTTCCTCCAGTCCTGTCTGGCCCATGGTTAGGACAAATCTCTCTCACCCGTCAGTTCCGCAGCTGCTCAGATCCAACTGAGTAAACACACAGAGACTTATATTGCTTATAAACTGTATGGGCAGGCTTCTTGTTATCTAGTTCTTCTATCTTAAATTAACCCATTTCTATTAATCTATAACTTGCCACATGGCTGGTGGCTTACTCTTACTTTACTTCCTGCTCCTCATTGTGGTGGCTGGCAGCATTTCATTGCCTCAGCCTTCTACTTCCCAGAATTCTCTTCTCTGCTTGTCCCACCTATACTTCCTGCCTGGATACTGGCCAATCAGCATTTTATTTATATAGAGCGATATCCACAGCAAGGATGTGCTACATACAAAATCCAAATAGGCCTACTAAGCATTATGATTCCTTTTCTGTGGTGAGAGAAGACAGGTGCAACAACCTTTTTCTCATTTTAGAAGGAATATCTCTGCATGCCTCATACCACTGGACTTCTTGAATTTTTATTCAAGTTAGATGGCCTTTGAATTCCGCATAGATTTATTTCCCATCCTCTGATGTACACATGCTTTACCTACAGGTTCAGAGTGGTGGCATCCTCCTGTTCACTTAGTTCAATCAGAATAATGTCATCAATGATACCTTGTGGGAGAGACAGATGATCAAAATCCAAGGAAACTAAGTTATGATACAGGGTTGGAGAATTAACTCACCTTTGAAGTAGAATGGTAATGGTGTTCTGCTAGTCTTGCTAGCTGAAAGCAAACTGCTTCTGGTTGTCCCTATGGACAAATATTAAGACACACACACACACACACACACACACACACTTATAAGATCAACCTCTTCATCCTGAATTCCAAGAAATGTGTTAATCTGCCCAAGTAAGGCAACCACATCTGGCATACAGCTGTAATTGGAGCTACTACTTGATTAAGTTTATGATAACTATTATTGTCCACAATACATCTGTTTTTTGCATAGGCCAAATAGGAGACTTAAAAGGGGATGTGGTGGGAACCACAGTCCATATATCTTTCAAGTCTTTGATGGTAACACTAATGTCTCTAATCTCCCTAATGATACAATATTGGCATTGGCTCACTCTGTTCCCTGGTAAGGCAATTTTAATGGTTTCCATTTGGCCTTTCAGACTGTAATTGCTCTTACTCTGAAGGTCAGGGAATCCACTCTGCCAATTCTAAGTGTATCTGTTCTAATTATGCACTTGGAAACTGGAGAAATAACCACAAAATGAGCTAGTAACTCCATTGGACTTACTATGAGCTGGAATTCAAATTAATCTCCACTCATCATCTCATCTCTATAAACCCCTACTTTAACTGAAAGGCCACAATGCCGTTGGTATCTCCTGGATTCATTGTCAATTCACAGTCAGTGTCTAGCTTCTTCAGAAAGGTCTGCTTATTTCCTTTCCCCCAATGTATAGTTATCATGCTCAGAAGTTATAGGTCCCTTTGGGGGAAAGAGCAGGCAAAGATTAATTGGTAAAACTTTTTGTTAGTGTAGCAAGGCCCTGCCTCAAGGATATATGGTCTTTCCTTCATTTGAAGAGTTTTGGATCTGTAAAGTGGCTCAAGCTTGGAAATTAGTTATGGGGTCATGATTATCTTATGCTATGATTTAAGTTAGCCTTTCACTAATTTTTCTGGAACTTTTTGGCCTACACAGATTGAGCAAGAATTGATCTTCCTATGTACTTTACTTATGGAAACACTATGTTTAATTAAGTAGTGCCAAAGGTTTGTATAAGTTGGAACACTGAATTACGCTTAGCCTGTGCTGCCCATCATAGTCACTACACCTTGCCTTGAATACTTCAGTGCTGCAACGTGGCCTTTGCAACTTTGGGATGCAGCTAGACCACTTGCATTTAAGCCACCTCCTTGAACAGTTGCAACTACCAGTGTAAGGTCTAGCAAACAGGGGAGAGCAATGTCAGCACTCTTTAACTGTGCTGGTGTTCGTTCCTCTCTCAAAAAACACTCCTACAGTAGTGATGAAGGGCATTTATTTTGGACCCACCCCCTCTGGAAGATTAGTTTTACATGGCCAACCTAGAACAGTTTCCCTGAGACTTTGAATCCTTTCACCACTATTAAGCCAAAGGATTTCAAGCATCTCCGGCAACTCAACAGTAGCTGTCTTCAGCCAATCAATCAAATTGTTGGCACTTTAATTTTTGTGTGTGAATTACAACACAAACTGAGACCCTCTGACCAATGGGCTCATAGCAAGAAACTCAGCACTGGGGCTGAAGAGATGGTTCACTGATTAACACTACTTCCTGCTCTTCTAGAGAACCCAAGTCCAGTTCTCAGTATACATGTTGGGTGACTCACAGCTACTCTACCTCTAGGGGATCAGATGCCTTCTTCTGGCCCGAGAGGCCCACTCATGTAGTGGGTAGTCATTCCAGCTTTGATCTGGAATTTCCAACCCCCACTGAGGCTTTGGTAACTGTTACTCCTACAAGGTGGGGCCAAGAGAGGATCCTGAAGACCCAGATGTGCCGCCTCTCTTGGTTCCTGGACCCTGGATCTGGAGGTAGATGGAGCAGAGTTCCCCAGAGAACACCGCCGAACTGTGCTACATCTTCCCCAGACCCTGCAACCTACCTATTCCTTCATTTGTAAGTTATGCCACTAAATAAACCTCCCTTTTAACTATGTGGAGTGGCCTTAATAATTTCACCAATACACTCACACATGTTGTCCTGAGCCATCAGGAATAAGGATCCTGAAGAGCGAGGTGTTGAGTGGGAGCACTGGGGATGAGAAATAAAGAAGATGAGAGGTAGAGAAGAAAAAGGCAATCTCTAGGAAAAGGAGGTCATGCACAAGCAGATGCCTTATGCCGAGCAAGCTTATTAGGAAGTACATTATCCATAGACACTATTTGCAGGGAGAAAATGGCCAAGGTCAGCAGAGAGCTAAGTCAAACAATGTTGGCAAAGAGAACACAGGATACTTCAGACACAGCTGTCTAAGGACTGATAACTACTGCCTTGGGGGAAGATCTGGGTTCCTCAAAACTACAACCTTGACTCCTATGAGGCACTAGCTCTAGCATCAGACAGGACTTGCCAAGTCTGTCTCTGGATGAGCACTTAGAACTATATAGTTCCCTTTGTCCTTTCATCAGGGCCTTTAAGAAAGTCTTGGGTTGGTTTGGCTCCCCACAACATCACTTGTGACACACATATACACACATGAAAATTAAAAAATAAAACAAAAAACTAAGACAGATCTAGTTTCACATTCCTTCCACCATTACTTCACGACTTAAAATCCATTCCCACTTTTTTTTTAACTTCCGTTTTTAACAATTAGAAAATTTACTATTTATGAGTGTGGCAATCTCTTTTATGGGTTATACTTAAAAAACAATAACAATGTGTTTGTGTTTGTGTGTGAGTATGTGCATGTGAGTTACAGTCAGTTGTGGACCACCTGACATGGGTCCCAGAAACTGAACTCAAGCCTTTTATAGGGCAGTATATACTCTTAACCTGAGTCATCTCTCCAGCTCCATCAGTCACACTTTTTAAATAACTTTGTGGGTCCTGCTTAGCCTTGAGTCTGGTTCTAGGCCTAGACACAAAGACCTTTAACCTTTCTAATTCATAAAAGCAAAAGTGTTAAAATATGTGTGGGAATGGGTGAACACTGAGGGACATTGTGTTTTGCTTGGCATCTCTTTCAGGGCAGGATTTTGCAGGTCCTATATACAATGCAGGACTAATGCCTTGTTGCTGGCTCTGCAGCTGGGGTCTTGCTGTCTCTGATCCCAGGGGCAGAGGGTGAGCAGACACAGAGTCAATGACACAGATTTGCAAGCATGCTCTCATTTATTAAACAAAGGGCTGAGGTATTTCTGTGTGGGCTGTTTGGCGGGCTATACTTCTGGCCACTGTGGTGTTTCTTGGTCGGCTCTGGGGCTGCATGTCATCACCATCCAGTTTGGAGTTTAAGGGTCAGGTTTTCTCTGGCCAGAGTCCTCTCCGTGCATGTCACAGCTCTTTGTTTGCTTAAGGCATGGCCCAGTGTTTTCAGCCCTACCTACCTCAATGCCTTAAGTCAAGGGCAGAATGTAAAACACTGAAGTGGGTAGGAGTTGGGGTGCCTCCTCTGTTATGGGTGTGAGAACTACATCATCAGGTAAAATAATCTATCAGAATTGAGACTTCAAAGACCTCATCTCCTGAAGGATCCTTTCACACACCTTTGGATCTCATGATACAGGATTCCACTATTTCCCAATCAGTGCTCTCAATATCTCCTTATGCCCTTAGGAACTGAGACACAGACTTGAATTGTAAATCAGCCAGTTGTATAAATGAAGCCTTGGGTTTGGTTTAGGGCAACTTCATCCCTATGGCTGCTGGAAAGATTCTCTTCTAGGACACACTTAGAAACTTTTAGATTGTTTATATATAGAGAGAGTAGGAAATTCATCTCTGGCCTTATTCTTTTCCTTTGTTACTTTATGTGCAGATGCTAGAAGTAATAGCTAACATCAATACATTCCTTGCTTTTCCAAAAATGTTCAAAAGTTTTATGTACAGAGTCACTTAATTCCTTGATCCTCACACAAAAAAGTGGCAAATGCATTTATCTTGATAAGTTCTTCAATCCATAGTTCACACCACGGATTTTCAGGGCCGTGCATGCTGCCTGTGGAGTCTTCAGCAACTATAAAGTTTATCTATTTGAAAAGCCAGCTCTAGATACCACCAAAATCACTACAGAAATTTATCCTTACAATTCTGATGCTTTAAAACTACTCCTGATACCTAAATATGTATTAGTTAAGGTTCTTTAGAGGAACAGAACCAATAAAATAAATATGTAGTACAAAGGGGATTTATTATATTGGCTTATGTGGTATGGGTTAGGTAATTTAGCTATGGGTGCATATACACAGAATACATTGTAAACTTAATACCTGCCCATTCCACCAGGCTGGATACCTCAGTAGTAGTCTTAACTCATCAAGGAAAGTTACTGGAGAGCTGCTGGGCTTTAGTCCATGTCAAAAGTTGATGAAACTGAGTTCAGGATGTCAGCCGCAGTTACAGCATCAGGACCAATGCACTCACTAAGGAAGGCAGGCAACACTGCTTTCTGTCTCAACTCTACATCTGGACTGCCACTGGAAGGTGATGTACACTCTGGAGAAGGATTCCTTTCCCAGGTAATCCTGGGAAATTCCCAGAAAACACCCTCAGAGAGGTATGTCTCTCAGTTGACTCCAGATCCCATCAAGTTAAGCAGGCTTTTCTATTACATACAAAGAACAATGAATTGGAAGCTGTAATAAGAATGTTTCCCTACAAAGAAAAGCCAAGGGTCCAAAGCATTTACCACTGAATTATACTGAGCTTTTAAGGAGGAATGAGCATCAACATTCCTTAGACTGAGCCACAACATAGAGAGTAAAGGCGTATTGCTAAAACCAAACTGTGATGCCACCATTAACCTGATACCCAAACTAGAGAAAACTAGAGCAACTTCCCCAATGAATGTACATGAAAGCATTCTTAATAAAATACTTGAATATTGAATTCTATCATGCATTAAGACAATCATACACCATACCCAGATTAGCTCCATGCAAAGATTGCCAGTTTGGTTGAATATATACAAATAAAGCAATGCCACAAGATATCTAAATAGACATAAATATTTATGTGTAGTCAAATACAGAAAGGACAGAAATCACATGGTGATCTCAATGGAGGTCAAAGAAGCCCTTTGGTACAATTCAATATTCATTCATGATAAAAGCTTTATGGGAACTGGAAGTAGAAGGAACAAATCTCAGCACACTAAAGGCTACCTGTAACAAACCTACAGCCAACATTATACTAAATGGGGAATTCAGAGACTATTTATTCTAAAATCAGGAACATAAGTGTGTCTAATCTCTATGGTTTTATTCAATTTAGTGCTTGAAGTTTCATCTAGAGCACAAAATAAACAGAAAAAAAGAAAAAAAAAAAGAAGAAAAAGGCCCACAAATAAGAAAGGAAGAAATCAAATTGTATCTCTCATGTTTTTATGATATGATTCTATACTTAAAAAATCCTACAGATCCCATCAGAAAACTTGTACAACATAAATATATCTGACAAAGTAGTATGTTAAAAATAAACATTCAAGGGGCTGGAGAGATGGCTCAGAGGTTAAGAGCACTGGCTGTTCTTCCAGAGGTCATGAGTTCAATTCCCAGCAACCACATGGTGGCTCACAACCATCCATAATGAGATCTGGAGCCCTCTTCTGACCTGCAGGTGTATATGCAGACAGAACACTGTATACATAATAAATAAATAAATTAAAAAAAAGAAACTCCATAAAAAAATAAACATTCAAAAATGAATATATAGTTTACAAACCAATAATGAACTTGCCAGAACAGGAATTATGTAAAAAAAATCTCATTCACAATAGCTTCAAAAATACCCAATAATAAACCCAACTTCCATCAGAGACTTTAAGATATCAAAGAATGAAACTGAAGAACAGACTAGAAGATTCAAAAATCTATGTTCATTTATTGAAACAATTAATGTTGGATGGCATATGGATTGTTGTATATAGCCTTTATTATATTGAGGTATGTTGCTTTTACTATGAAGGGATGCTGAACTTTGTCCGAAGCCCATTTTTCACCTATTGAGATGACAATGTGGTTTCTGTATGTAAGTCTATTTATATATTTTATAACATTGATAAGACAATCTTTATTTAACAAATCCCCATCAATAGCTCAATGACATTCTTCACAGAACTGGCAAACAGTCTTAAAATGTCTGTGCCAGCACAGAAGACCCTGTATATCTAATACAATCCTAAGTAGAAAACAAAAGCTGGAAACGTCATTGGTACCTGACCTCAAATTATACTACACAGATGCAGTAACACTGTGTGGTACTGGCATTAAAACAGTCATGTAGACCAGTGAAGTGTAATAGGTGTCCCCGAAGAAAATACTACATAGCTACAGTCACTCCATCTTCAAAGCTGCCAACACATACATTGAAAAGAAAGGCATCCTCTTTGGAAACTGTACTGGGTATAACTGAATACCCACATGTGGAAAAATCTCTGGTGTGTGCCCTTAACAGAAATCAACTCAAAATGATTGAAGACCTTAATTAGGGGTTCCATTGCTGTGATGAAACCCCATGACCAAAAGGCAAGTTGAGGAGGAAAGGGTTGATTTGGCTTACACTTCAGCATTGCTGTTCATCTCTGAAGGAAGTCAGGACAGGAACTCAAACAGGGCAGGATCCTGGAGGCAGGAGCTGATGCAGAGACTATGGAGCGGAGCTGTTTACTGGCTTGCTCACATGACTTGCTCAGCCCACCTTCTTATAGAACCCAGGACCACCTGCCCAGGGATGGTACTACCCACCATAGGCTGGGCCCTCCCCTGTTGATCACTAATTGAGAAAATGCCTTTCAGCTGGATCTCATGGAGGCATTTCCTCAACTGAGGCTCCTTCCTCTCTGATGACTCTAGCTGTGTCAGGCTGACACACAACCAGCCAGTACAATAAGTGAGACCCAAAGTTTTGAAAATATACAGAAAACACTTCAAGTATAAGCAAGGGCTTTCTGAAAGGACTTTAATGACACAGGAAAAAAACCCTAAGTATTCACAAATGGGGTTGTATGAATTCATAAAGATTTTGCATAGTAAAGGAAAAAAATCAGAGTGAAAACAGAGCCTACAGACCTGGAGAAATTTTTGCTAGTTGTACATCAGGTTAGTATCTAGAATGTATAAAGAACTGAAAAACAAACAAACAAACCCCCAAACTGGATGAAATATATAAACAAATCACCCAATTAATAACTCAGCTAATGAACCAAAAATATCAATAGAAAGTGTAGAGGTGTTTAATAAATATTTCAAAAAGTGTTCAAAGTCCTTAGTAATCAGGAAAATGCAAATTAGAGTTGCTTTGAGAATCCATCTCACCCTAGTTAGAATGGCTGTCGTCAAGAGAACTAATGGTTGGGGGCTGGAGAGATGGTTCAGCAGCTAAGAACACTTGCAGCTTGTCTTAGAACTTGCTGTCAAGAGACACCATGACCAAGGCAACGCTTATTAAAAAAACAACAACAACAAAAAAAACCCAGCTAATTGGGGCCTAGCTCAATTTTAACCCTAAAGTTTTTTACATCCTAATCTGTAGGTAAGAGAGAGAGAGAGAGAGAGAGAGAGAGAGAGAGAGAGAGAGAGAGAGAGAGAGAGAGAGAGAGAGAGAGATCTGGCATGAGCTTCTGAAACCTCAAAGTATACTCTCATTGACACATCTCCCGCAACAAGGTCATGCATCTCTTTTCTTTCTTATTATATATTTTTTATTTTTTAAAGCAATTTTAAATTTAAATATATTTTGATTATATTCCTCCCCTCTGCCAAGTCCTTTCAGATCCTCTCCCTCTCCATACATACCTAACTTTAAATTATTTCTCAAAAACAACTTCCCCAACCAATACAACAACAACCCCCTAACCAAGAAAACAAAATTAAACAACCCCATCCCCCCCAAAAAAAAAACAAAATAAAAAGCATACTAAACTATAACTAAATAAAAACACACACACAAAAAAACCCTGTGGAGTCCATTATATGTTGATCAACTACTCCTGGCCATAAGTCCAGTCCTGGAGTGGTTAATATACCCAGTGTCACTTCAATGGAGAAAAATGAATATATAAGGCCACATGTCTTAATCCCTCCCAAACAGTTCACCACCTGGAGATTAAGCATACAAATATACGAGCCTTTGGGGCGGGGTTCTCTTGCAAAGGATGTGGTTTCAGTTCCCAGGACCCATATGGCGACTTACAACCATCATAATTCCACATCCAGGGGCTCCAGTGCCCTCTTCTGCTGCTGTGTGTGACACATTCACACATGCAGTGCACATACACACACGGAGGCAAAACACTCATCCATATAAAATAAAAATAGCTGAATCTTAAAAAAAAAAAAACAGAAAGAACAAATGACAACAAAATCTGGCAAAAATGTGTAGAGAGGAACTCTTGTTTATTGTTTGTGTATTTAAACACTGTGGAATTGGATGTGGAATTTCCTCAAGAATTTAAAAGCAGAACTTCCACGTGACCCAACCCTACCACGTCTGGGTTCATACTCAGATGACTCTAAGTCAGACTTCTGCAGACATACTTGCACATTCATACTTTCTACTTCAGTTTTTGTTTCATGTTTTCTAAAGATTTGAGAACTTCATACACGATTGCTGTATCAACGGTACTCCTGCTCCTCCTTCCTCTTTCCTCCAAATTCTCAGTGTCCCTCAGACTCTCTCCCAAATTCACGGCCTTTTAGTCTTTATTGGTGTAACATATATACATATGTGTGTATACACAACCATTTAGCATTGCTCATATGTCCGTGTGTCCAGGGGTGAAGCATTTGCTATTGAACAATCTATTTGCTCTATTCATAATAGCTGAGAAATGGAAACAGTTTAGATGTCCATTAACAAATGAATAAAATATTTGGTACTGTCTTAGGGTTTCTATTGCTGTGAAGAGACAGCATGACCACGACTACTCTTAAAAGGTAAAGCATTTAATTGGGTGGCTTACATTTTCAGAGGTTTAGTCCATTATCACCATGGTGCGACATGTTGGTATGCAGGCAGACATGGTGCTGGAGATGGAGCTGAGGTTCCTACATTTTGACTTGCAGGCAACAGGAAGTGGACTCACACACTGGGAGTGGCTTGAGCATATATGAGACCTCAAAGCCTGCCTCCACATGACATACTTCCTCCAACAAGATCATACCTACTCAAAAAAGGCCACATCTCCTAATAGTGCAACTCTCTTGGGGGCTATTTTCTTTCAAACCATTACAGGTATTTTTCAAATAGAAGTCATATAAAATTCTGGCATTTGTAGGAAAAAGCATGGAACTAGGTATTACAATGTCAAGTGAAGTATGTCCAGGCTCAGAAAGTGCAAATGCAACATATTCACTTGTGCTACAGCTCAATTTAATTCTTCAAGGCTGTTTAGCTCCAATAATTCAAATTCCATACATTTGCTTCTATCACAATAGCAGCGCAGACTGGAAATGAGGCTTGTGTCATCTTGGTCTGTAGAGGACATTGAAGAACCAAAGTCTAGCATGTTCTATCAGAAAGCAAGGTTATTTCTTCCCACACTAGAGCTTCTTCTTGTGGGTAATGCAGATTTCACTAACCACCTCTGGAACACTGATGGACACAGAGCCATCCATCTTACTCAAAACAGAAGTTCTCCCTCTATATGACATGACAATCAGTAGTCTAGGAACCAAGAGGATGAAAACAAATACAGTTCAGTGCTAACAAAATAAGTGAAGTAAGTGAACTAAAATTAAAGAAATGACATGTTGGAGATCTATTTTTTTAAAGTTAAGTCTTGGTTTCTATTTTAGCCTCAGCATTTCAAATGGAATCATAATCTTTTGTATTTAGAGTTTATTTTTTTTTTTGGCAGAAAAGCACTTGTTGTTTCTAAATAAAAAGCCCCAGCATGCTTCTTTAATGTCAAAGTCTGTAAGAAAATAGCATTTGATGAATTGAAAGCTAGTCAATGAGAAACACATGGACTGCGTTTCCATGAACATCCACGTGGGTTTAATAATTAAGAAGCAAAGCTTGGCAGAGAATGTTTTGAGTTTTCATGCATTGAAAAATGTTTAATGTGCTTGAAGCTACTTACTCTGAATCTGATAAGTGCTTGAAATTACTCATCCCTAACCAAAACAACCCAAGTCAGGCTCATACATTAAGACTGAAGCCATATGCGCCATCATCTCCAAGCAAACACTTACCAGCCCTTGGGAGCTAATGGCCAAGCAAGCAGCCACCATCTGCCACCATCTGATCAATAACCACCGAAGACTGTGCAATTTTATTCACACAGGATAACTCAAAATTCCTACTATTACTATGTCTCTATTTTCTCTTAATTAAGGAGTTTTTGATAAGACAGTCTCACACCCAAAACCGAAGTAAAATTCCCACAGAACTCCACAGTTATGTGATAGGGTTCTTAACACCTTGAAAGTCGGTTCAGTCTTGTCTATATGTTACTCCATGGTAGATGAATGACAAGAAAATTATTCAAAAATACTCTCCTCAGTTTGCCCATGTTTACAAAAAGAGAGAAATCAATTAACCTTACAGCCTTACTAATCAACTAGTAACACTCTTTGTGATGTATAGTGATAGCAAAGTAGGTGAAAACAGCAAAATGAATCAGCTCTACAATTATTGTTACTTAGGAGAGGGTTGGGAGAAATAATAAATACCAACTTGAAACTATGAAATAAAGGAATAACATGCCCCATCCCAAGAAACCTGCCTCAGCTGTATTTGAAGTAATTGTTCACATGCATGTTTTTTTTTATTCGTATTTTTTTACTTGTATTTTTTTTATTATTATTTTACAACACCATTCAGTTCAACATAATAGCCACAGATTCCCCCGTTCTCCCCTCTCGCCCCCCTCCCCCCAGCCCACCCCCCATTCCCACCTCCTCCAGATCAAGGTCTCCCCCGAGGACCGGGGTCGACCCGGTAGACTCAGTCCAGGCAGGTCCATTCGCCCCCTCCCAGATTGAGCCAAGTGTCCCTGCATAAGTCCCAGGACTCAAACAGCCAACTCATGCAACAAGCCCAGGACCCGGCACCAATGCACAGCTGCCTCCCAAACAGATCAAGCCAAATGACTGTCTCACGCATTCAGGGGGCCTGATCCAGCTGGGGGCCCCTCAGCCTTTGGTTCATAGATCCTGTGCTCCCATTCATCTGGTTATTTGTCCCGGTGCTTTATCCAACCTTGGCTTCAACAATTCTCGCTCATATAAACCCTCTTCTTTCTCACTAATTAGACTCCAGAAGTGTGTGTGTGTGTGTGTGTGTGTGTGTGTGTGTGTGTGTGTGTGTACATATGTACACATATCTATGTGTGTATTTCCAAAGTTTTTGTATAAATGAAAACATTTTGTACAGCCTTTTAATTTTTTAACTAAGAAATTAGAATTGTAATAAATTCTTACATTTGTATTTTTGTAACTATCTCATAATGTAATATATTTTGGAATTTGTTCAAACAAGATATTAAATATTTATTGAATGAGCAGATTAGTGAAATTATCTTTCTGAGCATCTAGGATATTATCCAAATTTAATTATCACAAGGAAGTCTATGATAAATATCTTTGAAAATAAATCCTTTAACTTGTCAAATGCATTCCTTCTATTATTTGAGAATTTCATACATGTGGACAATGTGTTTTGATCAAATCTACCCCCCACCTCTTCCCCTTCTTGTTCCCTCATATCTCTTCCATTACTTTTCCCTCCTCATGTACACTTTTAAAAAATTTATTTATTCTTATTTTGTGTGCATTGGTGTTTTGCCTGCATGTATGGAGGATGTTGGGTCCCCTGGAACTGGAGTAACAGACAGTAGTGAACTGCCATGTGGGTGCTGGGAATTGAACCCAGGTCCTCTGGAAGAGCAGTCAGTGCTCTTAACCGCTGAGCCATTTCTCCAGCCCTCATGTACACTTTTTATGAATCCCAGAGGACCCCCCCATTGCTGTCAGTGTATGCATGGGTGCAGGGTCATCTGCTGCAGTGTGGGCACCTACTGGGGCCATACCCTAAAAGGAAACTGACTCCCCACAGCAATCTTCGATTGTCAATGGCTATTCAGTTAGGGGTGGAACTGCATGAGCCCCTCCCTCATCCATACAAGCTGCTGCACCTAGGTGGCATAATTATTTATTTAGGATCAGAACAATTCAGACCCAGAAGATTCTGTGTTTTATTTTAAGAATTCCAATTCTATTTCCTATGTTGTTGCCATTATTTTATATTCTGTCTGTACTGCAGAAAGTTAAACATGCTTGGATTTAGTGCACTCTCAGACCACCTGCCTCGGCATATTGTTTCTATAATTCTCAAATGGTGATAACAATCCTACTCCACTAAATGTCTGATTGACCAATTCCAATTTTAATGGAAAACAAAACATACTATGGCTTTGAGATAAGATAAAATTCCTTAGGTCACAAAAGCATAAGCCATAAGGGAAAAGCATTCAGAAAAATTCTTTAAACTTCATTTCTTTTCTTTTTGACAAAGTCTTGCTAAGAACCCCTGGCTGTTCCAGAACTCATCATGTAGAGGAGGCTAAAATGATGACCCACAGTGGACTTTACTTCCTTAACATCAATCATCAGTCAAGACAGTTCTCCACAGAGATGGCCACAGGCTGATCTGATTCTGGCAATTCTTCAAATGAAGTTCCCTCTTCCCAGATGACTCTGAGTTGTGTCAAGTTGATATTAAAAAATAGCCAGCTCAGATAACATATATAATGAACTGGTCAAAGTTGCTAGCTTTTATGGAATGTCTCCGATAGTCTAGCATTATGGAGTGTTTGCCTTTATAATAAATATAAACTTTAGTTTGTTGAATTCTTGTAAAAATTTATGAAGTTATTTTAGTTTTAATTATAGATACAAGGACATTGATGATCAGAAAAATGGAGACCAGCTGCCCATGCACAGCTGCTACAAATGTATCCAGATCTAACACCCAAGCTTCAGCTTTCAGAATTGGGTTCAGAATACGTTATCCTAACCCTAACCCAACCCTAACTCCAAACTTAACCCCAGCCCTAACCTCTCATAACTCACTGCCCACTTCCTTTGGGCCAGTAGTATGCAGTTTGTCTGGCATTCTGTGTAACACCCACTGTAGTGAGAGCACAATCACACTCACGAATTCTGCTTGTTGCTGTCATCCTTTGTTG
Source organism: Peromyscus leucopus (assembly GCF_004664715.2). Lineage (NCBI taxonomy): Eukaryota > Metazoa > Chordata > Mammalia > Rodentia > Cricetidae > Peromyscus > Peromyscus leucopus. The sequence goes on along the minus strand of NC_051079.1, from coordinate 67,455,960 downwards.
TGATCATTATTATTTCATGTTCAGATTATTTTTCTGTTTGCTGTGACTTTCTGTCTCCAGCTTTTTCTCCTCAAATATATTTCTGAATATGAGAATTATGAATATTTTCTAAATATATAATTCTTACACATGGCAGACTGATTAGAAATATAAACTGGCTAGGTGGTAGTAGCCCACACCTTAAATCCCAGCACTTGGGAGGCAGAGGCAAGTAGATCTCTGAGTTTGAGGCCAGCCTGATCTACAGAATGAGTTCCTGGACAGCCAGGGATACACAGAGAAACCCTGTCTCAAAAAAACAAAACAAAACAAAACAAAACAAAACAAAAAAACCCAAAATATATATGCTGGCTTACAAACTTCTGAAATGAATACTTTTCTTAATAGTCATGTAATGATGTGTGCAACTGAGTGTAAGCCAATGTCACCTTACAGTTGTGCATATCAAGTTTAATTCAAACACCTGCAAATATTCTCCAGACAGGCCTTGAGCTTTGCTTTCTATGTGCTGTTCCTTGTTCATGCTGCAGGATCACTCTGCCTTCTTCTTCCTTCCTCAGAACCTACCCAACTTTCAGTGATGCCCAGATGAAGTCACTGCCTCAGTGAGCCTCCACTGACAACATTACACAAACTCAATTACTTTATCATTTTCCCTTCCTTCCTTCCTTCCTTCCTTCCTTCCTTCCTTCCTTCCTTCCTTCCTTCCTTCCTTCCTTCCTCCTTCCCTGTCTATGTCCCTCCCTCCCTCCCTTCTTTCCTTCTCCTTCTCCTTTTTCCTCCTCCTCCTCCTCCTCCTCCTCCTCCTCCTCTCCTCCTCCTCCATATTCTTCACGTGTGTGTGTGTGTGTGTGTGTGTGTGTGTGTGTGTTTTGCTACAGTTAACTCTCATTCATTTATCTATTCACTGCTTCTATTGAATCTGTGTTTGTTTTTGTGCTATGGGTCATTCTCAGTGCATGCTGAAGGAAATAGAGTACCCAGTGAGAACCACATGTTTTGCTCTCAGGAAGGTTATAGTCTTTCATCTCTATTGGAGTTATTCCTCAAAGTTCCTAAAAAATTTCTTAATGTCTGGTACCTTGTTTTCTGTCTGCATCACACAGTAGGCAAAATTTATACTCAAAATTGCATATTTAAAAATAGCATTCTAACGAACCAATTTTCATTCATCCTGCCTTTACATAGTCAAGTATTACATCTCTTTATTCTCATACTTAGTGGTGAAGAAGAGAAATATTTGGCAGCTACATATGAAAACTTTAAGAAGTGGGTGTTGGCGGTCATTGGTGACCTCATTTGCTACATATACTTATTCTTTATGTGAGTTAAAATAACAAAGTAAAAAGAGAGAACACTACATTCATTGATATTCTTATATCGTGCTTTTTGAGTTCTTATGAAGTCCAGAAATGGCCATTCCTCCAATGGAAAATTTAATCTACCTGATGACATAGGACTTGCCAATGGCTGTATTATTAAGTTTTCCTTATTATGAAGTCAAAGGAGTAAAATAATACTCTACTCTTCCATCTCATGAAGCTATAGGTTAGGAGCAATAAAATGTCATGACTTAATATACACTAAACTGGATGGATAAGGAGTCAGCTGTGTAAATGATATATGAGAAATCTTATTTTCATTCATGAGAAAATTAATTCTGTATAACATAATATGATGTAAAAATTATACATAAAGTTTATCCTTATGGGTTATTTCCTCTTTTTTGACAGAGTATAAAATGATTCCCAGGCTTTCTTCTACATGTGCTATGCCAAGTAGGTATGGCTTTTAGTCTGTGGTCAAATAAGATTGCTGAAGAAAATGATAATGCTTTTTTATAATGGGATGATAGCATACCCATCTGAAGTATAAAATAAATCATGATTGTCATTAGTATTGCCTCCAATGGCAGTATTAATCAATGATATATAGCACAGTATACAAAGATCTCATGGAGATTCTTGATTGTAACATTATTCTTGAAAACTTTTACTGTATCAAAACCAGATTTTATCTTCCAGCTTGTTACTATGTAAGTCTAGTGTATTAGATAGAGCAACAAATCAGAGACTCTCTCTGCTCTGCAGAAGGGGCATCATTTAAAAATCAAGCCAATAGCCTCTTCTTCAAATACCTCTTCTGGATTACTCATTTTTCAGTTTTATTTCTTTGTATAGACAAACCCAAAGCTTCCTGTAAAATATTTTCATTTCTATACGAATATTTAAAGACTGAACATTGAATTAATACCAGGTCACATGAAAGTGTTATGTTTATGCAATTATGTCACATATCAAAATGTCACCTCTGAATAACTGGATTAAGTATAGATAACCACACTGAGAGAGCATGGGATGGTAAGCAGTTGTGTGGCACTCCAGATTGAGACTGAAAGAGCATCATCAAGTTCATCAAGTTCTGGATAATAACACAAACTGAAGTTGTGTTGGTTATAACTTCTAAAATTTATTTACTAAGCAAAATATTTGTCAGACAAGATGATATATGCTTACTCTCCCTCTTCTTCCACCTAATATAAATACTTTAGAAATTCTAAAAATACACTGGTAGGAGGAGTAACCACTGGGGAGAAGAGGGCTGACCAGAGCTGTAGGGCACTGAGACAATTAATATGATGAGTTCGCTGGGCTTTATTTCCTCTATTCTCCCTGAGAAATTCTGAACTGGTTTGAAGGTGGGCATTCACAGATGGGTTTTTAAGGAACATTTTCAACTGTGGTACAGCTGGATCATATGGTAGAGATCCTTAATGTATGCTCAAAGGACTGGACATTCTACTCCACAGATGCTTGCTCTACTGTGTTTATTCCAGCTCCATTTACAATAGGTAGGAAATTGAAACAAAATAAATGTCCTTCCAAGGATGAATGGATAATGAAAATGTGGCACATAAATACAATGAAATTCTATTCAGTTGAAAAGAAAAAACGAAATCATAAAAATTTCACGTAAATAGCTGGACCTAGAAAGTATTATACCTGAGTGAGATAACCCAGACCCATAAAGACAAATGCAACATTTTCACCCCATCTCTAAACCTTTACATGCGAGTACAAAAACCAGAACAACCACAGAAAACAGCGAAGTATAAAGGGACCATGGCAGGGGAGAGAAGGGGCTCTGGAAAGAGAGGCAGTAAGTAGGACAGGTACTATGAAGGGCAGAATGGGAAAAACAGGCATTAGCTGTGGAGCGAGAAGGGAGGACAGCAAAGAGATACAGAGCGAGGGTGGGGACAAGGGACATTAACGATGTTTCCCCAAAGCTCCAGGGAAACATTATTTAATGAACTTTCTTAAAATAAACACACAAGTTAAAAGATGCTAATTGTCTGATAATGTTTCCCAAAGAGACATTCCTGACCTTTGGGTTGTTGGCTAGGGTAACCCAAGAGACTCCCAAAGCACTGTAGGCTGTTGCTATTGCCCTTGGTTGCCTTCTAGAACTTGAAGGTAACACCTTGTTGCTGCAGAGACCACATACTTAGGACCAGGATATGGAGGGAGTGGGCTGGACTGACCTGAAAGCCTCCTCTCTGGGACCAAACCTCATAGAGTCTGATGATCCTATGCAAGTTGCCAAGAGAGGAAAGCAACCACTAGTCCTGTCCGTCCAGCTGTAAGGCTTACAAACTGTAACGATGACCACCAGCCCGGAAAGACGTTTGCAAAGATGAAACGTTGTGGACTTCCATAAGACCCCTTCTGGTGTGATAGAATTCATACTGTAAACCAAGCCAACTGCCGTGCCTGCTGAGGTCACGAACTCTAGACGAGGACCTTCTACCGCCGGTTTCCTCAACCAGTGTGATTTCTTTCTGACTACATTCTGAATAGTTATCTTTATACTTAAAGGTAAGTATAGTTCTGACCTCTCATAAAAAAACAAACAAACAACAAAACTTCTTTTTGCCTCTGGTGGAGACTACTACAGAAATCTACAGTCAAAATGCAAAGAACAGCTGATCATGGAATACCAAACCCCAGCTGATACATCTGTAGTGTAGCCACCATACCTAAGGCTCAGGGAACATCAGGGAAGAGGAGATGGAAAGAGATTGTAAGAGATGTAGAACCAGTGAGACTGTGTATGACTGGGAGGCTGCACCCATGAAACAGCCACAGTATATCTGCCTACACAAGACACACATAAGGAAAATACCAGTTGAAGTACTAATGTGGATGAAAGCTGTTCTACGAGGCTTCACCCCTATAGGAAGAGCCGTAGGCAATTAATGATTTCTGAGATTGGAAGAATTAGTTTTGTCCAAGAATGAGTAACCTGATAGATTGTCCAATCTGAAGTAGTCAGCCCTAAATACACTTATGTATGAACAATACTAAATAGACTTAGCAAGTTACACACACACACACACACACACACACACACACACACAACACACCACACATAATGATAAAGAAGAGGAGGTCATGAATTTGAGTGGAGGGACAAAGTAGAAGTGGGAGAAGGAGGCCTGAAAATGATGCACAGTACTAATGCAGTATAACACAGTATAAACTTTTCAAAAAATGTAAAATATAAAATTCTACAAAAGATAAAACCCCATAAACATATTCATAGATAGCTTTTTAAAATAGGTTGTTGATTTTGTGGTGAGTACTCGATTTCAGGTATTTTACTGATAAGTTTTAAAATGACTGTTTGACTTTATGGTTTCTATGACTTGTGAGACTCTCTTAATTGGTTCTGATAATGAGTTACTTAAAGCGGTGTTGTCTGCTGATTGTTTATTTTTTAAAACAGTGTTCACCTTTGATGTGGTGGCGTTTGTTTTATCTTATTTTATTTTGTTATGTTTTGTTGTCATCTCTTAGAAGGCTGTTCTTTTCTAATGAGAGACAAAGATCTGGACTGAGGGGAGGGAGATGGGGGAGGAACTGGGAAGAGTAGGGGGAGGGGAAGAAAAAGAAAAAATGTTTTTAATGACCATCTGCTTAAAATGTATGAACATTATTAGCTAGAAACACATGAAAATTGTCAGCATTTCAAAAATCTTTATTCATAAAAATAAGATTTTATAGGAAAATTATTTACTATATAGCACTAAAAATATAATGTACTAGGGTATCACTGTTGATAACATAGTAGCTCCATATCAGACAGAGGAGTGAGGAAGGTAACCACAAATGCCTGTAGTGATGTCATAGCAAGTCTACCAACTCCTCACAAACTAACAGATCTGCAGATACTTTCTGTGACCTGGCTGGCAGGCGCTTGGAACAAATCTCTCTCACCCGCCATTCCTGAAGCCACTCGGACCCAAGTAAACACACAGAGGCTTATATTAATTAAAACTGCTCCACCATTAGCTCAGGCTTATTATTGACTAGCTCATACTTAAATTAACCCATAATTCTTACTTAATGTTTAGTCACATGGCTTGGTACCTTTTCTCAGTTCTGGCTTCACATCTTGCTTCTTTTGTGTCTGGTTGGCAACTCCTGACTTAGACTTCCTCTTCCCAGAATTCTCTTTGTCTGTTTATCCCACCTATACTTCCTGTCTGGCTACTGGCCAACCAGCACTTTATTTATCAACCAATGAGAGCAATACACATTCACAGCATGCAGAGCACCATCACCCCTTACAATTACTTAAGAGTTTTGTGTTTCAGTGCCAGGAGTGGTCTACAGACTATGCTTTGTACACATTTTATAACAGAAGCACCAAAGCCTTGCTCATTATTAAGAAGAAAAAGGAAAACAACAGCAAAATGTCATCTCCTAATACAAAACAGATTTCTAGAATATGGTACAGAACGTCTTAAAATAGAAGTAACCCTCTTTAGTATGAACATATGCATCTCTGGGCCTGTTGCATTCACAGTTTTCTTAGATTTTCTCTGAATTTGAGTCACTACGATGACTAAAAATTGAGCATACTTTAATTTAGTAAAAATGCATTTCTAGGTGATGTTTAATAGTAGCATGGTTAGAGTGGTCAGGCAAAGGGAGTCAATCAGAATGCAGCCCTTTTCTTTTAACAAGGGTAAGCATTGGCTGTTATGAGCAGTCATGTCTGCCAGGTTCAGAATAAAAGTTAAGTCACAGTAGATTTTGAAAATAAGTGCTCACTGCTTAAGTATGCTCTTACACATTAAAATATTTTAGGCTTTCTATCATTTCATATCTTTAAAACTATATGAAACAGCATTAGTGGCTAGATGCCACAATAAGCAAATGACTGTATATTCACATACTTTTATTTTGAAAATACATATATAAATAAATAAACAAAAAAATCTTGACAATATCTCAAAAGTAAATAAAGGGTTTTCTGAACTTTTGGTTCAGACAGAGCACATTTTAGAGAATAGTCAAGTTCAAGAGATAAATGTTACTGGATCTCAGAAGGGAGGATTAGAGAAAGTATTAAGTCATAAATGCATTATAGATTGGCACCTTTCCTAGGTGGTTCAAACTGTTCCTACCAAATACAAAGCCATTAAATTGAATAGTGACCTTAGCATCAAACCTCACTCAAATAGCTTCCAGTTTCACTGAAGCATCAATTATGTTGATTTGTTTATCTCCATTCTCTGTTTAGAAGGTCTACATGATGAGAGGTTTTCTTCCATGGTCTGAGCTAGATCTTGACAATTCTACTCTTCAAAAGAACAGTGCTTTGAAATTCTTTCCAGCCACAAGTTTCCACTGACTATTGTCAGTCAAACTGTTCACTTCCTTCTGTTAAAGTTTGGAATCATTGTATACAATTAAGAGCTAAAGAAGGACTCTCCTCCTGTAATATAAATGATGATGATGCAATTAAAAAAGTCACTCATCTGGTTATGTACAGCCCTCTAGTTTCATTTATATACACTGGGTTTCTCCAACTACTTTGAACAAAAGATATAAGAGGTATGATCATTTTCTTCCCTGTATTACTCATAGAACCCATGCATGGTCCTGGGCACACCCCAGAATCCAAGCATGGACCTGGGCACTCTCTAGAACCCATGCACGGGCTTGGGCACACCCCAGAATCCATGAATGGGCCTGGGAACACTTTAGAACCCATGCATGAGACTGGGCAGTGTTGACAGTAAACTGATATTCAGCAGCTTGTCTTAATGAACTTTAGTTTTTCCAGTTATATTTTTAAGATTAATTATTTAAAGAAGAGTTTATGCTGAGCTACTTGTGGCTTATTGCCCCTGTGTGCCTACTGTGAGTAGAACTATGCTTTGCAAATCAAAGCAAAGGGGACAAAAAAAGATAACCCTGTCCTCCATCATGCTACACGGTCATGAAAGTAATCAAATGTAATACATAAAAGGGCACAGAATAAAAGAAATATAGACATAGGGCTAGAGTCATTTACAAAAACACACTTCTTGTCACTTCATTTTCCTGGATAGGTCCTTAAATGAGATGGTCTGTGTACTTGTTTTTAAAAGTACAGGAGAAACTAGGGGAAATTAGACATGAAGAAATGAAAAAAAAAGACTTTTAAGAAAAAACCTATTGATTTAATAGTGTATTCATTTCATGAACTAATTCTGCCTCTATCTTGTTATTGAGATGATGTTTATGCTGATCTCCATCAATGGCAGAAGCTCAGACATAGCAGTTATGTCCTAAAGGTCCCAGTTAGCCAATGTCACTAGTTTCAAGTTGACTGTTCCTGGGGAGACATGAACAAATGTCAATTCATTCCATATAGGATGCAAATAACAGTCCAAACAAATGATTCCACAGACACCTAGCTTGTCAAACCAGTGAGGTCATCAGGGATACTTGCAGGAGCCTAGGTAAGAGATCATTTACAGAAGTGTGGAAGTCAAAGGCATTGACAGACCTTTATAGTTCACACTAGCATGAATGATGACCTGTGAAAGTTTCATTGCTGGAGGACCTTGCCCAGCTTGCTAGCAGCTTCACTACAGTCTCCTCTTCCCTAGCAACTGATCATTGTTTATATAATCTTGGGAACTTTTGCATTTTTTAAATTTCTGAACTTCCTGAGTCTTATAGGCTCAATCTTTCTATTAATTGTAGAAAATAGATATATGACATTCACAGAAAGATAACATGGCAATTGTAGATTTTTAAAAATATTATTTTGATGAGATATTTACTCAGTTTTCTAACTCAAGAATTGACTGCTTAGGTCAGATTATGTGGAAGGAATATTGATTTATACCATAATTAGAACAGCATTCATCAGTATATTGTATTTACCACACATCTACTGGAAAAGATATATTATGGTAGATAAACCAACCACAGTAGATGGAGTTTCTCTCTCTCCTGGCAGTCAGTTCTCCAAATAACTGCACAGAAACTAATTATTAATTATAAATGCTTGGCTGATAGCTTAGGCTTGTCTCCAGCCAGTTCTTACAACTTAAATTAACCTATTTCTATTCATCTATATGCTGCCCAGAGGCCCTTTTACCTCATCTAGGAACTTCACATGTTGTTTCTTCCACGTCTGGCTCACAACTCCTCCACCTCTGCCCTTCTTCTCAGTGTTCTCTCTGCTTCCAAAATCCTGCTTAGCTATCAACCAGTCAGGTTTTTATTAACAATGAGAGCAATATATCTTCCCAGTATACAAAAATTTTATTCCACAACATTTCCCCTTGTTTTGTTTAATTAAAAGGAAGGTTTTAACTTTAACATAGTAAAAACTATATAAAACAAAAACAGTTATGAAGTAAAAATTACTGTTACATTATCCAGTCCATTTGTATTTGGCAAAATTAGAGAAAATACTCTATTATCTATTTTCTCTTAGTGAGTCTAAAGTTTTACACCTAATTTACCTTTTATCAAAACTAAGGAAAACTTTAACTATTTAGTCTTTAACTCCATCAAAGACACCAGAAGCCCTGTAATGTTACCTAATGACAGGATTAACTGGCTGCCTGGACAGTCACTGAAAGTCTTTCTGTAATGTTGGGGCATCCATCTTTGGCCTCTAGGTCTAGAATATCCAACAGACATTTCTGAGAAGCAGGGAATTTTGAAGGACTGCCTACCTTGTCTTGGCAAAGTTTGGCAGTCACTTTTTTTTTTTTTTGCATCCTGCTTGTCCAAATTGGACCAAAAATTGAGGCAAGGGCAGTTTCTTTGCCCAAATGGGTAGCTTTTGCTGTACCATAAAGAAAGTAAACTTCATATGGAGGTTCTTTGATGCTCATCATCTCTTTGAAGTAAATTGGTATTGCCAATAGCAGACATTTTAAATACCATTTTCTGTACATCTTTTAAGTGTTTGAAGACTAGCTATCTATCTAAAAATAACTGTTTAGCCTTGAAAACATACCTAATAGGACTACAGGCTTGATTATTATAGATGAATATTAACCTGCATTTTCAATTATACATTACATTTTTAATTGAGCTGCATAACCATAATACTCCAAACAAGAGTAGAAACATACACATAGTATAGCAAAAATAACTTTAAATTTGTATCGATAAACCAAAATCCATACCAATGTAAATTATTTTGAGATTGATAGTTGTTTTTTGGATTAAAGTAGATTCAATAATCTACCCTTTTACCTCATCATTTCTGTATTCTATCTCCCATATTTCCCCTTTTTTCCTTTAGAAAGAGATGTTTGAATTTAACTCTTTTGTTTAGCTTTTTTTTCTGCCTATGAATAATAACAATTTATAACCAACCCCCTTTAAATGATGACAAACATTCATAACCAATATTTTGGGATTTTTTTTTCTTGATGGCTTCCTGTTGTCTGGGGACACTGGCATCTTTGGGGGAACCTTGAGAAAATCAGGATAATGATTAAATACTGGCTGGAGTAGTCTGTGAGGCCAGACTATTTCAGCCAGCAGTCTTGAAGCTGTTCTGGGTGCAGAACTCTGAGGAAATTGTAACAGAGGTGCTCTGAGATGTTGTATCATCCCAGTCACCCATTTTTATTGTTGTCTGGTCCCTTCACTCTGAAAATATGTGAACTTTTAAAGGTAAAATGCATACATGCATCAATGCAAGTATAGACTTTGCATTGTACACAAGTTAATCAAAGATGATTTTTGTTTTATATTTGAGGAAGTAAAATATAAAATAAAGTAAAATTATTTGTTTTGTAGTTTTTTAGGTTTATTTCTTTATGTCTGTAGCCAGAATTTTCAGTGGGTCTTCCTTGATCAAAGCTGATCCATATCAACCTGGAATGAATCAACAGCCTCTTATTTCCTGTAGACACAAAAACATAACCTCTTTCCGAAAGTAATACATGATTTGACTTCTATTTTGAAGTCAAGTCATTTTCAAAACATATAGGTGGGTTTAGCCCAGAAGTTTCCATAATCCAGTGTGTCTTAGCAGCTGTCATTCCTTCATCAGCAATCAGAAAATTCAAAGACAACACAATAACATACAGGATCTAGACTCTCTATGTATTTCTCATTTTTATGTGGCTTATTATTAACGTTTTATTACTTTATTCCTTTTAAAGGACTTTATTGTTTTTAAACTATTTTAATCTATTACTGTATGTATCATTTCTCTTTTCTCTCCCAAGCCCAGGTGTATTTTTAAATAGATTATAACCCATTTAGAGGTTTTTTTCCCCATCTGCATCTATCTTTACTGAGCATCTGTATTGTTCTTTGATTGTATGAGATGAATCTTAAACTGCTATGTCAGTTGCTGCTGATGTAGCTTGTCTTTGTGCATGGTGGTAGCACATGACAGCTGCTGGCTGACTTCATCCTACAGGAAAGCTGCCAGAAGACATGTCTCTGTACTATGGCTGGCATGAAAGTCATGAGACTAGGAAGCCATGTTGGGCTCTGTTTTTGTGTGTTTAGAACCTTTAAAAAGCTTTCTTAGGTCTTATGTGGATGTAGGTGCTGGGCATTTGGGCACCATGTATAGGTGGACTTTTCTTTCCTGCCTGCCAGTGCCCAAATAACTGACAGGAGACTTAATATAAATTATAAATGATCAGCTCATAGCTCAGGCTTATTACTAACTAGATCTTACAACTTTAATTAATCCATTTATATTAATGTACATTCTGCCACATGGTGTTTCCTTTCTTTCACCTTGTACCTCTTGTTTCCTCTCCATGTCTGGGGTTGGCGACTCTGCTGACTCCTCTCTCCTTCTCTGTGTTCTCTTGTCCCCTGAAATCTTGCCTAGCTACCAGTCAATCAGCTTTTTATTAACAATGAGAGCAACATATCTTCACAGTGTACAAAAGGATTATTCCACAGCAAACCATAGTGCTGTATGTTAAGTTTGTCATAGAAGATATCCAGTAAAATAATCATGGGAAAATTTTCACATAGGAAAGCCAGGGAAAACTAGAAAAGACATTTTATTTTATTATTGTTTTTAAAATTTATTATTAGAATTATATTTAGAGATAAAAAGGTTTATTTTGGCTCATAGCTTTGATGATCCATGGTCAATATATCCTATTGCTTTGGGCCTGTAATTTAATATTTGTATCACTCTGGAATATTACTCAAATATTTAGATATAGATATAGCAATAGATACCTTCTTAAAACATATTACATATTAGGAAGGTTGATGTTTATAAAATATGTATTAAAGGAGAATGATAATTCATAGCCCAGATTTAGTTTATAAATACAATGCATAAATGCATACACACACAGAGGGAGAGAGAGAGAGAGAGAGAGAGAGAGAGAGAGAGAGAGAGAGAGAGAGAAAGAGAAAGAGAAAGAGAAAGCAGGGCACATAAAAATACAGACTCGGGGCTGGAGAGATGGCTCAGCAGTTAAGAGCACTGGCTGCTCTTCCAGAGGACCCGGGTTCAAGTCCCAGCACCCACATGGCAGCTAACAACTGTCTGGTAACTCCAGTGATCTGACACCCTCACATAGACATATATGCAATGAGCATGAAATAAAAATAAATAAATTATATATATATGTATGTACACACACACACACACACACACACATACACAAAATACAGACTCTACCAGTGGAGAGAAATTAAGAAGTTGGACCATCAAACTGAGGAGAAGTAGATCTGGGTGGTGGGGGCAGGAATGGGAAAGGAGGAGGGAGGGGAAACTGCAGTTAGGATGTTATTCATGAGAGAAGAATAAATAGAAAAAAAACTACCCTGCTTTTAAACAAGTTGCAGCAACAACCAAAAAGAAGTTGACCGTCTTCAATATTTAAGTGAAAATTACATTGATTTACCTACACCACGTTTTCCCTGTCTGTCTATCTATAGGGAGCTGTATAACTCTCCTATTTCCTCAGAGGTAGTGGGTTAGGAGTTGAAGTTCAACTTCAAAGACATACTGAGTTCAAGGCCAGGTTTGGTTGCCTGAGATCCTGTCTCAAAATAAATATACATATATATTAAAAATGCAGGGTCACTCGTACGCATTTGCAGCTAAGAATGGATCTTTAGGCTTCAAGTTTGGTCTGACATCTTGGATCCATTTCCACTCTTTCATGCTGTCTTTCTTGAATTGTCAGCTGACTGAGAGCAAGGAAGCATTCCAGGAGGCCTCTGCAGGAGAAAAGTCTGGAGCAGACTTCTCAGTAGTGTGGTATGGATCTCCCAGTTTTACTAAAAGGCCTAAGAGGTGGGTGTGCTGGTTAGTTTTGTCAACTGGACACAAACCTGGGAAGAGGGAACCTCAATAAAGGATTTGCTCCATCTGATCGGCCTGTGGGGGTGTTTTCCTACCATGTGTGGTGGTGCTAGCCCTGGGAGGATTGTCCTGGGTTGTATAAGAATACAAGTTGAGCAGGCAACCTTCCTCTGTGGTCTTTAGTTCCTGCCTTGAGTTTCTGCCCCGCGTCTCTTGATGCACTATAAACTATAAGCCAAGTGAATAAACCCTTTCCGTCCCATGTCCTTTTTGGTTAGTATTTTGTCACAGCCACAGAAAACGAACTAGGACAAGTGGGTGATTATGGTGATATTTTATTTGTGCTAAAACATGATTTTATTTGTATGTTAATAAATAAAGTTGCCTGGGGATCGGAGCTAATAGCAAGCCATAGCAGAAGCTGGGTGTTGGTGGCACATACCTTTAATCCTGATCACATGACAGGCAGATCTCTGTGTGTTCAAGGATACAGCCAGCATGGAGACAGACGCCTTTAATCTCAATACCAACCATAGAGACCTAGAGGTCTGTACAGACAGGCAGTGACAAGGAGGTCATGTGGTTGGGTTTACAACCAATGAGAAGGCAGAACAGAAAGTCAATAAAAAGATAGACACACAGAAAAGTAGGTCTCTTTCTGAGGAGAAGGATGGCAGCGGCAGTGAGGGGTAAGAAAGCGTTTTAGTATCAGCTCTCAGCTACTGCTCTGACCTCTTGAGCTTTTAACTCTGCATTTGGCTCTGTGTTTCTTATTTAATAAGACTTACATCTACAGGTGATTTGCCTAGTCATGACCTGGAAAATACAGCCAGTCACCAGTGGTTTAAAACCTGTATTTTTTTAACTTGTAAAAAGGTGTGAAGAACAGAAATTCTATATTCTTTCTGATTATAAATAATAAAAATTAATTTTACTCTTTAAAAATTCTTAAAGCAAAAGAGTCACAAGCCATCATAGTATTATTTCAAATTATAAAATATATTCCACACAGAGATTTAAATACAAAACAATTACAGATGCTGTTAGTATATATTCCACACAGAGATTTAAATACAAAACAATTACAGATGCCATTAGTGAAAACATTAGTAAGGATGTCTATCATCATGTGGTAGACAATTTTCTTCCGAACTTGAACAGGAGCAAAACTGTATGGGGGGGATTAATTGCTAAATTTGGCAAGAAAACATTAATAACCAAACAATACCAAATTAGGAATGGTATTTTTAATAGATGACCAGCACTTAAAAGTTACAAGCCACGAAGAAAAAGAACAGAAAATAACCACTCTTTTCATGGGTTTCTTCTCTTTCTGGATGAGAACAGATCGCTTAACACATTCCAGCCTTTTCTGTCCATGGGACAGCAGGCCTAACACCTTCTCCTAGTATATCAGCAACTTTACTCTCACAACGAAAATGTCTGCAGATTGCCCACTGTCCTTGTAGGTCTTGCTCACCTCTGCATCTTTAGCACAAGACCCAAGTAGATGTAAGTTAAAATGTTCTGGGGCCAGTTTGGAATATCTGAGTATGAACTCATAGATCAGTCTAGGTATAATATAAACCAGAACATAGGTACGATTCAATAAATAAGAAACTTATATTTGACAAATTGTCATGGTAACATTAAAAATAAGATTAAAATGATAATGCTTGTAGTTGACAAATACACGGTAAATAAAAGAGCACTTTCTTATCAGTAACAAGAATAAAATCTAGGTGACTTTTCTAGAGGTCAGCATGTGAAAAAGTTTTTGTTCATTGCTGTGGGATGTTGTGTATGTCCTGTGGGAGCCCGTTCTTGGGTTCCTCGTAGCTTTACCCAGCAGGATGATTAGGACCATGGACCTGAGTACAGGTGTCTGAATGGTCTCCACTTGGCTGTGCTGTGGGATGGTCTGTATGTCAAGTTGCTCTGATTGGTCAATAAATAAAACACTGATTGCACTGTATGTCAAGTTGCACTGATTGGCCTGTGGCTAGGCAGGAAGTATAGGTGGGACTAACAGAGAGGAGAAAAGAAAGAACAGGAAGGCAGAAGGAGTCACTGCCAGCCGCCACCCTGACAAGCAGCATGAAAAGATGCTGGTAAGCCATGAGCTGCGTGGCAGGGTATAGATTTGTGGAAATGGATTAATTTAAGCTATAAGAACAGTTAGCAGGAAGCCTGCCAGGCCATACCGTTTGTAAGCAATATAAGTCTCTGTGTTTACTTGGTTGGGTCTGAGCGGCTGTGGGACTGGTGGGTGAGAGAGATTTGTCCTGACTGTGGGAAAGGCAGGAAAACTTGAGCTACAGTTCATAGTTTCTCATGCAGTAATTGTAGGAATAGCTATAAAGGAACTAATAATACGAGTAGAAAATTCACTATTAGGATTTACATTATATTATGTATATCCTTTTGGGCAGTTGATTGTCTTATATAATAATGAGAAACAGATGATAATTTTATGGGTTTAACCCCAGGTTATTTGTTCAATAAAATGGGACATACTAATGTAACTCAATGTTCTATTTTTAATATGAGTTTGTAAAATATATAATGACATATGATGCTTTTAGAGGAGTCTTAAAATTGTGGATGATATCATATAATGAACCAAACCTCATTATCAGCAGAAAGAACCACTTTATTGTAATGATGACTGGCTTGTGAACTGCTTGGTTTGATGGTTAAAGTATGTACGGCACAGAAGAGGAAGGCCTTCTAAACTGAAGTGAGTAGTACCAACTGGTACCATCTGTTTTTACTTTTTAAATGAGACTATTTTATATCATTTAGGACAGCTGGTTCTCTTAGGTAAGTAAAACAATCTCTTTGAATTTTTAATTGGAACAATTGGTTTGTTCAGAAAGGAAAAAAAAAGAGTCATGTTTAAATAATGAGTTCAGAGTAAATCGCGTGTGAGAGGAGGTCCCCCATGTGAGAGGAGGTCCCTCATGAGCTAAAAGCCATTGCTTTCTCAGTGAGGTCTCCATAGGCGTGGCTGAGGACAGTCAGCTCAACACAGTCTGCATTTTTCTATAAGAAGGAAACTTCTAGAACACCCACTGAGGAAGAGAATTCACTTATTCACAGATCTGTCTATTGATCTCTTTGTCCATTTTTTCCCCAGCCATTGGCACCTTGTTCATGATTTCTCTCCATTGGTCTAGTGATTTGTTTTCATTTTTTGACCAAGACAGTCTGTGTTCTTTAGGAAGGATTTGAAGAAATATCTTGAGCAATTCTTTGTTAAAATATACAGGTTTTCTGAACACATCTCCCTCTTCTTCTGAAAGCCCCACCCCTAAACACACATTGTAAGGGTCCCTGAGATCTGTGATTGATTTTTTTCTTCTTCTTTTGAACATGTATCAGAGGAAACACCTGGAGATTTGCACAGTTTTAACAATTTATGAGAAAGGATGTCTGACTATAAAGAGGAACGGAGCATTTTAATAAATCTTTTATCATTGTTTTCCACTGTAAACAGCAATAGATGAGACAAAAATAAAAGGTAAATGAAAAGTAATCACAATTTCTTCCTTTAAAATACTTTTGTTTACGTTTTACAGGCATTCGTATTTTTACAAGTGTTTATGTTTGAGTAATATATGGGCATGCATGAATATGTATAGCTAATATTTATTTTTAGAATCTCCATTCTCACTCATATTTGAAGATATGGCTATAAATGGCACTAAATGGAAAACAGGAAAGCACACAAAAAAATGGTTGATGGAAGACATCTGAAAGGAATTAGACACATTTTCAGGAGTACTTCTCTATTCCATCCCTGTGCCCCTGGCTAATATGTTCTTTGTATACTAAATTCCAGCTTTAGAAAAGTTGCCAGACACGCAGGACCAATGCATTGCCTCGTGTCTCCTTCACTGATCAGATGCAGCCGTAGAGAGGCTTGGGCCAAACCACTGTTATGACTGACTTTGTAAGACACTGCATGTCTGTTCGTTCTCTCTGTCTCTCTCTGTCTCTCTCTGTCTCTGTCTCTGTGTGTGTGTGTGTGTGTGAGTGAGTGAGTGAGGAAGAGAGAGAGAGAGAGAGAGAGAGAGAGAGAGAGAGAGAGAGAGAGAGAGAGAGAAAAGAGAAAGAGAGGTTTACATTCTTTCTGTATGGGTAAATTGCAATAGGATGTGGAGAGAAACTACTTTGAATTTCCCGAGATAAAGAAACAACCTGGATCCTGCCCTCCCATCTGGATCCACCCCGTTTCTGTCTCTCCTTAGATAATGAACAGGCTTCTATGGGCTAATAATAAAATAAAAGAAGATAAAACAAAAACTAACACATCTGAATTGGACAAAACAAACAAACAGGTGGAAAAGAGACCAAGAGAAGGAACTATTCATTTGCACACCTGGAATCCCATTAAAAAATGCTAAACTGAAAACCATAATATATATGCAAAAGACCTGTAGAGTAATACAAGAGAAAAATATAAATAAAATAAAATAAAAAATAAGGTAAAATTAAAAAAAAAGAAGAAAAAGAAAATGAAAAAAGATCCCTAACATAACATTAGCAAAGGCGGTGGTGGTACACGCCTTTAAACCCAGCACTTGGGAGGCAGAGCCAGGAGGATCTCTGTGAGCTCCAGGCCAGCCTGGTCTACAGAGTGAGTTCCAGGAAAAGTGCAAAGCTACACAGAGAAACCTTGTCTCGAAAACCAAACCAAACCAAACCAAACCAAACCAAACCAAACCAAACCAAACCAAACCAAACCAAACCAAAACAAACCAAACCAAAACAAACCAAAATAAACCAAAACAAACCAAAAAAAAACAACCCCCCAAAAAACAATAAACAAACAAACAAAACCCCAAGGGACCTCAAAAGACACCATGGAGTTCATTTTCTGTTGGACATGCAGCCTACTGTTAAGAGTAATTTTTCCCCCAGTGAGGCTTTCTTGGACGAAATTAAAATTTATGTTCAAGTGGTTCTCAATTGGAGATAGTTTCTGGGTTAGGAATGGGGACATGTGTCCCCTTCTCCTTTCAGCTCTAGGACCCCATCTGGTGCAGGCCTGTGTAGGCCCTGTGCATGCTGCCTCAGTCTGTGAGTTTGTGTGTGCACTGATCATGCTAATTAAGAGGACCTTGTTTCCTTGGTGTCCTCCATCTCCTTTGGTTCTTACACTCTTTCTGCCTCCTCTTCCTCAGGGTTTTCTGAACCTTGAGTGGAGGGATTTGATGGAGACATACTATTTAGGGCTGAGTGTTCCAAAGTCTCTTACTCTCTGCATTAATATTTGGTTATAGGTCTGTGTATTTGTTCCCATCTGCTGCAGGAGGAAGCTTCCCTGATGATGATGGATGGGCAAGACACTGATCTATGAGTATAGCAGATGTCGTTAGGAGTCATTTTATTTCTCCTTTAAAATATTCAGGACAGCATTTGGTTTTATCCTAGGCCCCTGGGCAATCCAGTCTCTGGTTCTCGTTTACCCAAGCAGTGTTGGGTAGGGGTTGCCTCTTGTCAATTGTATCTTCTGTCAAATCAGACATTGGTTGGTGATCCCACAGGCTTTGTACCACTATTGCACTAGCACATTGTCCAGGCAGACAGAATTATAGATCAAAGCTTTTGTGACTGGGGTGGCATTTAATGCTTCTCCTTTGGCAGTGTGCAGAGTACCTCCTTTACTGGAGACATTAGCATGTAGGAGTGAATAACCTTCCCTTTCTTACTCCCAGTTCTCCTTTATTTATAATCCCGTCTTTGTTTTTCCTATCTCATATTCTCTGTCTACCATGGTTTCCTTGCTGACTATTTCAACTTTGATATATCTGAGGAAGTACATGAAATTTGGAGTAAAACATTTTTTAGCTGCATAACTTGAATTAATTCCTACAAATCTTTCTTCTTGAAATGGTACAATAATTCCAGAATGACATTTGGCTTCAGACATACCTTGGCACTAGCAGCAAGTTATCACTCTATGGGTGTGGTATCAGGTACCATGGTGTTGGGTGTGGTAGCAGGTACCATGGTGTTGGGTGTGGTAGCAGGTACCAGGGTGTTGGGTGTGGTAGCAGGTACCATGGTGTTGGGTGTGGTAGCAGGTACCATGGTGTTGGGTGTGGTAGCAGTACCATGGTGTTGGGTGTGGTAGCAGGTACCAGGGTGTTGGGTGTGGTAGCAGTACCATGGTGTTGGGTGTGGTATCAGGTACCAGGGTGTTGGGTATGGTAGCAGGTACCAGGGTGTTGGGTGTGGTATCAGGTACTAGGGTGTTGGGTGTGGTAGCAGGTACCATGGTGTTGGGTGTGGTAGCAGTACCATGGTGTTGGGTGTGGTAGCAGGTACCAGGGTGTTGGGTGTGATAGCAGTACCAGGGTGTTGGGTGTGATAGCAGTACCATGGTGTTGGGTGTGGTAGAGGTACCAGGGTGTTGGGTGTGGTATCAGGTACTAGGGTGTTGGGTGTGGTAGCAGGTACCATGGTGTTGGGTGTGGTAGCAGTACCATGGTGTTGGGTGTGGTAGCAGGTACCAGGGTGTTGGGTGTGGTAGCAGTACCAGGGTGTTGGGTGTGATAGCAGTACCAGGGTGTTGGGTGTGGTAGCAGGTACCAGGGTGGTAGCTGCAGTAGTGAATCCTCTAAGCTGAGAGTTTCCAGTTATTCCTCCTCTCCTTTCTGTCCCATGTTTTCATTTACCCTTCTCTTTCTTTGTCCCAGGGATCATGAGAGGCAAGCTGCTGAGCTCTCAGTGAAAATTTTCACCTCTCCTGTGCCCCCACGCCACACCCCTTCCATTCATATTGCTCGTTTTGAAGGTTCTTTGTTGCCAGGCTACCAAAGTCGGAAGTGGGACTATAGAAGGGCAGGCCTCTGCTTTCACTGCCTCCTCAAGCAGATGAGAAAGTAGGGGTGCCTCTCATCATGGTGCTAAGACTGACGGCAACAGAGAGCTCCTGGGTGAAACCCCACAGCAAACCACTCAGAAATCGATTCTCACCCAAGGCACTAGATGAGACGGCAATTCCACGGCAGAAACTCCACAGATAGAAAAGGATGGGGGGATTCTACCTTCAGGAAAATAAGAGGCAACAGAATAAACTTACCAAAGAGATGTTTGACACACTGGGTTATGGGTTCTTCAATATAAGTATAGAGTCTAAACTCATCCTTAATGTTAAGGAAGAAATTTCTAGGAAAGATTTGTTTTCTCTTGTAGTGAAGTTACAAGAACACCATTAAGTTTCAAGCAAGGATTGTCTTCATAATTGACCAAAGGTGATTGATCTGCCAAGATACAGTAAGAGATCTATGAGTGTTTATTTATGATTTCCCCTAAAGATCAAGGGATGATAAGTACCTTTTCTTCTTGAGGAATAATTCATGCCATCCAGGATGAAAATGAATCAGAAACCAGTCCAAAAACTTGCTGGTATGTAGGGACAATGCTAGGCAGCAGAATTTGAACCAGTCCCTTAGTACAGGCTAGATTTTCAACTACCATGGGAAGTCATTATTTGATTGGTCATAAGGGACACATATATTACAGAGTGGCAATTTGGAGAAATGGAGGACAGGTTTATGAAAAGTCAGATTAACTTGACACCTACTCAACTATTCTTAATGCATAAAACTCAAGTGCCCAAACTGCAGCCCCAGGTAACTTATGGTTCCTCCTGGTGCATGAATACCACCCACGGAGACATCACCTCCAGGACAGACACCTCAGCTTGACTTCAGAACTGACCCACCACTTCTCCAGGAAAGTCCTAACAAGGCTAGCAAAAAGCCACCACCAGACATGAAGAACGACTTAACCAGAAGTGGTTGCCAGGGAAGATCTCAACAGTGGTGATGCCAATGGGGCCATCGATGGTGTTAGAGAAAACCAGAGCTCTGAAATACATGATGATAGATGATTACTAGATAGACGCAATCAAGATAAAGAAAATGGAAGTTCTTTGATCAATTTACTCAATTAAATTCTTAACTGTAGTTATGGTTGTAGCTGTAATTAGCATATCACCTGGCCAGTTAACAGAAGTGACAATGTCATGGAGGCTTTCCTGAATGGATTTGACCAGTGCTCCAAACTGGTGGTTGATATCCCCTTGGTGGAATCCTATTTAGCAAAGGGTACAGTTTGTGCCATCCTTTCAGGGCTGGTGAGTATTCCGAACTATCCACCTTCTGGAGAATGGCAACAATTTCTCTCTTCTTACCTTGCCTTCAGCAATTAGTTAAGACTGGGAATGGTTAGCTAACCTACTCAACAAATAAAGTACCATGTACAGAAAATGACCCCAGAAATTGGTCAGAATAAGGATCATATGATCAGAATTTTGGAAGGAAAAGAAGGTTGTTTTTGATTCCCACTTCTAAAGTTGAAGAAGGAACTACTGAAGCAAAATTAAGTAGAATCCACCAACTCAGTCTATATATAAATGGACCAGAGATGACATCTGGCTTGAGCTTTATGTAGATAAAGGATCTGTGAGCATCTAAATGACCAGCTTCTCACAGTATATATCTGGTGAAATAAGCCCATCCATCGATGAAATGGATTCTTCCGCCTTCCTAGACAAATTAGTTCAGGAGAAACACTGCTTCTTTCTTTTAGAGCAGAGTCAAATACATTCAGGAAAGCCTCCATGACATTGTCACTTCTGTTAACTGGCCAGGAGATATGCAAATTACAGCCACAACCATAACTACAGTTAAGAATTTAATTAAGTTGATCAAAGAACTTCCATTTTCTTTATCTTGATTTCGTTCAGAGCACCCTCCTACCAGGAGCACTTTTATAACAGCAGCTTCCAAAAGGCTTGTTACTCCTTTTTGTTGTTTTTTGTTTTGTTTGCTTTTTGTTTTTTGTATTTGGTTCACTTCTATGATGTTGAAATTGTCTAAAAGAAAGCTTTCATGGCTTGGAATTCAAACAATTTGAAATTTTCTGAGAAAGGGCAAGGCTTTGTTCCAGGTGAATCAGTGGCAAACCTAACTGGAAATCGCTGAATACAGAGTCAGAGGAGAAGCTGATTAAAGAAGGAGCCAAAGCTTCGCGTGTGCAGAACACACCATTGCCATGACACAAGTGCACCGGACCTAGCCACCATGGAAGTTCATTTCACTGTGGTGTGCTCATGACATTTAAAGCTTTTTGATACATCAGAAAGGGTTTCTTTCTGCATGTGATTTTTTTTTGTAGCGTCATGTTATCATAATCCTTTTCTGTCACCCATATTTTAGGAGTGTCTTCAATATTTACATAACCTATGAGCAGCATGCAAATGATGACTCTGTGAGTCTTCAAGCAGAGGTGTCCTGTTGCAAGGGTCCTCTTGGCTGTCATCGTCACAGGCTATTTTAAGTTAGAAAGCAGAATGGCAAGGATGACTACTTAGAAATGTACTTTGTTCAGTAGCAGAGGAGTTGTTTAATAGTTGATGATCCCACTTGTTGTCACAGAAAATTTCTTAACTATAGTTGATGGTCATTACTGTAATAAGCACATTGCTTGCATTGATACCTGTAGCCTATGCTGTGTTTTAATATTCTTGTGTCTGGCCAAGTTCCTAAGTCTAGGTTTTTAAATGCATGACTTTCTTGTATGAAGTTCATCAGTCTCGAGAGGCTGTCGGTGCCTTTCTATAGCACGATGTGCCCACACCACAATCGAACCTGAAAGGATGTAGCAGGTTGTGTTTATATATTTATGCATATCAAAATAATGAAAAAATGGCTTTGAATTTTGAGGTGGGGGAAGGAGGGAGGTGTGAGAGAGGCTGGAGGGAGGAAAGGGACGAAGGAAGCAACACAGTTATAATTTATTTAAAACACCATAAAAAAGAAAATGTGAAGAAATCAGGTGTTGTTGTACCTAATGTCATGTCTAATTCTTCATTAATTTAAAAGAGATTAATTACTTTCTGTGCTCTGTACTGCATTTAGGTGTGTGTGTGTGTGTGTGTGTGTGTGTGTGTGTGTGTGTGTGTGTTTGTGTGTGTGCATGCATGTGTGTGTGCGTGCGTGCGTGTGTGTGTGTGTGTGTGTGTGTGTGTGTGTGTGTGATGTGGTACATATGTGGAGGTCAGAGGATAACTTAGAGGAATCTTTTTTCTCCTTCCACCTTGTGAGTCTTAGGGGGCATGTTCAGGTTGTCAGGCTTGGTAGCAAGGTCCTTCCCTTCTGAGCCATCTTGCTGCCTCCATTTCTTGGGTTTATATATACACAGCAATTATTATATAAAAATAAAGATTTTGCTCAGGAAACGAATCAAATTAATAGCATTACACTGGAAAAAATAAGTATTTCAGAGAACAATAATTTGAAAGGATTTTCTTTAAATCATGAGTTTATGTATCTAGATGATTTTAATTGCATGAGTCATTACCACTCACTAATAATCCATTCATTAATATTTTATTCACTACTTCCTGAAAAAGAAAAACCTTTATCCAATTAATTTAATTTATTATATTTAGTTCCTATTTTTATTAATTAGATATGCCAGATTCAAATTGCTCTGATTTCCAAGGGCAACTACAGAAGTTCTTATTTGTTTTGTCTTTTCTTGAGACAGCTGCTTCTGGCAGAGAATCTATACCCACAAGGGAGATCAGGACATCAAATACATTCACACGACTCTAGGCAGCTTTGTGTTTTAATGCTTTCTCTGCAAAGGGGAAGAAGTAGTCATAGCTGAACTGCTTCAATCAGAAGATTAATGAAATGGTTGAAGGAAATTCCATATATCATGTAGCACCCACAAACTAAGCCCTAAATACATTTACAGCTTCTTAGCACAGACTTGTTTTAATACTGTTTAGGAATGGATATTGTCTTAGTCAGGGTTTCCATTGCTATGAAGAGACACCATGACCATGGCAACTCTTATAAAGGAAAACCTTTAATTGGGACTGGCTTACAGTTTCAGAGGTTTAGTCCATTATTGTCATAGTGGCATGCAGGCAGACAAGGTGCTGAACAAGAGGCTGAGAGTTCTACATCTGGATCCATAGGCAGCAGGAAGAGAATTGCCACACTGGCTTGAGTATGTGAGACCTCAAAGCCCACCTCCCAATGACACACTTCCTCTAACAAGGCCATACCTACTCCAACAAAGCCACACCTCCTAATACTGCCACTCCCTATGGGCCCATGGTGGGGGGCATTTTTATTCAATTTTTATTCAATTCACCACAGTTAGACCAAGAGATAAAGAGATGACTGTTGTGGAAAATATAGTTTGTTATAGTCACAGATCCAAAGAGAAGATGAGTACTCATTATGGCTTGAGGGGCCAAACAGAGGATCATCAGGGACAGTCACAAAATGGAGGGACCTGTGAGAAGTGCCTTTATTGTACTTTCCATGTTAAGGAACAAGCAAAACAGGTTTAATGGCTTAAATGGATTATTTTGAGTAGCTCAAGAAATCTCCAAGGCACTATGAACCAAAGGCTGAGGGGCCCCCAGCTGGATCAGACCCTCTGAATAGGTGACACAGTTGATTGGCTTGATCAGTTTGGGAGGCAACTAGGCAGTGGGACCAAGTCCTGTGCTCATTGCATGAGTTGGCTGTTTGAAACCTGGGACTTATGCAGGGACACTTGGCTCAGTCTGGGAGGAAGGGACTGGACCTGCCTGGACTGAGTCTACCAGGTTGATCGCAGTCCTCGGGGGAGGATTTGCCCTGGAGAAGGTGGGAATGGGGGGTAGGCTGGGGGTAAGGGGAGGGGGTGGGAGGGGGGAGAATAGGGGAACCCATGGCTGATATGTAGAACTGAATGGTATTGTAAAATAAAATAAAATAAAATAAAATAAAATAAAAAAAGAAAGATGACAAAAAAAAAAAAAAAAAAAAAGAAATCTCCAAGGCATTGAAAAGGTTGCTAGCTTTCTTAGCACTTGTGCCAGGGTTATGTAGGACAGGTGTAGAGTGGTCTGAATTGTGAAAGCATCATGCTTGTCATGGCTGGAACTCTGGATTGGTGGTTTGTGTTTTTATTTATTTTTTTATTTTTGGAGACAGGGTTTCTCTGTGTAGCTTTGTGCCTTTCCTGGAACCCACTCTGTAGCCCAGGCTGGCCTCGAACTCACAGAGATCCACCTGGCTCTGCCTCCCGAGTGCTGGGATTAAAGGCATGTGCCAATGCTGCCCTGCTTGGTGGTTTGTATTTGAAAGCATATTCTTGAGAAAAGGGATGAAGAAGGGAGCAGGAGGCCATAGTCAGATGACTCACCAATGTTATCAGGTTATCAAGAACATGGCGCACCCAGAATGTGCATTCACAGTAGACTCTAAAGCAGTGGCTCTCAACCTTTCTAACACTGCGACCCTTTAATACAGTTCCTCATGTTGTAGTGATCCCCAACCATAAAATTATTTCATTGCTACTCCACAACTTTAATTTTGTTACTGTTATGAATCATAACATAAATATCTGATATGTAGAATATTTGATGTGTGACCCCCAAAGGGGTTGTGGCCCACAGGTTGAGAACCCCTGCCCTAGAGCATCAAGCTAATAGAAACTAGAAATATAGTTGAAACAAAGCTTCAGTTTTACCATTGTTGAAGCTTTCTGTCATGTGAGTTTTCTTTGGGGACACATAAACATCTATTCACCTCAGATAAAGGAGTGATAACAAGTCAAAGAAATGATTCCATTAAAATCTAGTTTGGGGAGATAATGTTTATTGGGGTTACTAAGAAGAGGATGAGTGCCTCTGGGCAGCTGCATTGTGAAAAAGACCTGCCCCAGCATGGGTGACAACATCCCTAGAGGTCTCTGTCCCACTTATAGGAAGATCTATTATAGTGTGGTCTTCCTCAGCAACTGTTTACTGTTTATATAACCTTGGGAGGGTTCTTGAGTGATAAATTTTGTGAGTTTCTTGAGCCTTATATATTTAATTAGCTTTATAAATCTTATGAGCCTTTCTCTTCTAGGAAGGAATGTTTCAACTTGAAAAAATAGTTACCGCACACTCTGCCTTTTCCACCAGCTCTTACACCCTGCCTTTTCTTATATAATGTTTTCTGAGCACTGGAGGTAGTGATGCACATCTCTAATTTATTTTCCATTGATGAACATTGGGCCACTATGCCATAGCAACAGTAAATTGTACTGAGAATCTTATTCATTTATCAGTGTCTCCAAAAAACATGGTCCACTACAAAAAAAGTTTATTGTAGCCCGGGGAGCGGTGGTGGTGGTGGTGGTGGTGGTGGTGCACATCTTTAATCCCAGCACCTGGGAGGCAGAGCCAAATGGATTTCTGTGAGTTTGAGGCCAGCCTGGGCTACAGAGTGAGTTCCAGGAAAGGCGCAAAGCTACACAGAGAAATCTTGTCTCGAAAAACCAAAATTAAAAAAATAAAGTTTATTGTAGTTATGAGGCTGAGAGCAGCCAATAGTCTATGGGCATAAACATAAATGCTTGGGAGGTAGGCACACCACATTTATTTAATAAGGTAATAGCAGTGGCCTCTCTATCTGGAACCATCATAGTCTAGCTATGAGCTTTTGAGCTTTCTTACAGCTCCAGTTTATGAGTTCCTTTCTGTGAGTTCCTTTCCGTGGAGCAACCTTAAATCCAATAGAAAAGCAGTTGGCTGTACCGATAACAGTTGTGCCATTATTATATGAGTAAGCAAATTTGTCTTGCATGTTGGTAGTATGGTACACAGAGTTAATAACTGAGGAGAAATGTTGGCAAGAGTTCATCCACGGTAAACTAGGTAGCAAATTCAAGCACCGTGAAAGGCCACCTGCAGGGTGGAACTACTAGCTCAGTCCCAGTATGATTTCTCCACACCCAACAATAAAAGCTTGCAGGGTCTTAAGCAATATGGACTTGTCTTATTTTTTTGGCACACCAACACCAACAGCCAGGGTTTGTAGGTTGTAGGGTTTCCCTGGTGTTACAAGGCTAACAACTAATAGAGAAGTAGCCAGCTCTATGTCGGGACTTCCAGTTAAGTGTTTTGTTTTCTAGGACTGCTTCTTTTTTTTCTACAAATGCAAGGTGACTTCTGTGATTAAATTTACCAACTGTTGTTGTAATAACCATTTGTTTTGTCTTCAATTAATGCAACACCTGTAAGATGATAAGATAGGCAAAAGTACCATTAGAGTTGGTTGTCTAGAGCCTACTTCTGAAAGTCATACACGTGTTTGTGAAATGAGTACCTTATTGGTGTTAATTGTTTCTCTGGATGTACCCATACATAACACAGACTGTTAAACAAGACCCTGGGTGGTTTTATCTGCTGATTGTTTGCTTGGAAATGTTTCAGGAGGCCTAGATAGTATACAGACAGGTGAGATAATACTAGAATCCTTCACTGTCAGTATAAGCCATGAATAGCCTCCCTACCCATCTCATTCAGAACAGGTCAGCTTATGCACCTTCCCCATCAGAAGATCCATCTGCCAAGGCCGTAATCAGGAAAGTATAGGCTGTTGAAGGCTTTTCTGATAGTCTTTTCAGGTATAGTATGTTCCTCTCTTGATCATAATACTCCCATGAGTTTTACAGCTGTGCCTGTCCCTTGCACAGGCTTCACATGATTGAACAACATGCAAATTATCAGATTATTTCACAGAAATGTCAGCAGCTTTAACTATTTTCCAGGCTGGGATGACTCCCTTGTATCCAGATTATACATGAATTCAGTGAACAACCTCATGAGGGCAGATGGCCCATGTTTTGGTAATGGAATCTGCATCAATGAGCTATGAACTGCCATATAAATCGAAGGGCACTGCTTCCTATTTCCTTCCACATCTGTTGTACCCATAGTGGCTGATGCAACATTTCCCCATTTTTCTTTTCCATTGAGCTAGCCATAAAGTCAGATCTCTGAATGCAGCTCAAATGCAAGGGTCTCAGCCTATCTGGAAATCTCTTGAGGTTTTATTTTTTTGTTCCTGTCTCACATAGCACCCCATTTTAAATGTTATTTAAGAGACAAGCTGCTTGGGAAAGATGGAATTGAATATCCCATAAACCCTCAGAATGTCTGCTACTGTTTTATGTTTATAATCATGGAATATTATAGGGTTTTCTCAATAAACTTGTCAGGTATCATATATGTCTCACTCAACTATTATACTGCCTAGAATTTTACAGCTGACTCTTGCCATTGCACATTACGCAGTCTATTTCCTAGCCTTGTTCCTTTAGGAACACTTACTTTTTTTTGAAACATACTTTTCTAACAGCACAGTCTCAATGATTAGCATGATATCATCTACATAGTGAAACCTTTTCATGAGAATGGGAAGAATAACAAAGCAAGGTTTATGGGATACCTTTTATGACAAATAATGGGACTATGAGGATAAACTTGGAGAAGTTCTCTGAAAGCCCACTGCAAACTGGCTTTAAGATTTGGCAGCTAAAAAAATACTCTAAAAATATTATATTTTGAGGTTGCACAAACTTATTTTAATTTTTTTTAATTTTGTAAAGATTTGTTTTATGTTCCAGTATGTGGTCTAATTTAGAGAAGCTTGTATGAATTGCTGAGTAGAATGTGCAATTCTTTGTTATTTGGTTAAAATACTCTGTATACATCTGTTAAATTCATTTGATGTATGATGTCATTTAATTTTGATGTTTCTCTATTTTTTGTCCTGAAAACCTGTTTGTTGGAGAAAGTAAGGTGTTGAAATCACCTGCTATTAATGATTGATGCTAATCTGTGTCTTTAAATCCAGTAGAACATTTTTCAAAAATGAAATTCTATTCTCCAGAGTTGGTGCTTATATGTTTAGGATAGTAATGTCTTTTTAGTTAACTGTTTTCTTGATTAGAATGAAGTGTCACTGTTGATCTATTCTGATTAGTTTTAGTTTGAAGTCTATTTTGTCAGATATTAGGGTAGCGTCTCCTGCTTGCTTCCTTGTAAACTTACTTTCGAGAACATCTTCCCATTTTTACCCCTCTAATCAGTGCCTATCTTTAAAACTAAGATGTTTCTTGTAGATGACAGATGGATGGCTTTTGTTTCTTAATCCATTTAGTCAGCTTGTGTCTTTTGATTGGAGAACTGAGGTCATTGATATTCAATGTCATTATTGAAATGTGTGTGTTAATTGTGATCATGAGGGTGATTTTTAATATTGTGGTTTGTGTTCTCAGGACACTTTGTATTCATTCTTTCTACAGTTTCATGGCTATTCTCCTTCCTCTCTTCAGTCAGAAATGTTAATTAGTTCCTCTATTTTCTTTAAGCGTGGTTTGTTGGGTATGATTTTTAAACTGGTTAGATCATGACAAATTTCTCTTTCTCCTTCAATTATGGCAGATAGTTTTGTTGGGTATGTATTAGTTGGGTATACATTAATCTAGGTTGGCTGTCATGGTCTTTTAGGACTTGGGATAGATACATTGCTGCAGGCTCTTATGGCTTTCCAACTTTTCACTGAGAAATCAGATGTTATTCTGATGGATTTTCTCAATATATATGAGGTTTTTTTTTTCTTGCGGCTTTCACTACACACTTTTTTTTGTTCTATATACTTAGTGCTGTAGGAATTTTTTGGACTTGTCTATTTAGTATTCTGTATGTTTCTTGTATTTGTAAGTATTTCTTGCATCTTTTAAGTCTTTCCTTAGTTTTTGGAAATTTCCTTCTATGGATTTGTCTGTGCCATTCAATTGAGTTTCTTTCCCCTCATCTATGCTTGTACTTAGAAGGTTTAGTCCTTTCATGGTGTCCCATATTTATGTTCTTTTCCTGAGTTGTTTTAAAATGTCCATGTTCCTGGCTTATTTGGTCTAGATCCTCTGTTTCATCTTTGAGACCAGATGTTCTCTTTTCTTCTTGGTTTGTTCTACTTTCCTTTTAGGTTTCTTCTTAGGTTATTGGGCTTTCAAGTCTATCTCCATTTGATCTTGAGTCCTCTTCAATGTTTCTATCTCTTTACTGGATTATGCTTCCATCTCCTTCATCACCCTTGTCATTTCCATCAACCGCATGTTTAGACTTATTTTGGCGTTTACTCTCAAATCTTTCCCTTCAGTTTCCCTGAGCCAGTTCTTTTGTGTTCATTGAACTCTTGAATTATTCGATGAAATTTATGATCGTTCTGTTAAATTCTGTGTCTTGTGGTTCATCTAGGTAATTACCAAATATTTTGATAAGACTGGTTAGTTTTGGAGGGACGATACTGGCTCAATCAAAATGCAGAGCTGTGGATCCCAGTCCTACACCTAAAGCTTGGGGATCATTATGGGAGGGCTGGAAAGAATGTAAGAGCCAGGGTATCAGGGAATTTGCTGTGAAATTGTGTCTATTGGCCATAATGTCTCACCAACATGATTGCCTAAACATGAGCCTAACAAGGACAACAACAACAACAACAACAACAACAGAAATTCAAATGCGGACAAGGAAAAGCCCATGAGGTCTCAACCCCAAACAAAGAGCTACAGGCAGTTAAGGCTTGTCAAGAGTGGGAGAAATAGTCTTCCATAAGTAAGAGCACAACAATTTGTCATCCAATACAAAATGCTCAACACTTAAAACATACAGACATGTAACATAATACAGACTAAGTGGGTTGTATTTATGTATTTAGGAATATACTTATACATCAACACAAAAGGATCTAACAAAAATTAATGAAAAAAAGTCATGAATATGAAAGAGAGCGAGGAGGAGTATATGGGAGGACTTTGGAGAGGAAGGGTAAGTGGAAAGTGTTGTAATTATATTGTGATTTCAAAAAGCAAAAATACATGATTTTAAAAAAGTGGTAGCAAAATCAAATTCAGAAGGAAAAAATCCCATGACTTTTATTAGTTGATTGTGGCTTGCACACACACACACACACACACACACACACAAACACACATGAACAACGTTGGCACACTGGCTTATACAATGAACATTGTCTTATTAGATCTCTGTAATCCATAGCCATTCTCCAGGAGTCATCTGGATTCCTCAAAACCAAACAAAGCTGTTGAGAGGGCTAGAGTTTAGTAAATAATCTCCACCCTTCATAATTTCTTATGATTTCTGTAGACTCTCCATAGCACCCAAGAAATTTATACTGTTTTATAGCCACAGTTCCAAACTGGAGATTTGTAGACAACTTCACAAGTTCTCATTTGCCCAAACGATTGCCTTTAACTGATCTGCATTCCAGATCCAGTCAAGTTGACAACCAAAATTAACCATCACAAGCTACAATCTAGAGGGTGCTGTAATGGAACGGCTTTGAGAAGGAGTTGCCTGGATTATTCTGACTAATCCCAAAGAATATGTCAAGAGTAATAAGAGAATCAAATATAAATTAGTCAATTAAGCTAGTTTCAATACTAGTCTAGAAGCTTACATAGTATGATAAATTTAATTCAATCTAAGATACTAATATGAATGATGAACCTTGCATAAAAATTAAATACACAGGACACGTGCTTTTTTATGTTTTTTTTTCATTTATTTTACATACCAGTTTCCTCTCCCTCCTCTCCTCCCATTCCTCCTACCTCCCATATACCGCCCCCCCTCCACTCCTCTTCCATCTCTGTTCAGAAAGGGCCAGCCCTCCTATGGGCTTGAACAAAGCATGACATATCAAGTTGAGGTAGAGCTAAGTTCCTCCCCATGTATCAAGATTGGGTGAGGCATCCCAGCATGCGGAATAGGTTTCCAAAAGTCAGCTCAAGCGCCAGGGACAGGTCCTGATGCCACTGCTAGGAGCCCCACAAGCAGACCAAGCTACACAATGTCACCCCCATGCAGAGGGCCTAGGTTGGTCCCTTTCAGGCTCCATAATGTAGTTCAGAGTGTGTGAGCTCCCAGGAGCTCAGGTCAGGTGTCTCTGTGGGTTCCCCTGTCATGACCTTGGCCCCCTGGCTTGTACAATCCCTCCTTTCTCTCTTCAGTAGGACTCCTGGAGCTCTGCCCAGTGCTTGGCTGTGGATCTCTACATCTGTTTCCATCAGTGACTGGATGAAAACTCTAGGATGACAATTAGGGTAGTCACTAATCTGATTACAGGAGAGGGCCAGTTCAGGAACCTTCTCCACTATTGCTAGGAATCATCCTTATGGATTCCTGGGAGTTTCCCTGGCACCAGGTTTCTCCCTAACTCCAAAATGAACCCCCGCATCAAGTTATCTCTTTCATTGCTCTCCCCTTCTGGCTTGTACCCAACCCATCTAACCCAGTCTCTCATGTTGCCCTCCCCCTCTCCCAGTTTACTCAGGAGACCTTATCTATTTCCCCTTCACAGGGAAATGCATAGAGCATTCTTTAAGTAATGAAAAGTATTTGTGCTAGATGGCTGACAGATGACATAAAGGCTGAAGAATATGGAACATGGAGACAGTATGTGCTGTAGAATAATCATATTGTACACTGTAAAGATTTGTCACTCAAGTTGGTTTAATAAAACACTGATTGGTTTGGTTGGTAACCAGGCAGGAAGTATAGGTGGGACAGCCAGAGACACAGAGAATTATGGGAAGGAGGGCAGAGTCACAGGGAGACATCAGCCAGCTGTAGAGGAAGCAAGACGTGTAGAAAATGAGGTAACAAGCCATCAACCACATGGCAAAGCATAGATAAGAATATGGGTTAACTTAAATGTAAGAGCTAGCTAGTAGTAAGCTTTAGCCATTGGCCAAGCTTTTATAGTTGATATTAAGCCTCTGAGTGATTATTCAGGAACTGGCAGGTGGCAGAGAAAAGCCTCCATTTACAAATATGTGTGATCCTTGTATTTCAGGTAGCACCCCTTCAGCCAGGCCATTCATAGTCACTTGTTACCACCACCTCACTTCCCTCTCTACTTGATCTCATGCCTTGACAGCATTTGCCAGTGCTCAAGGGCATCACACACACTGTTGGCTTGTTTTGCTCATTGTTGTTCCCTCAGATACTCAACATTCTAAGATGAAACTTGTACAAAGAAGTAGCCTTTTCTTTTTTGTTTACTGCTTTTGCCTGAATAGCAAGTAGAGTGCCTATAGCTTGATAAGCTTTTAAACACTTACTCACAATAGCAAGAAGATATACTACATAGTTCCCAAATGATGGGATACCAGGATGCTTCAAGTTTTTCTGTTCAGAATCAAGAGATTCTGCTCAGATAATCAATGTTTTCAGGCTTTATAGACCAGAGATACTTTGGTCTCTGTTAAAGCCTTTCAACTTTCTGTCAGTTCTGTCCCTGTAACTCAAACACAGTAGAGGTGGTGTGTCAGCATATCAATGTAAGACACTAACAAAAATATTTACAATTATAGAAAGCAGATGGATTTGGCCTCACATGGAAGGCTGATCACTGCCACAGAGCAAGGTGAGACATTTAGGACCTGATGGCACATCCTTTGGAGTCAAGGTACTGCCTTCATGACCTGACTATTCTACAAACATCTTCAAGCTCCAGATTCTTCTTATGTAAAAATGCGATTAATAATAGACTATATCGCATTTCAGAATTAAGTGAGATTGAGTGAAAGGTGCCCAATTAAGTGACTGACATACCCCAAATGCTTAATAAGTTACTTTAATGAGAAATTCTTTGTTTTTTTTTTTTTTTTCAGGGCTACTAGGTAGCCCACCCCAACATCCACCTCATGTGAAGGGGCTGGACCTGCAGACACAAGGCGACAATAGGATATCCAAAGGAGTCCCAGTGAGGGCCCAGTATCGAGGGTATAGCAGAAGCTAGAGGTCTTAAATCCACTCAATGACTCATTGCAATAAACCTACAAGTAAAGATATATGCATTAAAGGGTACGCTATGTGACTCACTGTGCCACACTACAGCTTCCATGCTGAGATTTTTTTATTTGTTTATGTTTTGTTTTGAGTTTTTTTTTTAACTTTTAAATTTTATTTTGATGGGGAGGTTAGAAAGGCAGAGGGTAGAAGTGAGGGAACAGGGAGATGAGTGGGATCGGGATACATGACATGAAATTCATAAAGAATCAAAAAAAAGTAAAAAAAAAAACAAAGAAAAAATAAAGTTGGTTTTTTTTTTGCTTTGTCTTTTGCTTTTGTTTTTGTTTTTGACACAGAGTCTCATTGTATAGCCAAGCTAGCCTACAGTTCCTCATCTTTCTGCCTCTACCTTCTGAAATCTAGGGTTATAAGCCTATACTACCAAGTCTAGCTAAGAATAAATTCTTAAGAATAAGCAATTATAATCGATTTATGTGGCAAACAGTGATGCAATGAAAATAAGAATGAGGAAACAGATATGATTAAGTACGTTGGCAGCAGAAATCGACAGTTACTGGTCCCTAAAGCACGCTAATGTTAATGGCTCCTAACATCCTGGTATCATTAGTTTCTATTTGGAATACCTTCCTGCTTCACTGCTTATAAAAATTCTAATTATTCTCCAAGAAGAAGTTCTTGTTGTATTTCGAGCAGCCTTTCTAATTCTTGAACAGTTATCATATATTAAGTACAACAGAATCTCTTAAATATACTGATCTTTTCCATTTGACTATAAATTGAATATTGACATTGTTGGGTCCTATGATGTGCTGACTAGGTTTATGTCAACTTGATACAAGCTAGAGTCATTTTGGAAGGGGGAACCTCAATTAAGAAAATGCCCCACCAGATTGTCTTGTGGGCAAGCCTGTAGTGAATTTTCTTAATTGCTGATTGATGTGGGAGGGCCCAGCTCACTGTGGGTAGTTCCACTCATGGGTAGGTGGTCCTGGGTGCTAAATTCAAGCATGCTGAACAAGTCACAAGGAGAAAGCCAGCAAGTAGCCCTCCTCCATGGCCTTTGCTTCAGTTCCTTCCTCCAGATTTCTTCCCTGCTTGTGTTCCTGCCCTGACTTCCTGGACTACAAGCTGTAAGATGAAACAAACTCCTTGTCTTAGTCACTGTTCTGTTGCTGTGAACCATGGCTGAGGCAATGTTTATAAAAGAAAGCATTTAAGTGGGAGTGCTTCCAGTCTCAGAGGTTTAGTCCATTATTATCATGGTGGGGAACATGGTGGCAAATGGCTCTGGAGCAGTAGCTGAGAGCTACATCCTCATATACAGACCAAGGGAGGAAGAAAAGAGAGACACTAATCTTGGCTTGGGCTTTTAAAACTCAAAGCCAGTGACACACTTCCTCCAAGAAGGCCACAGCTACTCCAACAAGGCCACACCTCAGAACCCTTCTAAATTCTTTCACAGAGTCCCACTGCCTGGTGACTAAGCATTCAAATATATAAGCCTATGGGAGCAACTTTTAGTCAAACCACACTTTCTAAGTTGCTTTCAGTCATGGTCTTTATCACAGCAATAGAAACCCTAACTAAGACACACAGTTGTTTACTTCTAGTCCAGGTAGCAAAGCCCTTTTGGGTTGAGTTGTAGAGAGATGTGATGATAGAGGCTGTGTGCTTCAGTTTTTAAAAACTCAAACGTTGTGTCTTCATGCACTGTAGCATCTTTGTCTTATCTCCACTGAGGTCTTTCTCTCTACTTCAAACACTCCAAATTATCGCTATCTAACTGCATCTTCTCTCTACAGGCAATATCCTTTGAATAGTCTTTGCTCAAATAAAAGCGGCATTTCTTTACCATGAGCTAAATTTTCTCAGAAGTATCATTGATTTTCATATTGTGTCATTTTGCTATTATTTTCTTTTAATGGTTTTTAGTATACAAACAGGCCATGTGGTATGCTGCCTTCAGATTGAGAAAATGTAATTTGATTTTGGTTCTGACACTTTTCAACTGCATAACTTTGAGTAAAACTCATCTACTTCATTCTGTGATTGATTTAGCTATAAAAATTATTGATAACTGTCCAAATATCTGTGTTCATGGATTCAAAAATCTATACCGAGCATGTACTATGGGATGGGTCTTATTCTGCATACCAGGGACAATAGATTGTCCAACAATTATAGAATATGTGTATGAGAAGCCTTAAATATTATGAGTACCAATGTAATTTGTGATGATCAGATATGCACAAAACAGGCTTGTTACCATAACCTCTCAGTCATAACACATTTTAATATCTCATTCATTTATATACCATGATATTGTGCTGGCCACCAGCAACATGTGTCATTTTCTTAGTGGCTATGATGTGCTTTGCTGCAACATCCACATGCATTCTCACTGTAAGGTTTCCCAGTTTATGACACATTTGGCTTAAGATTCCACAGAACTAATTGGCTCCGAGAAAGATCCAACTTCTGACCTTGACTTCATTAACATTGTGTGGTGACTGGTCAGAAACAGTCCACTCAGCTGATCTATTTCCAGGCACCCTGATATCTGTTCCCAGAACCTCCCCACCTCTCAGGAGAATGATTGGGAAATCACAGTCAAGCTTAATGCATTTCTATTTAGGGATCTAATGTCTGGCAGAAAATACCTTTATCATTTATTTAATACACAAATGGTTCTTTTTCTTGTCTGATTTCCCCAAAGCTTGGCAAACTAAATGCTGTCCATTAATCACTTCAGTGAGGTGCAGCCATCCAGTCTGTGAAAACTGCAGTGTGCTTACCTAGGCATGTGGCATAACTCAATAAAAACTTGGACACGAAATCCTTTTAAGGGCATTGATTGTGATGGGTCTTTGTTACAGGGAGAGATGATGGGGCAGAAGCAGAAAGAAGGCATTTTCCCACTAAGATAGCGACCTAAGAGGATCGGGATGGGCTTTGAAAGGAAACATGAGAGGAGAGCTGCTTGGGGCTCTTTCCTCAGTGCTAACTCATTTGAGATCTAAACATCAGCATTCACTACTACCTCATTTTTAGTGATTACAGTGGACCTTCCCTTTCTTTAGTAAACAGATTTCTCACTTCTAGTTCCCATCTACTGTGATATTCTCTAGATTTTGTGCTCTGAAGACTGGGTGTCTCTGGCCTGTATTTCCCTTTGCTATGTGAACCTGCCATCTTCTCTGCATTCTTTACATGTGCATCGTCAATTCAATTTGACGTGAGATTATTTCTAGAGGTTTTTGACCATTTCTTAAGGACATAATCATTACACATATGCTTCCCTTTAAAAATATCCCAAAATATTCTTGCCTTACCATCATACTTTTAATGATAAATCTAGCTCTTTTTTTTCTAACACTTGTAGAATTATTTTTATTTTATTCTTGATGAATAAAATTCAGCCCAATCCCACTTATTTCTCAATGTCTTTCTTCACTTAGAGTCTGTTTTGTATTTGTCTATGGTTGTCACAATAGAAGTTCAAATAGAGATTTCCATAGATTTCTGTTTCCACGTTATCATTCTTCTACATACAGCTACCCAGTTTGACTAGGACCATTTGTTGAATATGCTGCCTTTTCTGGATTTTTTTAGTTTTTGGTTCTTTGTAAAAAATTCTTTGGCTGTAGATGTGTAGGCCTATATTTGGTTCACAGTTCTACTTCTTTGATTAACATGCTTGTTCTTGTGCCAATAGCATGCTGTTTTTATTACTCTAGTTCGGTTGTATTTTTTGAAATCTGTGTTGGTGACATCTATTTACTTATCTATTTATTATCTATCTATCTGTCTATCTATCTATCTATCTATCTATCTATCTATCTATCTATCTATCTATATATCTATATATCTATCTATCATCTATCTGTCTGTCTGATTGTCTATCAATCTTCTATCATCTATCTATCTACTCACCTATCTATCTATCTATCTATCTATCTATCTATCTATCTATCTATCTATTTTTATTCCAATTTCTGAGAAGAATTGTGTTAGAACTTTGAAGGGAATTTCATTGATTCTGTAGATTGCTTTTGGTAGGATGGTTAATTCCACACTACTTAATCCACTAATCCATGAACATGGTGGGAAGGGCAGCATTTTCTTCAGTGTCTTAGAGTTTTTATTATATAAATCTTTTAATTCTTTAGTTTTATTTCAAGATTTTTTGAGGTTGTTCTGAATGGGATTCCCCCCAATTTCTTTCTTGTCATTTATATGTAGGAAGGTTACTGATTTTTCTGTATTAATTGTATGTGCTAATTTTTTGAACATGTTTATCAGATGTAGGAGTTTTTGTGGTGTCTTTAGGGTCTTTTATGTATAGGATCATATAATCTGTAAAAATCTGCAATTGATACTTTGGCTTTCCCCTTTTCTATTTATATCCCCTTTATCTCGTCTCCTTTTCTTGTCTTATTGCTCTAGCTAAGGCTTTAAGTAGCATATTGAACAGGAACAGAAAGAGTGGACATCCTTGTCTTGCTCCTGATTTTAGTGGAAATGCTTTGAGTTCTTTTTTTCTTAGCATGATGCTGGATGTGACCTTGCATGTTTTCTTAAGTTTAAATATGTCTCAAATATCCATGGTTTCTCCAAGACTTTGATCATGAAGAGCTGTTGGAATTTTTTCAAAGTCCTTTTCTGTGTCTAATCAGATGATCATGAAATTTCTGTCTTTGAGTCTATTTATGTTGTAGAATGCATTTATTGATTGCCATATGTTGAATCATACCTCTATCTTTTGGATGAAGCAAAGTTTATTGAGATAAATGACCTTATGGATTGGTTCTTGAGTTCATTTTGCAACTATTTTATTGAGAATTTTTGATTCTATGTTCATCAGCAATATTGGTCTATAATTTTCTTTTTGCAGTGTCATTTATTTATTTATTTATTGGTGTTTTACCTACATATTTATCTGTGCACTATGTGCATGGATGATGCCTGTGGAGGCCAGAAACTGGATTTCCTGGAACTGGAGCTACAAGTAGTTGTCATCCATTATGTGGGTACTGGGAATTAAACCTAGGTCCTCTGGAAGAACAAAATCAGAAACCATAATATATAAGCAAAATACCTGTAAAGTAAAAATATAAAGGGCCTAGACAAAAGCAGTGTGAGACAAAACAATGCTAAAAAATACGATTGAGTTCATTTTATTGTTGGCTATCAATTGCTGGGCATAGGCTGTCCCTTAAGCGTGGTTTGAATACCAAGTAAGACTCCCTTGGAGGAAACTAATTTTTCCTTTGTGAGTGGTTATCAGTTGGAGATAATTTCTGGGTTATGGATGGAGGCTTGTGTGTACTTCTCCTCTCAGTGCTGGGACCCCATCTGGCTTAGACCTGTGAAGGCCCTGTGCATAATGCCACAGTCTCTGTGATTTGATACTTGAGTTGGTCCTGATGTGTTTAGAAGGCCTTATTTACTCCAATGTTACATTCTCACTGGCTTTTGCAATCATTCTGCCTTCTTTTCT
Organism: Peromyscus leucopus; assembly: GCF_004664715.2. NCBI lineage: Eukaryota > Metazoa > Chordata > Mammalia > Rodentia > Cricetidae > Peromyscus > Peromyscus leucopus. The sequence continues at coordinate 67,417,144 of NC_051079.1, read as the reverse complement.
GCAGAGTTCTCTGAGCCCTGAGGGGAGGGATTTGATGGAGACATACCATTTAGGACTGAGTGTTCCAAGGTCTCTCACTCTCTGCACATTGTTAGGTTGTGGGTCTCTGTGACCTTCTACTGCAGGAACAGACTTCTCTGATGATGGCCAAGCAAGGAACTGATCTATGAGTATAGCAGAATGTCATTAGGAGTCATTTTATTGCCACTTTTTTTTTTTTTTTTGGTTTTTCGAGACTGGGTCTCTCTGTGTAGTTTTGGTGCCTGTCTTGGATCTGGCTCTGTAGACCAGGCTGGCCTGGAACTCACAGAGATCCACCTGGCTCTGTCTCTCAAGTTCTGGGATTAAAGGCATGTGCCACTGCTGCTTGGCTTATTGCCACTTAATTTTTTTTTTTTTTAGAACAATAGTATTTGGTTTTACCTTTGGTCATGGGGCTATCTAGTCTTAGGTTCTGGTCACCCAGGCAGAGTTGGATATAGGTTCCAGCTCTTGGAGTGGGCCTTAAGTCAGATCAGATGCTGGTTGGTTACTCCTACAGACTTTGTGCCACCATTGCACTGGAGTATCTTACAGGCAGGGCAGCATTGTAGATAAAGGGTTTGTTGTAGCTAGAATTTTCCTGCCTGGCACATAGTCAGGACAAATCTCTTAACCGCCAGCCAGTCCCGCAGCTGCTCGAACCCAACCAAGTAAACACACAGAGACTCATATTGCTTACAAACTGTATGGCCACAACAGGCTTCTTGTTTTCTAGTTCTTTTATCTTAAATTAACCCATTTCTATAAATCTATACTGTGCCACATGGCTCATGGCTTACCGGTACCTTACATCTCGCTTGTCATGGTGGTGGCTGGCAGCATCTCTCTGTCTCAGCCTTCCACTTCCCAGAATTCTCTTCTCTGTTTGTTCCACCTATACTTCCTGCCTGGCTACTGGCCAATCAGTGTTTTATTTATACAAAGTGATATCCACAGCAATTTGTGGCTGAGTTGGTGTTTACTTTTCTCCTGGTAGTGCAGAGTACATTCCTGTATCATGAACACTAGCGTTATCTAAGTTCTTTTCTTCCAGGCATATTACTCTGGGAGGATTAATTTTGGGAAGAAACATACTACCCCTCTCCCAGGTGTGTTGTTTGTGTTTTTGAGATGGGACCTCAGCGTGTGGAGCTAGGTCATTGACAGTGACTTTTGATATTGTTCTGTCCCACCTCTGTGGAGTTGGAGTTTGGATCTCTTTTTGATGCTATGTTCACTTGTCAGGTTTTAGATCATCTGAGTGGTGCCTCAGGTTCAGTCTTGGGACACCCAGTGATGATGTGTCAATGTGATTTCAGAAATGGTTCTTGCTCAGCAAGGCACAGGTGCGGCTTCTGAGCACAGGACCAAATCCTCTGTAGAGTTGGCAAGTCCTCACTGCAGATCCTTAGAAGGCTATGGAAGGCACCACAGTTCTGCAGGTGGTTCTCAGGCAGTAGGGGCTGGAGTCCAGCATGAGTGAACAATGCTACCTGTGGGTTTGCAGGGATTTACACAGTTCTAAAATGCCAAGGCTGGGTTCATGGCAGGGACGCATGATACTACCTAACTGCAGGGATCTCTCTGATCCTCAGGGTCAGGCTCTGGTGGGGGTGGGCAGTGCTACTTTTGGCAGATCTCTGGGTGTGTGGTCCTCAGCTGGGCAGGGTTTGGATTCCAAGTTTCATGTCTCCTGTATATAAAATACTAAACGTTTAGTATTATAGCATATATTTTTTATCCTTTTTGAATTAAAATAAGTTTTGTTTTTAATGCTTTAGCTTGAAACAGTTTTGTATTCTCAAAAGCTGCAAAACAGTATAAAGATTCACTTTATACACTTTACTGAGTTTTCCCAAACATTAGTACCTTACCATACTCATTGTAGCTCATCATATTTTTGTCTTTACATAATATATTCTTACCTTTCCCTTAAGGTTTTATTATTGTGTAAGAGGAAAAAGTTCTTTAACATCATTTTATGGGATGTTGCATTGAGATTTTACAACTGCTGGAGACCGTATCATCTCAGCATAGTGGATCTGAATAAAGGGTCCCCATCTCATCTGGCCATCAGGACTATAAGTGAAATGAAATTGTAGATTCTCATCAGACTTTCAAAGACTAACCTGGATGAACTGTGTGAGATGGTGAGTTTAACTTGAAAATGAAGACGAGGCTGCCTTCCTCTATACCAAACTAGTCTACCCTTTAGTTAAACCTGATCTGTCTCTCAGTTTGGAAAGCAGGAGCTAGGGAAAGACAATGAATGAAAATGAACTCCTCTCGTCCAACACAATGAGCCTGCGCACAAAACTTAAGTTTAAAAAGTCAACTAAACAAGAAACTCTATGCACACAATACCCAATGACCACTTTATAAGCAGGAGAGGCATTGGTTGTGTGTTTGCGGAAGTGTTTCTCTTTTTAACCTGAGACCTCAGAGTTACTTCAGATATGATTCTCTGTTTCACATTTATCCTATTTAAAAGAAAAATGGCAAGGTCAAACATACTTGTAGTGAATACAGTTTTAGTTTTTAATCTTTTTAAAATGGTATTGCTTATTTGTTTGTTTAACACAAAAAATGTCTCTGATTGTCAAGTAGTTTTATGTCATGCTAACCAGTGGAGTTTCCCATTAGTTTAAATAAAGCAAAACAGAATGTAACTGGGATAGTGAATCATCTCTGTGCACAGTGGTAGCAGAATGATGTGTATAATATAATTCTGCCAAAGTACCTATCCTATTCTCATTGGATGGGAAATTGAGCTATTCACAATTTGGGAAGTCTAGTATAGCACTTAAAGCTTTAAAAAAGTAGAAAACAGGGGTAATCAGGATGTATTATATAAGAAAAAAACTATTTTCAGTAAAAGGAAAAAATTAGTATATTGTGTAACACGAATAAATGCATATATGATATAAAACCAGACAAATAGTTGATTTTTAAAATATTGTGTCTTTAACATCTGTTTTTGAAATAATGGCATCAAAAGTTCATCATTTGCTGTTACTTAATTAGACGTTTAAAAATACTGAACTCTGAATTTTTTGTTTATATGCACAAACATATGTGATTGGTAATATTAGTCTATTGATTTGTCTTTGGATATCTGGTATTATTTGTCATTGACTGGGAAATTACATGCTATTAATCTCTGATGTATTGCGCTTAAGAAAAGAATGAACAGGGCCTACAGAATATGAGAAAAATCTTTGCTCCTTGTACTTCCGTTAATATTTAGAATATATAAAGAACTTAAAGACTGAACACCCTCCCCCCAAAGCTCTCAATCAGTAAATAGGCCACCTACCTGAATATACAATTCTCAAAAGAAGAAACTTGAGTGGCTAATAAATATTTTAAAAAAGTCTTCAATATCACTAGGCATTATGGATTTGCAGATTTAAATTACTTTTTTCCTCTTACTCCAGTTAGAAAGACTATCATGAAGAATAGACAGCGACAGAATCTGGTGAGGATGTAGGGAAAAGGAAAGCTTTATTCACGGTGGTGGAAGTGTCAACCAGTACAGCCATTATGGAAATCAGTGTGGAGGGTTCTCAAAAACTAAAAATAAAACTACCATATGAGCCAACCATATTCCTTCTGGGAATACACCCAAAGGACTTCTGCATGTTGTGATAGAGATCCTTGCCCATCCATGTTCATCATTACTGTATTCACAGTAGGAAGGACATGAAATCAACCTAGATATCATTAACAGATAAATGGATAATAAGACAATAGTACATGTACACGATGAGATTTTGCTCAGTCATGAAGAAAATGTAAATACAAAAATTTCAGAAAAATAAAGCTAGAGCACATTATATTTACATATGGTTTATTATTATTGTTACTGGAGGAGTGTATGTCACATGGCTCAGGTGGCGGACAGGGACAACTATCTGGACTTAGTTCTCTTCCTTCAGCTTTGAGTGTATTTCAGGGATTGAACACAGCCCATCAAGCTGGTGCAGCAAATGCCTTTACCTGCTAAGCCATCTGATGGCCCTGAAACCATTATATAAAGTGAAGTAACACAAGCTTAGAAAAACAAATACCATATGTTCTGTTTCATATGTGAATCCTAGCCTCTAACTTTTAATTATGTACATTCAGGTGGTAATAAATATAGGTAAAGGCCAGGAAAATAGAAAAGGTACATGTGTCTGGGAAAAAAAATAAGAGATTCTAAGGGAGGGAGGTGAAGACACCAAGATGGAAGGGGAAAATACTGGGGAGAAGGCATGTAGTAGAGAAGAGGCCACAGGGGGATGAAGGGGAGCAGGGTGGGGAGAACTAGCCAACATGAAATATGTATGAGAACCCCATATGGAAACTTACTACTTTGCAATCTCATTAAAAAATTTGGACAGAAAATCCAAGAGGAAAACTGAGAGTGGTTACATATTAAAGTAAGTTGGCTTTGTTGAGATGAATCTGTAATGTTTAGCACAGGATGATAGAAAACGCAGGGGTAGGCCTCATCTAATGTTTCTTTAGCTCAGAACACCTTCTACATCATATTCATTTGGAAGTATTTTATTCAGAATTTCTTCTTTCAAGTTTTATCTTTCCAATCTACTGTTGGTTCCACTGGTAAAAGGAATATTACTCTATTTCACTAGAGGGTCAAACAATTATGGTAGATTCCCGTCAAATAGGACATTACTAGTAGATGGATTGGATGATATTGGTGGATTGGATGATATGAAAACCACTGGGGTTGGAAGTTTTGTTTTAACAGAAGCTAAATTTTAACTCCTTGGTATATGTTAGGGCCCAGACACTAACATATATTTCTGCTAATCTTTAAGAGGTCATATCACATGACTCAAGGGAGTCAACCCCAGGAAACCTTTGCTAATTGGAAGGATATCTGGAAGATTGACATGGTTATTACAATTTGAAGTACAGAGACTCGTTTCATCCAGCTCACAATTAACTCCCTTTAATCCTTTATGGTTTAGCCATCACTGATATTTCTGGTGTGACATTTCTGAATATTCAGTTTTCATGAGTCAATTAGTTTCATAGTTTTTTTATGCCCCAGAAATTTCCACTGTCAATGAAAGATCTCCAAGGATCTTGTAAAATGTTAATATAGTGTCTGAAACAAAAAAGAAAAAAAATCCATTTTCAAATATGGAATAGTTCCAGCACAGATGGACAAGTAGAAACGTGTGGCTCAGCAGACTGCAGAGAGAAAATAATTTGTTTTCTATGCTAAAGGGAAAATACACTAAAGAAAGTGTTTATCTTTGTGAAACATAATTCCCAGGGTCACGTTCATTCCATAATACTCGCCAATCTCATAACTGACTCATCATTTGCCTTAAAGTATATGAAACACTGATTGTGTTCCATGTTATGAATAGAAATTGTGCATTTACATACAATATAAGGTTGATGCAACTAGTTTGTCTACCAAAAAATATTTTTTACATTAAGACTTTAAATCTTTGCTTGATACTTAAAAATCAGAAAAAGAATAACAATACTAAAATCTAAAGTAAGATTCTTATTTGGAAATAAAATTGTATCATAAATGTTCTGCAGTAATAAGATCATTGTTACAGTTTTGTTTTACTGGGCACGCACGTGATTTGAATAGAGTTATACAGAAAAAGAGTGAATGAAAAGAGGTTTCAAGGTGGCTCAAATGTGGAAGCAGAGTTAATTTTAAATAAGGATAAAACAAAATTTGATGGTGATCAAAATATGAAAATGAAAACATGATGAAGATCACAACAGGTATTGGGCAAAGATCGGTAGGTGATTTTTGATGTAGCATTAAAACTAAATGCGAAGCAAATTAAATAAAGAACTCTATTGATGTGCCTTATAAATGATACTGTCAATAGCTAGGCAACACAATTTGCCTACTTAAAGCCACTTATGTTAAGGGAATAAGAGCAAGGAAAAAGCAATGGACAGTGTCAACACTGCCAGTCCACATATTTACCTTTTTGGTTATTAAATCAATTCAGCCTTTTGTAAATAATTCTTCACAAAATTCTCCTGGCTAAGGATAACAGGATGTGATATCAAAATTATAAAAATATCTGTGCTGAAAATCTATGTTAAGGAATGTTTATATTTTTATTTGTTAGCTGTTATTACTATGAACTTTTAATACAAATTATTGTATTTCACAATTTTTAAGATATTTTCTTCCATTTGGCCTTAAATATGTCGCTATTACATATGATTTAATTCTCTTACTAAATTTATCACTTAATAAATGTCCCAAATATAAAAAATAGGAAAAAGAATCATATCATCAAAGACACTGAGGTAGAAATTTTGAGATATTGGTTACAGTTGTGTGAACTTGACAATAAGGACCTGTTTGACTCAAAGTAAAGCAATTTCAATCTTCATGACTTGCACAGGAATCTTTGTGTTTGTTAATTTTCAAAAACTGTAGATGTTGTACCCTAAGATGTGATATTTATATATCATTTACTTAATTTTGTTTTGAACATTTTTCTTTGTTTTTCAAAATAAATTTTATTCTTAAAAGTATTATATGTCTATACAATGAACTATTGATACCCACATTCCCATTTCCTCCCTCCAGTTTCCCACATCCCTCCAACATGTTACTCTTGATGATTTCTTTTCCACCTCCTGCTCCTCCTCCTTATTCTTCTTCTTTCTTCTCCCCTTCCTCCTCCTTCTCTTCTCTTCCTTCTTCTTTCTCTTCTTATTTTTGATTACATAGTCCAATTAGTGCTGCCAATATAGAATGTGTGTGGTGCCGCCATTGGAGTTGGAGAATCCAAGTGGAACTTCCTTAAGAAAGGAATGATTCTCCTTCTTCCAGAAGTTATCAGCTGATGTTTATGTGCACATCTTGTGCAGGTAACCACAGTGTATATAAGTTCATGAGTACTGTAGCCATACCAAATTTAGAACTTTGCATTTTGCATTTCACAGCACTTCCTCACCTCTTACATTCTCTCTTTTTTTTTTTTTTTTTTTTTTTTTTTTTTTTTTTTTGAGACAGGGTTTCTCTGTATAACAGCCCTGGCTATCCTGGAACTTACTTTGTAGAGCAGGCTGGCCTCGAACACACAGAGATCCACCTGCCTCTGCCTTCAGAGTGCTAGGATTAAAGGCATGAGCTACCATTGCCTGGTTCAACTCTTACATTCTTTTATCCTCCCCTCCTGCAGTGACTGCTAAGCCTTGTGAGGTGAGTTTGGTAAAAATGTCACATTTAGGGCTGAGCACACAGGCTTATCTTAGCGCCTTGAATATTTATGTTCTTTGGATTTACTGTTGTCCAATCCATAAAGAAGCTTCTTTGATCAATGTTGAGAGCAACCAAGATCTATTAGAATAAACATAAGTTTTTAGAAAGCAATTTGACAACATGACCATTCAGCAAACAACAATAGTATGTTACATGCTGGGGTATACAAGACTCCCAACCATGGGGATGATTACAATACCAGGCATGACATTATTTCCATAGAGCATGCCTCAGATCCAATCAGAAAGCAGGTAGTTACCCTAAAACAGCAGTACCATTATTGCACGACTGGACATATCTTGTTGGGCAGATTAATATTGTACTACACAGGGTCATATGCCAGATAAGCCCATGGATGCTTTTTCATTTGCAACAGTATTCATAGCAACCTCAAGCACTGTGAACGCTGGCCAGTTGGGAGGACATTTTCTGGTTCATTTGATACTGATTTCTCTAAGTCCTGTAGCCAAAGCATGTGATATCTTTAGCAAAGGCATCTTACCACGTAGTTATGGTGGGTAACCAAGGGCAATGGCAATAGGCTATGCTTTTCAGAGGCCTTTGGAGTCAGCTTGATCAATGATTCATAGGGAGATATCCCATGCCTTGCACTGTAGTTTTCATTTAGTAATCCACATTTTCTGGGAGGGACATTATTCACCCAAGCAGAGCAATACAATTAGACCTTCTTTTTACTTTTGGCAAAAAGTATATTTTGAAATTGGCTTACAACTAATGGGTTTCCACAAGACTCTTTCCATACATCCTCAGTTTTGGTTAAGCAACCCACTACCTTTTCCCCTCATTCTTTTCCTTTCTGTCTGTTGATTCTACATTTGGAGATTCTACTGTTCAAAAATGTAAATTACTTGGTTTTTACTAAACATAGACACAATATTTTAATCCTTATTATCTAAATAACTTCTAACAATTATTCATCTAGCATTTCCATTATGTTGGTATCTTAGGGTTTCTATACTGTGGAGAGACACCATGACCATGACAACTCTTATAAAGAAAAACATTTACTTGAGGCTGGATTACAGTTTCAGAGGTTTACTCCATTATCATCATGGTGGGAAGCATGGCAGTGTGCAGGCAGACATGGTGCTGGAGAGGTAGCTGAGAGTTCTGCATCTGGATTGGCAGGCAGCAGGAAGAGATTGTGACACACTGGCCAGACTTCAGCATCTGAGACCTCAAAGCCCACCCCCTAGTGACATACTTCCTCCCACAAAGCCACACCAATTCCAACAAGGCCACACAACTCCTAATAGTGCCACTCCCTATGAGCCTATGGGGACCATTTTATTCAAACCACCACAGTTAGGTATAGAGACTGGTCTCCACCTGAACTGACTTATACAGAAGGATGTGCACAGTAAGGTGCCAGCGACACATCGTTTCACATAAAAGACTTTACAATTTGTGCACTTTAGTAATGAGGGGAGCCAGAGAACCAATCACCCATGTCTAGAGCTGCATTTCAATTACAAAGCTTGTGATTTAGTGTCCAGGATGATCTTTGAACCAGACTGTCTCTTTTGTAGACAGCAGAATTTGGAGGCTTCTGATAGTCCATCATCAGGCACAAGTAGCCCAGAGCTGAATGAACATCAATTGTCAATGACCCTCTACATTTTTCATAAAATTACATATTTTTAACTTTAAAGTAGATATACCATAGTTAATGTCCAATAACTCAGCATTCAAAATAATATTCAGCATCTTTCTTTAATTTTTACAGTTATTTGAACCTGGTGAAAAATTGGCAAACTGTGTTAACGCTCAATGAGTCAATACATTTGATAAGCAGGATACATTTTCCCTCAGCTACCATGTCAGACTTCATAACCTGCTAATTTTTATTTTGCTGTATTGATTAAGACTGTAACCTTGAAAGTTAAAAGTCAATTGCTAGCTTTGTGAATAAATGTATATTTATTGTATTCTCAAGCTCAGAAAATAGCATTTTCATAAGCCCAAGCAAAACAAAACCATCAGATAAATAAATAAAGCCATAAAGCTGAGAGGTAATAATATTTCACTCCATACACACCTACACATAAGACTCGTATTAACCTATATCTATTATGCTAAAAACAATCAATACCATACAATGAGATAGGTCCTTTCGGCAATTAATCTGATTTCTAGTTTCATTACTGATCAGTGGCACTGTGGAATATTTGAGAGCTTCTCAATGCATTTGGTGTGATCACACATCAATGATAAGTGCCAGAGGAACCATTGCTCTGTAGAGAAAGTGCTGTAGATACCATCTGAGGTCTTTAATTTATAAAAGAGCAAAGGTACTGACTGGTTTTGTGTGTCAACTTGACATGAGCTAGAGTCATCAGAGGAAGGAGCCTCGGTTGAGGAAATGCCTTGATGAGATCCAGTTGTAAGGAATTTTCTCAATGAGTGATCAATGAGAGAGGGCTGAGTCCCATGGTAGGTGATGTCATCCCTGGGCTGGTGGTCCTGAGTTCTAAAAGAAAGCAGTCTGGTCAAGCCAGTAAGCAGCACCTCCCCATGGCTTCTGATCAGCTCCTGTCTCCAGATTCCTGCCCTGTTTGAGTTCCTGTCCTGATTTCCTTCAGTGATTAACAACAATGTGGAAGTGTAAGCCAAATAACCCTTTCTTCCCCAGCTTGCTTTTTGGTCATGGTGTTTCATTGCAGCAATAGAAACCCTAAGTAGCCGGGCGGTGGTGGCGCACGCCTTTAATCCCAGCACTCGGGAGGCAGAGCCAGGCGGATCTCTGTGAGTTCGAGGCCAGCCTGGGCTACCAAGTGAGATCCAGGAAAGGCGCAAAGCTACGCAGAGAAACCCTGTCTCGAAAAACCAAAAAAAAAAAAAAAAAAAAAAGAAACCCTAAGTAAGACAGGCACACATTGGAGTTGTATCTGGACTAGCTTTGAATATACACTAGAACTTCTTGGCATTTTGAAACAGAAGAAAAGCTACCAGCTAGGTTTTATGTGCTCTTTCATATAACTACATAGAGTACTGTCTTATGGTTTTAGAACATGGTGAATTCTTTTTCTTAACCTTTTTACTTTGGAAGATTATAATTCAATATTTCTCCCTTCCTTGTCCTCTCTTCAATTCTCCCACATCCCTCTTCTCTCTATTTTTCTTCAAATTCAAGGCTTTGAGTTCTTTATCTGCTCATGGTATATTAAAAGAAACTTCATCAAATTAAAACTATAGGGGAAAAATCATTCTTTTTCTTTAGCCAGTTTTTTTCACTATAAAGATGGACAAGAGAACACACACACACACACACACACACACACACACACACACACACACACTGAACTAGAATTACCAACACCCAGTGAAAACTTCACACAGCATACTTTGGGAAACTGATTCAAACTAAGGTGTTTAGTAGCTGAGGATGGTTGACACAGGGACACTAAAAGTTATCAGTGCCAACTTGTTCATACTACGGGCTATTTTATGCATCAACTCTTCCATCTGAAAGGATTATTTTGAAATCCGCACTGACCATGGTTCTTTTTCACCTTATCTAGTCTTTCTTTGCTGTTAAAAGAGGAAAATAAACTCAACAGTATATTACTGCTTGGGAGAAAAATTAATGTTCTCTTTATTTTGTGGTTCTCTGATTCTTACAAAGCATATCTAGTTATACAAATATTTCTTATCATGTTTAAACAAAATATTATCTACTCCCTTAAATTGTCTTTATTTTTAAAAACATTCAGTATACTATTAAAATATACTAAAAATGGTTCAGCAAGTACTGGTTCTAGCTACCAAGTTGGGTCCCACCTCCACATTCTGCAAGGGGAGAATGGGATCTAGAAAATTGTCCTCTGACTTTCAAATGCATGTCATGACACATATTCTATACTTCATAGAATAAATATATTATATGAATGTAATTAAAATAATTATTAGATAGTAATTACTTATTCCTTTAAAACACAGTCACCATTGTTTTAAGGTGAAATAGCTTATACCCGAGGAGAGAAACGTTATGCTTAAACATTTGTAATAAAAACAAATGGTAGTTGGTTGCTAATGACAACCCTACATCCACACACATCACCATAAAATATAACACAATGTGTTCATAGCCCTTAGCAGCCCTTCACACTTTAGTTGCCACTATTCACTTTGGGTTTTAGCAACTTTAGTGACTAGAAACAAAGCATAGACTGTATATTTTCTTTCAGAAACATGTAGCTTTTCCTGTGTATGAATAATAGTTTCCCATTTTACAACCATTAATAAAATATAATGAGGGAATTCAATAGCATCGAATACTAAGCCTTTCCCTTTGGCCTAGTGCTAATTTTAGGTTTGTATATTGTGTGTTGTGCTCTGTGTGTGCATGTATATGTGTGTGTATGTGTAAGTGGATATCTATCAATGATCAGTTCTAAAAACATGGTTACAGAGGGGTAGAAGTGAGAAAATTTTAGGGTATATCACTAACTAACTGTTAGTAGGCAAGAGGAAAGGATCTTAACTCTGGCCTGTGATTTTTCTATTAACAATAAAGGTCAATTTGGACAACTTTATATTTATCGTAAAATTCAGTATGATTGTTGCATTGTTTATGAATGAAATTAATATTAACTTTAAAGCATAGTTTTAGTAACAATTAAGGTAAGAATCAGACAAATAAGTAATTGAATGTTAATAATTTTATTTAGGTCATTATTTTAATGAGAATATATTAAGTCTATTTGAAAAAAATGTACTGATGATCAGTAAAGGTGGAATGAATTTGTTAACAGGAGGAAACTAACTAATACCCTCTAAAGAAAGAAAATACAATGTTTTAGGTAATTCTTTTAAGAATAAAAATCAGTTGTATTACTACAAAACAATTTGCATTATTGAGAAAAATAATTTTGTACTATCAATTATCTAAAACTTACCTTCTGTCTACAGAGTTGGCACATATTTAAGTCTTTTAATATCTGATACATTCTAGCTATGAAATGATATAGTTCTAACCCATGATCATTGAATGTTCTGAAAACAGTAAAATGATGAATACTCTTTGAAAAGGATAATAAAATGACATGATGAAAGATTAGACCTGAAATTTAAGAAACTTTGTATAAAAACTTAAAAGATATTGGTTACCAAAGTATTAATGACGTATTAGAAGACCAACTTATACAATATTATTTAAGGGTGTGTCTTAGCTACTTATCTTTTGCTGTAATAAGCCTCTATGACCGAGGGAACTTACAAATGAAAGTGTTTAATTTGGATTTACAGATGGCAGAGCTGGAAATTGTCTTTTCAGTTTCTATGAAGAACTATGTTGAAATCTTGATGGGGATTGCATTGAATCTGTAGATAGATTGCTTTTAGTAGGATGGCCATTTTCACCATATTAATCCTACTGACCCACGATGATGGGAAGTCTTCTCATCTTCTGGCATTTCCTTCAATTCCTATCTTCAATGCCTCAAAATTTTTATTATATAAGGCTTTCTCTTGCTTGGTCAGAATTATCTCAGGATATTTTTTGAGACTATTATCAAAGGTGCTACTTTCCTGACTTCTTTCTCAGCCCATTTGTTATTTGTATATAAGAGGGATACTGCTTTTTGTGAGTTAGTTTTGTATCGTTACTTTGCTGAAAGTGTTTATTGACTGTAGGAGTTTCCTGCTAGATTTCTTTTTAGGGTCATTATATTTTAGGTCTATTATATCAGCTGCAAATAAAGATATTTTGAATTCCTTCTTTCCGATTTGTATCTCATTGATCTCCTTCAGTCCTCTTATTGCTCTAGCTGAAGCTTTAAGTGCTATATTGAATAGGAATGGAAAGAGTGGACAATCCTGTCTTGTTCCTGATTTTAGTAGAACTGCTTTGAGTTTCTCTCCATTTAAGTTGATATTGACTGTGGGCTTGCTGTAAATTGCTTTTATTATGTTGAGATATGTCTCTTATATCCTTAACCTTGCCAAGACTTTTATCATGAAGAGGTGTGGATTTGTCAAAGATCTTTTTTGCATCTAATGAGATGATCATGTGGATTTTGGTCTTTCTGTATATTTATATTGTGGATTACATTTATCAATTTACATGCTGAACAATCTCTGCATCTCTGGGATGAAGCCTACTTGATCATGGTGGATAATCTTTTCGCAGTGTTCTTGGATTTGGTTTACAAATATATTGAAAACTTTTGCATCTATGTTTATAAGGAAATTGGTCTGTAATTTCCTTTCTTTGTTGGGTCTTTATGTGATTTAAGCATCAGGGTAATTGTGGCCTCATTAAAAGGATTAGGCAATGTTCTTTTAGTTTCTATTTCATAGAATAATTAGAGAAATATTGACATTAACTATTCTTTGAAGATGTGGTAAAATTCTTCACTGAATCTGTCTAGCTCTGGGCTTTTTATAGTTGGTAAACTTTTATGTACTGCTTTTACTTCACCACAGGTTATGGGTCAGTTTAAATTGCTTAAGTGATCTTGATTTAACTTTAGTAGGTTGTATATAGCAAGAAATTCACACATTTCTTTTAGATTTTTCCAGCTTGGTGGAGTACAGATTTTCAAAAAGTATGTCTATGATTCTGTGGGTTTTCTTAGTGTCTGTTGTAATGTCCCCCCACCTTTGTCTCTAATTTTATTAATTTGGATCTCCTATCTCCATCTTTTAACTAATTTGGCTAAGGGTTTATTAATCTTATTGATTTTCCCAATGAGCCAGATATTTGTTTCACTGAGTCTTTATATTTTGTTTTTATTTCTGTTTTATTGATTTCAGACATGAATTTTATTTATTCTTCCTGTGTATGTTTTTATTGGGTGCCATTTCTTTTTCTCTGTTTTAGACCTTTTAGGTGTTGAATTACATTGTTAGTGGAGAGCTCTCCATTTATTTAAATGCAGGCATTTAGTGCCCCTTAGGCGGAACCATCTTCACTGTGTCCTATAGGTCAAGATATGTTGTAATTTCATTTTCATTCAATTCTAAAAAGTCTTGAAATTCTTAACTTCTGTCTTGACTTATTTTTCAGTCAGTATAGTTTTTATTATTTCTGTTGTTGTTAATATCCAGCTTTGATCCATGATGATCAAATAGGATACAGGGTGTTACTTCTATTTTCTTACATCTCTTGCAAGTTGCTTTGTGTTCTAAATATGTGGTCAGTTTTGGAGAAATTTCCTCGAGCTGGATCTTAGGAATGTATGGTGGCTGTGGGTTTTCTGGGTGGTAATCTTTCTGCAGGTCTGTGGTCTACAGAGGAATAGAGGTGGGCTAGGAAGAAAGACTGAGAAGGGCTTCAGGAAATGGCCAAGAGGATCCTGGCTACACCATGAAGTGGGGTCCCCAGCGATCTGGAGGTGTGGTGAGATGAAAGGATCCTGCAAGTAGGCTGCAAGTGTGGCTAAGTATAATCTGGAGAGACAGGGATGAGAGGGCTAGAGGGGACTTGTGTCTGAAACAGGAGTTGAATTCTCCGTGGAATGGAGTTGTGGTAGAAAGAGGGGTACCTGAAAACAGGTTGTTCCTGGGGTTGAGGCTGAGAATGGCAGGATTGTAATGGAAGATAAGAAGGATAGTGTCAATCACTTACACGAGTCCCTGCTAGGTAAGGCCACTAGGGGTAGGGTCATAGGTTAAAAAGTGTTTCTAGGTATTGGGAGCTGACACAAAGGAATGGATTTGCCAGAAGAGATGGCTTGGAGAGTTCTTAGGGAGAGAGAAACCTGGATTTACCTCAAAGTCCAGCAGAGTCTCTGGAGAATTGAGGGCTGTGAGAGGACAGGCATCTGCAAAGACTGCAGTTCTTATTTCTTTTTGCCCTGCTTTCTCTTTTTCATTGTATATATGCAAAAGATTGATTACCAATAACCATGAGGAATCAATTTTAGACTGTCTTGAAGTCTCCTGTGAAGAGAAAATTAATCTAATGCTTTTCAATTTCGCCGTAGTCATATTCTTAGAACAATGGTAGAAAGTAGCCATAGTCTGTCTTCCTCAGAACACCACAAGGATGGAGTGGATCTCAGTTGATATTATTGTTCCTCTCTGAAGCCTCGTGATTTGGCCTTCATATTTCACATTGCTCTCAGCAGTATTGTCTTTCTAGCTCTTAGTAGAATTGTCCACTAAACCCTGCTTATAAGATCAACTACTTTCCTAGTCCAAAGTCCCAGTGTCTCCCAAATCCCTCTGAAATGCATCACGGTCTGTCTTGTTATAGCAATCACCCACTCCCTGGTATCGACTTCTGACTTATTTACTTATTTATGGCCATGATTAGACATCATGACCACGGAAACTTATAAAAGAAAGCATTAAATTTGGGGTTAACAGCTTCAGAGGGTTGGAGTCCATGATGGCAGAGTAAAGACATGGCAGCAGGAACAGCTGAGAGCTCACATCTTGATCCACAAGTTGGAGGAGTAGACGAAGACGGGGAATGACACAACTCTTTAGAAACCCCAGAGTCTACATCCAGTGACACATCTTCACCAGTAAGGTCCTTCCTTCCCAGAGGAGCCACACTAGTTTATGCTTCCTCCAACAGCAAATAAGATTTTTTCTTTTCCTACCTCCATGCCAACATTTGTTGTCATTTGTACTCTTGGTGATAACCATTCTGATTTGGGTGAGATGAAATCTGAAAGTGTTTTCATCAGTATTTCCCGGGTGACTAAAGATGTTGAATGCCAGTTCAATTTTTTTTTTTTCCTGTCTACTTGGTTTCTCCGCTGGGACTCTGCTTAGTTTTGTTTAACTCTTTTGTGTGTGTCTGTGTATTTAGTTTAGTGTTGGCAGCAGTAAGTTTGCTGCCTTAATTTTAAATGTCTTTTTTTTGTCTTGTCTCAGTTAAGTTGTTTGTGTGAAATGTGTAGATGGGTTTCAGAGGGTGTTGGGGATCAGTTTTTCTGTTTTTTTTTTTTTTTTTTTTTTTTTTTTTTTTTTTTTTTTTTCTGTTTAGAAAACAGTGTCTGGCTTGCCTACAGATACAGAGTAACCATTTTTTGACTCCTACTGTTAGAGGGGTATATAAGCCCATGTTGGTACAAATAAAGGGAGTTGCTTCCCTGACAAACTGAAACTGGGTGTCTAGAGTGTTATTTAACCTCGGTGTCCCTCGCCAGATTTTGTGCTCCAGCTGCATGGGCCGTGCCAAGTGGAGGTCCCACCAAGATCTGGAAAGAAGGGTAAGCGAACGAGATTCACCTTCACAAAGGAAGGGGGAGGATTGGATGTAACAGAGTAAAATAGGGTACGTACCATGGGTAATTCTGCAAAAGCTCAGTTGGCCACTGAGGAACAGGAATTAAGTTAAGTAAGCAAGGAACAGGAATTAAGTCAAGTAAGCAAGGAACAAGAATTAAGTCTAGCACCGCATTCACATTTGTGGATACCATAGCTGAAGCAAGTCTTTGGTTTCTGACAGGAGGAGGTTTGAATATTCCAGATTGGGAACAAGTAAAAAGAGATTTACAAAAAATATTGCAAGAGAAAGGCACAGATAAATTTCCTACAGCTACATTTTCTCTATGGAGACTTGTGAAAGATGCTCTTCTGACTGATAAAGTGTAAGTGAAAGAGCAACTTTCTGAGTGTGAGCAAGCATTTGCTAATGCTCAGAAGGCGGAGATGAATGAATCTTTAAAAGAAAAAAAAAAAAAGAGGTCGAGGTCCCCTGTAAAGGAAAATAAGGATATTTATAAAAGTTTAGTTTTCTTTTTTTTTTTTAATTCTCTGTATATTCTAGATGTTAATCCTCTGTCAGATATGTACTTGGCAAAGCTTTTCTCCCATTCTGTGGGTTGCCCCTTCCTTTGGTTGACAGTTCTTTTGCTGCATACAAGTCTTCCAGTTTATTGACACCCAACTTTCTGATTGCTGACTTATCACTGGTACTCGAATCTATGTAGCCTACCTTCCCCATGAAACAAATGATAGGAAACTAGGCTAAGTGGTATAGTGTAACCAAAGAGCTGAATTTTGATAGAAAAAAAGATACAACTTTGCTGATATTAGTAATGAAATACCAAACTTGACGTGAGGAAAATTTAGGTATGAATGACAATCTTGCATGATATGGATACAACAAAGTTGTCAAAAACAAAATGAAATATGGAAACTTTTTTGAATATTACTTTAATATCAATTGTTACATCTATTTTCTTTATTTGCCATTATTCCTCTCAGTTAAATGAAATGAATATTTGACTAAAAATTCACATTAATTTTATTAGCTTCTAACCTTGTGCTCTTCAAAAAACTTGTGCCACAATTAACTTTATAGCATAAAATGATTTTCAGTTTCCCTATGGATATGCATGAAGGAGTGGATGAAAATAAATTTACTTGGAAAAGCATTTCTATATTTAGTAATTTATTTGTAGCTGCATTTAGCTCTTTGTATAGCAGTCCATATGCTAACATTTCAAGTGAAACTATCATCCAGAAGCGAAGAGAGGTTAGCAGGAGCCCTGTAATCTCAAGGAAGAGACTGACAGGAGGAGATGTGTGCATGAGGTCAAATGAAAAGGCTAAGAATGGAATAGCCTTGCCTTGACCATAGAATTTCAGGTGAATATTACTTAATTTTTATAATTGTCCCCCTCCCCCAGTACCCTGCCTGCACTAAAAGTAAATGATTTAACTCTGAGTCATAGATCATGGAAACAGCTGGCAGACTTTTCCTTACTGTTCAATGGCTTCCAAATTAGCAGATTAACAGGAAATAGAGAGCATCATTTTTATTCTAGTGAGAGTGTGTGTATATCCAAGCACATCTGGATCTGAGTTACCTACTTACAACAATCATTTTCAGCTCTACCCATTTTTATACACATTCTTAACAGCTGATAATATTTCATTGTGTAAATTCACTATATTTTCCTTACATATTCACCAGCCAATAGGCTGTTTCCACTTACTGAATATTTTGAATAGAGCGTCAATAAACATGGGTGAGCAGGTAATACCCAGAGGAGGGTATAGAGGTCTTTAGGTGCATGCCCAAGATTGATGCATCTGGACCATGTGGTAGATTTATTTCTATCTTTTTGAGGATTCTCCACACTGATTTCCAGAGTGTAACCATTAGTTTACACTCCTACCAGCAGAGGAAAAGGGCAGAAAGATTGTAAGAACCAGAGGTGGTGGATGACGAGAAGGAAACTGTGTTTTCCTGATAAAGCGTGGCAGTTGCACATATGAATTTGTAGTGGCTGTGGCAGCATACACAAGTTGTGTGCAAGCTCAATCCAGACGAAATCCCAGCATGGACAGGGACTGTGCTAGAAGCCTTATCTAGGTGTGGAAGTGTTGCTAATTGATAGCTGCCAAGAGAGGGAGTTTGCTTTCTTCAGAGGTGTGGCCCCTGCTCAGTCCTACATTTTCCAGTGGGTGGTCACACAGGTGTGAGTAAATAGACATCACCTGGGGACTTGATGGGATAAAATAATGAACAAAAGTTGGGAGGGTAAGGGATGAGGGGTAGATCTAGGGGGAGGAAGCAGGAGGGATGAATATGATCAAAATACATTGTATGAAATTATTAAGATAGTTTAAAACATTTTTTAAAATAAAAGTTGCATTTTATGTGTGGACAAGCAGATACATGGGGCACTAGGGGGAAGAGGGAGTTTGCCTTGACTTTGCAAATCTCTGTATGAGAAATACCATTCTTGCCAGTTCTAGGAGTGGTAAGAGCCTCCTGAAACCCATTTCCTCAGATGATATTCAAAAAAAAGTCTGGCAAACAGAGGCTTCTACAGATAATAATACACTATTTTCACACCTTTCAGAAAACATATATAAAATGGAAAGTAGACATTTCTCATAGGTATATATTTATATTTAATTTTAATTTTGATAATTATATACTTTAG
This sequence comes from Peromyscus leucopus, assembly GCF_004664715.2. Classification (NCBI taxonomy): domain Eukaryota; kingdom Metazoa; phylum Chordata; class Mammalia; order Rodentia; family Cricetidae; genus Peromyscus; species Peromyscus leucopus. The sequence goes on along the minus strand of NC_051079.1, from coordinate 67,397,974 downwards.
TACACTGTATTTACATCATTTCCTCCTCTGCTCTCCCTACTTGTACCCTTCCTGTGTCTTACCCACCCCTCTAGAATTCTTTTAGAATTACTATTGTTAACTATATATATGTATATACAAAACCTACTGAGTCCAGTTAGTGTTGTCCATATAGATGGATGTTTAAGGATGATTAATTACGACTGGGGAACCTATCAAGGGCTCGTCCCTGGAGAATAGAGTCTTCCTTGCTCAGCGGCTATTGAATGGCTTGTAGCTCTTCATTTAGGGGTGGAGTCTTGTAAAAATTTCCCCATCCATGTTGGCATGTCAACTGGTTTGGGCATTCAGGTCTTATAAAAGCAAAACTACATTGCCAATATTTCATGGGTGCAGAATCCCTGTTATGTTTAGAAGAGACTATTAGCACTCATACTTATCTTCTGGCTCTTGCAATCTTTATACCCCCTTCCATGATGTTCCCTAAGACTTAGGTATAGTGGTCATGTTGTTGATGTCACAATTGGGTCTGAGCATTCCATGGTGACTTGTTCTTTGCTTCTTGATAATTTCTATCTGTAGTAGCCTCCATTTTCAGAAGAAAGTTTATTTGATATGGCTGAAAGCTGCATTCATATATGGGTATTAAGGACAACTATTTGGAAAATATTTAGAAGCTATAGTGATGTAGAAAAAAAATGGCAGTAGTAGGTTCTGTTCTAGGGTCTGAGATCTCTCCAACCACAGTTTCTTTACCCATTTTACAGCACCAGGTATAAGTTGCCTCCTATAGAGTGGGTCTTAAGTCCAATTACATAACTGTTGGTTGTCTTTAAGCTATAAATGCCATTATTGAACCACTGGGGATACCATACAACAATAGTTGTTATTTGTAACTGGCAGGACTGCTGATTGTTCTCATCACTTGACATCTTGCACAGTACCTTCTAATAGTATGAGAGCTGGTCCTTGGGGAGGAAGATTATAGGTCAATACCATCATTTTTTGGATGGTTTTCATTAACTTTTTATTTATTGAACATATTTTGATTCCTTTCAGTTTTGGAAAATTACATGTCAAGCTTCTGTGAACATTCATTCATGCATATAATTGATTTTGGCTCTACCATTTAAAAAGATTTTGTAAAAATATTAGTTATATGTCAATTATCTCACCATCATCAATATATTTTTATATATATCTATATATCAATCATATATCATTGAAATGTGTATTTCAATGTTATAGCACATTTATAATACTGTAGTCAGTACCATCTTATTCCTCCAAGTCCAGTGTTCAAAGCATATAGTGTTTTCAGTAATAGGATATTTACCTTCAAGTTTTGGAGTGCAGCCTAAGGTGATGGCAATAGGCATTATTATTTGGGGGTTCTCGCCAACTCATTAGATCAATAACTTGAATGCAGAGATAGTAGAAATTTTCAAAAAAGTCAAAAAACTCCTTTATTTATTCAGCAAGCATGGAGTGAAGATTCTCTAAGCATACCACTATTTTGGAATCTTGATTTTCAAAAGTGAATAAAACATACCATATGTTGATATCATGCATATACATTCTATGGTGGTGAGAAAGTATATAATAAGTTTCTAAACTCTCTGAAATTGAGGAAGTAAATAATCAGTGAGGGGATGTAGAGCAGGAGAAAAAGAATGGATGAATCCCAGGAGAATTTTGTGGCATTGGAAAAAATAGATAGAAATGACTTCAGAAAGAAGATGAGATTTATCAAGGTTTAAATTCCATTCTAACCAAGGCAGAAACAATGGATTGAACACTACTGAAAATACTGATGACTTCAATAAGATGTTTTACTGAGTACATGGGTGGTAACATTTTTATTCAATTTAAGGAGAATGGGGATTTCATTTGGTCAAGAAAGAACAGGTTCAATCCAGTATGTCCATCTCACTGACTGCAATTGTGACATGGAAACAATGCATGGAGCATAAGAAGTCTGAAAAGACAGTAGGCAGTGTGCGCTGTGGCACAGAGCTGTGAACTCAGCACCATCAGGAGACTTACAATTTGACGACTAGACGAGGTCGATTTAAGAAAAAAATCATTTCTGAATTTTTGAGAGCCAATAGTAGCAGGCAGATGAAGTCTAGAATGGGTTTTCTTGGATTTGCTTTCTTTCTTCCAACACTGTCCTCTAGCTGGGACTCAACAGAATCTTAGGCTTGGAAGTGATTTTCATCTTGGACAGAAAAGGTCTAAAGCTTCTATTCTAGTCCTGACCTGTCATGGGAACATGCCCTCCTCACTCTAGGAAGTCATGGGAAACCCCTCTTACTTTTTATTTCTTTGTTTTGGGTTTCCTTCCTTCCTTCCTTCCTTCCTTCCTTCCTTCCTTCCTTCCTTCCTTCCTTCCTTCCTTCCTTCTTTCTTTCTTTCTTTCTTTCTTTCTAAAATCTTTTCGTGCAGCATTTTCCAAGCAACTCTGTGGAGGCAGCAATGATAACAGTTCCCAAAGGAATAAAAACTGTGAGGGAAGAAAACTCTGTCAGCTTAGAGCCGCTGTGACCTAATAGAGCATGCTCCTTGTGAAGAGTTCTCCTTAACTCATAGGGGAGCTGGCATTTTTTTTCATGGCTCCTAAGGATTAAAAGAGTCATACCCTACCCCACAGTGCAGCTTGTTTCACTCAATATTCATGCATAAATACTTACCTCATTCAAAAGCACACCCACCAAAACACACAGAATGGTGTTTGACCAAATAACTAGGCAGCCAGTAGCTCCATCAAGATGTTATATGTTTTATTTTCTCAGAGAAGCTTTAAAATTTCAGAAATAATGAATCTTCCCAGGGTGTGCCAAAAAGCTAATTATTATTTTTCTTTTCTAAATGATATGTTGTGAGGAGGTCCAAATTATTAATTTAGCCTAAGCCTTGTGGCATCTTGGAGAGTTGACAAATTCAAGACAAATGAAGATTAACTTCATAAGCAATTAATTTTCTTTCTATGTGTAGATTGTAGATTGTATTTAAAGTAGAAGTATCAACAACATTTGGAAAATACAGTGGAAATATTCCATATAACAAGGTCTGAGGCATCATATTTAGTTTATTTAGCATGGATATACAATACTAGCTAAGGACTATGTGATTATTTGCAAACAAACAATATTGTAAGCCTAGTAAGCAATGTATCAAGTCATATGTCAGTCTGTACTCAAAAGGAAGGTCATGATTTTTGAAGATGATATTGACCTTGTTTTAATAACAACCTCACTTGCAAAGGCAGAGAAAAACAATTGAACTCTTCAAAACAGGGTAAGTTATGCTTACCAACAGTTCTAAACACAGAAAAGCTACATGTCTTACTCCTGATTCATGCTTACTGTGAATAAACGAAAGTCCCAGTTCCTCAGTTACCACATACTTGGAGACTCCATTATGTCACAGCTAAAGAAATTCTCTGTTTAAGCAGCAGAGTGAGCTAGGAGTTGTGTGTGGCTTTCCAGCAAGGCCAACAGAAAGAGGTAATGCTTGAAGTGTGCCAGATCATCACGGAACCAGTCACAAGTCACACAAGATGCCAAAGCGTCTCTGTAGCTTCTGTGTGCCTGAAAGCAGAGGGCAGACAGGAATGCCAGCACCCACACATGTGACATACAGTCACTCACTTCCACAAAAAGCTGGTAAGGATGGGTGCAGTTACCCACACAGTCACAGAGGTACATTTAGGTCACTCAATCCAGAGGTTCATAAAATACACAGAAGATTGGGCCTTAGGGGAAAGTGACAACTTCCTAAAATTTTAAGTTTTGCATTTTCTGAGGAATCTTATAACACCCAAGAGTCTCAGTGTAGTTGTTAGGTTAAGAATGGAGCCCACAATCAAGTGAAAGCCCTCAGTTTATAGCTGTCTTGTACAGCAGATATCAACCAAGTTCTTGCTAGTACCGAGTGACACACCCCTTCTCTGTACTCAACACACACCATGAGCTTGTCTGTCCTACTGTCTGTCTACTCGAGCTCCTGCTCAGGGACACACCCCTTCTCTGTACTCAACACACACCATGAGCTTGTCTGTCCTACTGTCTGTCTACTCGAGCTCCTGCTCAGGGACACACCCCTTCTCTGTGCTCAACACACACCATGAGCTTGTCTGTCCTACTGTCTGTCTACTCGAGCTCCTGCTCAGGGACACACCCCTTCTCTGTGCTCAACACACATCATGAGCTTGTCTGTCCTACCGTCTGTCTACTCGAGCTCCAGCTCAGAGACACACCCTTCTCTGTGCTCAACACACACCATGAGCTTGTCTGTCCTACCATCTGTCTACTTGAGCTCCCTGCTCCTGCTCCACCCCCTGCCCCACCTCTCCTCTTGACCTTCATTTTTTCCCTTAATTTTGAAACACACTTTTCCTGCTAGTTGGGACTCTTGCACACCTTCCCCCACACAGTGGAGACTGAAAATGTTAAGACTCAGCTTGGGTGATGCTGCTCCCCACTTCATTCTGACATTTTGGTGCTCCCCACAATATCTTGGCTTTTAAAAGGAGAGGTGTCCCATTATATTATATTTCTTTCAGAAGGCAACAGACACCACATCAGGAAAAGAAGCTGTCTTTCTTACTGGTAATCCAAACATCCAACAAGTCATCATAAAACCCTGTAAGTGCTTGCATCTATGAGACTCCCAGTAATAGGATTTCATTAAATGTTTTTAAATTCCTGTAGTGACTGAATTAGATGAAATGGGCTCCTCAGTGTCTTACAGTCAGATGCTCAGTTTCTTTGAGACAGACCTTTTCTTATCTGTTGGGTATAATAGTCTGAATTGAAGTTTGTGGTTATTCTGAACCTGGAATGTATCTTTCCAGGTCCCTCTGGCTTTAAATATTTCTGCAGAAAAGCCAGTTATTCTGATAGGCTTACCTTGATAAGGGACTTCATCCTTCTCTCTTGAAGTTTTCAATACCTACCCCACCTTAAATTTAGGGACTTCAGTATTTTAGCTGTAATATGTTATGGGAGTTTCTTCCCTCATCTTGTCTATTGGTGTTATTATACTTCATGTTCCAGGATAGGCATTTCTTTCTCTGGATTTAAGAAACTTTCTTCTTTGATTTTTATTGAAAGTATTTTGTAAGCTTTGATGGGGGACATTATTGTACTTACTCTGTGGCAATTATTCAAAAGTTTGGTCTTTTAACGGCATCCATGAGCTTCCCAGTCCTCCATTCTTGTATATTTATTATTAGTCTTTACCATATGATCCAATTCCTTTATCTTGTCTTCTACCCCCCAGTATTCTATTTTCAGCATGATCTGTTCTGTTAGTGAGGATTTCCACTGTGTTTTTTTTTAAATTTGGCTTATTGAACCTTTTATTTCCAACTTCATTTTTTTTTCTTCAGCAGTTCTCTTTATTATTATCTTTGTAATTTGGATTCCTACAACATGTATCTTTCCATTTTCTTTCTTCATAGACTTCGAGTTTTCATTTTTGTTGTCTTTCAACTTATTGTTTAGGTTTATTACTAGATATTTTATTTTCTTTCAGGCTATTGTGAATGAGTGTTCACAGGATCTCTGTATGATTGCTGATGTTTAGCAAAGGTGTTCATTTTTACACCTTGATTCTGTATCCTGCCACACTGCTCAAAGTGTTTATTCTTTCTAGAAGTTTTCTACTAGATGTATCCTCTAAGTATAATATATCATCTGAAAATCAGGTTTTGACTTCTTTTCCTACTTATATCCTTTTAATTTCCTTCTCTTGTCTTATTGTTCCAGCTTGTGCTTTGAGTACAATACTGAAGAATAGTGGGGCTATTGGACAGCCCTGCCTAATTTTTGATTTCAGTGGAATTCTATCAAGTTTTTATCCATTGAGGATGATATTGGCTGTGGGTTTCTTATAGATAGGTTTTATTAGGTTGAGATAGAGAGACTGTCTAGTCACAATCACTCTAGAACTTTTATCATGAAGCCATAATGGATTTTTGTCAAAGGCTTTTTCTTAATCAGTTGAGATGATTGTGTTGGCTAATTTTATGTCAACTTGACACAAGCTGTAGTCATCTGACAGGGCTGAACCTCAATTGAGAAAATACCTCCAGAAGATCGGGCTGTAAGTAGACAAGCCCATAGGGCTTTTTCTTTTCTTTTTCTTTTTCCAATGGAAAGTGCTGTTTATTATATTGAATTAAACATCATCTTTTGCTGGAGCTCCACAAACGTCATTGCTTATTGTGTGTGTGAGTGATTGAAGACTACAAGGTATTTTGTAAATATGAAAACTTAAGAATTGCCCCTAATTTTCTATGTATTTTACAGGAAGATATATATTGTTGAAGCTTTAAATCCATCTGAATAACAAGAACAATAGAACTGACATTGTTATGGATGGACCTTTCATTATAAACCTTGCTGTGGACATAAGCCAGATTGAAGGTGAATTTGTTCAAGGTCTTGGACTTTATACTCTAGAGGAGCTGAAATATTCCCCTGAAGGAGTCCTATACACCTGAGATCTGAACCAGTACAAAATACCTTCAGTTACCGATATCCTAGAAGAATTCCATGTGTCCTTGCTGACACCAACCCAAAATCTAAAAGCCATCTACTCTTCTAAGGTTCCACATGTGGATTCTAAATGCTGTAACCTGTGAACCTTGGGGTTCAAGCACATAGGACTTTTTCTAAGTTAGTGATCAAAGAAGGAAGGCTCAGTCCCTTCTGGATGAGGACACACCTGGGCTGGTGGTCCTGGGATCCATAATAAAGCAGGATGAATAAGCCATGAGGAGCAAGCCAGCAAGCAGCACTCCTCATGGTCTCTGTATCAGCAATTCCCTCTAGGTTCTTGCCCTGCTTGAGTTCCTGTCCTGACTTTCTTCAGTGATGAACAGTCATGTGGAAGCATAAACCAAATAAATCCTTTCCTCCCCAAGTTGCTTTTGATCATGGTGTTTCATCACAGCAATAGTAACCCTAATTAAGACAGTGATGATGAGATTTTTGTCTTTAAATTCATTTATGTGGTTTATTACATGTATTAACTTATGCATGTTGAACCATCCCTTCATTTTTGGAATGAAGCCAACTGGGTCACGATGGATAGCCTTTTTGATGTATGTTTGCATTTAGTTTGAAAGTATTTTATTGAGAATTTTAAAATCTTTTTTTAAAATTTATTTTACAACACCATTCAGTTCAACATAATAGCCACAGATTCCCCTGTTCTCCCCCTCTCGCCCCCCTCCCCCTTCCCCCACCCCACCCCCCATTCCCACCTCCTCCAGATCAAGGTCTCCCCCGAGGACCGGGGTCGACCTGGTAGACTCAGTCCAGGCAGGTCCAGTCCCCCCCTCCCAGACCGAGCCAAGCAACCCTGCATAAGTCCCAGGATTCAAACAGCCAACTCATGCAACGAGCCCAGGACCCGGCACCAACGCACAGCTGCCTCCCAAACAGATCAAACCAAATGACTGTCTCACCCATTCAGGGGGCCTGATCCAGTTGGGGGCCCCTCAGCCTTTGGTTCATTGGATATATTGACCTATAGTTTTCTTTTTGTGTTGTTGTTTCTGTCCCTGGTTAGGGTAATAGAGTGATATTGGCTTTACAGAAGGAGTTGAGGAGTGCTCCTTCTGTTTCTTTTCTTTATTATTAGTTGAAGAAGGATTGGCTGTGGATCATCTAAAAAAAATCAGGTGGAATTCTGTTGAGACTCCATCAGACCTGGCTTTTGTTTTTCTGGAAGGCTTTTTATTACTATTTCAATCTTCTTTGTTGGATTTTCCTTCCTTCCTTCCTTCCTTCCTTCCTTCCTTCCTTCCTTCCTTCCTTCCTTCCTTCCTTCCTTCCTCCCTCCCTCCCTCCCTCCCTCCCTCCCTCCCTCCCTCCCTCCCTCCCTTCCTCCCTCCCTCCCTCTCTCCCTTCCTCCTTTCCTTCCTTTCTTTTTGGTGGTTTGGCTAAATCTAGAAATTTGTCCATTTTTTAAGGCTTTCCAATGTAATGGAGTACAGGCTTTTAAAAGTATTCCCTTATAATATTCGGAATGTCTTTGTTGTCTATAGTAATATTACTCTGTTTATTTTTTATTGTTATTTTGGGTCCTCTCTTTTATTTGGTTAGTTGGGCCAAGGATCTGTCAGTCTTGTTCATCTTCTCAAAGATACAACTTTTAGATTAATTGATTCTTTGTATTGTCTTTATTGCTATTCATTAATTTTGTCTTAGATTTTCATTATATTTTGCCATCTGGGTTTGGGTTTGGTTTGTTCTTGTTTTCCCATTTTTTTAAAATTATATCACTAAGTGATTTATTTGTATTTTTTCTGATTTTTTTAATGTAGGCCCTTAATTCTGTAAATTTACCTCACAGGACTGACTGCTTTTTAATGTGTCCCAGAGATTTTGTTGTGTTTTCATTTTTATTTAGTTCCAGGAATTTTTTATTTTTTTATTTATTCTTTGACTCATCCATCATTAGTAATGGTTGTTAAATCTCCACAAATTTATATATTTACTAGAGATTTGTTTGTTCTTTATGTGAAATTTTGTTGAATTATGGCTAGACAGGATACATGAAATTATTCAATCTTTCTGAATTTGTTAAGATTTTTTTGTTGTTGTTGTTGCAAGATGTGGGCTAATTTAGAGAAATTTCCATGTGTATTCTTTGGTGTTTGGGTGGGATATTCTGTAGCTATCATTTAAGTCCTTTTAATGTATGATGTCATCTAATACTGATGTTTATCTGCTACGATTTTGTCCAAACAACTCAGCTATTAGAGGAAATGGGGTACTGAAATCACCTTCTATTTGTTGGGTGATATTAATCTGTGTTTTCAGCCCAGTAGTTCACTTTTTATGATATTGAGTGAACCAAAACATTTAGAATAGTACTATCTTTTTGGGTGATTGTTCCCTTGATTAGAATGAAGCATCCTTCTTTACTTCTTCCAGTTAGATTTAATTTTGAAATCCATTTTTCAGGTATCAGGAAAGTAACACCTGCTTACTTCTTGTCTGACTGGAGCCCTTTGTCCATCTGTGCACTCTAAGGTGGTACCTATCTCTGAAGCTGTCTTTTCTTTAGACAACAGATAGAAGGCTTTTGTTTTGTGGTCCATTCAGCCAGCTCATTGGGGCCATTGATATTTAAAGTTACTATTGAAAGGTAAGTGCCCATTGCAGTCATTGTGTTGTTGATTTGTGGTGTTATTGTTTATGTTCTCAGTTTTAATTTGTATTTCAGTAATTATCGCTTCCTTGGTTTCCTTTCCACAGGTTCTTGGCTATTAGGAATAATTTCTTCATTTTTGGAATATTACTTCCTTATTTATTTGTTTACCTACTTGTTTATTTATAGGTGTTTGTCTGTTGGACACAAACTCTTTTTAGGCTTTTTATATCTTTGAATGTTTTTCTTTCTCCTTCAACTATGGTAGATTGTTTTATTGTATACATTAGTGTAGGTTGGCCTTCATGGTCTTTTAGGACTTGGAATACATCACTCTGAGGTCTTCTTTTTTTTTTTTTTTTTATAGTTTCCATTGAGAAATCAGCTGCTATTTGGGCAGGTTTTTCTGTATATGTGACTCATGTTTTTTTTTTCTCTTGCTGCTTCTAATATTCTCTTTTTTTAAAAAAATTTACTTTTTATTTATTTATTTACTTATTTTACATACCAACCACAGTTCCCCCCCCTCCAACTCTCCTCCCAGTCCCTCCTTTCCTTCAACACCTTCCATCCACCTCCATGCCCCTCACCCAACTCTTCCTCAATCTCTATTCAGAAACAGGCAGATCTCATATGAATTTCAACAAAACATAGCATATCAAGTTGTAATAAGTCTAAGCACCTTGCCTTGTATTAAGGTGGGTCAACCCAGCATGAGCAATAGGATCAAAAAAGCAGAAGACTCAGAGACAGCCCCTGCTCCACTGTTAGGAGTCCCACATGAAGACCAAGCTACACAACTGTCACATATATGCAGAGGGCCTTGGTCAGTCCCATGTAGACTCCCTGGTTGTTGGTTCAGTCTCTGTGATATTTCATGAACCCAGTTTAGTTGGTTCTGTGGGTTTTGTGGGGGATATCCTTTACCCTTCTGGCTCTTACAGCCCTTCCTCCCTCTCTTCAGCAGGATTCCTCTGCACACTTAGTGTTTTAACAATGCTATTTCATGGGGGAGTTTCCCTTGTTGTCTTGTCAATTCAGTGATCTGTAGACTTCTTATATTTGTATAGGTATGTCTTTTATTAGTTTGGGGAAGTTTTTGTGTTTTTGTGTGTGTGATCTTGTTGAAGATGTGGATTATGCCATTGTTCTGGGATTATTCTCTCTCTCTCTTTTTTTTTTTGGTTTTTCGAGACAGGGTTTCTCTGTGTAGCTTTGCGCCTTTTCCTGGAACTCACTTGGTAGCCCAGGCTGGCCTCAAACTCACAGAGATCCGCCTGGCTCTGCCTCCCGAGTGCTGGGATTAAAGGCGTGCACCACCACCGCCCGGCCTGGGATTATTCTCTTAAAAAATACCTATAATTAAAAAATGGGTCTTTTCACAATGTCTTATATTTTGTGCATATTCCTTTCCTCTGTCTTCATTTTTTTCATATGTTTCTCTTATTTCATCTAGATACTGTATCTTGGAGTCCTCATACTATACCTTCATCTTCATGCATTCTACAGGTAAGCACCCTTCATGGGTGGATATTGCTTTCTCTGAAAGACATAGGTCATAAAATAAAAATCTCAGTGCCAGGACACTTCCTTATTGGTTAGGGAGGCTCCAGAGGATCCCCGCCCCCCGCAAACATAGCTTCTTGCTATTGGCCTTGGTTGCCCACTAAGACTAAATAGTAAGACCCAATTGCTGAGGACACAATATGCTATGGCTGCAAGACATAGACAAATTAAACTGGATCTGAGCTGAAAACCCCCTCTCTGATGGCTGTGAGGGAGAAAAGTCAGCAGTGCTATTACCTGGCTGTGAACACTGCCCACTGCAGTACTGACTTGTCAGGCATAATGTACCCACTGCTACAACAGTGACACGAAGGTTATAGAGGAGCCAACTGTATTCTAATTGGATTTGAGGACTGCACCACAAGATGAAACCCATGTCTAGTACTCTCAATCTAGTTAAAAGCCCATGGCTCAGGGTATCTTAGGTCCTAGGGAGTGAGTCTGTTACTTTTGTTTTGTTAAACTGACATGCTGTCAAACTGTATTCTAAACATTTATGTTTGCATTCATAGATTAGTGACACTCTCAAATTTGGTCAGAAAATCTTTTTTGTGCAGTGGGAAACTCTTAATACAATGATTCATAATTGGCCAAAGTGTTGAGACAAAGTGCCTGTGAGTTTTCAGTTCTAAATGGGACATTGATAACAATCCCTGGCATCATACTCAAGGAACATTGCAAAAAAGAGTAAGAAAGAATGTGTGATGGCTGATCTTGGTTTTCAACTTGACTACATATGTTATTAACTAAAACCCAAGCAGCTGGGCATGCTTATGATGAATTTTCTTGACTGGATCCTTTGAGGTAAGACGATCCACTCTAAATCTGGGCCATACCTTCTGGTGGCAGCCTACATAAAAGGACATTGATGAAGGAATGTTGGGAAATATTATTTTAAGGCGTGTTACTTTTGTAGATGTTGCATTTGTTTAACTCTGTGAAGCTGTAATACTGTGCCTGTCTAAAACACCTGCTTGTCTAATAAAGAACCGAGCAACCAATAGCAAGGCAGGAGAAAGGATAGTTGGGACTGACAGGTAGAGAATATATAGAAGGAGAAATCTGGGAGGAAAGAAGAAGGAATGAGAGAGGAAGGAGGAGGACACTAGGGGCCAGCCACCATCCATACCCAGCTCAACAGCCAGACACAGAGTAAGAAGGAAAGAAAAGATATACAGGAATAGAGAAAGATAAAAGCCCCAGGGCTAAAGCCAGATGGGATAATTTAAGTAAAGTTGGCTAGAAACAAGTCAAGCTAAGGCTGGGCATTTATAATTAAGAATAAGCCTCCATATATGTATTTATTTGGGAGCTTGGTGTTGGGTCCTCCAAAAGAGCAAAAACTACCAACTTCAAAGGAAACTTGCTTTTTGTCTGCTTGGCCTCATTTTTTTCCTGGCAAATTCATCTATCCTGTCTCTGAGTCATGCTTTTGCTATATTAGAACTTGATTCTTTGGGATTCCAATTTAGACTGAAGACTAGCAGTTCTCTAGAACTTCCTTTGGACACCAGTACCAGATGGGAACTGCTAAGGTATCCAGTCTTGTGGACTGAACAACTACCAGGTCATTGGTCCTTCTGCCAGGAGACATCCATTGTTGAATTATTCAGACTACAGCCTGTAACCCCACTTTAATAACTTTTTAAAATATATATATGGAATGTGGTGGTTTGAATGGGAATGGCCCCCATAGGTTTGGATATTTGAATACTTATCCCCAGTTGATGGAACTGTTTGGGAAGGATTAGGAGGTATAGCCTTGTTGGAGGAGCTGTATCACTGGGGGTGGGCCATAAGGTTAAAAAGACTTGAGCTATTTCTGGTTTCACTCCCTGTGAGCTCTCAGCTATTGTTCTATGCCTGCCTGCCTGATGCTCTGCTACAACTTTCTGAAGCTATAAGGCCCAAACACATGCTTTCTTTTATAAGTTGCCTTGGTCATGGTATCTTATCACAGCAATAGAAAATTAACTAAGGTAGAATATAAGATCAGAGGTTGAGGAAGAGTGATGTGAAATGCTGTCTTCTGGAAATGACATGGCTGATGCCCTCACAAATTCACTGCAGTTATGGACACCTACACAAGTCCTGTATAAGATCAAGGCCACAAGGTCAGCCAACATTCCAGCATACAGTACTTATTGCACTCAGTGAGGAGTGAGGGGAATGTGGAGGTGAGGAGGGGATATGTTTTAGGGACATGTCTGGAGGAGCTAGAGGGGGAAGTTTGAAGTGGATAGGATCAAGATTATCAAAGAATAAATAAAATATAGTTAAAAATTATAACATGAATATATCACTTTACATTCTGATTGACAATATATGAATTTCTCTCTCAATATCGAATTCATCTTTTTAGAGTCATCCTAATGGGCACACGTCATTCATATTTGTGACTATTTTTCAACAACTTGACAAGCACCTATAAACATGATATGAAACAGAAATAGATCAATGGTTAAAATAACTGTCATTCATAAACATCCACTTAAATTTTTTGTTTGAAATTATCTTATTAAAGTTATTTTTGTCTTCTATTTTTGTTATCTATCAGTATCTTTCTTGTAAATACCAGAGTTAAATAAAACACTTTATTAATTTTTGCAGGTCTTTTTTTAATTGTGAATCATGGGTTACACAGAGTCACATATATTGAGTCTTAATAAGAATTATTTTAATGTGCTTTGATTTCATCTGCATATTTTTCTCATTTTCCCCCTTTGTTTCTGATTTCAGGCACAATTTTCTGCTTTCTCTCAAATCATAGGCTTTTCAGATAGACATGAAAAGCAAAATCAGACAAAAAGCAGTAGTCCTTTTCTTAGAACTGAGTGAAACATTAATGTGAGAACACTCTGGAAACTCAAGAGTGGCTTCCTTCATAAATCTCCTTACACAAATCAAACATGGAAATTCTCCATAAAAGAATGTAAAGATAGACTCTCCAGTTTATATGGCATCTATTAAATGAAAGATAATTTATATTAGGTATATACTATTTCTAAATCTTCTAATGTTTATGAAGAGAGAATTTTCATTGTGTAATGAAGTAAAACCCAGGGAACTTAATTAATACTTAAAAAGTCACACACCTAGGGCTGGAGAGATGGTCAGTGGTTAAGAATGCTTGCTATTACCTTGGAACACCAGAATTTGGTTCTCAGTACTTACACTGTGGCTCACAAGTTAACTCTAGCTAGAGTGGATCCAGATGAATTCCTCTGGACTCTTTAGGCACACACGAGAGAGAGAGAGAGAGAGAGAGAGAGAGAGAGAGAGAGAGAGAAAGAGAGAGAGAGAGAGAGAGAGAGAGAGACTGTGTATGTTACACATTAATAAAAATAAATCTATAAATTAATACATCTAAAAATAAAGCAAAGATACATTCCAACATGCATTTTATTACAGAGACCATACTTTTAATTTCTTCATCTTAATATTCAGATAATATTCAGTAGTGATCAGTTAATATCATATCCCTTTTTTGTCCATTATACTGTGTGAATGTGTATAGAATGCTTTCATTTAAAAAATATTTTGCTGCAACAAGCACATGCTGTTCTAGCAGAGAACATGACCTGTTCAAGACAGACATTGGGGGGAACATCAACATCTTTCCACAATGTCAAAATGATTGGAAAGACCAAAAAGAGATGTATTTTATAGCCCAGAAAATGGTGCAGTGGGTTTTTAAATGTATTGTCAGAAAACAGAACATCAAAGGGAATGAGAATATATTTATGTCTTTTACAATAGACCCAAAGCCAACTGAGACCAATGAAGATTATCACCTACACAGGACAAGAACAGTGCATTTACGTCCTCATGGCATGTGACGCAACACCAGGGCTCAGTGGCAGGTGCCTTCATCCAGGATTAAACAAATGTGACTGTACTAGTGACTTCAGTTTCTACTTGTGGAAAGCAGTAGCTTGAGTGTGAAACATTTTCACTTTGAACAGTGCACCATAGCCTGTAATTGACAGAGGCTTTTACAGTAAACCCTCCATGGTACTACTATAAATGATGACCTCGATACTCACATACCACACCAGTGTATTAGCTGACATTCCAGCAAAAGCAGACGCATCTGTTTAAGATTCTTACCCAGTCAGTTGTATTTGATTAATGTTCTTGAGTGAGGCCAGATATTGTCAGGCTTTTAGCTAACTCTGTCAAATCTCTATAAATACAATAACTTATCTAATTGTAGCAAGGTTTAGAGGACTTGTAAAAACTTTATTATTTACACAAGCCAAATTTTTGTACTTGTTATGCAGAAATCATTAAACAATTGCATCATTTCTAGAATATTCCAAATCAAATCATACTGAAAATCCTTACCATATGCCCATTTTCACAGGGCAAGGCTTTTAGTTAGCGTACAGAAAAAGAGAAACAAACAAAACCCCACATCTGTGTTTGTTTATTGCAAGTATAAATAGTTGACGAGAGGGGAAGAAGCCCAACTGTAAGTGAAGCAGCTTTCTCAGCACCCTGTTGCTGGAGATAAACTTTATGGAACTCTGTAGTGTGAACACATATGACCAACACAAGAATGAGAAGAATGAGTAATTTTTTAAGAGGTTGTTTATTTGAAAAGTTAATGGGGAATGTTCTCTTCAGGAAGAAATTATATTTGTGTTTTATTGGGTAACTAATGTTCTAAAATGCACTCCAGTAGTTTGATTTTCTGCCATCATATTTTTAATTGGAGTCTGCAGAAACAAGTTCAACAGATTTTTAGAAATTATAAAAATATAAGGAGACCGCATATCTGTAAGAAGAATCTTTTGTTTTTTTATAAGTATGTCTTGTACAGAATTATTTCTTACTAGCTCATCAGGTTTTCTTTTTCTTTACAGTTTTTACTTTTTCTTTGCAAATTGTTGTTCAACTATGATAAATGGTTAAATAACAGCAAAATGTAGATGAGATTATGATAAAGCTTGCTTTGAAAGCTTGTTAGCTAACCTATTATGATTTCATTTCAGCAAGTAATTGGGTGGGGAATGATGCAGGGGCTGAGGCCTCATCTGCCATAAGTCTAAGTGGAGTGTGTGTGTGTGTGTGTGTGTGTGTGTGTGTGTGTGTGTGTGTGTGATGTGGTACACAAGGGCTAGTTGGAAATTCTGAATGTGGAAACCATACTTTGGATATATAGGTATATCAGACTCAGTTCAAATTAGAATCCTTACAACTGAAATGGCAGAATCTAAGGTTTACTTTTTATACCATGTTTAATAATGTTGATGGATACCATGGTATTTCTAATCTATAAACTTTAATTGATATGGGAAAAATGTTTGTTTTAGTCAATAGAGTCCAAAATAAAGCTTTTTGTCTTTTGTTTTCACAGGAGACTTTGCTCAGTGTATAGTGACTCCAGTTTACACTGCATTGCCTATGAAGCTGCATCTGGCATCTTCTTCGTATACATTAAGGAGATAACTCAGCTTCATTATTTTCCTTTTGATGAAAATGATGCTTAAAATCTCAAGTATTTGTGAGAAGTCATGAAGAGTGTTGCTGGCTAAGCTGTTTCTACCTTGTGCATATGCTTTTATTTGTCTGTCCTTTTGATCAAGAAAATGGTTGTGATGGGAATAGATACATGGAAAAACACACAGAGACATCTGGGATGTTAATAGATACACAGAAGAAAGTTTCTTTAAATTAATGCTTGAATCTAAGTCAGTTTGTTGCTTACATGTGTTTATTTCCATACACAAAATAATAAATTAAAACTTCCTTAAATATTCCCACATGGTTAGCATGGTTGGCACCAGAAGACAAACTTGAATTGTATTTCTTTCTCTCCTCAGCTTGTTGCCTTTGGGTAAGCTAATTTTGTTCCCGTGTCCCAGTTTCTGCTTCTGTAAGGTGAAACAGTCCTAAGGATTAATTTCTAACTCTCTCTGAAATTGAACATTTTGTGATTTTTCTTTTAAGTATGTGTTGAGTAGAATCATGCTTTAGCTCACATAAAGCACAATACAGCCACAATCAAGTATTAACCACAGCTGAATCTATTCGATTACATGTTTGTAATTACTGTGCTCTCTGCACTTCCTTGACGTCCCATGGCTAAGATGTGCTCAACCACCAGCTGGTTAATCCTGGATCAAAGTCTTAACTTCAAAACAAACATGTTTGATCATAAACAAACATCCATAACACAATATTCAAATTTTACTGAATTCTGAATTAATGGAAGATGAATATTTTGTCACATGTCAGTAAGAGACTCTCTTTGTGAAAGGTTCTTAGATGGACTATTGCACAACCCCAGGCCAATAGGATGTATTCCTTCAGAGTACCATTTAGCATTGGGGTTCATCTTTTTAAAAATTGAAAACAACCAGGTTTGCTAAACTTTTGTTATTTTACATTATTCAAGTGGGTGTTAGACTAGAAGTCTGCAATCCAAACTCTGATTTGAAGTAATTATTTAAACTTTTTCAAGGCATGCAACACTCCTGTGCTCTAATCCTGCATACTAAATGAGCATGTAACATTGAGATTTTATAGGGGCACATGATATCCCATAGCAGTAACCTTTACACTTCTTTCTTTATGTAAAAAGTTAAAATGTTTTCTCCTCTAATGATTTGCCCAACTCCTTAAGGAAAAAAACATACAGATGAAGACTTGATACTTCACTACAGTAACAATAGGAATGGCTGTGTATCTATTAGTACATATGTGGATGTTCCCAGGAAAAGAGATTATCCCAAAAAAACAAATGCAAGCAAAAGAATCAAAACTCCTGAAAATCATTTGTGTAATTGTTAGCTATAGAAAGCTGAGTCAGTGTTGTTTCTACATTATTAAGAAATACAACCATCTTGGCACTTTTTTTTAAATTAAACCCAGAACTTTCCATTTATATAAATAGGAGGAAGGATCTTTTCTTTTTGCAATAAGTTTGTTCTGTTATGGAACATTTATTCTTTTATATCTATGGTCCTAACTACAACCTGAACTTTGTGCTAATGATTTCAGCTACAGGCTCAGATTCATTTATTTCTCCATTTTCCAAATCATTAAAATTAGGTCCCTTTCCTGAAGGTTTTCCAGCAAAGAGAAACCCAGTTCTCTTTAATTAAATCCAGTGGCCTGAAACACCAAAGAGATGTAAACTCAGGGGATTCCAACAGGAAAAGGCTGCTAGATCAAAGGAAATGCTCACATGGTAACACGATCCGAACATGATTTAGAATAATCCCTGGAGAAAAAGCAAATGAACAAATGTAAGGTCTTACAACCTTCCCTGCAAAATGAGACTGTACTGTTGACTGTATACAGGACTTGGAGAAAGATGTACTTCACCTTTTTGAGCTCAAGTGTTCTCATTTGCACTGTGGGATGATGATACCCAGATCCTGGGTTCTTTTAATTTAATAAAATATTGGAATGAAGAAAGAACCCCATTTTGGGTTCAGTGTCAAAGGTTCAATATCTATCAGTCTTTTTGGGTATATGATCCACAACTAAATAGTACCATATCATATTTCAAATAAAGAAAATAAAATGGAAGGAAGGTGAAAAAAATCACTGGATGTCCAGTTTTACACAGGTAATCAACACAAGTGAAAATCACTATTTAAATGTACTATGTGTCTGTGATGCCCCAAGAAAGCACATTATTCACAATAATATTTGGTTTCTTCTACAAGACTCCTAATAAATATTACTGAATTCCTTAAAAATTTTCTAAGGCAAGCTAGAGCAAATCATTCAAAAAATCTCAACTTGCCATCATGTGTAGGTACCTCAGAACTGTAGCAACTACATCAACTACCTATTTAATGATACAGTACCTGAATAAAAGAAAAAATTTTGAGGCTAACAGTTCTAATTTCATACCCTGGCTTAACTAAACTGGCTCATTGGGCCTCTTGGCACATATACTATTGGCTTAATATCTATTTTCTCATATATTCAAAGACAATTCTAAAGCCTCACCATATATTTGCTCTGACATTTAAGTGAGGGTATTTGACTTAGGCTAACAATACTTTTTTATTTAATTTGTCAGCTAAAATCTCTTCAAATGGTAGAATGAATGCATTTTTATTGTTTGATAATTTGGTACATACACTTTTTATTCCCAACTTCATATTCATGCTCTCTCTGTCTTTCTCTGGCAAAAACCCACTGGGTTCTCTTAGTGCTGCTTATGTGTGCATGATGTAGGAACACCTATTGGTGCTTGGGTACCTAATAGTCCCCTCATCCTTGAAGAATACTCATTTCCCCACCCTAAGCTCCCATAAATTGCCAATAGCTTCTCAGCGAGGGCTGGGACCTCAAGAATAAATACATTTTAAAGACAATAATGGTAGGAGAAATAGAAATGTATATCAAATTGATGAACACGGCAAGGAATTTCTAAAATTGAGGCAAAAGATCTCATTAGCTGCACAGAGTAATAGGATTAGAAACTATCATTTCTCCAATGCCAGTCAGAAGACTACAGGAATGACAAAGAATATCTATTTGGAGAAATCAGATGGATGTGATTAATATGTGGACAAAGTAAATATACCTCTGAAAGAGGTACTTATAATAGTTTAATGAAATGAAAGACCAAAAGAATCTGGAGAACAAATAAAATGTCATTGTATAAGACCAACAATAAAATTCATAAATAGAAATGAGCACAATGGAAAAATAAGATAATACATATGCATTTGTGGTTACTCCTGAACTGGGAGCATGAATATGTAAAGATCAGAAAATGGAGTCACCTGCTTTCAAGCTGTGTAGACACTTTCAGGCAGCTTTTAAAGTGACAGGCAACACAAACAATTTTATAATAAAATAAAGTATTTCTACAGGTCATATCTCTAGTTACTTGGACGAATTTAAAAGCTCACTTTCTTTACTACTTAGGATAGGTATATGGAAAAATATAGATCTCAAATCTCAAAAACATGTATGGAAGCATGTGAGCATCTATACACGCATAGAAGTAGATGTGGTACTATGTGCACAGAGGACCAGCAGGAAGAGGAAAGGAAGAGGAAGAGAGGATGGTGGAGGTGAATAAGAGCAAAGTACATTGTGTAGATGTACAGAATGTTGTAATAAAACCTACCATTTTGTAATGAATGTATGCTAATAGAAAGTTATACTTCATAGTAGTGTAGCTGAAGTTTTCTCTGGTCCTGCCCATCCCCACAGGCCACACAGCTGCTTATAAAATAATCACTCAGAAGCTTATATTGATTAAAACTGCTTGGCCATTAGCTCAGGCCTACCACTGACTAGCTCTTACATTTAAACTAACCCATAATTCTTATTAATGTTTAGACACGTGGCTTGGTACCTTTTCTCAGTTCTGTCTTCACATCTTGCTTCCACTGTGTCTGGCTGGCGACTCCTGACTCAGCATTCCTGTTCCTAGAATTCTCCTCTCTGCTTGTTCCACCTATACTATTCTTCCTGCCTGGCTACTGGCCAATCAGTGTTTTATTTATCAACCAAATCAGAGCAACACACACTCACAGCATACAGAACGACATTCCCATCATAGTAGAAAAAGCCCATAGATGGCATGTCATAGACTCTATATTCTAGACTTTAGAGTGCTTGCCTGTATGAAGCCTGCACACAATAGAGACTCTCCATGTTACAGCTTGGATGGGTGAAGAATACATGGAGTCCTATCTCTAGCTGAGGAGTTACTGGTAATTAATGAGAGTTGGGGCATAGGGAGTCATTCTTTCCAGTAGTAAAGGTGCACATGATTTAGAAAACAGCTACATACCCACACTTATGCAAGCAGCTTATGAACTGAGCTATATTTTAAAGATATTATGTAATTATATTAAAATCCCTAAAAATGAAAAAGAACAACCTTTAAAAAGGCATGGAAATAGGAGGAGATTGTATTGAGAAGTTCCCAAAGGCAGTGGGAGAGCTATAAGAAAGAAAGATAGTGGATCATAAATAAAAAGGAAAAATTTCCACCCTTTAAAAAATAGTTTGTATGAGCATCAATGTCCTGTTCTTGTTGCAAAGGTGTTTTACAAGTACCATGTGTTTAAGTTATTAACTTCTTTTGTCAATTGCATACCTGAGAATATTAACAAGTAATTTCCACAATACATGTTTTGTTTTATTGAATATATATATATACATACACACACAATACGTGTGTGTGTGTGTGTGTGTGTGTGTTTGTGTGTAGTATCTCTACCACATACTCTTGTTGATATCATACACAAATCATGAATTCACCAAGAATTTTGGCTCCAAAAAACTCAGAAGTCCATTATATTGCCAATATTGCAATTTTATTCCTGTTTATTTCATTCTGTATCTTCAGACAACTGTCAATTCTTTCCTTCAGACAGTCCTTATATATCCATATGGTCAATGTTTATTTGTTATAATTTCTGCATGCTATAAGCATAGTATTTTAGAAATCACGTGCTAAAACAAGGTAACATCTATACTTGGAAGACAACAGCCCACCTGAAAGCTCTAGAACAAAAAGAATCAAAGTCACCCAGGAAGAATAGATGCCAGGAAATAATCAAATTGAGAGCTGAAATCAATAAAAGAGAAACAAAGAGAACAATACAAAAATTAATGAAACAAAGAGTTGGTTCTTTGAGAAAATCAACCAGATAGACAAGCCCTTATCCAAACTAACCCTTTTCACTAGATAAAAAGTCATGTGTTTTGGGCTGGCGAGACGGCTTGCTCAGTGGTCCAAAGCACTTGTTCTTGCAGTGGGGCAGCGATCTATTCCCAGAACTCACATGGTGCCTTTCAAACATCCAGTAAATTCAGTTTTGAAGCATCTAACATTCTACTCTGAACTCTGTGGGCATCAGGCAAGCCCATGGTGCATATGTGTAGAAATACATGAGGGTAAAACACTCACATGCATAAATCTAAACACATTTTTTTAAAAAAGCTAATGACTTAGGTTAGAATAAGATAAAATGAAAAACAGCCTTTGCTAGGAATGCTATCTATAACAATCTTATCCACGTGTTTATAAAATACATACTGAGTTTCATGCACTGTATTCGTTAACTTTTGCCAACTTGACACAAACTAGGCTCACCTGTGAAGGAGCCTCTATCAGATTGGCCTGTGGATATTAACTGAGGATTAAGTTGGAGTTTGATAGCTCTAGGAGACTAATAGGTGGATCAAATACTAACCACAAATGTTAAGACCATCTCTACTTATGCTCTTTTTCAGCAAAATCCAGCTTCCTGTGGATTTCACTCTTCAACTTGTCAGTGTCCAGACCCTCTGATCTCCGTAACTGCCTCTCTGATTATCCCCTCAATCAGGGGCTTTGGTTGGCCAAACTGAAGCTCCCAGTGCTCTGTATGTTCCCTCATCTCAGGCTCCAGAGTACCTCAGTTTTTAATAATAGATTGTCTGTCTAGGTGGTATCATACATTACCCTTTGAGTCATACAGTGTGACAAAATAGGATTTCTCTCTACTGCTGACCTATCCTCTAGAGGAACCACAAGAACTTACAATGGGGTTTATGGGTTTTGAAAACTGCTTGCAGAGACAGCTGACCCCAGCTTGTGGGAGCTCACAGACTCTAGACTGACAGCTAGGGAGCCTGCATGGGACCAAACTAGGCCCTATGCATGTGGGTAACAGTTGTGTAGCTTGGTTTGTTTGTGGGGCTTTTAGCAGTGGGACCAGGATCTGTCCCTGGCACATGAGATGGCTTTTTGGAAACTATTCCCTATGATGGGATGCCTTGCTCAGCCTTGATGCAGGGGGGCAGATCTTGGTCCTGCTTAAACTTGATATGACATGATTTGTTGACTCCCATGCGAGGTCTTACCCTTTCTAGGGAGTGGATGAGGGGTGGGTAGAAAGGAGATGAGGCGGAGGAGAGGAGGGAGGGGAAACTGTGGTTGGCATCTAAAATAAATAAAACATTTTAATAAAAAAAATTGTGTGCTTGTCCTGAGGCAAGACTTCTAAGCATTAACTTGGCTTACCTTCTGGAAGTGGCTTCTCTGTCTTCCTGCCAGCCACATAACTGCATGGGCAAGGTTGTGCTTGGCCTGTTTCTTTGTCAAGAGTAGTTGTTTCTGATTTTTTTCTGATACTTTCCCGCTAATTCATGGGTAGCTAAAGCCTTTCTTCTGTTTCCTTCTTTGAAGTAAAGTGCATTTTACTCTTCTAAGAATAGTATGAATAGTAAGAATATAACTTTCTCCTCCACTAGCTCACACAGAAACACCTTCTAGCTTGCCATCTTACCTGGAAATCTGGATCATGCAAATGTTATCAGAAGATTAAATAAACTGTTTTGAAATGTACCACAAAACCATCTGATGAACCCTCTATTAATGATAAAAATATTAGACACTAGCCTGGCAATGGTGGTGCATGCCTTTAATCCCAGCACTCGGGAGGCAGAGGCAGGTGAATCTCTGTTGTAGAATATTATTTTAAAGTATTTTACTTTTGTTTATGTTGCATTTGTTTAGCTCTGTGAACCTGTGTTACTTTGCCTGTCTAAAACACCCGACTGGTCTAATAAAGAACCAAATGGCCAATAGCAAGGCAGGAGGGGGGAGGGGCTGGCAGGCAGAGAGAATATATAGGAGAACTTTGGGAGGAGAAGAAGAGAAGAGATAGAGGAGTGAAGATCTAGGAGCCAGAGAAGGAGAAGGACTCCAGGGCCTGCTGTGGATATCACTCTATGTAAATAAAACACTGATGGCCAATGACCAGGCAGGAGGTAGGTGGGACAAGGAGAGAGGAGAATTCTGGGAAGCGGAAGGCTGGGAGAGAGAGACTGCAGCCACCGCGAGGAGAAGAACATGTAGAGACGCCGGTAAGCCACCAGCCACGTGGCAAGCTATAGATTTATAAAAATGGGTTAATTTAAGATAAAAGAACAGTTAGCGAGAAGCCTGCCACGGCCATACAGTTTATAAGTGATATAAGCGTCTGAGTGATTATTTTATAAGTGGATTGTGGGGCTGCGGGGCTTGGGGAACCTGGAGAGAAGCCCTCCAGCTACAAATGGCGCCCAACGGCTCGAGTTTCCACCTTAAACCTGAGAATATTTAATAACCAATTCTAAACAGAGCCAAAACCAGGTTCCTGCTTCTTGTCTCATACCGGCAGCTAGACGCCGCAAAACACAGGTTTGAACACTGGCGGGTTCCTGGCGGGTGCGTTTGACCGGCAGTATGGCGGAAATGAGGCGTCTGCCAGCGGCACATTAAGCTGTGTGGTAGATTTAGTCTTTACTAGTATTTAAAAAAAAAAAAAAAAAAAAAAAGAGGTTTCTGGGCTACATGCTGCTTTGATAAAAGCTTAGACCCACTATTTCTGAGACTTGATGACTCCCAGAGCTGGCGGAAAACGTACCACTGCCATGTTGGGAAGCTGAAGTGGGCGGAGCCAGCAGCCACAGCGCCGTTTCAGGCTTACAATGGTACAGTTTAAAGCAATAGGCTCAAGGCTCAAGGTAATATAAAACATAAGCCACATAAAGATGGCTACCACACAGAGAATCTGGATTATGTTCTCTTTGATATTCATAACTAAAGAAAAACATTTGATTACAAAACCTGTTGAGTTATGCCAAAATGTATATTTTAAAGGTACCTTGACTTCAAAATTTGGATATAAGGATATGTTACTTTGGAAAAGAGGTTCTGCTTTTGTTTCCACAGAAAGCCAGAGGCTGTGGACTTGTTCCAGATTAAGATACATCAGGTTTCACCAGCCAAGACCCCCTGAAAGGTCTCCGATGACACCATGGCCCAGATGATCCAACATCCAGACCGGTTTCAAGGCAACTGGTTCACACAATACAGCCTCACGGACTACCCCATAGGTCTAAAATTTTCTTTGTATCCCCATAAGATACAGCGCCCCCCTCCAGCAGGAAGTAGTAAGAGATGCTACGCCCAAATTCCCAAATATACCAAGCTGGCTTTAGAGGTGGAATTGGCTCACTCCCCTCTAAACCCAGACATATTGCTTTAAAAAAAAAAAATGGTTAAAAGATTCTTGTGTCCCAAATCAGAAGAGCCCTCTGGTGTGGGACAGAGAAAAACCAATATTTTTATTTAAAACAGGTTGATTATAAATGTGATCTCTTTCTAAAAAAGAAAAGGGGATATAATATAGATATATAGGAGGATATGGAGATGATAAGATAAAAGGGTAGATTAATGAACCTACTTTTAAAGAACAACTTGTTTAAAATGTTTTACATTGGTATAGATTTTAGTTTATGTTTAAAATGTTTTACATTGGTAAAAATTTTAGTTTATTAATACAAACTTGAAGTTAATTTTGTTATACTGTATATATATATTTCTATTCTTGTTTGAGGTATTATGTTTAACTCATTTAAAATTGTAATGGATGATTAAAAATAGATTAATAATCAGTCATCTATGATAATCATATTTGTAGCCATGTTAGTTAAGTCTTCTAGGTATACATAGATATATTTCAGATAGATAGGTAATCTTCAAACACTTCATAGACCTAGAGAATATGGCATTTAAATAACTTAGAATTCTGTTGACGTGAGACACAATTGCTCCTGGCTGCACCAATTGATCCCGAGAGAATGTTGGGCTTCTAAGACATTTCCATTTGGAAGTTTGTCTTTTTGGCACAAAATGGCCTACTGGGCAAAGAACTGCCCTTGCCTTGACGGCTGACAGTACAAATGCAATGCTGTCCTTTCTGGACAAGCAGGACACAAGGAAAGCGACCACTGTACTCTGCCAAGACAGGGTAAGATGGTCTCTCAGAATTCCTGCTTCTGAAAATGGTCTGTCAGATACTCTAGGCCTGTAGCCAATTTGAATGCACCAACAATGCTGAGAAACATCAGGTGACTGTCCAGGCTGCCAGCTGTCTTGGTCTACTCTTGCAAGATTCCCGAAGTTGCTTGCATCCGTCTACCATTTCTCAGGTACCATTATGTTCCTTCTCAGGTCTTTGATGTGGTTGAAGGCTAGATAGTCGTATTTTCCTCAGTTATGATAAAAGATAAGTTAGCTATAAAACCTTAAACTCACAAATATAAGATAGATAGGACATCTTCTTTAATATTGTAACTATAATTCTTGCTCGGTAATTGTTTTGTTATATGTAATTTTACCATGTTAAAGTTAAAACCTTCCTTTTTAAAAAAAGAAGAAAGGGGAAGTGCTGTGGATATCACTCTATGTAAATAAAACACTGATGGCCAATGACCAGGCAGGAGGTAGGTGGGACAAGGAGAGAGGAGAATTCTGGGAAGCGGAAGGCTGGGAGAGAGAGACTGCAGCCACCGCGAGGAGAAGAGCATGTAGAGACGCCGGTAAGCCACCAGCCACGTGGCAAGCTATAGATTTATAAAAATGGGTTAATTTAAGATAAAAGAACAGTTAGCGAGAAGCCTGCCACGGCCATACAGTTTATAAGTGATATAAGCGTCTGAGTGATTATTTTATAAGTGGATTGTGGGGCTGCGGGACTTGGGGAACCTGGAGAGAAGCCCTCCAGCTACAAGGGCCCAGCCACCCAGCTACACAGCAAGCCATGGAATAAGAGTAAAATTTACAGAAGAGAATGGGAAATGCCCAGAGGCAAAAGGTAGATGGGATAATTTAAGTTAAGAAAAGCTGGCTAGAAACTAAGCCAAGCTAAGGCTGGGCATTCATAAGTAATATTAAGCCTCTGTGTGTGATTTGGGAGCTGGGTGATAGGTCCCCCACAACAGTAAAAAATAACCAACAATATATCTCTGTGAGTTCAAGGCCAGCCTCATCTACAAAGCTTGTTCTAGGACAGCCAGGGCTACACAAATAAGCCCTGTCTTGAAAAACAAGATAAGACAAAATAAAAATATTAGATACTAGGTAAAAAAAAAAAAAAATTCCAAACATTTCTAAAAGATGCCTATTAGCTATCTAAATACAAAATTATTTTGGTAAAAATTCAAAACAGCCAGGAATGTCTAAGTACTGCCATCTGAAGCCTTAACTAATTATTTTTTATCAATAAAAAATCAAGAGTTAGATATTGGGGTAAAAACCTGGAAGATCAGAGAAGCAGAGCAGCCATCAGTGACTTCCTGCCTCTTCCATTCCTTCATTGTTACTACTTCTTGTCTCCTATCTGTCTACAGTCCTCCAAACCTCTATGGGTTAATTTTCAGCTTGTGGTTAACTCTGCCCTATGACTCCAAGCAAGCTTTATTTTTCAGAACACAATCAAAACATCACATCACATTCCCCCCTTTTTGTCAAAATAATAAGTGAAGGTTCTAACTATCATAGTAAAACTATATACAAAAGTACAGTGACTATATACAAATATATACAGGTAAGAATTACATTAACAATGTCCAGCCCATTTGCATTTGGCAATGTCAGAGAAAGTATTCCATTATCTATCCTATCTTGGTGACTTCAAAGTTTTGTACCTAATTCACTTTCTACCCTAACTTGCAAAACTAATGCAAAACTATCTTTTTATGTCTCTCAACCTTATACACTTTACACCTCTTTTGTGCGTTTCTTTTTTGAATTTGGTAACAAGGAAAACTATAACTATCGATATCTAGTCTTCAACTCCATCAGAGACCTGAGAAGGATATAATATTACCTAAATAAACAGGATACACAGAGAAAACAACTTCCAAAACTAAGAAATGACAGAAAGAGCTGGCTGCCTGAACAGTCACCCAAGGTTCCTCCATAATGTTGGGACATCCATCTTTGGTCTGCAGGCCTAGAACATCTGACAGACTTTTCTGTGAGGCAGGATTTTTGAAGGACTGTCCCACCTTGTGTTGGCAAAATTTGGCAGTCACTTTCTTTTGTGTCCTCCTTGTCCAATTTGGACAGTATACTGTCAGCAATTGAGGGAAAGGCAGTTTCTTGCCTAGTAGATAACTTTTACCATAAAGAAAGTAAACTCTATATGGAGTTTTTTTGATGCCCATCATCATCTCTGAAATAGACTGGTGCTGCCAGGAGCAGATATGTCTCATTGTCATAAAAACCCTTATGTTATTAAAACATCTTAAATGCATATTCTGTAGATCTCTGAAGTGTTTGAAGACCATCTATCTAAAATACATCTGTTTGACCTTGAAAACATACCTGACATGACTATAAGTTTGATTGTGACAGCTGACTATTAACCCGCATTTCTTTGTTATCCTAAATAGTTTGTAATAATAACTTTCACGGACTAGAAATTTACACTATGTTGTTAAATGAGCTGTATAGGTATAATATCTTGAACAAGAGCAGAAATATATGTACAGTAGGCTCTAACAAAAATAACATTAAACTTGTATCAATACACAAAATATCTTTAAAAAAGTAGAAACATATATATATATATGTATATATATATATATAGTATAACAAAATAACCTCAAATTTGTATAAATATACAAAAATCCATATCAATATAAAATATTTAAAAATAGCAGTTGCTTTTTTGGTTTAAAAGTAGATTCAATAATTTATCCTTTTAACCTGTCATTTCTATATCCCCCTTTTTTCTTTTCAGAACAAGATCTCTGAATCTAATCTCCTTTGTTCAGCTTTTTCCCTGTCCATTACCAATAACAACTTGTAACCAACCCCCCTAAACAATGACAAATGTCCATAACCCATTGAAGGACCAAAAAACACCCACCTCATCTCTTGGGAATTGTGGGTGTTGCATTCTTAAAATTACTTCCTGTTGTCTGCAGGCAATGGCATCTTTAGGGGACTCTGAAAAATTTTGGGATAATTGTCAAGTAGTAGGAGTGCTAGCTTTATCATTTGGTGTCCAGTATCTGTGTAATAGGAAAGTGCAGGGCTTATCTCAAATCCTGGCTAGAGTAGTATGTGAGGCTGGACCACCTCAGCTAGCCACCTTGAAATTAACCTGAATTGTTTGTTGTCCAAATCTGATCTTTGGGTGGTGTTTGTAAGCTTAGTGGTATTACCACAATCCAGTCGTCCTTGTGGGGCCCCATCCTCCTTTTGGAGACTTCAAAGGTCACTGTTAGGCATAGTCATGGTTCATTGCAGAAAACTTAAACATTTTAAATGCCATATGCAGCAGATCTCGAAGAGGGTAAAGGATGATAATTTGCTATGTACATCCAGAATACAAAAAACTTAATTCCTAGTTACTTGATAGAGACTGAAACCCCAAATCATGTACAGGAAGCTAGACGGAGCCTTTTTATAGAATCAGTTAGTACTCTATATGACCATTAATATCATGACAAAAAGTTATATATATAATATATTATAAATTTTTAGATAATATTTATATCTTAAGAACAGTTTTAAGGAGTCAAAATAGAACCAAATAATTATGAGATTAGTGGCAATAGAATAGTCCCTTGATTTTGGTTTTTCTTCTGTCCCATATTAGGTGGCTCTTCTGACATGAGACAGAGATTTTGGATTTTCCTTTAACAAGCATGCTTGGATTAGAGAAGAAGAGAGTCATGCTCCAACTCTAAAGCTAGCTTTAATTTCTAATTGATCTGGAACTACAGAAAGACCATTTGTATTATGTGTCTGTAGAGAACAGCAAAAACAAACATTTGGGAAGATTTATGAAATTTTATCCTGCTAGAAATGTGATATTATACTAATAGGCTAATTTACTCTTTATCTTGGGACATTTTCCCTGGATGATTTGTCCTTTTTCTTCAGATGTCTCATTTGTCCAGTGTCTTCAGATTCCTTAGTTGGATTTCTTCATTCTCCTAGAAAGACAAAAAACAAAACCCTGCCTCAACCTTAACTTTGAGGAAGTTCTCTTTGGGCAAGTTATATCTGATCAAATGAAAAGCATTTGTTAGTCTTATAAGTTAGTTTAGATTGAATGGCCATGCTGTTTGATGAAGTATCACCTCTTTTAATCAAGAGATCTCTCTTGTTTGAGTCTAATCTTTATCAATTTTGATAGTATCTATAGCTTCTTTTCTCCTGAAAAAACAAAAGCAAAACCTCTTCCTCAATGTAACACAATATTCTGGTTTCCATTCTGAGGTCAGTACATTCTTAAAGTATACAGGCTGATTTAATTCAGCAGTTTTTTTTCTGTTATCCAATATCTCTCTGCAGCTGTATTTCCTTTCTAATTAGTATTTAGAAAATTTAAATTTAATAAAGCATTGTTCAACCTATCTCTGGGTTCTTTATTACCCATTTTTGTTTATTAAGCATATGTTTTAGAGTTCAGTTAGATCTTTCTATAACTGCTTGCCCTGTAGAATTGTGTGGAATACCTGTAATATGCTTTATGTTGAAATATGCAAAAAAAAACCCTGTTTAATTTTCTAGAGATATATGCTGGAGCATTGTTAGTCTTAATTTGTACAGGTATCCACATGATGGCCATAACTTCTGAAAAATGTGTAATTAGAGAATCAGCCTTTTGAAAACTCAAAGCAGTTGCTCACTGAAATCCTGAATATGTATCTATGGTATGTTGTACAAATTTTAATTTTCCAAACTCTGCAAAATGAAATGCATTCATTTGCCAAATTTTATTTCTTTGAGTACCCTTTGGACTACTTCCTGCAGGTAGTGGAGTTTGGTTATACAAAGAACAAGTAGGACATTTCCTTATAATTTTTTTGGCTTGTTGCCAAGTGATGGAAAATATTCTTTTAAACCTTTGCTATTAACATAGTGTTTCTTATGAAATTCTGAGGCTTCTAGCACATTTCCTACTAATAGTTGATCAATTTCATCATTACCTTGTGCTAGAGGGCCTGGTAAACCCATATGGGATAATGTGTTACATATAAGGGATGATTTCTATTTCTGATTATTTCTTATAATTGTTTAAATAACAAAGTCAATTCTGAATCATCTGGAATAAATTCAGCAGTTTCAATATATAAAACAACTCTTTTAGCATATTGAGAATCAGTAACTATATTAAAAGGTTCTGGAAAATCTAACAATACCATGAGATTAACATATAATTCTGACTTTTGAACAGAATTATATGGGCTTTGAGTCACTTTACTTAAATTTCCTGATTTGTAACATGCCTTTCCTGATTTATTTGCATCAGTAGGGGGCTGATATTGTATTGAGAATGTAGGGGCTTCAGCTATTGGTGCTTTCCGTACAATGTGAAGAAGGACCCAATTTGTTCTTTTTATAAATTGATGTCTCTTGCTTTTCGGATATTTGTTGTTAAATTCTCCCAAAAATTTACTGTAATCTCCTTGCCAATGTTCATTTCCTGCCTATAAAGATGAAATTTCAGCATTAGTAAAAGGTATTACAATTTCTGTTGGGTCTATTCCTGCTAATTGACAGGTCTCAATTTTCCTTTTAGAAACAACTCAGAAACCTTTTCTACATAGGTCTTTTATTTTTTGCTCTGTTTGTGTTGCAAAAATATCCATTCCAAAATATTGCTTTCTCTCTGCATTAGAATTCCTGTAGGGGAATGTGTAGAAGGCAAAATAATCAGAAAACATTCAAGCTCTGTATTCAAATGATCCACATGTGCATCCTGTAATTTTTTTTCTAGCAAAACCAATTCTCTCTCAGCTTCAGCTGATAATTTTCTTGAACTATTTAAGACCTTATCACCTTGTAAGGTTTAAAATAAATTACTTAGTTCTTGAGTTGTCAATCCAGCTGTGGGCTGTAGCAAGTTAATATCTTCCAACAGTTTTTGAAAATAATTAAGAGTTCATAATTAATCTCTTTTGATTTGAACTTTTTGTGGTGGATTTTTTTGTAAACCTATCTTACATCCTAGGTAATTAATAAAATCTCCTTTTTGTATTTTTTTTTTCAGAAGAAATTTGTAATCCCTAACAAGGCAAAATTTTCTTTACTTTGTCAAAAATTTTCTCTAAGGTATCTGCACTTGAATCAGCTAGTAAGATATCATCCATATAATGGTAAATTATAGATTGAGGAAACTGATTATGGATAATTTCCCATGGCTGTTGTACAAAATATTGACACAAGGTAGAGCTGTTTAACATTCCTTGTGGAAGAACTTTACACTGATCTTTTTAACAGGCTGGGAATTATAAGTAGGCACTGTGAAGGCAAATTTTTCTCTATCCTGTTCTTGCAAAGGTGTAGTCAAAAAATAATCTTTTAAATCAATCACTGTAATAGAGAATCCTTTAGGTAATAGAGAAGGCAAAGGAATTCCAGACTGCAATAAGCCAATTGGCTGAATCACCTTATTAATTGCTCTTAGATCTGTTACCATTCTCCATTTTTCCATATTTCCTTTAATAACAAATACAGGAGAATTCCAAGGACTGGCCAATTATTCAATATGTTGAGCATTTACCTGCTCCTGTACCAACTGTGGTAAGGCCTATAATTTTTCTAATGTCCAACACCATTGTTCCATCTAGACAGGTTTATCAGTTAACCATTTTCAAGGTAGGACTGTTGGTACCAGCAGCTGTTGTTCTCTGTTTATATACAACCTGAATGGAGAGTGATTGTTCTTTATAATACCTTTTAATATTTTTCTCAGAAACATATGTTAGGTTATGGTTTGTTTCTGAGACTGGAGGAATGTCAATCTGGGTATTCCATTGCTATAACAAATCATGTCCCCATAAATTTATTGCTATATTAGCCACATATGACTTTAATCTTCCTCTCTGTCTTTCTGGCCCTATACATTTGACCTATCTTGCACTTTGTTTACTTGAAATAAAGTTACAATCCCTAAAAGCTGAACATTTACCTCCTGAAGAAGCCAAATTTGGATGCCAAGGTTCTGGTTCAATTATTGTTATATCTGCCCCTATGTCTACTAAACCCTCAATTACAATGCCATTTACTCATATTTTTAACTTTGGTTTTTGATTATTTATAGAAGTTTGCCAAAATATTTGCTTTATGTTTTCTCCTGAAAATTTTGTTTTATCTTCTAAAGCTGTTCTATTATCCAGAGCAGTGTGGTTTTGTTTTGTTTTGTTTTACAATAGGCATTAGGTCTGTTTTTTTTTTCTTTTTACTCTTTTGGGAGGCCTGCCACCCAGCTCCCAAATAAATCACACATGGAGACTTTTTCTTAATTATAAATGTCCAGCCATAGCTTGGCTCGTTTCTTGCCAACTTTTCTTAACTTTAAATTATCCCATCTATCTTTTGCTTTTGAACTTCTACCTTTCTCTTACTTCATTATATCTTACTTTCACTCTTACTTTGTGGCTGGCTGTGTGGCTGTGTGTCTGGTTCCTAGCATCCTCCTGTCCCCCCTTTTCTTGTTCTTTCTTCCCTCCTTTCAGATTTTACCTTCTACATATTCTCTCTGCCTGTCAGCCCCACCTATCCTTTCTCCTGCCTCACTCTTGGCTGTTCAGCTCTTTATTAGAACATCAGGTGATATACAGGCACAGTAACACAGCTTCTCAAAGCCTCCAAAGGCATTTCCTGATGGCAAAGGGTTACTTTGTCTGTCCCCTGTTGATCTGCATTCATTGGTTCAGTGTTGGCCTTTGCTGCACCTTCTGCATAATTCAGAAGGCAGGGGTCTTTTGTTTGGATTATCTCTAGAAAAAAAACATTGTTTCTAGGAATGCCCTGCCTACAATCCCCTTTTAGATGACCTTGTTTACCACAATTAAAACATATGGCATTTTTATTTTTCTTCAAGCCTCTGGAAATCACCTCTGCTATCCAAGCATCATCATGGTTATGAGATTCAATATTGACTGCATCTCAGATCCATTCCTCTATGGGTGCTGATCTTGCCTTTAAAGGCCTAATTACCCATTTGCATTGTTAATTTACATTTTCAAAAGCCAAAGATTCAATTAGTATTTGTCTAGCTTCTGGATTTGGTATCATTTTGTTTTCAGCTGAAGTCAATCTTTGTAAAAAATTAGGGAAGTTTCCTTTAGGACCCTGTGTTACTTTAGTAAATGATTCAGTTGTCTTTCCAACTTCTTCAACTCTGTCCCAAGCATACTAAGTTGCTTGGGCATAGAGCCAAAGTGTGTTAATCATATATAGACTGTCTTTGTACATCAGCAACTTCCAAGAAGTTGGTCTTGGGATGCTTCAATACCTTTAGCCCTACTTTGTTGTTCAATGGTCCTAGCCTCATCTTTCTACCAGGTCTTCTATTGTAATTTAGGACCAGGTTCCAATACTGCTGTAACCAAGTCTTCCCAGTCTTGTTGGATAATACTGTTATTAGTTGCTCATCTGCCTCACAAAAGATGAATGTATACCACACGAGACTATCATTTCCTTAAATCTCCTCAAATGTAACATTTCTATAGGAACCTAGTGAGCTCTTCCATAGCCTTGGGGATACCTGTCATTTGGCAGTTGTTTCTATATGGTGACTGGATACATTAAGGTTGTTTTTTTTTAATAACCTTGGGGTATTTCTCTCTAATTTCATAATGTAATGGTGAAGTTGGTTCTCCTTTAACTCCTCTGTCTGTGTTTGAATATCTCTATTATCTGTTTTAATAAGTTTTTCTAAGGCTTGTATCTTGTCAGTCAAAATTGCACTATTTTCTTTAGTAATGAGTTGTAGGGCTTACATATTATCAGTAGTAACCTTTCTAAGGCCTGTATCCTATGAATAGCAAGTTTTTCTAAGGTTTGTATCTTATTAGTCAATTTATTATATTTGGCAAAGTATAAAATATGTATTACTAGACTGATAATCACTATGACCAATATTATATCAATCCCAGCTTAGTTGTTTTTCTCTTCATTTAATCTGTTTTCAAGCCATCCATTGTGGAACCATACAGAGACCTAACTCCCTCCATCATAATATTGTTTCTCATTTTTAACACAGGAAAAAAAACACCTCTTTTCTTTTTTTAAAGAAGCTAACTCCCCTCTTTAAGAGTTCCCAATTGCCTCACCAAATCTGCTGACAATGACAGTGAAGTGTGAGGCTGGCTGTTGCTGTGTAGCACAGTCGGGCAGAGAACACAGTTGGGCAGAGAACACAGTGCACAGCCTGGCTGAGGGCAGCTTCAGCTGCTTGGGTGTAGCTGTGAGCTGAGAGTGTGTGGTGGTTGCAATAATAATTGAAGCCTGAGTGGGTGTCAAGGTGACTACCTAGTGTGGCAGCAGCCCCAGGAGGTGGTCCAAGCCCAAAACACAAGGGTAGAGGGACCCAGCTGTCTGAAAAACAGACACAGGGAATCATGCAGGAGAAGCATGTGTGGCAGGAGATGCCTGAAGGCAGAGCCAGGCAGTCATGGGCCAGTAAGTCCTACAGTGTTTGGAGCCCAGGTACCTGTGGAATTTGGGTGGCAGCCAGAGACTGTTGCAGAGAGTCTGCAACAGGAAAATCCAAGACTCACTCAGAGGGCTTGGAGGAAGAAATAAAAAGTCAGTTGGCATGGTGGCTCTGGCAGGTGCAGCCATAGCTGCAAAGCCAGGGGCAAGTGGTTATCTTGTGAATTTGTGACCCATGTTGGATTCCAGGTGAAGCCTTAACTAAATATTCTTTAATCAATAAAAAATCAAGAGTCATGTATTGGGGTAAGAACCTGGAACATCAGAGAAGCAGGGAAACAGCCACCAGTGACTTCCTACCTCTTCCATTCCTTCCTCCAAAAAGGCTGAGGTCCTCTCTCAGCCCCACCTTACTACCTCCTGACTCCTATCTGTCCACAATCCTCCAAATCTCTATGGTTAATTTTGGTCATCTAGTGGCTAGCTCCACCCTCTGACTCCAAGCAAGCTCTACTTTTCAGAACACAATCAAAACATTGCACAACAGCCATCACTGCTAGAATTTATTCTTTAATATTATAATTAAATTTTTTCATACAGTATATTTTGATTATATTTTCTTCTCTCCCAAATCCTCCTATGTCTTTCCTACCTCCCTACGACCTAATTTCATTGTTCTCTCTCTTTATGTATGTATGTATGTATATATATACATACACATATACATGTGCATGTGTGTGCAAAAATAAAAAACCAATAATTTAGGACTCATTTTCAATAGAGAAGTTGTGTTTAAAGCTGTCACATAACTAGCAAAAGCAAATCAAATAACCACACAAAAGAAATATCCAAAGATGACTGAATTTTGGATTATATACTAGCATATAAACATCTCAATGGATCATCAATATAGTAAAAAATGTTCAATATAAAATATAATGATATCAACAAATATTTACATAATTATTAACACGGCAAGGAATAGCCTAAGTGTCTAGGCATTAACACACACACACACACACACACACACACACACACACACACGAGAGTTGTTTGTGTTCTTACCCAACTTTATTGAGGAGGAAACATGAACATATTGGCAGTCAGGAAAGTTTGGACCCCAGGCGATAAGAATATAGAGAATGTGTACTTAATCATACTCAGTTTTGTCGATGCATAAAATACAACAAAATAGACAATAAAATTGTAACATGATCTAAACACAATGGCAAAATAAATCATTAAGTATTACTAGCTAAACCTCAGAAAAATTCAGGAATAGCTAGAAGAAGAAAATAACCTAAGGCAGATGAAAAATCATGAATGGTGTGTTGTCGTTCCAGGGAAGAAATTTTCATGAATAAAGCTCTGCTAATTAAATCCAGGAAAGAGTATGTAATTGATGTTAGAATAAATATGTAAATCAAAGGAACAATGGAATATTCAGAAACATAATTACACATATGCTACATTTCAGATAAAATGAACATTTTATATCAAAGGAAAAAACAATATTCCTGGAATAATTATTGTAGAGATAAATATTCATACTCATATTTTTATGATCTACATACACATATAAACTATAGATGGATTGGCTGGCTAAAATAAGTATAAATAAATTTAGAAGAAATAATATTTTAATCACATTTACAAAGAAGTCTATCTTGACCAAAACATGAATTCAAAAGGCATAAAATTAAGCTGTGTTGATTAATTTTTTGTCGACATGACACAGGCAGTGTCACCAGGGAAGAGAAAGTTTCAACTGGGAAAATACCTCCATCATATTGGCCTGTGGGTAAGCCTGTGGAGCATTTTCTTGGGTAATGATTGATGTGGGAGTTCCTAGCTGACTGGGAGGGGTGCCCCTTGTAGGCAGGTGGTTCTGTAGGAAAGCAGGCTGAGCAAGCTATGAGAAGCAAGCAAGTAATACTCCTCCACACCCTCTTCATCAGCTCTTGCCTAAACTTCCCTTCATGATGGATGATGGGCTGCAAAATGAAAGAAACTATTTACTCCCCAAGGTGTTCTTGGTCAGTATTTTATCACAACAATGGAAAGCATACTAGGACTTGAGCCAAACATCTATAAATATGGTGTTATATATTAAGACATTTTTGTGCAAGACACACTAAAAACAAGCTCCACAAAATGTAAAAGGAAACTTTATGTGAGAAAAAAGTTGAAAAAAATATATGACAGTGCTGAGCAGACAGATCACCTGGATACCACAGTGCTGAGCAGATAGATCACCTGATACAAGGGTACTGAGCAGACAGATCATCTGGTTACAATAGTACTGAGAAGACAGATCACCTGGTACAAGGGTACTGAGCAGACAGATCACCTGGTTACAACAGTGCTGAGCAGACAGATCACCTAGTATATAACAGTACTGAGCTCAGCCTTTCTTCTTCTTCCTCTTCTTTTTTCTTTTTCCTCCTCCTCCTCTTCTTCTTCTCCTCCTTCTCTCTCTCTCATAGAATCATAAGTAATTTATTTTAGTTTTTAAGTGGTCAGTACATAAAGAGAACTAAGAAGGAATGGTTATTGAATTTTCAGTTTGGTTATATAGTGAAATTTATAGAGTCTTGACTCATAAAATGAAATCTGTCCAGTTTTTATGACTCAACCCACCCAATGCTCTCATGTATCAGCTTAGTCCACTTTGTATTGCTCTAACAAGGTCCCTAAGACTGAGTCCTTTGTTAGAAGTTTATTTTGGTTCATCACTCTGGAGGTTTGGAAGTCCGAAAGCATGGTCCTGGTAAGAGTCATATCCTGCTTCACCTCCCATGGGAAGTAGCCAGCAGGCATGTGTGAGAGATCTTTCTTCTTTCTCTTAAGTTCCCTGAAACAAAACCCTTCTTCCTAAAACTTGCTCTATGTGGGCCATGAGTTAAATTCTTCAAATTTGTAAGACAAGAATCTGAATACAACTGACTCAATGAAGGTTTTATATTGCCATGAGCATTCAACACTGTAACTTCTGAGTTAAAAAGCCAGCCAAAGGCCAGGAAGGGCTTGTCACTCTCAAAGACAACTTAATATTCATGTATCATAGCTTCTCAAGAAAATGTCACAAATGCAACTAATTAGAGTTAGTTACATTTGTGAAAACAAAACTCTTAATTTCTTTTTTGTTGTTGTTGTTGTTCAATTTTCTCTGAAAAGCTATTGTACCTCAAGGTTGAACTTGGGGGTTGACCAGATGGCTCAATAGGTAAAGGCACTTAGGAAAAAGCCTGATGATCTGATTTTCATCCTTGGAACTTCTGGGGTGGAGGGAGAGAACTGAGACTCAGAAGTTATCTTCTGGCCTCCACATGCATGCTATAACATATGTGTGTGTGCGAGTGCAAAAAGAAAAAAGATCATATTTGAAGTAGGCTTTCCCTAAATAAATAAATAATAAAAGCATATGCTTTTATTTAAGGTGTTATGTGAGAGACTTTTCCTGGGAAGATGCAACACAGACATTTACTCACCCCAGCAAGAGGACCCATGCTAAAGAAAAGTGTAATGATTGTGCCTAAGTCTAACTTAGTGAACCAATGGGCTTTTATTTGGGTTACTAACAAGTATGAAAGGGGTGGGTTATATTTACAGGAATAGAGACTACTCAAAAACTCATCTAAATTCCAATCTTTTTGGAGCCTCCTTCCACCATGTCTCAATAGGTAGACCCTTTTATCTTTTATGATTCTTGTGCAAATAGTAACTGTGATGATTTGTGCCTACAGAGGAAACTGGGATGCACTCTGCATACTGGTTGTTTTTATAACATTTTTTAGGATAGGAAAATTAAGAAAATGGATTTCTATACTTTTCAAATAATACAAGGTCAAAATACCATGTAGTCACTATACATCAAAGGTAGGTGAATTTAACACGGGACCTACTGTGAAAATTGTTTCTTATGACCTTTGTTCTCTGTTCTTGCACCTGGGTAACATCCCTCCCTTTGACAGCACAGTGAAATGCCTCCAAAATAGTTTTTCCTTTAGCTGCAATAGAACAAAGAATATATTTTTGTTGATTGTTTATCATTCTTGTAGAAGAGGAGGCAGAAAGATGGTAAGAGGCAGAGGAGGTGGATGACTATACAGAAAGAGTATTTTCTGGACACAGCAGGGCAGCTACCTATGTCAATCTATGGCAGCTGAGGTAGCATGCACAAGACTTGTACAAACTCAGAGCAGAAAAAATTCCAGCATGAAAAGGAGAAGTGGAGACAGAGACTCCCTTCTAGCTAAGAAGTTATTGACAATTGGTAGTTCTTAGGAGAGGGAGAGTCAATTTTCTTTAAGGGTGCTTGACTCAATGGGTTGAGCATCCTCTAGTGAAGTCCACACATCTGATAGTATATGGACAGCACAAACTGTATTTGATGGGTTAATAAAACAAGAAACTCACAGGTAGGTGGATATGGAAGAAATGTGAGAATATGATCAAAACGAATTGTATAAACAATTTCAAAGAACTAATAAAAGTGAGAAAAAATTACTTTCTATTGCTCCCTTAATTTGTAAAATCAGTTTATGCCAAAATGGTTGATTTTATCTTTAAAAAGTAAAAAGACTGGACAAGCATTCATGAAAAAATAATTAGAAATAAGTTCTTCAGTAGAGGGATGTAGCTAGAGTTTTCCTGCCTTGCCCACAGTCAGGACAAATCTCTCTCACCCGCCAGTCCCACAGCCGCTCAGACCCAACCAAGTAAACACAGAGACTTATATTGCTTACAAACTGTATGGCGGTGGCAGGCTTCTTGCTAACTGTTCTTATAGCTTAAATTAACCCTTTTCTACAAATCTATACCTTGCCACATGCCTCATGGCTTACCGGTGTCTTCACATGGTGCTTGTCCTGGTGGTGGCTGGCAGTGACTCCTTCTGCCTTCCTGTTCTTTCTTTTCTCCTCTCTGTTAGTCCCGCCTATACTTCCTGCCTAGCCACTGGCCAATCAGTATTTTATTTATTGACCAATCAGAGCAACACATTTGCCATACAGAACATCCCACAGAAGAAGGAGGCACATGAGAAGGCTGAAAGAAGGTAAGCAGACATAAGCACACCCTATTTGGGGAGAACTGACTACAAGGATCTTGCTAAAGGCACTTTGAGAGTTCTCATAAGGTTTTGTTTCAGTGACTGCTGGTGAGTCTCAGTCCTTGCACATACGAGCCAAGTGCTGCACAACTGAGCTGCATCCTCTGCCTTAGCACTGAGTACTACTTTATTGCAGTGGGAAATCTATTGTCATTCTTGTTTTCATATCTTCACAATGTGCCCATTTCTTTCTGGTTGCTTTTTTTTTTTATACTGCAGAAGTTTAATTATTTGTGCTAAAGATTTTTAAAAAAATTTTTAAATTCATTTTACATACCAACCAGAGAATCCCCTCTCACCCCTCCTCCCGCTCCCCCACCCCCACCTTTCTCCCACCCTGACCCACCCTTCATCCCCTCCTCCAACAGGGTAAATTCTCCCATGGGGGGGCAGCTAAACCTGGTACATTCAATTCCTCCCTACTTCATCAGGGCTGAGCAAGGTATCTGACCATAGGTAATGGGATCCAGAAAGCCAGCTCATGCATCAGGGATATATACTGATCACACTGCCAGGGGCCCCCCAAACAGACCCATCTACACAACTGTCCCTTGTATGCAGGGTCCAGTCCTATGCAGGTTCCACAGCTATTAGTCCACATCTGACAGAGGACTGATTTCCAAAATATAGAAAGAGCTCAAGAAACTAGACAGCAAAATACCAAACAATCCAATTAAAAAATGGGCTACAGAGCTAAACAGAATTCTCAACAGAAGAATCTCAAATGGCTGAAAGACATTTAAGAAATTGCTCAACATCCTTAGTCATCAGGGAAATAAATCAAAATGAATCTGAGATACCATCTTACACCTGACAGAATGGCTAAGATCAAAAACACTGATGACAGCTTATGTTGGAGAGTATGTGGAACAAGGGGAACACTCCTCCACTGTTGGAGGGAGTGCAAACTTTTACAGCCACTTTGGAAATTAGTATGGCAGTTTCTCAGAAAATTGGGAATCAATCTTCCTCAAGACCCAGCTATACCACTTTTGGGCATATACCCAAGGGGTGCTCAATCATACCACAAGGATACTTGCTCACCTGTGTTCATAGCAGTATTATTTGTAATAGCCAGAACCAGGAAGCAACCTCAATGCCCCTCAACCAAAGAATGGATTAAGAAAATGTGATACATATACACGATGGTGTATTACTCAGCTGCAAAAAAACAATGACATCATGAAATTTGCAGGCAAATGGATGGAACTAGAAAATATCATCCCGAGTGAGGTAACTCAGACTCAGAAAGACAAACATGGTATGTACTCACTCATAAGTGGATACTAGATGTAAAGCAGAGAATAACTAGACTACAACCCATAGCTCCAGAGAAGCTAGGAAACAAGGAGGCCCCTAAGAGGGATGTATGGATCACCTTGGGAAGGGGAAACAAAGAAGATCCTATTGGTGAAATTATTAAGGCCACTCCACATAGTTAAAAGAGAGGTTTATTTTGTGGGGTAACTTACAAGTGAAGGGATAGTTTACAGAGTCTGGGGAAGGCATGGCAGTCTGGTGGTGTTCTCTGGAGAACTCTGGCATCTAGGGTCCAGGAACTAAGAGAGCCCGTGCATCCGGATCTCGGGTCTTCAGGGTCCTCTCTTGGCCCCTCCTTGTAGGCATGACAGTTACCAAAGCCTCAATGGGGGTTGGAACTTCCAGATCAAGGCTGGAATGGTTACTCACTACAAGATCCCAATGAGTAAAGGGGCAATAGAGGGTAGGGGATGGGGGATGAGAACATGAGGGAATAGGATGCCTGAGCTGGGGGAGGGACAGAGTGGGGGAGCAATGAAAGAGATATCTTGATAGAGAGAGATATTATGGGGTAAGAGAGAAACCCGGTGTTAGGGAAATTTCCAGGAATCCACAAGGATGACCCCAGCTTAGACTACTAGCAATAGTGATGAGGGTACCTGAACTGGCCTACCCTGGTAATCAGATTGGTGAATACCCTGTCATCAGAGAGCCTTCATCCAGTAACTGATGGAAGCAGATGCAGAGATCCACAGCTAAGAACCAGGCTGAGCTCCAGGAGTCCAGTTGAAGAGAGGGAAGAGAGATTATATGAGCAAAGGGGTGTGTGTGTCAAGATCATGATGGGGAAATCTACAGAGACAACTGAACCGAGCTCAAAGGAACTCATAAATTTTAGACAGACAGCTCTGGTTGTTTTTAATACATCACTTCTAAAAAAAGAATTTCAGTATCTGCTACTCTGAATTTCTTCTAGAATTTATTTGCAAGGATTGTTGAAGTTTTCGAATCTGTAGACTTTATTTATTTATTTATTTATTTATTTATTTATTTATTTATTTATTTTTATCAATTTTGGAAAGTCTGTGGCCTCTATTTTCTTCTGTTCTTTCCCTAATAATCTTTTGGAAAGTCAATTGCATATATATCAGGCTACATTATTTCAATATGCACTCATGCATTGGGTTTATTTTGTCTTTCAACATTTTGTAGATTTTATTTTGAATAGTTTCTACTTCTGGACCTTGAAAATCAATAATTCTCCCCTGCAAACTGGCATTTGCTGTCAATGACATTCAGTGTAAATCTTTAAATTTGGTGTATAATTTCCCTCTCTAGAAATCAATTTGGAAATTTATACCCTCCCTCATTTTACTTAACAGGTTCAACCTTTTTTCTATGCTCAGAGGTCATCCTCAGAAACATTTGAGGTTAGCTGAATAGAGGAGGGAGGTCATGGCCCAGAAATGGCATTAGAGAAGTAGTTCTCAACCTGTGGGTCATGATCCCATTAACAAATCTCTATCTCCAAAATATTTACATTATGATTATATTATATTACAATTCATAGTAGTAGTCAGGTTGCAGATATGAAGTAGCAACTAATATAATTTTATGCTTAGGGTCACTACAACATGAGGAACTATATTAAAGGGTCACAGCATTAGGAAGGTTGAGAACCATGGCCTTAGAGGATGCTCTTTCTACCCCTGAGTCTTTATCTAGTACTTGCCACTCACAGAAATTTGCTTCCAGCTTCCTTAGATTTGCTACTATTGTATAACTTCAAGACTTAGGATAAGTCTAATTGCAAAGACCTAAAAAAAAAAAAAAAAAGGTCTGATATTTTATTGTAATGTCCTCTGTCCTCAACACAAGCTAGGTGAGGGAAAAATCTGGCCAAAGAAAATCTCAAGCTCTAATACTATCTTACAGCTGGACCTACTTTGTAGAAATTAAGGTAAATCATCTAAAATGCCTTATGTACAGAGTTTAATTGCTCTCTATCAGGATAGGCAAAAAATAAAAAAATAAAAATAAAAATAATCTAAGCCCTGAATGGCACACGGGGAGTAAAGCTTCCTGTGTCTGCAGCACTCTCCCTGAGGTAACTGCCTGAGCCCCCAGGAACAATTAGAATCTCTGTTTATTTTCAACAGTAGACCCCTAGCCATAAAAAACACTAGAAAGCCACTCTGGAGACTCCCAAAACAGCTCTGGACAACTCATGCCCACTGGCCACATCCAAGTCTGTTTCCTATCTTGATTCTCTATTTCTTATGAGGACTTCCCAAAACAATTTTCTGTCCCATGTTTTTAACAGGTTCCTGTCTTCTTCTTGCTGCCTTCCCAAATGGAGAAAATTTCTTTGTGTTATATAACAGCTAAAGTTTAAAGAGTATGTTCTTAAATATTGGTGTAACTGATCTCCTGGACATTCAATGGTCATACTTACAGGCCCATTTAATAGTCAGAGGGAATAAAAGGAGTATTATTTTTCTCCTTTGACTTACAGTTAACTAAGTCCCAGGAGTTGTGGGACATCTTCAGAATGTTCTTGTAGCCTGGTGAGCCATCTGTTCTCTTGTTCAGGGAGGACATGGAGACATCACCAGAATGGACTCTAACCAGTGTCCATTCTTTCCTTTAATCAATTCTACCACCAAGTTCTTTCTTCAAATCATTGTTTGTGTCTTACCACACTCTAAATGTATAACCACACGTATTTCTTGTGGACAATCCAAGTGATCACACCTCTCAGGACAGGCTGGAAAGGATGACTTTCCTAAGGCAAATACATTCATGACTTTACTGGCTCTAGTTCTTGCAAAAGTTATTGATTGCCATAATCATGACATTCTTATTTAAATCTTGCATTTGGATCTTATAAAATTTCTTTCTCCTAGGTTATACAATGATTCCAGCCAACTCCTAAGACTGGCAATCCAAAACCTCCTCTACAACCAATAAACAAACTAGGGAGAGTCTTCTATTCCCCCTTAGGTAGGGTCTGCTCTATCATTAGCAAAGAAGTAGTTATAGAAGACAAATTTTCCCTGCCATCTGAACTCCAAAAAGCATTTTGAGACCACAGCCCTCAGAGAGGAACTGAGGCAGGAAAAGAGTGAAGAAGGAAATTCCATGGGGTACCATGCAGATGTCAGCAGGGAGAGGACTGGCTACCCTTAGTCCATCTGAGCTTCATTCGTCCAAGAGGGAATGCTCAGAAAAGCTTGTGTTACAGGAACTTGGGAGAGGTGGGTACTATGTTATTGATCCATAAGTGGTCAGTTCACTGGGGACCCAACCTCCACTCTTCGCTCTCTTCTTGAAACTAGTCACATAGGAGGCATAGCATACCTTCAGGTTCCTCTGTATCTCCTTTTTAATGAACAATCTCCTTCTCTCTAACTGTCAGTGCATCTCCATAGAATTCGTCACAAAGAGGAAGAGATCTCATCTATTTCCCCTTCCAAGGGCAATCCATGTGTCCCTCTTAGGGTTCTCCTTGTTAGCTAGCTTCTCTGGAGTTGTGGGTTGTAGTTTGGTTATCCTTTACTTTATATCTAGTATCCACTTATGAGTGAGTACATACCATGTTTGTGCTTCTGATTCTGGGTTACCTCACTCAAGATGATATTTTCTAGTTCCATCCTATGAAGGGACAC
Source organism: Peromyscus leucopus (assembly GCF_004664715.2). NCBI lineage: Eukaryota > Metazoa > Chordata > Mammalia > Rodentia > Cricetidae > Peromyscus > Peromyscus leucopus. The sequence continues at coordinate 67,353,003 of NC_051079.1, read as the reverse complement.
CTCATACAGCCTTGAGGCAGGGGGAGGGGCTTAGACCTGCCTCTACTAAATGTACCTCCCCACTGGAAGCCTTGCATTCTTGTAGGAGGGAATGGGGGATGGGTTGGGAGGGGGAGGCTGGAGCGGTGAAGGAGGGAAGAGGGGGATCTTTGATTGATATGTAAAATGAATAAAATGTTTTACAAAAACAAAGAGGAAGAGGATCCAGAAACTTCAGCATCACTCCCTACTCTAGCATTCATTCCTGTAACACACTGAGCTCAGTCTAGAGACATTAAGGCAACTCTTAATATTATTGATTGAGCTACATAGCTGATTCATTTTCTAGATCTACACCCATTCTTGTCAGTTAAAAATGTGCAGTTAGAGCTACATGCATAATAAAATGCTCAAAATTAAGTATGGGAAAATTAGCTGTCAAATTTATTGATTAACAGGTTTCAAACTCTTGTTCCCTGGCTACATCTGTCTACTACTTGTCTACTAGGAAAGTTTTTTGAGATACAGCTCTGACAGTGACTGTGGTTTTCTGTGGCTCCTTGCACACTTTAATAGCAAGTTTCAGTGACTGGCATACATCAAGTATGGATTACAATATTTGCTATATGACACTTTAAAAAATAAGTTTGTTTTCCTCTAGAAAAGATTATGGGCATTGTGAACTATGTTTAAATTTCTTTTTTTTTTATGAACTATGTGATTCTTAAATGTCAAAACTAATCATTCTTATAAAAACTTACCATCATTCCTATCTCATTAAAAAAAAGATCATCAGGCCCAGGCAAGTCAGAAAACCAGTAGAGCAAAATTATATAACAAAAATGTTCAGTTATTTAATACAAAAAACCCAAAGAAGTGGTGGCATGTTGGCTTTTTGTAAATTAAATTTTTTATTTATTGATATATTAACAATGACTTTTGTCCAAAATAAAACTTTAATAATTCTTATTCTAATATTGAAATCAACCCAAAGTTTATAAAGCTAGGAAAATAGGGAATAAAGCTATTTCATACCCTCAAAAATATTCAAAGATAGATCAGAATATATGTTATAACATAGCATGTATATATTAATTTCATATGACTCCATGAAACTATTACTCCATCTAGTAGAGTTTATTTTAGATAGCATATTATATTTTTTTATAATTATAACAAAAATATAATTCTGTTTCAGAGGGCATGATTACTTTTTCATTTTCTTATTTATTAAACACAGTTTTCTTATCATCATTAGTGAGAAATTATAGCATGGCAGAAAATTAATTAATGTTCACTCATTTATGCCTCTAAGAATCAGGCCCTGTGTGGGTAAATTTACAAACATGATGTAATGTAATTAGATGAATGATCTTTTTTAATAATTTATTTATGTATTTATGTATTTATGTATTTATTTATTTATTTATTTTATATCCAGGCCAAAGTTTCCCCTTCCTCCTCTCTTCCAAGTCCCTCTCCCATCCCCCCTCTATTCCCACCACCCATTTACTCCTCCCTTGTTTCTGTTTAGGAATGGACAGGTCTCCCATGAATATCAAAAAAACATGGCATATCAAGTTGCAGGAAGACTAAGCACCTTCCCATGTAATAAGGCTGGACAAGGCAACTCAGTATGAGGAGTAGGGTCCCCAAAACCTATAAAAGAGTCAAAGACAGCTGCTGTTCCCACTGTTAGGAATTCCACAAGAGGACCGAGCTACACAACTGCAACATACATGCAGAGTGATGAGGCCAGTCCCATGCAGGCTCCCTGCTTGTGGAATAACCTTGCAAGGCAATTTGAATTTCTTTCAGCATTTGCATGTTTAGGAAAGGTTACAATTTGGAAACTAAACCAGAATCATGGACACATATCTTATGTTTTCTGCACCATATTCATTAACCTATCTTATACTGACTTTGGCTTAACAGTATATGTGATATGCAAATGTTTCTGAAAACTCCCACTTTTATGTTCAAGTAACTCAAAGATCAGGAGCCATTTCCAAAACATGATCAAGATGAACAGTAAATGTGTATAACTGATAATCTAACAATAATAATTCAAAATGTCTTATTCTCTAAAGTAAGTGAATTATTTTTAGTTCACTTAATAATAAAAAATAATCACTGAACTCTGCTCTGGCATGGCACTATTGGTGAGAGTTTAATAATGGAAGTAACAGGTGCCATCCTTGTTCTTGTCAAAGTTTTATATTGAAATTTTGAGAGTACTCACAGAGCCTTGAGTCTCTTTTATAGTTATATCATCTCATAAATTACAAAGTCCTTTCTTTAGTCTTCATCTCATTTGTATGAAATAAATCTCATTACTTCAAAAATCGAATAGTGTGCTGAGCTTTGTACATTATGGATTTAAGCAGTGCACCAATAGTTTGCAATTGGAAATGCTGAGATCAAAGTATTAAGTCTTTGATGGGAGAGCAATGCTTCATTCACTGTATTACAATAACTTCTCCTTTTAATGAATACAGCCCTGCCATCCAGCATGTATCCCATGAAGACTTTTCCAAGCCTAAGTCTTCCTGCCGTCATATCCTACCTTTGCTGTGTTTGATTGGGCTATGTGGTGAATTTTCATATTCTCATAATCCAAACCCATTTTCTTGGATGAAAATAATTTCCATTATCTTTGCTTTTATTCATGAAAATGGCAGGAAAGCAAGTACAGTATAACATATCCTAAAATAGTGTTCAAATTAGTGCTGTCTTGTTTCAAGAAGGGGAAACATTATTTAGTTATAATCTCTCTGTTTCTAATGCATTTCACAGCTTCACAATGGACTTAAGTGTGAGCTCAACGGTAGGCACCTCCAATTAAATTCATATCACTTCTTTTGCTCTCTGTATGTGGACATTTGGTTAGCACTTTTACTTATCTGCTAACACTGTGTGACCTGTTTTATACTGCACAAAGTACTCACAACTTACAAAGACACAATCAGTAACATTGCCTCTCATTTCCCATACAACATTTGAAAGACACTGATGGCTAACTTTGTCTTACTACAGTCATGTGACATATATATCTATATATCTATCTATATCTATATCTATATCTATATCTATCTATCTATCTATCTATCTATCTATCTATCTATCTATCTCACTCATGACCTTGAAGTTGTTACACTTGATCAGGAGAAATGTTGAACTAAAGTTACTAAATACCAGAAAATACTGTTATAGAGATACTTTTCCTTTTTGACATAACCCTGTAGGTCTGAAGATCTATTAGATTTTAAAAATGGATATTATATAGCAATCTCAAAAGTTATTAGTATCATTTAATTCTAAGAGTCATTTATATGGACACACATTTGTAACATGAATTGCTAAATGGTCTTATTAATAGAAAACCTGGAGCCGGATATTGGGGTGAAAGCTGAAAGATCAGAGAAGCAGAGCAAGCCAGACGCAAGTTCTTACCTCTATGAAATACTCAGTCTAAAAAGAGAGAGTTTCTGTTTCCTCATGCCTTCTATAACTTTCTGTGTTCTGCCACATTACTTCCTGGGATTAAAGGTGTGTGTCACCACTGCCTGGTTCTGTTTCTCTCATGTAGCCCAGTGTGGCCTTGAACTCACAGAGATGGATCTCTGCCTCCCGAGTGATAGGAATAAAGGTGTGTGCCACCACTGCCTGATCTCTATGTCTAATTTAGTGGCTGGCCCTGTCTTCTGATCCCTGGGCAATCTTTACTGGGGTACATAATATATCACTACACACATACTTAAACAATTCTTTGAAATCTTTTACCTTGTGTAGTTATCAGTATTGATTTAAAAATCTCTTTATCCAAAAGGATGCAACAGCCATATGAATACTGTTAGATGATTTGCTGAGTCAGCTTGCACTGACTTTAAGTCAAGGACTGCAATGGTTCTTCAGCTCCGAGTAAAAGTCAATGTTCTTAGTAGGACTTAGAAGACAATTCCCTTTAGGGCCTGGCTTCCTCCTCCTCCTCCTCCTCCTCCTCCTCCTCCTCCTCCTCCTCCTCCTCCTCCTCCTCTTCCTTCTTCTTTTTCATGTTATTTTAGCCAATATGGAGTGTTCCTTATACTTTTCTTCCCTCTTGATTTCTGTGCTGTTATTTTTTTTTTTAAAATTTTAAGTTTCATGAGTGTACACAGTGGATGTTAGCTAATTTCACCCCATTACCTTCCTTTTCTCCTCCTCCTCAATCTTTCACTGAAACCCTTTTCCAACAAGCCCTCCCTCCTGCTCCAATGTCTTCTTCTTTGTGTAGCCCCCTGAATTCATTTAGAGCTGCTTGCCCAATTGTGGGAGGGAGGTTATTTGCTGGAGCACGGCCAGCTTCTCAGTAGCTACACCACTGAAGAAAATGCCATCGCCTACGATCACAACCATTAGTTGCCAGCAGTCCACTAGGGAGGGTTCGACTCCCTCTCTCATGATGAAATATGGATGAGCAGGCCCAATCTTGTGTGGATGACCACAGCTAGAGTCAGCTTATGAACGTAAATCATGTCCGGAAGATAGCTTTTTGCTGGACACAGCCCTATCTTCTGGCTTTCACATTCCTTCTGTCCTTTCTTCCACAATGTTCACTGAGCCTTGAAGCAGGTGACACTGATGCCCCATTGAGGGCTGCATGCTCCTCTATCACTTATCCTATACTTTGGCCAACTGTGTACTTCTGTGCTAACCCTCACCAGGTGCAGTGAGACATTTCTATGATGAGGTCTCAGCATGGCTGAAAAAGATGCTTTTTGTTTTGTTTGTTTACCTTTGAAATTGTCAATGAAAATAAAATAAAATTTGAAGACTAAAGCAAGATTGTTTAAACAATTAAAAGAGTGAATTCTTGTTCATTTTTCTTTATGCCTTTGTCTGTCTGTTTGTCTCTCTATGTCTCTGTCTTTATCTCTCTTGCTCTCTCTCTTCTTTCTTTCTGATTTGTTTAATTTGGAGAGTTAAACCCAGGGCTTTATCTACTGGTATGTAACACTCTACAAAAATATATGCTTTCTTTTGTTTTACTTTTTACTTTGAAACATGGCCTTCCTAAGTTACCCAGGCTGGCCTGAGGCACGTTCTGCAGCCCAAACATGTCTTGAATTTACCATCCTCCTGTTTCAGCCTCCCAAGTAAGTATAAAAGACCTGCACCTGTAATTCAATGAAATACAAAGCTGGGTCACTTCCTAGAACAAAAGCCACATATAAGGACTCTTTCAAAGAATATAACATACAATTTAAAAAACCCTTTCTGATTAATACCTTCTCACTAGGATTTTATTCTCAGTCAACTTGATTTTTTTAAATCAACATTAGATTGTTTTCCCATACTAAATGCTCTGCCTAGTGTCTTCCATAGGGCTTTTTATTTTACACAGCTATATTGTCTTTACCTATTTAGGTTGCTACAATCAAAATACCATTCTGTAAGAAGTATACTGACAAGATTATTTGCCCCAACTCTAGAGTCTGGGAAGCCTGAGATCAATGAAATTGTCAATGAAAATAACACAAAATTTAAGAATAAAGCAAAAATATACAAACACAGCTTATATGAGTGATTTTTTTTTCTGTAAGATTCTATAGTCTGCTTTCTGATTCATAGATAGCCCTTATTTTGCCATGTCCTTACATGCTAGAAGTAAGGTATCTCTTTGGATATATTTTAAAAGGCCACTAATTCCAGTGCTCTGTGTTAGTTTCACAACCTAATGATCATTTGCTATGGTTTGAATTTTCCATCAACAATCATGGTTAAAGTTAACTGCCACTGTAAATTATTAATAGTTACAGCATTTAAGAAGTGCTAAGGTCATGAGGTTCTGCCCTCATGAATATAGTCATTTGCTTATGGATTCATGTGTCATTGTAGGAGTTAATGCAATATGAAAGTGAGCGCTCTATTGCTTGTGTGTTCTGCCTTACCATAGGATAGCCATGTGAAGACACAGGAGGAAGGCTTGCACCGGATGACAAGCAGATTCCGGAACAGTGCTCATGAATATCAAGAACCATAATCTAAAAAAAAACAAAAACAAAAACAAAAATGACAAAAAACTACCTCTTTTCTTTATCACCTATGATTTTAACCTATACCACCTATAGAATGAATGGAAACAATAGACATAGGAAATACTCCAAAACATTTCTATAAATTTCCCTCCTGTTAATACCAGCATGTTGGAAGTTGGGATTCAGCATGAATTCTTCATCACAAATATTCAGGCCATAACTTTCACTCAGTAGAAGCTCAGGCTCCTTATTTTCTTCAAACATTGCCCTTTTTAATTCCAGAAAAATATTAGTAATTTTTCTATATTCTGGTTCTAGTGATCTCTCATGCTTATTTTGGACTGCTTATTGAATAAACCATATTTTGGTACTAATATTTCATTTACCCTAATGAAACAGAGTTTGTTTGACATTTAATATTTTAGCTATATTTGAAGTTACTGTTATTTATTCTATGACTTGATATAGTGTATTAAAATATCATTGATTCTTTGTTCTGGTTTATATGCTCTTTCACATATAGCATAATGTCTTTTATGTGGTTAGGAAATGTATGTGGTTGGATTTCAGCCTACTGCAATGATAACAATGCATTGGCTTTACACAGTAAGGGTGTTCACATATAATAACTGGCTAAAGTGATGGAAAGCACAGTTCAGTTGGCCATCCATCCTCTTTGAGTCCTTTTGCAAGATAAATGTCTGACCAGGAAACGACTGAAAAATGTTGCCTATCATTCACAAAGGCAAACCGTTATTCTTTTCAAATATAAACAGCTAAACTAAAGCTAATTGCAGCATTTCATGAATTATTGTTTGATGGCTACTCTAGTGTTTGTGTATAAATTAATAACAGGTGACTTTTTTCCAGAGTCAAGAAGGTATGGGATATTTTAGAAAAGCAACTTTAACAAAGTTCACAAATAATCACATAGCTGGGCACTCACTGGAGCTGTGCATATCAATTTTATATCAAGTTAATAATTTTTAAAAGATTTAAAACAGTTTTTGTAATTGTGTGTGTATGTCTCTCTCTGTGTTGTGTGTGTGTCTGTCTCTGTTTGTCTGTAAGCTGTCTCTCTCCCTCTGTGTGTGTCTGTGTGTGTGAATATGTCTGTTTGTGAGTATGTGCATGAGAGTTCAGGTGACTGTGAAGGCCAGAAGAGGGTGTGGAGCTGGAGATGCCAGCAGCTGTGAGTGGTTCAGCATGAGTGCTGGTAGTCAAGCCTGGGGCCTTGGCAAAAACAGTTTGTTCTCTTAACTGCTAAGCCATTTCTCCATCCTCTGTTAGCTATTTTGTAAGGCTCTTTTCTTCTTAATCCTGTTAAGAATCCTGTTTCTGAAAACAGCAAAGTTTTGTTCTTACATAGCAATATAAGAAGTTTTGTTGTTATATATAGATGCTTGCTATAAATTTCAATTATGTCTTGTAACCATACTATTGTTCCTGCTATTCCTATTTCATTTTCAAGAATAAATGATGGAAGTATGGATTATTATGTAAATGACCCACTTCATATTAAATAGCAAAATATGCTCTGGGAAAATTGAGAATGGAGAAGCCCTTTCTCTAGCAGCCCCCTCTGTCTGTATCACATCACATCTGTCTACCTGTTATCTATCTATCTATCTATTTATCTATCTATCTATCTATCTATCTATCTATCTATCTATCTATCTCTAGTCTGTCTATTTTGATATGCTCCTCAGGCCAGTTTGAGAAGCATGTTAAATTGGAATTAATGGATATTTAAAAGTAGAGTAAATATAATATAGAGGAAGAAAAATCCATGCTTGTGAGTGTGCTTTGCATCTTCTAGGAAGTGTTCTTTGCACTTTATATAAAGTGGATCTGTCACTGAAGAGTTAGTTTAGTTAAAGCATTCCTAGTAAGGATTCTAATGAAATATTAGCAGCTAAAGACAGGCAAAGTAACACTGGCTCCAAGTGTGTGCTGCTTCCTTTTAGTCTCTCTATTACATACTGGATCAACAGGCGGAATATCCTAAAGCATGGACATGTGATATTACACAGGGGGAAAGCAGAAAACAACTGTAGTCCATATTATTTCTGGAAAGAGAATGATAAATGGAGGAGCAGAAAGACATTAATGAAAGCCATCATCTGTTAAAAGTCAACTGCATTAATGAAAATGGCTTGAACCATGTATACCTCATGAATTATATATATACATATATATGCATATAAACACAGATTGAGAGAAGGAGAGAGAATTGACTTACAAACACTTATTGTGGGTCTATATCTGAAACCAATGAGGAGAGAGAAATAAAGTATGCTTTTATTTCTCCATTGTCTTCCATAGTCCTTTTGTTTTGTCTGATTTTTTTTTATTGATGTATGTTCCTTGTGCACAGTGATGGGTTATATAAACATGTTTTCATTCAAATATATCAATAGCTTTGTCCATATTTACCCACATACACTCTTCCCTTCCTCTTGATTCCCTCTTTCTTTAGCACCCATTGTTTCTCCAAATATATATAATTTATTATTTTATAGATATATATGTGTCTGTGTATGCACTTTTGTGTTTGCATGTGCATGAGCATATATGTACATATGTGTATATATGTGTGTGATCCAGGACAAATATACTACAGATAATGTGATATTCCTCTTTCTGAAATTGACTTAATTTAACTTAATAAGATAATCCTAAATTCTATCCATTTTTCTGCAATGGCATCTTTTCCATTAATTTTCATAAGTAAAGAAAACTCCTTTCATGGGTAAATATAAACTCCTAGTGTTATATTTCCTTTATCCATGGATTTGTTGACAGGCATTTAGTTTGGTTCTATAATTTGACTTTCCTAGAAAGTTTTATGTCAACTTGTCACAAACTAAAGTCATCTGAGAGGAAGGAACGTCATTTAAGAAAATACTTACACAAGATTAGGCTGTAGGCAGAGAAGCCTGTATGACATTTTCTTAATTAGTGATTGATGGGGGAGGGTCCAGCTCATTATGGGTGGTGCCATCCCTGGGCTGGTGGTCCTGGCTGTGAAAACAGCCACATGGAGCAAGCCAGTAAGCAGCACCCTTCTATGGCCTCTGCTTCAACTCCTGCCTCCTGGTTCCTGCCCTGTTGGAGTTCTCACCTTAACTTCCCTCAATGAACTGTGATTCAGGATATGTAAACCAAATAAACCCTTTCTTCCCCAGGTTGCCTTTGGTCATGTGTTTTATGATAACAATAGAAATGCTGAGAGATTGACTATTGTGAATAGTGCAGTAATAGACATGGACGTGTAAGAAATACTATAGATTTCTCACTTAGATACCTTTGGGTGTATTCTCAGGACAAGTACATCTGAATCATGTGATAGTTCTATTTTCTGTGCCACCCCCCTACCCCAGGAAACTTCATATGGATTTGTACATTGGCTAGGCTAATTTACACTCCCATCAGCAGCAAATAAAGGGGGTTCCCTTTCCCTAAATCCATGCCACTATTTGTTGTTATTTGTTTTTTTTTAATGATAGACATTCTGACTAGGGTGAAATGGAACATCAATGTACCTTGGATTTGCATTTCCCTCATGTCTAAGTATGCTGAACACTTTATCATGTTTATTGGCCGTTCCCATGTCATCTTTTGAGAACTGTCAGTTTAATTCACTTTTCCATTGGGTTGGATTGTTTGCCAGTGTTTTGAGTTCTTTATCTGTGCTAGATGTAAATCATCTGTCAGATGTACAGTCAGCCAAGGTTTTTTCCTGTGCTGTGGGCTGTCTCTTCGCTTGATTAATTGCTTCTTTGCTGGGTAGAAGCTTTTTAATCTTATGAAATCCCATTTGTCAATTCTTAAGTTTTTTCCCTGAGATAATTGAGTAATTTTTAGAAAGTCTTTGCTTTCCTCTGGAACTCATGTGATGTGAAAACCAAGGTGGGGGGGTGCTTTCTGGGGTATGGGAGAAACGAGGTAAAATGGGGCAGGGGAAAAAGGCAATGGTAGTGGGGTATGTGAACAAATTAGAAGAAAGTGTAGTAACTCATATTTACTAAGATGACAATAAAATCCATTACTTTATATGCTAAGCTAATAATTAATTAAAAAGCTGCAGAATAATAAATAGGCAAAGAGAAAAAAGAAAGAATAGAATATCTTTACCCATGTCTTTATCTTAAAATGCTTTTCCTATGTAGCAAGTTCAGATTTTAAGATCTTATAATTATATTTTTGATGTATTTTAATTTTTTTCTTTGTACAGGATAGAGATTAGCACATACCCTCATTCACTTTGAAGTAGATATCCAGTTTTCCATTACTATTTATTGAAGAAATTATCTTTTCTCCATTAGTTTTGGCACCTCTCTCAATAATCAGGTGGTTCTAGAAGTGGCTTTATTTTGTGGTCCTTTTTTGTATTCGATTGGTCACCGAGGCTGTTTTTGTGCCATTGTGATGGTTTGTTACTATGGCTCTGTAGTATAGGTTGGTATCAGGTACTATTATACTTCCATCATCATCATCATCATCATCATCATCATCATCATCATCGTTGTTATTATTACTATGTTGCTTGGGTTTTCCCTTTATATTCAAAACTAATATTTATGAATTTTAGGATCTTTTTTATTTGATACAATTTATTAAAATTTTGATGACAATTCTATTGCATCTATAAATAATTTTTATGAATATAGTCATTTTCATGATATAAAATTGGCTAATCTACGAGGGTGGAAGATTCGCATCCTGGTATCTTCTCTATTTTTTCTATAATGTTTAATGGAGGGATCTTTTACTTCCTTGATTAGTCTCATCCTGGGTATTTTACTTTTTAACCAATTAATTGAGAATGGAATTTGCCCATCTAATTTCTTTCTTAACATGTTTATTATTGTTAAAAGAAAAGTTAATGACTTTTATGTGTTGATTGTTTTTTAAATCAGTGAAAAGAGTTTAATGGCAGCGTCTTGAGGGTCCCTTACATGTAGGACAATGTCATCTGAATATAGAGATAATGTCATTTTTCTTACCCCTTCTATTCACCTTATTTCTTTTACTCATTTTATTGCTTCAGACAAGGCGTCAGACATTATTCTAAGAACAGAATGAAATGGGTCAGTGAGAGCCCTCAGGGGGTAAAGACATTATCCTGCACTCCTGTCCTTCTGAGTTCAGTCCCTGGAGCCTCCATGTTGGAAGGAGAAAACTCATTCCCTCATGTTATCCTCTGAACACAACATGAACACCATAGAGGACAGATGAGGATCCATATACAAACACATAAATAAATATTTATTAAAAGATAAACTTAAAAATGGAAACAGAGGACACTCTTGTCTTTTTCATGATTTTAGTGTAAATGCTTTTCCTTTTTCTCATTTTTTGTAGAATATTAGTTATGAGTTTCTGTAACCTCTAATATATTAGAAATATATTCCTATTATCCTGGTATCTTCAGATATTTTATCATGAGAAGAGGTCAGAAATTGTCAATGGCCCTTTCTGCAGCTATTGAAATGACCTCACTATTTCTACCACTACAACTACTAACTTGTGTATGTTGAACCATCTTTTAAAAACAAAATCAGCCTTGCCATGATGAATAATATTTTAAATGGGATGTTGCATTTTATTCAAAATTATTTTACTAAAATATTCTGCAATTCTTTTCCTTAAGGAGATTTCTTACTGTTTTCTTTGTTTTCTCTCACCTAGTTTTGGTATCAGGTAGCCCCAGCCTCACACACTGTTTGGTACAATTCTTTCCCTTTCTATTTAATCCAGAGACCTTCTTTTAAAAAGCAGTTGAACTCTTTAAAGTCTTGGAGGTCTTGCAGAGTTCAACTGTGAATTCACCTGGCTGGTTTTTGTTTGTTTGGTTTTTGTTGTTGTTGTTGTTGTTGTTGTTTTGACAGAGTCCCACTGTGTAGTTCTGGCTGGCCTGGGACTCACTATATAGGTAGGCCTCAGATTCACAGAGACCTACCTGCCTTTGTCTTCTAGTTCCTGTACCATACCTGATCCCTGAACTTTTTTTTTTTTTGGTTAGGAGACTATTAGTGCACTAATCTCATAGCTTGTATGAGTCTGTGTAAGTTTTTCGTAACCTTTTGCTTTAATTTTGGTAGATTATAAAGATTTTCAAATTTAACCATTTCTCACAGACTTTCTAATGTATTTTCAAAAACTTGTCTGAAGGATGCTCTGGACTTTGTTGCTATCTGTTGTTACAGCTCCCTTTTGTCTCTAATTATATTAATTTCATTTCCTCCTTTTTATGGTTTTAGTTTGATTAAGGATCTTTCAATCTTCTTAGCCTTTCAAACACAGACCATCTTCTTTGTTGCTTTAGGCTATTTTATGGTTTCTATTTCATTGATTTCTCTCCTGATCTTTATTATTATTTTTTTCATCTGTTTGTTTGGATTTGTTGTGTTGCTATTTCCCTGAAATCTAGAAGTATATTTTTATGTCATTTATTTTAGATGTCTCATGCTTTTTTTTCTAAGCATTTATACATAACTTCTTTCTTAAAACAGTTTGGATTTGGCTGGAAAGATTAAGAGCAGCTACCGCTGTTCAGAGGACCCGGGTTTGATTTGCAACAGCTATGTTTAGGAGTTCACAGTTGCTTGTAACTCTGTCTCCAGAAAATCCTGTGGGGCAGGCCTTCAGTTCTGTCAGAGAGTGGTTGGTCACATGCATAACATTTGTGCCGTCACTGCAACCATGTGCATAGCTTGCAGCTCTGGTCATTACTAAGGTTCACAGAATTTACAACTAGATAAGACTGCTTGCTGAGTTGATAACTTTCCCCTACTCTACCCAGAAGCCTTAATATAATTTATGATATGATGGAAGCTAGGCACCAGGGAGGAAGCTTCATGGTTAATCACAACGTAAGTTTCTTTGTATCTTATTACCAAAATGTGTTGTGCCTTCAGCAATAGGGTTTACCATCAAGTCTTTTTCCAATTATAGTTATAAATTTTCCTTTTAGGACTGTGTTAATTGAATATATTTTCTATGACTTTAGCTTGTACCTTTCCTCTTTCTTAGTTGTTGTAATGGGGTCCTATAGATCTCATATGTTCTACATGTATTTTTTTGTTATTGTGTCTTTATTATTATCTAAATGTTCTAACTCATCTCTTCTGTCTTAAGACCTGATGTATTTTCCACTTGATCCATTCTATTGGATAGATATTCTACTGAAAAGTTTTAATGAATTTTCATTTCAAAAATCTCAATTTAATTATTTTTCAGTATTTCTGTTTATTGGATTTGTCTTCTATATACTACATTGTTTTTATTTCATTCACCTGGTTATTTTCATTCTTTTTCAATTATTCAGGAGTTTGTATCCTCTTTTATTTTGTTGAGCATTTTTATAGTCATTCTTTTAAATTGTTTAGATTTTCATATTTAGTCTTAGGGGAACTTATATCTCTGCATTTGGTAATTTTGGGACAAGTTATAATGTTTGATGTCCATTTTTTTTAGTTAGAATATGGAATTTCATTTGTATATGGAATTATATCACCACTTGTATTTTTAAAACAATGTTATCCATATCCTCTCAGTTGAAGTATTTGCTACGTTCAAGTATGATTAGGTTATAGAAGTGTTGAGAAAGTTTATATTCATTGAACTGGAGGTGTAACTCATTAGCTAAACCTTCATCCCCTTAATGCATTGGGCAGGATTCCCAGTACCATTCCAAGTGCAGATTACTAACTATCTAACTATAGAAGCAAATACAACTGATCTATCTATCTATCTATCTATCTATCTATCTATCTATCTATCTACCTATCTTCTATACTATCTATCTGTCATCTATTTGTCTATCTATCATCTATGTATCTTCATCATCACATGACATTGTCTATCTTTATATATATTTTTCTATCTATAGATATTCTTACTATGAAAATATAGTAACAGTTAGTTATAAACAACCAACCTCTCAATCTTTCAACCTAATTAACTTTGGGAGAGTTTAGTAACAAACACAGTACTATGTACACTAATATATTAGTTACTTTTAGAAACTAAAGTTACTTTTAGAACACTAGAGTAAGTAAGAGAAACAATAGCGTGAAGAAGGGGGAGGAGGAGAGGAAAGAAGTAGAATAAGGAGGAGGAGGAGAAGAGGAAGAAAAAGAAGAAAAAAGGAGGAGGAGGAGGAGAAGAAGAAGAGAGCTGACAATTCCACATAAAAGCAGAAGTTTAGAAGAAAGAGGAGAAAGAAAGGTCTCTGTTAATCTGAAACAATCATAGCAACAGGAAGGCAAAGTGGGGAGACTTCCAACCCCCAACCTCAGACAAAGAGTGAGATCCAGGACAAGCACCAAAACTACACAGAGAAACCCTGTTTTGAACCCCTCCCCCCAAAAAATCAAGCAAAAATAGATTTGTGTTAAAATTGTATATTTGAGAAAGAAGCAAAAGGCAAGAGTCAGAGTAAGGAACACCCCAAAGCAGGGATTATCATTGGGTAGAGATTATCATTGGTTGTGATCAGTGGCTGAGTCCTGATCCTGAAAAGTAAATTGTATTACCTCTCCTTGGCAGCCTATTTTTTATTTACTCAGATAAAGGAAGAATCAACAGGCACACATAACAATTTTTATAGGCTCATAGGTGACTGAAAGGCAGCTAGACTCATCTTAACGTTTACTCAGGCATTGTTGACAATGCATAAAATTGTATCACGTGAGTTCCCTGAACAGCTATACCACAGAAATGTCTCTCCTCCCTTAGCAATTGTTTATAGCTTATATACCCTTATACAGGGGTTCTATGCATCTTAACTTTCCTGAGCCTTGTGAATCTTCTCTCTTGTAAGTTTCATGAGTGTTGTTTGCCACCTTCTTCCCTCTAAAAAAGTTACAATGTAGAGGAGACAAATACGCAGTAGGAGATAATGTTGACAGAGATGCTGGTACCTAGCACAGAGGAATTATGAAAGAAATATGAATAATGTCTCCATAGCTCACCATAACCAACCACCTATTCTTATGCTTCCAAACCCTATCATTTGCCAAACCTGAAGTAGCAAGATTGAGATATGTGCATAGCACTAATTTTACATCCAATCTAATGTTATTCACTGTCCTTAGAATTCTTTAGTAACCACACATACAACAAAATATTCAGTTGTAATTGGATCGTATTGTATTGGTTTCAAATTTGTAGGCTTAAGCTTATTAAGGACAACTTGTGCTAAAAAAAAAAACAAAAAAAAAACAAAACAAAAAAAACAAAAAAAAAAAAAAAAAAAAAGGACAACTTGTTTGCCTCTCTCTCTATTTTGTGGTGGGATTTACATCTATGTTATCACTAAAAACTTTTGTTAAATGGAAAAATGATGCAATTAATGAAGGAATATAAAAGTTTATTTTGATTCACCAAATTTGCCAGTCTTTTCTCACCTAAATGCAGACTAAACAATGTTTTAAATAAATCTTTCTTTCAAGCAAGGTTATAGGCTACCTACATGAAGACTATATATGTTACTCTATACATTCTATGTATTATATATGTAAGTATGTAAATATCATATTCCAGTTACACTTCATAGTTTACTTCATTTCTATACACATATAATAACATTCTAAAAGCATGTTCTTCATTTTTCCTCAAAGCCCTTATCAAAATGACCTAAGATCCATTCATTCTACCTACACAATAACTTTTGAATCTGTCTCTTTCACTCTAATCCAAATTATCTCATTAATCCTGATTTTAATAACTTGTTCCTAAATTGTATAAATTATCACCTTTTTGGTCCCTAGTCAACCACATTATCTAAGTTATCTTTTGTGAATTTTCCATATGGCACTTTCAAATCTCCAAACTTTATTAAACCATTCCTTTGTTTAATAGTCACAATGAGTTTCCATACTTTCATAACAATGTTGCAATTATTTCATATTGAAAACACAAAGCTTGCTATTTTTAAATTTTTCTCCTATTTTCTCCCCACTCTGAATATAGTTCTTTCAGGCAATATAAGCTTCTTTCTTTCTTGACTACTTTTGTGGGTACTGTTGCTTCTACCTAAAATAAAAAATAATAATAAAATATGAGCTGAGTGTGGTGGTGCTTGCTTTTAATCTTAGTGCTTGGGAGGCTAAGGTAAGTAGATCTCTATGAGTTTGAGAACAGCCTGATCTATGTAGGGAGTTCTAATCCAGTCAGTGCTATATAGTGAGACCCTGTCTCTAAAATACAACTTCTCACTTATTGTCGCATACATGAGGTAATGCACATGATTCAAATTCCTGGCAGACCTACAGATCTTTGTTAGTAGCCAGAAGAGAGACCTGAGGGAATATTCACAGATTGAGCCACTCCATCTATACCAAATCATACTTCAACTCATCAGCATTAACTTTTTATGTGCTTTGTGTATTACGGTATTTGTAGGATTTCACTTAAGTGTTCTTCAGACTTCAGTAAAAAAGTTTAATACCACTGAGATCACTTGACCCCCCCAGTACACCTCCACCCCAGCTTCTGATCTTCTGTTTTCTCATTGCATAATGCAAAACTAAGCCATAACTGTCTTTGGAGAATTTCTGATTCATATGCATTTGAACACTGAAGAGTCAGGAAGAATATATTAGTAATTGTGTTATACATGGAAGCGTGTTTTACTGATCAAGACAGAAAGCAACTCTGTAATAGAGAATAGACTATGAACTTGGGAAGATCTGTGGATGAGCTTCAGAGAGTCAGTTAAGCATCTAGAATAAAATAGAAATTTGAAGTTTTGCACATTTATCTTGGATAAGAATCTATAAATTTATTAAGATCTAAAAATTCTGAGATTACTCAAAATGTTTAAAAGCTAATATTTGATAGAGAAAAGTAAAATGTAAATGGCAAAAGGACTTTGTTTCCTTTTAAAAATACAAAAAACTATGTAAGTTCTATATAATAAAAATTCTATGAAAACAAAAAAACAAACAAAAACCCCAGCACAACATTGCCCTTTATAAAACTCTCACATTCTAATTGATTTCACCCAACAATTTGTCATTTCTTTTATCTCATTTTACTCAGAGTTGGTTTATATAGAAAAGGAATTTTATCTCCTGGTTGAAATACTTGAACCTGCACTTTATGGCATCACCTCTCTGTACTCTGAGGGTGAGTCCCATGAGCCCATGCCCATAAAAATTCACAGCAAAAAGCCCTCATATGAAATGAAGTAATGTTTGTTTATGGAATGCATACCTCCTGCCTGCTTATTTTGAAGCCATTTCTAGGTTACTTATGATGGATATTATAAAGCTCTGTGTAAACAATTGTTATACTATATGGCAATGGAAATATCAACAAAAAAGGTCTGTACCTGTTGAGAACAGCTGTAAATAAAAATTTAATTCTGATCTTTAGTTGTTCATATCTTTGGTTCTACCACATTTGGATATGGAGGGTTAATTCACATGTACAAGTTACTTCAGTAGATGGTTGGGATTTCCCTTGTAAAGCAGTTCTGAAGAAATTGGAATAGAGGTCTTGTTTGAACACTAACAATATGGGCAAATGCAAACTCATCTGCATACTTGTAATGAGTAAGACATGCATCCTGAATCTATAGTTAAGTTTTCTCCCATCCTGATCTATAGTTAAGCCTTTGGGTTGTAGAATTAAGGACAAGAGTAAAATTAATATGAGTGTAATAGTCAACAAAGGTATAAAATGAAATACAACATGAAATACACTAATGGCATATTTTTAGGAGAATGGACTTACTCATTAAATATTGGGAATTGCTTACTAAATTGGAATCATACTATTTTAGAAAATCGTAATATAAATCTAAAAGTTGAGTAGAATATGATTAAGAAAGCAATTTTAACAAAAAGCAATGGTTTACAAAGCAGCAAAAGAAAAATGAGTTAATTAGACTATATGACTCATGATATACAAATTCAATGATTTTTATGCAAAATATTTCTAATGATAATATATTTTTTAATTGATTCATTGCAAAAGGTAAAACTGAGGCCATAGTCAGTGAGTTGGCTCAGTAGGTAAAGGCACTTGCTGTTCAAGCCTGACAATCTGAATTCAACCTATGGATACTTTGTAAAGGTGGAGGGAGAGAATGAACTCCATAAGGTAGTCCTTTTAACTTTTCACACACATCATGTGTGCATGTGCAAACATACACAAATACACACAAACTATTAAAAAATAATGATGATGATGATGATGATAATAATAATAATGAAAAATTTAAATTCCTGAAGCCAGAAACTCTAGGTTTATCTACACATATGAGTTTATCAGTTTATTGGTCCTTTGGGGACCATATCCTGTTTATAGTTATTCTGCTTATGTCTAATCTTTCTTTTATGAATATTTATTTACATGTATGTATCAGATATTTTTACCACATGTCAGAAACTGTATTTGAAAGGAGTTCTATTGTCATCATGGCTTTCTTTAATCAATCCACTGAATTATTTCATTGATCCAGTCACTAATATAACACAGATCCCACTACTAATCGAAACTGTGCAGTAAATATTTCTTTTTTTAATATTTAGCTGACTGAGAAATCATTATTTCTATATTAGAAAGATATAATATGAAATGGGCACATACTGGCTTCTTTGACATTGTAACATATAATGACAATAATAATGTTGCTAGGAACTGAGCACTATATTTAGAATGTTTGGCTTCAAATAGAGGATTATGGGGATTTAAAATATAAGCAGCAAGTACCACAGTATCTGCATCTTTCACTCCCAATAAGGAGAAGCTGAGGACATCCCAAATAGAGCTTAAGATGTTGCAGCTGTTTGGAGGCTAACCCAATAAAAGCTTTTCAGTGCTTAATGCAGCAAGCTTAAGAAGGTTAATGTGATATTTCTCATTTGTCACTGTTTCCCTAAGTGTTATGTAGCCCCTACTCTAACTGCTGCCTGAGGCAGCTTAAGGAATAGACAACTCATTAGGCTAAAACCTTGCTATTGAGGTCACCATGTAAACACCTAATGATGTGGAAACACACTGGGGGTTCATTGACTGAACACATTTAGATGAGTTCTACAGAACTGTTCGATTGGTGGTAGGGGAATTACATCAATGATGCTTCAAGGAAACTGGATGCTGAAGCCTTCTTCTTTTCAAAGATGATCATAATCAATTTCTAATTTTCTGAGTTAAAATAGAGATCACAGAACATGTAAATGCCCACATCTGACTGACAGAAGTTTGAACTATAAACATCTTTTGGTCAGGGAAGTGGCTTTCATTTATTCTTTAATGAACACGAGGTAAGTACTTATTGAAGTTTCATTTCTGCCATAGTCATGAATATCCTTCCAATGAATATGCATTTCAAATCTGAGTCATTAGGAACATTTATTCTATTTTTATTATATTTATATTTAATGCCCCCTTATTTAGCATACTCTGCAAATATTAATGCAAATTACTTAAATCTCCTTATTGTATCTTTCTAAGTCCTTGCTCTCAGGTTATTTTTATCCCCATAACACATTTGTTTTATTTGAATTCAGAAACCAGTACATTTTCTTCCTTCCTCTATCTATTTCATATTTCTTCTTTATATCATTAGATTTATTGATGGCCCACCTGACAAATTGCAGCAGATACTGTTCAACTAGCTTAAATGAGATGACCTTTAACTCTAATTCAATATTTTACAACTCAGTGCTCATAATTTGAAAATATCCTATAACTGTATCTTTAAAGTCACACAAATTTCTGAAATAGTTTTACATGCTAGCTAGCCCATGTAGATAACATGATCTCAGAGACATCAAATTATATGTACCAAGATTATTTATTAATACATTATTTCTTTTATACTTCCTTCATTTATATTATTATTCACTTTCTTTGTGTTTTTTCTTCACTAATAGTTTTGTATCTTATTTTAACAGCCCTCTTAAGTTGATAGTATCATACTATACATTCTAAGATAAGGAAATAGAGGGTGAAACATTTAAAATGTTTAAAATTCTTTTCCTGGGTTAGAAGTGTACACTACAAAAAAAAAAAAAAAAAAAAAAAAAAATAAAGCCGGGCGGTGGTGGCGCACGCCTTTAATCCCAGCACTCGGGAGGCAGAGGCAGGCGGATCTCTGTGAGTTCGAGGCCAGCCTGGACTACCTAGTGAGTCCCAGGAAAGGCGCAAAGCTACACAGAGAAACCCTGTCTCGGAAAACCAAAAAAAAAAAAAAAAAGAAGTGTACACTAAAGCAACATTTCAGTTCTAGGTTTGGCTACCCCGTACTACCTTACAGAACAGTCCAGAGATCCAATTAGGCTATGTCTCATGACCTTAGAACATATGCATTTGGTTACTTTTTTTTTTTTTTTTTTTTTTTTTTTGGTTTTTCGAGACAGGGTTTCTCTGTGTAGCTTTGCGCTTTTTCCTGGAACTCACTTGGTAGCTCAGGCTGGCCTCGAACTCACAGAGATCCACCTGGCTCTGCCTCCCCAGTGCTGGGATTAAAGGCATGCGCCACCAACGCCCGGCTGGTTACTTTTTTTGTTGCTGTGACCAGATATCTGACAAGAAGTAATTTAATGGAATAAGTGATGTGCAGTCCACCTAGAGAAGGACAATTCATTGTGGTGATAAAGAGACAGTAGTAGTAAGGAAGACATTAAGGCAGGGACACCCAAGAAGCAAAGAATGAACAAGAGACATGTCGGGACTATCAAACGCCAGGGCCAACCCCAGTGCTTCATTTCCTCCAGCAAGGTTTCAACTCCTATAGGTTCCACAGTTTTCCAGAACAGCCTGACCAGCTGGGGACCAAGCATTCAAACACATGAACATAAGGGGAACATTTCATCTTCAAACCACATTATTCTATCCTTGGCCTTAAAAGACCCATGGCTGTTTCAGGATGCAAAATTGCACTTGTTCCAATTTCCACAGTCCCCATTTTCTTTAATAGCTCCATTATCATTTTAAAAAGACACTGTTGACAATGTTTCTATGTAGAGAAACAAGAAGCAAAAAAGGATAGACAAGTCAATATACCAAAGAACATAGATGCAAAAATCCTCAAGAAAATGCTTAGAAACTAAATATGAACATATATCAAAATGATCATCCATACAAGAAAGTTGGCTTTATCCTGGATATGTAGGATTCAATAAAATAAAGTCAATAAATGTAGTAAATCAAATAGCTAGACTTAAATATAATAATCAAGCTATCATCTCAATAGAAGTAGAAAAAGACTGACAAAATACATGTCTTCATGCAAAAGTCCTAGAAAGACGAGGAGTGGAGGGAACATATATAAACCTAATAATTCAATTCCATTTATTTATGTGTCTGTTTTATGCCAATATCATGCTGTTTTAATTACTATAACTCTGTAGTACAACTTGAAATTGGGAATGATTGTGTCTCTCATAGTTCTTTTATTGTGGATTGTTATAGTTATCTTGGGTATTTTACATTTCTATATAAAACTAAAGATTGTCCTTTCAAGATGTATGAAGAATCATGTTGGGATTTTGACAGGGATTGCATTGAATTTACGTTACTTTCATTAGGTTGATCATTTTTACTATGTTAATCCTACTGATCCATTAGCATGAGAGATCTTTCCATTTTTTTGACTTTTTTATTTTTTTTATTTTATTTTACAATACTATTCAGTTCTACATAACAGCCACAGATTCCCTTGCTCTCCCCCTTCCTGCCCCCCTCCCCTTCCTCCCAGCCCACCCCCATTCCCACCACCTCCACATCAAGGCCTCCCCTGAGGACTGAGATCGACCTGATAGACTCAGATCTTTCCATTTTTTTTGATATCTTCTTCAGTTTCTTTTTTCAAAGATTTGAAGTTTTTGTTATACAAGTCTTATACTTGCTTGGTCAGAGTTATCCCATGATATTTTATATTACTTGTTGCTATTGTGAAAGATGTTGTTTCCCTGATTTCTTTCTCAGTTCGTTTATTATTTGCATATGGGATGACTACTGATTTTTTTGTGAGCTAATCTTCTATCAAGCTACTTGGTGAAAGTATTTACTAGCTGTAGGAGTTTCCTGGTAGAATTTTTAGGTTCACTTCTGTATACTATGATATCATCTGCAAATAAAGATACTTTGACTTCTTTTCCAATTCGTATCCCCTTGATCTCCTTCAGTTGTTTTACTGCTATAGCTAAAACTTCAACTACTGTTTTGAATAGGTAGAAAGAGTGGATAACCTTGTCTTATTCCTGATTTTAGTTGAATTGCTTTAAGTTTCTCTCTATTTAAGTTGATGTTAACTACAGGCTTGCTGTAAAGTGCTTTTATTATATTGAGGTATGTCCCTTGTATCCTTAATCTCTCCAGGACTTTTATCATGAAGGGGTATAGAATGTTGTCAAAGGCCTTTTCTGCATCAAATGAGGTGACCATTTGGCTTTTGTTTCTTTTCTGGTCCAGTCTATTTGGTGTTCTGAAGGCTTCTTATACCTTGATAGGCATCTCCTTCTTTAGGTTAGGGAAATTTCTTCTATAATTTTACTGAAAATATTTTCTATGTTTTTGATCTGTGATTCTTCTTCCTCTATTCATATTATTCTTAGGTTTGGTTTTTTCATAATGGCCTAAATGTCCTGAATGTTTTGTGTCAGGAGTATTTTAGATTTAACATTTTTTTTTTGACTAATGTTTCTATTTCTTCAAGCTTGTCTTAAATTCCTCAGAGTCTCTCTTCTCTTGCATTCTGTTGGTAAGACTTGCTTCAGAGGCTTCTGTTCATGTTCTTAAATTTTTCAGTTCCAGATTTCTTTCAGTTTGGGTTTTCTTTATTGATTCTCTTTCCACTTTCAGATCTTAAACTATTTTAGTCATTTCCTTCCACTGTTTGTTTGTGTTTTCATAGATTTCTTTGAGAGGTTCATTCATTTCTTCTTTAAGGACTTCTATCTTATTCATAAAGGCTATTTTAGACACATTGACCTGGAAGTTATTTATTGCATTTTTATGCTGGCATCTAGGCATCTGGGTTTGGGAAGGTAGTAAATCCAGGCTAGTACCTGGTATTTTCTTTATTGGGTGCATGTTTGTTCCTTGGTTTCTGGTGCCCTCTTTGGTTCTTAGCATAGTGTGGTGACTGTGTGATGCTTAATAGGAAATCCTTCTTGGATCCTCATATGGGTGTCCACTGGGGGTTCTGGGGAAAATGTGTTGCTAGGTATTAGGAAATGACACTTATCAATGGAGATGGAATGGGGAGGATTAAAGCATTCACAGGAGGTAGGAAAGCAGGGTTTTCTGCTAGGATCTGTCTAGACCCCCAGGAATGGTGGCAAGGAGTGAAGAGAGGCCACAATAGGTAGTCATCTACAGAGATGGGGATAGGACTGGGTATTAGATATGGAGGGAAAGAGAGATAGTGAAGATCTGAAGCTTACCTACACCCTTTACTGGTCCACTTGGTTCTCTGGCAGCTTAGTTGGAGGGTTCCTAGAGAAAGCCTGCTGGAGTTGGTGTCTGGGATAACAGGATGAGATGGGAGAAAAATTGGAGATCTGTGTGATTCCTGAAGATTGGGACAGAGAGGAGGGGGAGACCACAGCAGGTGGCCTGGTACAGAAATGGGGTTGAGACTGGAGGCCTGGATTTGGAGGTATGGAGGGAGAAGCAATGATGTGCAGTTAGACTGTGGGTTTAACCAGGACATTGTATGATACAAATTAATTCTCACACTTCCACTCTTGACCATTTTATACATATCTTTATGGCTATAACATAGAAGCAGACATACTTGCACACACACATATAGATATTACGAGGATATCAAGAAAGTAGTTCAAAGGTTGTGTTGCTAAGATGACAGAGCAACTGGAAGAAAAGGCAGGCACTTATTCTTGAAAACTGTAATTTCTCCAATTTTTTAAAATTCCACTCTCTTCTAAATTAACATTAAACACATCTCTCTCTCTCTCTCTCCCTCTCTCTCTCTCTCTCTCTCTCAATAATACTGACATTCCATGAAGTTTTACTCTATGCTGTTTTTGTCTTTCTGCTGTGAAACTTTAAAGGGCCACACAAGTTTGCGACATATAAAGTTTGTCTCACTGCCTAAGACGTTGTCACTCTTTGGAAAACATACACCTTGGCATTAAAAGATGTGTTTATGTTTAATGTCACTATTTCCTCATACTCTGCTTAATAATCATGAATACTATCTTATTCACTGTCAAATTTGGCATATTTAAATGTCTGGTGCATTTGACTGAATTCACATGCTTCTTGTCAAACATTATTAAAATTACTACTACTATTACTACTATATTTACATTATAGCAATGTGTACCAGTGAGTGCATTAAAATCTTCAATTTCCTGGGAGTATAGGAGGGACATTACACCCAACTTCTTTTTTTTTTTTTAAAGATTTATTTGTTTGTTATGTATACAGTATTCTGCCTGCATGTGTCCCTGCAGGCCAGAAGAGGGCACCAGATCTCATTACAGATGGTCGTGAGCCACCATGTGGTTGCTGGGAATTGAACTCAGGACCTTGGGAAGAGCAGTCAGTGCTCTTAACCACTAAGCCATCTCTCCAGCCCATACACCCAACTTCTTAAACACTACAAATTACTGTTGTTAACTACTGACAGGAAGGCACAATTTGAAGGACTTCTAAAAAATGTTGATTGCCTTTATCTGTCTATAATATGTTACAACTGAGATATATAATAAGTATAAAAATAACCTCAACGCAAAAGCATAAACAACGGAATCATTCGAAATGTGTCTTTTGTACATGTTACCTGTGTTAGAACCCTTGGAATTGACTTAGGTGTGCAACATAGGGCGAGGGGAAGGGCATGAAAACATTTTCCTTCAATCGTTGTAATTGGTATTCTTAGAGTGAAGAGAAGAAAATAAAGGGGATGGGATACTTCGATTTGCTGCTTTTGTTTGGAATTGCCACAAATCACAAGTAACTATCGAGCAAATTGACATCTTCTTGGTTGACTTGTAACCTTTTCCTCCTCCATTCTTTCCAAAGCTTGTCAACAAACACATTTGAGTCAGGACATCCAAATGGTGCTTTCGTGCCAAGCTCTCATCCTGAAAATTGAATCTATTCTCAACCTGGCTCTGCTTTCACATTTTCCATCATTACTTTTCTTTCCCCTATCATAGATGTGTGTTTCTAGAGGTATCTTTCTCGTTATGTACCCTGGTCGTTTCCACTTGGTAATCTGCACTGTTTTCTGGCATTTTTGCAACCCCTCTGGAATTCTGTAGTCATCCACCAGGATCCTTTAAAGCTTTTTTCAACATTTTGTGTATTGATCTACCTCTGCCCTTCCTGCTAATGCCTTTTTCCCCTTCACCTGCTCCATATAGCTTGGCAATGATGTGCTAGAGACAGCACTGAATAAGCAAAAGTTCACTAAACCTTAACTGGGTTTGATACATTGTTTCTCAGCACTGGGGAGAGACTGGAGAACCAAGCAGGCAAAAGTTCCTATTAGGCAATGTTTTATATGCAAGAGGAATAAAAAGTAAAAGCATACGACTTACAATAATAAAACTCAAATATATATGTTGGAGAGAGGAATCCGTGAGGTTTGCTGTAAGGAATCAGGACACAGCACTGAACTTTGCTTTTGAACTGCTGAGCCAGCCAACAGCGATCAATAAACTGAGGTTTAAAACTTGATTTGTAGAACTGGAATCTACATTTAATAAAATTTTGTCCACAAATAAAATATTCTCATTTAAAAATAAATATATATTTTAAAATCACAGGTTCATGTCATGGGCCACATGAATAACCATTACAGTTTTAGAAAGGTCAAAAAATGATGGAGTGAAATGTAGTATTCAAATAAAATATAGAATGCAGACATGTATATTTTTCTTGGATTAATTTGAGAAATGAAACGTGCTGTTTATTTTTCTAGAAATGTGCTATTTATTTTTCTAAATAATCCTATTTGTCTGTCTCAAGCATAATTCTCACAGATACTGCAACTAGAATTTATGTGAGCAAAAGTATCTCATAACCCCTTTGATGGTTTGTGCTCAAGACATAATACCTATGTGTGTTATACATGCTTGAAAAGTTATTCAAAGACATCTCTATAGCTGAGCCTGAGTAGAAAGAATTAGTGGAATATGGTTCTTGAAAGCTTCTTTAGCTTATAGTATGTTGAGACACTGGGTCCTGAAAGGACCAGAGGGTTGTCATGCCAGACCTTGTCATTATCTTCTCATAAACCTTTGGTGACCCTAGGACATAGCTTGCATCAGAGTTCCCCCACATATAACAAATGTATGAGCATCTTCACTTCCTTGCTTTTAAATGAGTAGAAAATTGTCCTCCTTTTTTGACTTCAACATGCATTCCCTCCCCCAGGTCCAATTCTTGCCTTCTCTGACTAGTTTAGACATGCCTTTGGTAATTTTGTTCTAGCAACTGCTCAGGAAATAGATAGGGTGTTTTCTCTTCGTGACATTGTGCAGTTGAGTGACCAAGCTAAGTTATACAGAACTTTAATAACTTAAGCAGGGTTGGGATTTAAAAAAAAAACAAAACCTGCGCTCTTGATGAATATTTATAATTATATCCAATTTTTAAAGAAATAACTTTTGCTAAGTCCAAGCAACAGTATATTGAAAGACAATCTATTACAGCTGAGAAGAGTTTGTCATATAAATATTAGGCTTCTTTAACATTTGAAAACCAATAAAGACAGGTCACAGTATTAGTGCAGTAAAGAGAGAGCCAATGATTATCCCACTGATACAGTAAAAGCCTTTGATGATGTCTCCTGTCTGCTCCTGATGAGAATTCTCAACACATTAGTAATAAAAGTAAACTTCTGCCATGTGGTGGTGGCGCACGCCTTTAATCCCAGCACTCGGGAGGCAGAGCCAGGCAGATCTCTGAGTTCGAGGCCAGCCTGGTCTACAGAGCGAGATCCAGGGCAGGCACCAAAACTACACAGAGAAACCTTGTCTTGAAAAAACAGGTGTGTGTGGGGGAGATACCATGATAGATGAGGACACCATGGGAAATGGAAGAGGCAGGGTGCTGGGGAGGCTCTCAGGAACCCACAAGGATGACACCACCTTGGACTGCTGGCAGTGGTCCAGAGGGTGCCTGGACTGGTCTACTCTGGTGAGCGGTCTAGCAAATACCTAACTATCATCATAGAGCCTATGTTCAGTGAATGATGGAGACAGATGCAGAGATCCACAGCCAGGCCCCAGGCTGAACTCCGGGAATACAATCAATGAGAGAGAGAAGGGAATTCTGCAGGCTGGGAATGTCGAGATCATGAGGGGAAGAAGTGCAGAGATGACTGACCACACTATTGGAGGCCCATGAACTATAAACTAGTGACTGTGAAGCCCCCAGGGAACTGGACTAGGCCCTCTGGATATGGAAGACGGTTGTTTGGCTCGAACTGTTTGGGGAGTACCCAGGCAGGGGGATTGGGATCCATCCCTGGTGCATGGGCAGGCTTTTGGGAATCTGGTGCCTGTGGTATGGCGCCTTGCGCAGCCTTGGTACAGTGGGAAGGGGCTTGGACCTGCCTAGGCTCAGTGTGCCAGGCTCTGCTGACTCCCCATTGGAGACCTTGATTTGGAGGATGTGGGGATGTGGGGTGGCTTGGGAGGGAGGGCTGGGAGATGGGAGGAGAGAGGAGGTGGGATCTGTGGGTGGTATGTAGAGTATGTAATAAAGAAAAATGAAAAAAAAATAAACAGAACTTCCTCAACCTGGTAAATGATATCTGTGAACACCTATAGCTGACATCATATCTATGTTGAATTCTAAATACTTTTTGCCAAGATCAGAAATAAGATGGGGCTGTCTATTCTTGAGCAGTTCTATTGCTTATTGTACTGGAACATCTAGCTCATGTAATGGTGTGTTAAAAAGAAGCAAAGTGCTTCCGGATTGGGAAGAAGACAGCAAATAGATCTTGCATTAATACCTACTAGAACCATTAACTGTAAAATTTGGCATTCATAGTTAATCAAGAGAAAAGATGCAATGCATATGATACATGTGAAAACATTGGTCCATGTACTCACAGCACACCCATTTGTTATAGTCCCAAACTGGAAACAATCCAAAAACCTAAATTCTCATCAAGAGAATGAATAAGTAAATTGTAGCATATCTGTACAATAGAATACTATTCAACAGTTAAAAACTGAGTTATTTCTACACACAATAGCATAGGTGAATATCAGGATGATGCTAAGTGAAAAATAAAAAAAATCATACTATTATGAATAAAATTTTATAAAGGTCAAGAAAACACAAAATAGTCTCATGTCATTTGGAAAGAGGACTTGGAATGGGAAGAAGGAAAAATTTACAAAGGATTACAAAGAGACCTTGAGAGGTGATGGTGGCCATGGCATGTTCATTATCCTAATGGGGTGAAGATCTAACAGGTATGTGCACACACAACAATTAACTACACATTCCCAATGTGTAAAATTTATGAGACAATCACTAGTATATCTCAGTACAATTGTTTCATGTATTCATAGGCCTGGGGTGATGGTTCAGTGGCTAAGTGCCTGAGTTTGGAAACTCAGAACCCGTGTGAAATGCAGATATGGCTGCACATGCCTATAATTTTCTTGTTAGGAGGTGGAGATGGGAGGATCCTAAGGGTTCACTGGATAACCAATCTGACCAGTCAGTGAGCTCTAGGTTCACTGAGAGATCCTGTATTTTTTTTTTTTTAAAGTGGGGAAATGAAAAAGAAGAGACCGGTGTCTACTTCTGGCCTCTTTACAAACACAGGCAAGGGTATCCTTTCCACTTCTGCCTCCCATATGCACACAAAATGTCATGTCTATTGAGTTACTCTTAGTATGAATCAACAGTAAATATCACTCATTAGAGCTGGTGACTTGTTACACTCTGTGCTGTGTGACATTCTGTTACATCTGTGTATGTCAATGTCATTTAAATCACTTAAATTTACCAAATGCAACAAATAAACAAAAAGACATTTCTATCATATCCATATTTGCTTATACCACGTTTCTCCCGTTATGTCCTAACATGAACAGTGAAATGATAAAATGAGCAAGTATGCATCAAGGGTTTATTTTTTAAGGAGTATTGATGTCAGCTTAAATGAGCAATGATGCTAGACACTCCTGAGCCATCACTTAGTTTGACACTTTAGAGAGGCACAATAATCAGGAAACTAAAAATTCCCAGGTTAGTTCATTAAAATTCTATTTCATTGCAATATAATTTCTGATGATTCATTTTTGTGTACCACATGTCCCTTTAATATAAGAAACTTGTTTTTAAACTTTTCAAGGCACAGAATTATCTGGTTTAAAAAGTTTTAAAATTTAATCCCCTCCATACATGCTTATAATAAAACAAATTTGAGAATTTCCCATTGTAACTTATTTTGAAGAACAGGCATGTACATGATGAAATTCCCATAATCATCAGAAGAGTCTGTCTACATTTAAGAAATTGAAAATTCACTAGTTCACTTCTCCATTTTATACATGAAGAAGTGATGCCTTCAGTGGTATACATAATGTATATCCTGAGATCACAGAATAGAAATTGAAATCCAAGAACACTTAACTCCATTTTCTGTCTCTTGATGATTGAAGCAGAAAAAGAAGACAAATCCCAAAATGTAAGAAACAAATTTTCTGTGGCCCCGAGTTCCTCAAATTATTATTCAAAGAACTAGGCTATTTCATCAAATGCACTGGCTTTACTAATCTTTAATACGATGGGCTTCATGTACATTTCATTTGTTATAAGATGTCATGAATATTAACTAATTGACAGCTGCATGCTTTGACCCATGCCTGCAGCAAGCACCAGGTATGCTGGGAGCAGCACAATTCTGCAAAGAGTAAAAGGAGAGAGAGCTAATTAAGTCTTGGAGAACTCATCTGCGGAGACGGAGATTCCCCCTGGCATTTGTTAACACCAGGCAAAGGTCCCTAATTATAGCTGTGCTGTTCGTGGTGCTGGAGTGCTTAGGACCAAGTTGGTATGTTTTTCAAGGCTAGCAATTTTAACAGGAAATGTGAAACCATCAAGGACCTTGACAGGTGTCGTTTCATTATGAAGGAATTGCTTTCAACAAATCTAAAAGGAAATAATATACTTCCCCCATTAAATCAAATTAAGCAGTGAAATGCTTTCTTCAGCCCCTTCTTGTTAGCTGGTGAAGAAGGGCTCATAAGGTATGATTCCTGCTGTGAAGAATTGACCGTTCCGCTGGATGGGTCATGCTACCACAGATGAAGCATAAAAGATTACAAGTCCATGCATACTGCAGAGTGGAAGTGGTAACATTTTGTTCAATTCAGAGCATATTTATTGAGTCTTGTGCTTGATTCTGTGGGTGTAAATTGTTCTGAGGTCAAAAGTTTATAATCTTGTGATGTCAACTAATCCATGACATGCAGTTTTCCCAAAGCTAATCCTATGTCTGCCTTTAGAATCTGGCTAATCAGTACATGTTTTCTGAAAAGTGCTTGGAAAGATGATGTGCTTGTCCCTAGAATGTCCTAATGTCAAGATGAGACCCCTCAAATGTTATCCAAACGATTAATCTGGGTTCTTGAGAGGAGCCAAAAATCGCCAAATTCCTATTTATACTCTCTAAAATGTTGAACCTTGAACCTAAACTTGTATGATTTTGTTTGTCATACATGAGATTAGAACAGATTTTTTCTAATTTCTTTTATCCTTCTTCCCCCCCAATCTGTTTACCTTTATATTTCGTTTGACACACATATCTTTTTAATTGTGGGAAAATAGGTGAACATACTAGTTATTAAATTGTGGGGCAAAATAATCATGTTCTAAACTGCAATCCATAATATTCAAGTTATATCGCTTCATACGGATATGAATCTGTTTATATGCAGCACTTTTGTGAGAAGGGACAGGTAGCATTCAGGCGGTGATCAAAGCCTATGGAATACACACCTTGGATTTTGACCCCCATTAAAATGTTTAATTGGTTGTATGATGACTCTTGTCAAGCAATTTAATATTCCTCACTTCAGCATCTTCATGCTTTAAATAGGGTTAAGGTAACTGAAATATGATGAAGTAACTATTCATGAATCTGAAGCACAGACAACATAAAAGCTTTCTTTGTGTATCCTGAGGAAGACTGAGTCTTCAGATTCTAGCTCTGACTTAGAACTCAGTTTTATCTTAAATTAGGAATTCAAATAAGGTAGAACGGAATCAATGCCATGCTGAATTCTTGGCATTAATTTTATTTCAATCATATTGGCAAAATTGCAGTCTTCTGATACAATTTATCAACATGGCCTTAAAAATCTGTTCAGTTATTGTAAAATTCTTATACAGGAGTATTCATGCTGTGGGTTATAAATTAACTTTTTTAAGTTGGAAACTGCACACAAACCAACCCTTTCTCGAGATACAGTGTTGTTGTGTAATGAGACACGTGAGGGGGGAAGAGTAAAACATGAGTCCTGTGAAGGGAAAGATGAGAAAAATAGGGGACACTTTCACACAAAGTCTACACAAAGGGAAAAGGAGGGAGTGGGATAAACAACACTAAAAATGTTTGAAAAAAAATAGGGAGTAATTTTGTTTTGTATTTACTTAATTACATACACATGATGAGTTTTAATAAAATTTCACCAGTTGGGGGTGACAGTGTTCCCCTCCAAATTATAGACTATCTAATGAAAAACCTGATGTTAGATATAGTAGAATTCCCTTCAAGCTGTTGGTGTTGGAAATCCAGGAGATCCTTTTATAATGTAGACTATTGACAATTCCCTTGGGCTCCTCACAGAAATTGAAGGTAAGACCTGCTGCTGGAGACATCACACACTTTGGACCGAGAATTCAGAGGAATAAAGTTGGGACTGACCTGGAAGCCTCCTCCTCCTCCTCCTCCTCAAAGACTAGCTCCCATAGCACTGGAAAGAGCTACGCAAGCTGCCAAGTGAGAAAATCAATCAACACTCCTGTCCTGCTGTAACTCCTGTGAACAAAAACAATGACCAAAATGTCTGGTAATGAAGCTTGTGTCCTGGGGGTAACCAACAGTCATGTGATCAGGCTTAAAGCCCACTCAATAGGAGGTAATTCATGCCTAATACTGTAACCTAGCACACTACAAAATGGTGAGGCCATGAACTCTAGAAGAGAACCTGCCGTATCACTAAATGAACAAAATTTCTAACTGCATTCTAAATACTTATCCTTATTCCCACAGATAAGTCCCCTCTTACTCTCCATCAAAGAAGCCTTTTTTTTTTTTTTTTTTTTTTTTTTTTTTTTTTTTTTTTTTTTTTTTTTTTGTAGTGGATGTAGACCACTACAGAAAGCCACAACTTAAAGTCAAAATACAGAGAACAAGCCACTGTGGGGTACCCAAACCCAATTAGTAATCCTTAATGCAGCCCCTACACTTAAGGCTCAGGGAACATCATAGAAAAGGTGGCAGAGAGACTGTAAGAGCCCAAGAGGCTATCTGCACAAGGCCAAAGATGAAAAAGAGACAATTTCTAATTTTTCAACAACTAGATACTTAAATAAACTGCCAGAATCTCCTGTGGAGCTGAATGTGTAGTATGATATTCAAATAGTCTTCTATGGAAGAATTCTGTGCTGGAAGCAACACTTCAAAGGACTCTGGATTCTTCTATAATGCACCTCACTTCAGAGCCTCAGTACCCAGTTAGCTCTTCCACTCTACTAACACAATCTCTCATTTTTGTTCTAAGGTCTCATAGGCTGCCACTGAGGTGCTGAATACAGACAATTTGAAGACAATTATTTCTTCTATGCCACAATGTTAGAAACCAATTTTATTTTATTAAAATAAATAAATTGGTATTTTCAATAAACATCTACTATTTTTTATACTATGAGAAAACTAGTGATTCTTTTGGATTATGGTGAACGATCTGGGACAGTATTTCTCACCTGCCACTTGGCAGCTAGACTTCTGAGGCTCAGTTAGATTGTCTTTTCTCCGTTTGATATGTCCTTCAGGATGCTTGGCTATGTTTCTCTGTATAATTGACACCAGGTTCCAAAACCTAACAAGAGACAGATTAAAACCTGGATATAACCACTTCTCAAGTCTTAATGGTCAAGCAGTAACAAGACTAGTTCAAAATCATAATAGCACAGCATTGCCAAAGGCCACCGATAGGGCAGGGGATCATTTATGCCAAGTAAATCCTAAATGTTTACCCCCAAAGAGCCAAACAATAATATTAATTCATTTATCATATAATAAGAATTGAGAAGAGCTAGTATTTTATTTATTATTTATTTTATTATTTTCTTTAACTTTTTTGAGAGAGGGCTTTTCTGAGTAGCCTTGGCATTCCTTGAACTCACTTTGCAGACCAGGCTGGTCTCTAACTCAGAGATCCACCTGCCTCTGTCTCCCAAGTGCTGGAATTAAAGGTGTGCACCACCAGTATATTTTTAAAAATATCTTTCCAAAGTGGTCACAGCTGCATTCCGACCTAATACTATGGAATTAATTTGCTTCTACCTTGATGTGCGTGCGTGCACACACACAAATGTTAAATCATCTCATTCCTTAATCAGTCTGAAACTTAATGGAGACAAAATTCTATTAAAATTGTATTCATAGCTATGGAAAATTTTCAGAAATAATTAATTTTTCCTTAAGCTAAAAGAAATTCAGCAAGAATTCACAGAAGAGATCAGAAGCACAGGACAGAGGGAGAAAAATTATGCTTGACTAAAGAATTTGTACTTGAGCTGCACCTTAAAGAGTTTGTGATTGTTTAATGAGAATAATACCCATAGGTTCCTATATTTGAATTTATGGCCCCTACAGTTCTTTTTGGATGGGGGTGGGATTAGGAGCATAGTCGTGTTGGAGGAGGTGTGTCACTGAGGGTGGACTTTGAGATTTCAAAAGCTCTTAGCTACTGCTTCAGCACCGTGCCTGCCTGCTGCTGCCTTGCTCCCTACAATGAGGACTCACCCTCTGAAGTTGTAAGCAATGCCTCCAAATAAATGCTTCCTTTTATAAATTGCCTTGGTCATGGTGGCTTTTCACAGCATTACAACAGTAACTGAGACAGTTGAACTTTTCTGGAGAAAAGGTACATAAGGGCTTTTTCTAGTGGGAGAATAAAGTGTGAAAGTTTGGAGAACAGAAATAGTTTCATACACCAGAGATCCACAAAAAACTGCTCTGCTGTGCAACAAGAAAGGGACCAGCAGTGAGTGGCTTCTGTTGAGTAATAGACTAAACCCTCTTCTTTGCCAATGTCTTCTATAGTAAGCAGATGCTACAGAACATGGGTTCTACTTCTCTCCCTAGGTTTAACTGTTTTAACCAGAGCATCAAAATCTAAGTGACTAGTAACCATGAGTAGATGAAGAGCAGCTCAAGTGAATTTAATTCTAATTAGGTGGTTTGGGGCTTGATGAAGGATACTTCTTATAGGTGTGATAATACATGCAGATTGTTTTGCACAACTCGTGCCCTGTAATGCCATGAAGCAAACTTTTCCCACTTGCTAGTTAGGGATTGGCAAAAACCAGTTTTTCCTTTGAAAGCAGATATCATTTGGAGACAGCTTCTTGATTAGGTTTGGGAGATCACCCCACTTCTCTCTCTCCTTGCTGTGATCCCATCTGGCTTGAACCTGTGCAGACCCTGTGCATGCTGCTACAGTTTCTGTGAGTTCATGCATGCGTAAGTCCTGTTATGTCTAGAAGACACTGTTTCCTCATAGCATCTTGTCTTAGGGTTTCTATTGCTGTGACAAAACACCATGACCAAAAAGCCAGTTGGGGAGGAAAGGGTTTATTTGGCTTACACTTCAGCATTGCTGTTCAATGCTGAAGGAAGTCAGGACAGGAACTCAAACAGGGCAGGAACCTGGAGGCAGTAGCTAGTGCCGAGCCCACGGTGGGGAACTGCTTACTGGCTTGCTCAGCCTACCTTCTTATAGAACCAGGACCACCAGCCCAGGGATGGCACAATGGATCACTAAATGAGATAATGCCTTGCAGTGGATCTCAGTGCCTCATTTCCTTGGCGGAGTCTCCTTCGTCTGATGACTCCACAGCTGGTGTCAAGTTGACACACAAAAGCACCCACTACACATCTATCGTCTCTGGCTCTTACAATCTTTCTGTTCTGACAGAAGAGTTTTATTACAGACATCCTGTTCAGGACATCCAAAATCTCTCAATGTCTGCACATTGTCTAGTTGTGAGCCTGTGTCTCAGTTGCCATCTACTGCGGGAGGAAGCTCCTCTGATGATAGGTGTGTGAGGCACTGATCTACAGGTATAGCAGAATGTTGTTATGATTCATTTTATTGCTGTGAATCTTTATCAGAAAAACAGTAGTTGTTTTTTTCCCTCAGCCCATGGCCTACGTACTTTCATGTTCTTGGCCACCCAAGCATTGCCAGGTGTGGGTTCTGTTTTGTGGAGTGAGCCTTAAATCTAATCAGAAAGCAGTTCGTTACCTACACTACTGCATCAACATATCTTGCATGCAGGTCACTGCTGTAGATCACAGGGTTTTGTAGCTAGATTGTTGACACTCTTTCTCCACTGGCAGCATTCAGTATACTTCCTAGTACCACAAACACTTGTCAGTAGGGGTGAAAGCTCTAGTAAATCAGTAACTCAACTGTTCTGTGTTCAATGAGATGCTTAAGTGTTGTTTTCAGCAATAGGGCCTTAGCATCAGTTTGTGGAGAGCAACCAATAGCCTTGCCAATAGCCTGAGATATTTGGGGTTTGTGTGGAGCTCTTTTGGCCAATCAGTAAACTGAATGCAATCCATTTCTGTCACTAGAGGTTTTACTTGGTGGAGAAAGATGTCTAGTAGCAATATTCTCTTCCCAATTATTTGGTTACTACATCTAGATTTCTTTCATATATGTATATATTTAAAGAAGCTTCCACATTGGTAGGTTCCCACATGACCCCTCAGTTGTCCCTTAGAGTTAGTTTTCCCTTCCTGTATTCTCTCCTTTACCCCTGTCTTCTTATAACCCTTGCTCTCTATTCTTCTTGATAATATGACACTAAGAGTTCTTACAGAAATATGTACTTCATTTATATTTTTCCTTCTTAAACCTATATATTTGTGTTTATAGAAAATTACACATGGACTTTATTTTCTGTGATTTGTATAGCATAAATCCATCTATTATGCATTTTAAAATTAAAAGAGTGCAAACAGAAAATGCACACATCCTTCAGTAGTAAAATCCAAGGGACAATGGCATTCCTTCAGAAAGGGATACAAAACAGCCTGATACCAGGCCCAGGCCTGGGCCAGAGAGCTAGCTGCAAACTCCTAAACAAATCATCCTTCTTCCCAATGCTTTCCAGACTCTATCAGTATGAGCTGAATCGAGTTCATATCTATCTTACCTAACATTTTCGGTCACTATGGAAGAACCTCCACAGTCCTCATGTCTTTGATCTCCAATGTTTAGATACTTTCTGTGATTTCCATGCCACAAATCATATATGATATCCTTAACATTTGGAGTCACTATGTCCTGGCTAGTTTTACGTCAACTTGATATAAGCTAGAGTTATCTGAAAGGAGGGAACCCCAATTGAGAAAATACTTCCATAAGATCCAGCTGTAAGGCATTTTCTTTAATTAGTAATTAATGGGTGAGGGCCCAACCCATTATAGGTGCCATCCCTGGGATGGTGGTCCTGGATTCTAAAAGAAAGCAGACTGAGCAAACCACAAGGAGCAAGCTAGTAGGCAGGAACCTTCCATGGCCTCTATATCAACTCCTGCCTCCAGGTTCCTGCCCTGTTTGAGTCTCTGTCCTGACCTCTTTCAATGATGGATTACAATGTGGAATTGTAAGCCAAATAAAACCTTTCCTCCCCAAATTGCTTTGGTCATGGTGTTTCATCACAGCAATAGAAGCTCTAACTAAGACACACATAAAAGTGAATATGAAAGATAACTTGAGATGCCAACTCAATGGCTTGTTCAATTATTTTGTCTATGAATAAACAGTGAACTATCAAAGAAATTAAGAAACACACAATTCCCCATTTTCTCTTGAAGACTGTATAATTGTAAAATATTAGATATTTTTAATTGCTTCTGTGGAGAAAAAAAGTGAATAAAGGTGATTCTTACAAAAACTGGGCAATAACAAGTAGCATCAGGCTAAATAATTGTGAACTTTGTTTGTCTTATAAATCCTCAATTAATTAGAACCACGAGGTATAGAAGTGGTGCTGTGGAAGAAGCCATTACAGCCATGTGCATATGGGCAGCACTAATTGGTCTCAGTGTGTTATAGGAGAGAAGGAGGAGGACTTGTAGTTGAAAGGGAGATATATCTGTAAGTGAGGCAAGGAGGAGTGGGAGGCTGGGGCAGGCAGTGAATATGATTAAGATGAATTGTGTACATATATGAAAATGTCAAGGACTAAAACAGAGAAAATTAGAATGTTTTAGAAGGGCATAATTTTCTTACACTTTCAGGTGCAGCATATTTCCTTAATTGTTAGCCTTTGTTTATTTTAAACATTAGTCCTTCACTGATGCCCTATTAACATTAGTCAGTTTGGTTGCAATATTCGAATTTTATACCCCTACCATCTATGTAATCCTCTCCATTTGCTCAGAGTCTTTCCAGTCTCTTTCTCAGGGTTTGCTGATACTATTCTTCCATGAGGAATTTTCTTCTCTCTTCGTAGTGATGAACTAACCACCCTGGAAGTTTCATTCGAATCCTTGCTTGACCATAAAAAACATTCCTTGATAATTTTAGTCATAACAAATTCATACTGCTTTTCTTATTGTTAAGTCTAAGACATTTTCTTCTTGTGCTTCTACATGATTTCAAGGTAATTTCATGATTTCAATCGTGAAGTTTTCATCATAGTTACTTGGTGTAGGCATGTTGGTCATACAGTGTTTGCTGCTTTCACAATGCAGATTCCATTTCAATTACCAATCTCAATGAGATCTACGAAGAAAGTATCCACTTGCTACCCCTTGATTTTAACCCTGTAAGTACCTCTGTGCCATCCTTAGATGAGTATTTCATCACATAGTGGCCAATAAACTGACTGACAAGTGGCATAATCTGGAGTGAACTAATCTGAAGTGAACAATTTAAACGGGATTGTTACCTGGTTATATCATGCTGGTGATGAACCAGATCATGGAATATATGAATTATTTACAAAACAAAATAATTAGCAGAAGACATGGGGAAATGGGAGCATAGAGAACTAGAGAGCAACTAGGGCATGTGTATGAAGGGGAGATGTGAAGAAGTGGTACAATTAGTTTCAAAAGCTACCTCAGTTATACTTTTCTATTCCTATTTCTAAGTTTCAGTGTATATGTTCTTTTACTAGGTTAATTTTAGGAATCAATTGGTCTATGTCCCTTGGAAAGGTTGCTAAAAAGATTGCTAATAGATCATGCATAATAGTGTCTTTCAGTCTCTCTCTGTTTCCTTTAATCTCTGCTTTAAGAAATCTTCATTTTCACTGATACTGAACCAGTCAAAAGTATGAAAAGTATAAAGAGACATCTCACCAAAGAGGACAGACAGATGACAAACTGTACATGGAAATATGATCCACATTATATGCTATTAAAATAACAAGCTACCATTGTAAAACTATTAAAGTAATGAAGAATTGGAACAAAACCCACCTATAACAGAACATTTTGTCAAGAGTCTAGAGAAACAGGAACTCTCATTATTTGTTTATGGGAACATAAATACTACTGGTATTTTGGAACACAGTTTATTAAAAAGTAAAACAGACTTACACTACATAACCCAAGAATTGTACTTCTAGATGTTTCCTCAATTGAATTAAAAATTCATCCCTTAACCAACACTAGCATGTAAATGTTCATATAAGCATTACTTATGGCCTGCCCAAGTAAAAAGCAACCTAAATGTCTTTTAGTAAGAGAACAAATAAATAAATAGTAAAAATACATGAGTTATACATCTACAAAAAGGCATGGAATATCCCTCTGTGCATGTTGCTTAATGAAATCAGACAGTAGAAAAGACTATACACATTCCATTCCAATGAAATGACATACTTAATGTTGTTTAATTTACATTTTCTTGATCATTATGATGTCTCCAATTTTACCTATTTGCTACATCTCTTTTCTATTTTTAAAATTTTGCTCATATTTTAATAACATTTATTATTTGATTAATTTTGTGTATAAATGAGTTTTAGATATCCTCTGCATATAGATATCTTTTCAAGTTTGGGATTCTTAACCCATCTACTAATCTTTGCACAGTTTCTTTTTATCCTTTTATTGAAAGTAGATTTTTTTCACATCATATATCCTGATTGTGTTTTCCCCTCCCTCCTATCCTCTCCATTCCTCCCTACCTCCCCTTCCATCCAGATCTACTCCCTTTCTGTCTCTCGTTATAAAACAAACAGGCTTCTATGAGATAATAATAAAATATAACAAAATAAGATATAATAAGATAAAACAAAATGTCACATTAGAGTTGAACAAGACAAACCAACAGAAAGAAAAGAGCCCAAGAGAAGGCACAAGAATCAGATGCCCACTCATTCACTCACTCAGGAATCCCATAAAAACAATAAACTGGAAGCCATGATACATATGCAGAGAACCTGGTGCAGACCCTGCAGGTCCTGTGCATGCTGCCTCAGTCTCTGTGAGTTCATATGAACTTTACTCACGTTGATTTAGAGGGCCTTGTTCTCCTGGTATCCTCTATATTGTCTGGCTCTTATATTCTTACAGCCTTCTCTTGCACAGGGTTCCTTGAACCCTGAGGGGAGAGATTTGATGGAGACATCTCATTCAGGACTGAGTATTTCAAAATCTCTCACTCTCTGCATAATGACTGGCTGTGGGTCTCTGTATTTGTTCTTATCTGCTGCAGGAAAAAGTTTCTCTGATGATGGCTGATTTATGAGTATAGCAGAGTGTCATTAGGAATCATTTTATTGCTACCTTTTGTTTTTTAAAGATCAATAGTATTTGGTTTTATTCCAGAATTATGGGCTATTTAGTGTCTGGTTCTTGATCACCCAAGTAATGTCAAGTATGGGTTCCATTTCATAGAGTAGGCCTTAAGTCAAAATAAATATTGATTGGTTATTCTCACAAGTTTTGTGCCACCATTGCCCTAGCATATCTTGCAGGCAGAACACCATTATATATTAAAGGGATTGTGCCTGGTAGTACTTAGATTTCTTTTTGGCAGTCTGCACAGTACCTTCCTGTACCAAAGATGCTAGCATGTCAGGGTGAAGTCTCTATGTAGTCAGCTCAACTTCCTTACGTTCAAGGAGTCATGTAGGTGTTGTCTTCAGCAATGGGGCCTTGCTGTCAGTTTGTGGAGAGCAACCTATTGTCTAGGATATAGCCTGGGTCGTTTGTAGAATCCCATGAAACTCTTTTGGGCAACTCAATTAGATGTAATTCAGTCCCAGGCCTGGACACTTCATTTGGTGTTAAGAAATGGCCAGTTGGGGCTCTGTCTCACATTATCTGGTGATTTCATTTAGAATACTCCTCCCTCCTCTCTCTCTCTCTTTCTCTCTCTCTGTCTCTGTCTCTCTGTCTCTGCCTCTCTCACTGACACACACACACACACACACACACACACACACACACACACACACACACACCACATTTAGGAAACTTCTACTGCATTAGGTTTCCACACTATCCCTCAAATGGCCCCTAATTTTAGCTGTCTTTCTCCATATTCCCTCTCTCTTCTTCCTCATTTGATCCTCCTGTTCCAGTCCACCCCATTAATCCACAACTATTTTATTGCCCTTTTCTAACAAGGTCTATCTGCCCTTCCTCTCCTAGTCTCTTACTGTATACCTAACCTTTGTGGTGCTATAGATTGTAGCTTGGTAATCATTGACTTTAATGACTAATATCTATATATAAATGAATGCATACCATATTTGTATTTCTGTGTCTGGGACACCTCATCTAGGATAACTAGTTATACCCATTTATGTGTACATTTCAGGATGCTGTTTTTTTTAATGGCTGAGTAATATTTCATTGTGTAAATGTATCAAATTTTCTTTATCCATTTTTTTCAGTTGAGGGGCATCTAGGTTGTTTCTAATATTTGGTTATATGAATAGGGCACCAATGAACATGGTTGAGCAAGTGTCTCTGAGGCTGGATGAAGTAAGTGTCCTTTGGGTATATGCCCAGAAGTCATATAGCTGGATCTTGAGGTAGATCAATTCCCATTTTCCTGATTTCCATAGTGACTGTATATGTTTGCCCTCCCACCAGCAATGGATGAGTGTTCCTCTGACTCTTCATCCTTACTAGCATGAGCTGTCATTTGTTTTTATTGATCTTAGCCATCCTGGTAGATGTAAGATAAAATCTCAAGTAGTTTTGATTTTTATTTCCCTGATGACTAAAGATGTTGCACATTTTCTAAGTGTTTCTCAGCCATTTAAGTTTCCTCTACTGATAATTCTCTGCTTAAATCTCTACTTCACTTTAAATTGGATTATTTGTTTTCTTGACATCTACTTTCAATTAAAGCTCATATATTCTTAGTTTCTATATAGCCTAACTTGCCATTTTTCTTTTATGATGTGCACTGAGTCTAATTTAGGACATGAATTTTCCAACATTTTCTTTCATGGTTTATCTAGAAGTTTCAAAATCTTGACTCATTAATATAGATCTGTGACCTGTTATAGAAAAGCATCATCTCTGGTCTCTATTCTGTCTATCTTCACACCATTACTAGAATGTCTTGATAATGATAACTTTGCAAGCATCAAATACAAAAGTTTCAGTGTTGTTTTTATTTTTAATAGACTACTATTAGAATATACTTAGTTTTGAAGAAAATTGAGCAGATAGTGTAAATAGTTACCTAATGAAAATTGTGACAATTTTAAATTTTGAAAGATAATTACATCAGTTGGATTTCCTTTTTCTAAATTTATTTACTTTTTTCTTTCCTATGCATGTACAACAAACTTTACTTCATTTCACTCGTTATCCTTTCTTTTTTTTTTGTTTTTTTTTTGTTTTTTCGAGACAGGGTTTCTCTGTGTAGCTTTGCGCCTTTCCTGGAGCTCACTTGGTAGCCCAGGCTGGCCTCGAACTCACAAAGATCCGCCTGCCTCTGCCTCCCGAGTGCTGGGATTAAAGGCGTGTGCCACCACGCCCGGCTCGTTATCCTTTCTTACTCCCTCCTTCCCCCACTGAAAACTTACACCAACCACACAGTTTCCCTTCCAAACTTCACATCTCCTTGGTGTTCTTCTTTGGAAATGCAAATATCATATATAAACTGTAGAAACAGTTTTACAGTTTCTTTAATAAGGAATCCACCTTTCTCTGTGAACCAAGCATCTCATCCTAGATATTTTCCCAAATGGAATAGAAAAAAGACTTATATGTGAATTGCCCTACAGCTTTACTCACAGCAATGCTAAACTGTAATTGTCTATCAGCAGATGAATGAGACTAATTGCTGTGGCTGAT
Source organism: Peromyscus leucopus (assembly GCF_004664715.2). Taxonomy (NCBI): domain Eukaryota; kingdom Metazoa; phylum Chordata; class Mammalia; order Rodentia; family Cricetidae; genus Peromyscus; species Peromyscus leucopus. Next base: position 67,310,451 of record NC_051079.1, on the reverse strand, counting down.
TACCCTGTGTGGATACACAGCAACACAGGCAATTTAAAACACACTCAGAAAACTGAAAGTAAGTCAGTCACACATCCGATAGCCTGCTTGATTCCATTTGCTTGAGAGTTTAGAAGAGGGAATATAATAGTCAAAAAAGAATAGAATTAAGGTTGGAATAATTATCTAGAGCCATTACAGAATTTATGGAGATTTATGAACACATTTGTCAAAAAATAATCAGATCGTATTTTCAAAAATGGTGAGTTCTATTTTATATAACTTAACCTATCATTTAAAAAAACAAAACAAACAAACAAAAAAACCAAAGTCTTTATAACTTTTAAAGATTCTATCCTTCCATTTGTATTTATTACCTGTATAATAAAGTCTAACCAAAGTAGATGTTACTACTCTTCTATGGATAATCACGGACACTTGTCTCCACATTTTCCTTAAAATATGTTGCACTCACTTTAGTCATAACACACATCCCCATGGTATTTGCTGAGTCAATTAAAAATTAGATTTCTATACCAATCCAAGTTGTCCTAAAAGGATACAAGGACTCAGTAATGCTACAAAATTTGAGAGATTAGTTTCATTTAATGTGGAGAATTATATTTGTGAGCTCAAAGGGATTATTGAGTATAGGAAGGGGCAGTGACAATTTGAATCAGTATCTACGATGAATGCACATCATATCAAACTCATTTAATTTTACACTGTGACCATATTATTGGATTTATATATGTATCTCACAGCAGTCTCAGAGTCTTTTGGTGTGCCATTAACAAGTCTTATTTTAAAGGAGATGTTGTAGATAACTGAGTAATTGTGGTTGAAGAATATTTATTGCTGGATTGCTGCTGACCTTCTGGATAGTCCTTTACACCACAAACAGCAGTGTGTTTATCATAACTGTCTGGCAGTAAAGAAGACATATGCTCATGAAATCAAGGACTGTCCTGATGTTAAAAAGAAGGGTAATTATGTTATATCACAAAATAAAAATCTAGTCAGAGCAATGAGCTAAATCTAATGGCATGAACTTCAAAAGGGACAAATATGAGGACAGCAAATGAATTTTAACAACCAATGGAAGCTAAGTTAAGACAGAGGCAAAGAAACACAGACAGATTAATATATAGTAAGCTCATATTTAATTCATATTTCCGTGCAGCTAAGAAAAAGGCACTAAGAGTTCAATTTCTATATGAGTGAGTGTAAAGTGGCCAGGTAAAGGGCAATGCAACAGAGGTTTATATGTGGTAATTCGCACTGTGCTTTACAATACAAAAATGTCATTGAACTTGACCATGATGTTAGAAAAATTGGAGTCCATGCTATATGAGGAATTTTACAAATATTCAGGAATATTATATACTAGAAAGATGAAAATTTTCCAAGGATATGATGGCTTTTAAAAAGCACTGAAGCACGGGATGATAGGCAAGAGAGATGTTACAGTGGTGAGAGAGAGAGTGTTGGGCTGTGTCAGCTTACAGGCATGGGGGTAAAGCTGTCTTTGTTCCTAAGATCAAGAAAATTACCTGTTAAGTTCTACTAAATGATTATTTAATAAATATCTGAATCAGTTAAAAAATATTTTGGAGGAAAAGTTATTTCCGCCCCCCTGATTTTGTCATTCACCTATGAGGAATGTTGTTCAAAGGAAGGCAAGTTACCAAAAGCTGTTCTTCATAGGTAGAATTGTAGCACAAATTCTGATTGGACTTAATAATAAAAGCCTAGAGTCAGATATTGGAGTAAATGCTGAAAGATCAGAGAAGTAAAGGTAAGCCACAGTCATATCTTACCTCTCCAACTCCTTAGACCGAAAAGGGCTGAGCTCCTCTCTCTCCCTGTCTTATATTCATTTATCCACCCAGCAATATCACTACCTGTCTGTACAGACTTCCAGATCTCCACGGCTAATTAGAGACTACCTCAACCCTTGGACCTTCAGGTAAGCTTTATTTCTTAGAGGACAAGCCAAAAATCACCACATTTCCCCCCTCTTTGTCTAAAAGAAAAAAAGGTTATAACTAATATAAGAAAAACTATATATAATAAGTACAATAACTATATATGATATATGCTGTCAAGAACCATATTAACAATGTTCAGTCCATTAGCATTTGACAAATTCAGAGAAAATACTCCATTATTTATCCTATCTTGGTGAGTTCAAACTGTTATACCTGATTCACTTTCTGTTCTAACTTGCATTACTAAAACTATCTTTTAGTATCTGTTAATCCTATACACTTTTTACCTCTTTAATGAATTTCTTTTCTGAATCTGGTATCTATAACTATAAAGTCTTCAACTCCATCAGAGACCCAAAAAGGAAATAATATCACCAGAGTAAAAAAGAAATGCAAACAAGTGACTTCCAAAAAATCTGAGAAACGACAGAAACAGCTGGCTGCCTGGACAGACATCCAAGGTTCCTCTGCAACGTTGAGGTATCCATCTTCAGTCTATTGGCCTAGCATGTCTAACAAACTTTTCTGTGAAGCAGGATATTCTGAAGGGCTGTCCTACTTTGTCTTGGCAAAGTTTGGCAGTCACTTTCTTTTTTGTTCTGTTTGTCCAATTTGAACAAAATACTGTCAGCAGTCGAAAGAAGGGCACTTTCTTGCCCAGTGGCTAATTTTTACCGCAACAAAAGTAAACTCTATATGGAGTTTCTTCAATGCCTATCATCTTCTATGAAGCAGATTGGTGATGCCAGGAGCAGACATGTCCCATCGACATAAAAAAAGAGAGCCTATGTTATTAAAACATCTCAAATAGTTGTGCCAGAAACCCCATCCAAGGACTGAGGAATCTGGATGCAGACATCCACGGCTAGGCCCCGGGTGGAGCGCCGGGAGTCTAATTAGCGAGAAAGAGGGGGATTTGTATGAGTGAGAATTGTTGAAACCAAAGTTGGATAAAGCACAGGGACAAATAGCCAAACAAATGGAAACACATGAACTATGAACCAAAGGCTGAGGGCCCCCCAACTTGACCAGGCCCTCTGAATAGGTGAGGCAGTTGATTGGCTTGATCTGTTTGGGAGGCATCTAGGCAGTGGTACCAGGTCCTGGGCTCATGAGTTAGCTTTTTGAAACCTGGAACTTATGCAAGGACGCTTGACTCAATCTGGGAGGAGGGGACTGGACCTGCCTGGACTGAATCTATCAGGTCGATCTCAGTCCTCAGGGGAGGCCTTGCTCTGGAGGAGGTGGGAATGGGGGGTGGGCTGAGGGGAAGGGGAGGGGGGCAGGAAGGGGGAGAACAAGGGAATCTGTGGCTGTTATGTAGAACTGAATAGTATTGTAAAATAAAATAAAATAAAATAAAAAAGTGAATCTAAGTAAAGAATAAAAAAATAAATAAATAAATAAAAAGAAAAGAAGTTCACTCCAAAAAAAAGCTATATTCTGTAAATCTCTGGAGTGTTTGAAGACCACCTATTTATCTAAAATATATTTCTATTTGACCTTGAAAACATACCTAATATGACTACAAGTTTGATTGTGATGACTAACTGCTGACTTATATTTCTTTGTATCCTAATAAGTTAATAATAATGCCTTCCAAAGAATAGAAATTTGCATTACATTGTTAAATGAGTTTATAGGTATAACACCTTGAACAAGAATAGAAATGTATGTACAGTATGTTCTACCAAAAATAACCTCAAATTTGTATCAATATACAAAAATCTATATCAATGTAAAATATTTAAAACTAGTAGTTGCTTTTTTGGTTTAAAAGTAGATTCAATAATCTACTTTTTCATCCTATCATTTCTGTAACATATATACAGTACAACAAAAATAGCCTCAAATTTGTATCAATATACAAAAATCTAAGCCAATGTAAAATATTTAAGACTAGTAGTTGCTTTTCTGGTTTAAGAGAGATTCAAGAATCTACTCTTTTATCCTATCATATCTATATCTCCTCTTTTCCATTTCAAAATAAGAACCCTTAAGCTAATCTCCTTTGTTCAGTTTTTTTTTTCCTGACCATTACCAATAACAACTTGTAACCAACCACCCTAAACAATGACAAACATCCATAACCCATTGAATGAGCCCAAACCACCCATCCCACCTCTTGGGAATATGGGCATTGTGTTCTTAAAATTACTTCCTGCTGTCTGGAGTTGATGGCATCTTTAGGGGGCCCTGAAAAAAATTAGGTTAGTTGTCTTGTCCTGGGAGAGCTAGCTGTATCATTTGTTGTCCAGTCTCTTCATAATGGGAAAGTGTCAAGTCCTGGCTAAATAGTCTGTGAGGCTGGATCATCTCAGCTGGCCACCTCAAAATTGCCCTGAGCAGTTTGTAGTCCAAAGCCAATCTTTAGGTGGTGTTTGTCAGCTTAGTGGCATTATCATAGTGCAGGTGGAATCACTGTTGTTTGGCCCATCATCCTTTTGGAGACCTCAAAGGTCACTGTTAGGTGTGGTCATGGTTCACTGTAGAAAACTTAAACATTTGAAATGTCATATGCAGCAGATCTCAAAGAGGTTAAAGGATCAAAGTTTGTTATGTACATCCAGAGTACAAAAACTTAATTTCTAGTTACCTGATACAAACTCAAACCCCAAATCATGTATAGGAAGCTAGATGAAGTCTTTTTCTAGAACTAGTTAGTACTCTATATGACAATTAATATTGTAAGAAAAAGTTTAAAATATATATTGCTGTGGGATTGCCTTTCTGTATGCTGTGAATATGTGTTGCTACTATTGGCTAATAACAAAGCTGCCTATGGTCAGGCAAGATAAGAGCCAGGTGGGAAATCCAAGAGAGATACAGGGAGAAGAGGACTGAGTCAGAGGAGACACGAGTCCACCTCCCAAGGAATAACAAGATGCCAGCAGACCAGTAATAACATGGCCACATAGCAACATAGATTAATAAAAATGGGTTAATTTAAGATGAAAGAGCTAGATAGCAAGAAGCCTGAGCCATAGATCAAATAGTTTGTAATTAATATTAAGCCTCTGAATGATTATTTACAAGTGGCTGTGGGATTGGAAACTGGCAGGAGGGACAGAGAAAAGCTCCCAGCTACAATTGGCACCCAACATGGGGCAAAAGCTTCCACCTAAAACATGAGAAAACTTAAGAAGAGATGCTAGAATGGAGCTAAAAGTAGCTTCCTAGTTCATGTCTGTGATGTGGGCCACACTACGGTGATGCCATGATACAGAGACATCATTGCATTCAAGCTTGAGGACAGCATAGCAGATTCCTGTCACTACATGTAGAGGCATCATGTGCCAGATAATGCAGGAAATCCATGGATTACTGATAAAAGGAATATTTATTAATGGATTATATGGGAGAACAACTCACTGAAACAAATTCAGTTGGAGAGTCCCTGGAAGGCTGAGACCCGGCCCCACACTGCTTCACACCACCTGACTTGGTCTTCATCATGCATGAATTCAAGAGAGAGGAGGCCCAAGTACATGCTTCCCAGATCTTAAGCTAGCCAAGAGGCCATGTCCTTGGGCTTGGTACCCCAAGGTCATAGATGGAACGAATACCCACTACTATGTATATATCTATCTTTTAAATTTTGAGATTATATTTATACATACCTTAAGAAAAGCTTTAAAAAAATCAAAATAAAACCAAAGGATTTTGAGGTTCATGCCAATAGAATAGTCCCTTAATTTTTTTCTTCTGTTCCATATCAGGTGGCTCTTCTGACATAAGACGGAGATTTTGGACTTTATTTTAACAAGCATGCTTGGGTTTAGAGAAGAAGAGAGCCATGCTCCAACTCCAAAGTTGTAGTAATTGAACTGGAACTACAATTCAATTGAAGTGGGACTACAAAAATACCATTTATATTATGTGTCTGTAGAGAAAAGCAGAAACAAACATGTGGGAAGATTTATAAAATGTTATCCTGTTGGAGATATGATATACTAATAGGCCAATTTACTCTTTTTCTTGGGACATTTTTTTCTGGATGATTTGTCCTTTTTTTTCACATGCCTCATTTGTCAGTAGTCTTCAGATTTCTTAGCTGGAAGCCTTAATTCTTCTGAAAGACAAAAACAAAACCTTGCCCAACCCTAACTTTGGGGAGGTTCCCTTTTGGCAAGTTATATCTGATCAAATGAGAAGCATTTATTAGTCATATAAGTTAGTTTATATTGAGTGGTAAGGCTGTTTGATGAACTATTACCTCTTCTAATAAAGAAATCTCTTTTGTTCAAATCTAATCTTTATTATATTTGCTTTATCATTTCTCCTGAAATTTTTGTTTTATCTTCTAAATTTGTTTTATCATCCAGAGCAGTAGGTTTTGTACAATAGGCATTAGGCATCTTTACATCATTTTACAATAGCATCTTTAATTGCTCTGTGAAGGAGTTTTCCCCACAGTGACAGGAAATAGCTGAACTGAATTTGACTTGGGGGTCTGCAAGAGGCCCCTCATGGGATTTTCCAATGGCAAAGGGTTACTTTGTCTATCCCTTGTTGATCTACATTCATTAGTCCAGTGTCCATCTTTGTCATACCTTCTGAGTACTCCACAAGGAAGGGGAATTCTGTTTGGATTATTCTTAGGAAAAAACATTGTTTTTAGGAATGTTCTGCCTACAATCCCTTTTTAGATGACCTTGTTTACCATAATTGAAACACCTGACATTTTGATTTTTCTTCACACCTCTGAAAATCACCTCTCCTACCAAACATCACCATGATTATGAGATTAAATATTGACTATATCTCAGATCCATTCCTTTTAGGGTGCTGATCTTGCCTTTAACAGACTAATTTCCCTTTTGCATTGTGCACTAGCATTTTCAAAGACAGAGATTCAATTATTATTTGTCTATCTTCTGAATTTGGTATCATTCTATTTACTGCTGACATCAATCTTTGTAAGAAATCAGTGAAGATTTCTTTTGGGCCCTGTATAACTTTAGTAAATGACTCAGTTTTCTTTCCTAATTCTTCAATTCTGGTCCAAGCATTCAAGGCTGCTGTGTGGCATAAAGCTAGGGTGTGGTCGTCATATAGAGATTGCTTTTCTACATTAGCATAATCTCCCTTTCCAAGAAGTTAGTCTTGGGAGATTTCCAGATCGTTAGCCCTACTTCATTGTTCAATAGTCTTAGCCTCCTCTTTCTACCAGGTTCTCCACTGTAATTGAGGATCAGGCTCTAAGACTTCTGTAATCAAGTCTCTCCAGTCTTAAGGGATAATTCTATTACCAGTTGACCATGAGTTTAACAGCTGCTTTACAAAGAATGCATGCCATATGAGATCATCGCTTCCTTAAATCTCCTTAAATCTAACATTTCCACAGGAGTCCATTCAGCTCTTACACAGCCTTGGGTATATCTATCATTTGGCAATTCATCTGGTTACTGGATAAATTAAAGTTAGTTGTTTGAAAACCTTAGGCTGTTCCTCTCTAACCTTATAATGCAAAGCTGAGATCGGTTCTCCTTTAAATTCCTCTGTCTGGGTCTGAATATCTCTATGTTCTGTTTCAATAATTTTTTTTAATCTTAGCACTCATATTAACCAACTTTTAGTAATAAAATAAAAATGGTCAAACAGATAATATTTTTAATTGTCATTATGTAAATCCTATCTAAATTAATTATCCTCTCATTTAATTGTTCCAATTTCAAACCATTCAGCATATTATCATACAGAAATGAATTCACAAAAAAGCCACTTGCATATCCTAAAAGTTGGATGCCAGATGAAGCATAATTCCAATTGATTTTAATAATAAAAATCTGGATTCATATATCGGGGTAAATGCTGAAAGATCAGGGAAATAAAGGAAGAGCTATAATCACCTCTTACCTCTCCAAATCCTTAGACCACAAAGGGTCGAGCTCCTCTCTCTGTTCACTTTATATTCCGCTATCTGCCCAGCCATATCAGTTCCTGTCTCCTGTCTGTTCAGACCTCCAGACCTCTATGGCTAACTAGTGGCTAGCTCCACCCTCTGATCTTCAGACAAGCTTTATTTGTTAGAGCACAAACCAAACACGGTCACAGACAATATAAGTTAAATTTTAAAATGAGATGGCAATACAGATAACACTTAATGAGGGTGGATTGATCCCTCAAGATTTTCTTGACTTCTCAGTTAGTGTGATTTTAGAGTGAGCAAAGGTGGTAAATAACACAAGCAACAGGAGACTCAGGCTTTGTTCCCAAGGCTGGTGTGGATGTGAGTCTACAGGGCAGATGCTGAAGTTTCTGCAGCATGTGTCTCTTTACAGTGGGTTATACAAAGATGCATAAACAGTTACAGGAAAGGAATTGGTTTTTTGGGGAAAGACTCATTTGAGGGTGAGGTGCAGAGGAGCGGGTGCCATAGTCCCTTGTTGACTGATTCAGAGGGCATGAGGGGAAAGGCCCCTGATAACTCATGACCATCCTGTGCTCCGCACAAAATGTCAAGGAAGTTATCTCTCTTCCCTCAGTTTTGTTCTCATCCACATCAAATATGGACTGAAATAAGTGAGATGGTGCACAAACATACGTGGAATAGGAAAGTGGGAATTCACTTTAGAATCCATTTAATATTAAACATTTGTTTTAAAAAGTGAGTTGTTCACGGGAAAAGTACTAGGTCAAGGAAGACTGGGTCAGAATGAAGTTTCCTCAATATGCTCTCCTTGATCCTAAAACTGACCCTGTGCTGTTCCTGGAGTTATTTTGGAGTGGATTTTATATCCATTAGCCTGTAGGTAACAGGAAATACCTGAACATTTTAACACTGCCCTGCATTTTACTGTTTTAGTGAAACTTGTATTAAATACAGTGTCTTCAAATGACAAATAATGGAATTTCAAGGAACAGGGTTGAGCCACCGGGAGATATTTTGGCGCATGGGATTTTTTTTTCTTGATGTTTATCAAATTATTCTACTTTCTGTTTACTGAGAATTTTAGGGATCAGCTAACAAGGATTGATGTTCCCTTCAAAGAAAAGTAAAGTCAAATCTTACCTCATGAATAGCAGAATTTGGGTCTGGGAAATATCCTTAACGTCAAAAGAAGAAAGGAGATTAGATTTATGGAGAAATCTAATTTTCTCAAATAGGTGAGCTGTAGTGCTGTAGTGTCTCCATCTATAAATGCATTTTTTATTATTAAATATGTGTGTGGGTTTTGAGTTAGAAATAAAACTCCTTTTTTTTTCAGGGTCCTTAGTGTTAGTGTCAGGATGCTATATATAGATTAAGTGAATGAAATAAATGATTTTCTATTGTTTAAAAGGAGCAAACATCTGTTCATCCATCCATCCACCCATCCATCCATCCATCCATCCATCCATCCATCCATCCATCCATCCATCCACTGCAAAGAGGAAATTATCAAAATAACTGAATAGTTCCTATGTATTACTTTAATGCTAAAGAAATTCAGATCAAATAAACACACAAAGCAATATTATTCAGAGGTCTCCAGCATTTTTAAGTGTGTCTCACCCATTGCCCATTCCTTTACTTCAAGTCTCTCTTTCTCTCTTTGTGTTTGTGTGTCTCTCTTTCTATACATACTACACACACACACACACACACACACACACACACACACACACACACAATTCTATCCATGATTTAACTCTGGATTTTTCTTAGCCTAAGCTTCAAACTTTATTTTTCTTAACTGTAATTTAAAAGAGTGATAAATGATTATAGACAGATTAATATATATTCCTCATCACATTTTGCCATGAAATCCATTAGGCAAGAGGATTTACTCTTTAGGCAATAAATGAGATGATAAAACCCTCAAGTCTAAGCACAATGAAACTTCAAGGATGGAAGTCAGCATAGTGGTCTCTTAGGTCCTCAACACTTAGCAGATACCTGTTCATCAGCCCATTTTTTGTACAATTCGGCCTGGACAATGAAGCAACCAAGATGGTAAAAACTTTATCTTCTGATTTTTCTTTATCACTTGCTAGTTTTCAGATTAATCTAATGTGGCATTTCTCAATTTTCTTACATGGGATTACTGTATGACAACAGAGTGATTTAGTGTTCTCTAGCATCATCAAGAGAAACTATTAAAATTCAACCTTACCCATGGAACAGATGATAGGTGTGTCAGAAAAATATTAAAATAACATGTCCATGGAGTAGTAACACACATCTTATTTTTACAATGAGGGAAAACTAATATGAGGGAGAGTATTTTGTTGAATAGTGAATTATGACAGAAATAGGAAAACCATTTAGAAATTTTACCTCTCAAATTTCGTTTTCTTCCAAAGTACATACTTTGAAGGAGCAAATGGTGATAACAGTGATTTTATGCTTCTGTAAGCATTCCCACCTTTTGACTAACATAACTCACCATATGACTTCTCCAGTGTAAATGAAGTCATAAACAGTTATTCATGTAAGAATATTTTCACTTAAGAACAGCAGTGATATAGAAGAAAATATTACATATTAGGAAATCAATTCTTGTGTTGTCAATCATGTATTCTAATCAGTGACTTCAGCCAGTCATTTGTCATTTCTGACTTTATGTTTTCCAAAGAAATAAAATATGACCTTTGAGTAATAAATGTGTTTTCTTTTCTGACAGGATAACTAAACGCTTAGAAATAGAAACACTTAGTTCCCTTGTCAGAACAAAAGAAATACCATTTTAGAGTGATTAAAAACAATATTTATGGCCTCAAGTTTGTGTAGTGTGCTTCAAGAATACTGTCAAGTTAGCTGTTTATCACTCACAGCTTCAACGAGCATCACCAGGCAAAGAGCTGTGAGCCTTTGAACAAGCTGTTGTTGGGAATCAGCAATGTGCTACCAGGGCTTTAGATATTATGACTCACAGCAGTGATTCAATGTACTATATTTTCCTATGAATAAACATACAGATAGCTAAATAGTCATGAAGAAATAGAGTTTCATCGACATGATGCCAAAAACTCAGTTGCATCTTCCCAAGTAGAATATAATGTGACTAAATCAAATGTCAGTTCATTATTTGTTTCTCCATGGATTCTATATCCCAGAGATTTTTCTCATTGAAATCAGTCCTCTCTATGGAGACAGACATGATCTCTCAGGGGACTTTGACAGTGAAAAGTTGCATTACAGTTCTCACATCATAAATCTAATAGTACATGCCAAATATAATAGGTACATGGAGAACATATCCTTGACACTTTCCTCCAATTACATAATTATTTTCAGTGATGATAATAAGAAGGAGACACATCTGTAACATGAATCTTAAAAGGTCTTATTAAATAAAAACATGGGAGCCAGGTATTGGGGGTGAATTCTGAAAGATCAGAGAAGCAGAACAAGCCACAGCCAACCTCACCTCAACAACTCATCCGATCCTGTTTCTATGAATCCTCAGACAGAAAGCTTCTGAGTCCTCACTGGAATGTATCACAGCTGAACTGCTGCTAAAAGCCTAAAAGTTTAAAAAGCCTCTAGTTCCTGGTCCTCATGCCTTATATATATTTTTTGCTTCCTACCATCACTTTCTCGGATTGAAGGCATGTGTCTTTCCCAAGCAAGACATGAGATCTCAAGTGCTGGGATTAAAGGTGTGTGCTACCACTGTCTTGCTGTTTCCCATGTGGCCTTGAACTCACAGAGATCTAGAAGAACCTCTGCCTCTGAAATGCTGGAATTATAGGCTTGGGCTACCACTGCCTAACCTCTATGTTTAATATAGTGGCTGTTCTGTTCTCTGACCCCCAGATAAGCTTATTGGGGTATACAATCTATCAACCATATATGTCATATACAAAGAATTGAAACAAGTCAATAAGTGGATTTTTCAGTACAGACCTGACAAGCCAGGGGTAAATCAGATGCTACATCAAAATCCCAAAAGAACAAAGCAACCAGATCAATAAGATGGCTCAGTTGGTAAAGGCATTTGCCACCAAGCCTGATAACCTGAGTTCAACTCCTAGAACACACATAATAGAAGAAGTGAACAGATTCCCACAAGTTGTCTTCAGACACACACACACACACACACACACACACACACACACACACACACACAAGCATGTGTGTGCATGTGCATGTGCACCTCTAAATAAATAAATACATAGTTGTAAAAGAAGAAATAGAACCCCCTTTCAACCAAGTAAGACAACATACCTTAATGGGATCTCGGAGTTAGAGACAGCAAGAGGTTAGAGAGGGCAGGCAAGGGGTTAAGAAGTCTAATTCCAAATGAGGAGAGCCAATGGTTAGAGGAAGAGCAAGCTGTAGGAGTGAGTGAGAGATGGAGAAGACAAGAAGGGAGATGAAAAAGGGTGACAGTAATGAATTTCCCGGAGCAGAGCAAGCGGGTGTGGGGAAGACTTAGGAAGAAGGGTCCTAAATAGGAATCCCTACAGAGGGAGTATTTTAATAATTTAGGAATGAAGACACAGGGAGGGAAAGGATTAAGTGATGGAATCTCAGTCTGAGGGTATTTCCAAGTAAATCAACACTTGTCAGAGAGAGGCCCTGAATCACAATGGAGAGGGATCACTTTCCACTTGATGTACCAGTGTGGCTTTTGTTGAATAGGTTCCAGGAGCCCAGACTGACAGATAGAAAGGAGGCTCCAGAAAGTCAATGAGAGAGCCAGAGCCAGAACACGCAGCTCAGAGGGGATACTGATGGAAGAGGTGAGGAGAGACAAGTGGGTAGAGTAGTTAGGGGATAGAAATGACTGAAAATACAGACTCTAAACTATGGAATAGAATATGGTGGGTGGTAGTAGCCAGCAGGAACAAAAGATCTGAACCCAGGAGGGTCAAAATCAGCAAATTAGTTGCACCTTGTAGGACAGGAGTCTTTGAAAGCAGGACCCAGTGCTCTCCTCCTGGGTTTTGTCACTAGGTGTAAGTGAAGGTGTGGTGAAAACACTGAACGAGGATCTGACAAGGCTGTCTCTGGGGGACAAGGAACAGAGCGCAATGGTGGATGGACAAGCAGATTTTATACGATGGTCAGTGGTGTGGGTCTTTGAGCTGATACAGGCTGCTTGAATTGACTGGGAATTAGACGGCCTTCCCAAGATAGTTGACCTTTGAGGGCAGATTAAGGGAGGTTCCTGGTAAGCCAAAATCATCTTTAGGATTCTATTTACCCAATAAGAATCCATCTGTTTGTCCAGCCAAAGTCCTTCTGTTTAGAACATTATCACTAGCCCTACCATTTGGGAATGGTGGGGTGCTTAATAAGTTAAACAAAAAATTGTAGTGGGTAGCCATTCCAGCTTTGGTCTGGAAGTTCCAACCCCCATTAAGGCTTCGGTAACTATCATGCTTACAAGGCAGGGCCAAGGGAGGGCCCTGAAGACTTGAGATCAGGATGTGCCACACTCTCTTCCTGTTTTGGACCCTGGACGCTAGAGGTAGACCGAGGAGAGTTCTCCAGAGAACACCATCGGACTGTGCTGCATCTTTCCCAGAACCCGCCAACTACCTATCCCTTCATTTGTAAGTTACACCGTTAAATAAATCTCCCTTTTAACTACATGGAGTGGCCTTAATAATTTCACCATTAAAAATATATAAACAATTTAAATGATTGAAACAATAATAAAACATCTTTCAGATAAAAAAAAAAGATACAGATGGATTCACAACAGAATTCTACCAGACTTTCAAAGAACTGCAATCAATACTTCTTAAATTACTAAAAGAAAAAAGATACAGAAGGAACACTTCCATACTTTTTTTGATGAGGCAAACGTTGCTCAATATCAAGACTACATAAAATAAACACACACACACACACACACACACACACACACACACACAGAGAGAGAGAGAGAGAGAGAGAGAGAGAGAGAGAGAGAGAGAGAGAGAGACAGGGACAGAGAGAGATATTATATATAGAGAGACAGAGAGACAGAGAATAAAAGTCAATATCCCTGATGAACATAGACTCAAAATTTCTCAACACAATATTTGCAAAGTGAATATAGGCATATATAAAATAGATCATACCCTATGATCAGGCTGTCTCTAGTCTAGTGATGCCAGGAATGGTTCAACATATATAAGTTGATGAATGTGAAAAAATCATATAAATAAACTTAAAAATGAAAATGACATGATCAGCTCAATAGATGTGAAAAAAGAGTTTGACAAAATCCAACATGACTTCATTGTTTAAGTCCTAGAGGAAATAGAACTGAGATGACATTATCTCAATGTAATAAAATCTGTCTATGTCAAACCCACAGAAGACACTATCCTAAATGAAGAAAAAGGCAAAGGGGTCTCATTACAATCAGGAATGAGGCAAGTGATCTATAAAAATAATGGCTTAGTACATAGCTGGCATTCTAAAGTGAGATAGAACTCTCCATGGTGCATCTGTCTTTTGGTAGTAGACTTATAACATGTATTTGCAGGACAGTGTCAGCCAGTATGAAGCAGAGACACATTGAATGTCTACAGGGTAGACAGCATGACAGGCAATGTGCATCTTATAAGGTTACCTACATATCTTTACTGTCACAACTGTTGTGTTGATCATTACCACATTACGTTAAATTTCACTTTATAGACATCATTACTCTTGGACTGGGAAAAATAGAAACCCCACATGAGATATTACTTCCTGGAAATTGAGTGTAAAGGATTCTTCTTTCTTCATTAAGGTGTTAATGAACAATGTCAGATGTTTATAGAGACTTTCAGAAAATTAACCAAAGAACCTTGAGGTCCACTTGGTTATTTCTTTCAGTGTACATGAAGATCTAATCTATGACAATGTAATTTAACAGTGCTTGCTCATTCCTGAGAATAACTCCTCTAGCCAGGAATCTGGGGGCATCCCAGTGGAGTAGCCACGTGAGAGAGGAAATTGCAGTCCTCCCTGGGGGATTTTAGTCTCACTGGTAAAATAATTTAAAAGTGGATTCAAATGGAGGTTCTAGGATCATTTTATCCAAGTTTGAAGAATAACTCCAGGGCAATCAAACTGTAAATCTCAGCAGTTGCTGGAGGAGAATGGAGAAGAGAAAAAAACAATTCACCCTGTCTATGTTAAGCTGGCATGGAGTTCCGCCATACTTCAGACAAAACCCCCAATGGTTGGGAGGAGTGCTCCATAGGAAGAATATGGAGCTCAGCGTATCAGAAAAAGCACACTTAGACTTTGGGCAGCAGCCAAAAGAGAGTGACAGAGACAAAGAAAATGGACAAGTTATACTTCTCTGAGTCAGGACTCAGAAAGATGGGCAGACCCATCCCAGCCTCAGAGAGCCTAGCAGAGACTGCAGTAGAGGCCAAGAATTCTAGGAAGGAAAAGTACATTATATCTTTTTTTTTTTTTTTTAAGATTTATTTATTTATTTATTATACAGTGTAATGTCTGCATGTATCCTTGCAAGCCAGAAGAGGGCACCAGATCTCCTTACAGATGGTTGTGAGCCACCATGTGGTTGCTGGGAATTGAACTCAGGACCTCTGGAAGAACAGCCAGTGTTCTTAACCGCTGAGCCATTTCTCCAGCCCACATTATTTCTTATAAGGGCTAATTATGCCTCCTATCTCTTTAGCATGGCTTAAGGTGAGCCCATCTCTCTAGAGGCGGTCCTGTTTTCCTAAGAGGAAGTTCTTCACCCAGGTCATTGACTTACATAACCAGAAGATTAGGTCTCCACTCAGGCCAGGAATTTCATTCTTTTGACCAAAAGAATGGGACTTTGCTGCTGCTGTGACTTACCATTATAAATAGATAAATAATGTGCTGTGGGATGTCTTTCTGTATGCTGTGAATATGTGTTGCTCTGATTGGTTGATAAATAATGTTGCATTATCCTATGGCAAGGCAGTTTAGAGGCAGGCAAGAAATTAAAGCAAATATACGGAGAGAAGAAAGGAGAGGAGGGGGAGACGCCAGCCTGCCACCTAAGGAGCAACATACCAGCAGACCGGTAAAGCCACAGAACACGTGGCAAAGCATAGATTAATAGAAATGGGTTAATTTAACATATAAGACCTAGCTAGCTAGAGGCCTGCCATAGGCCATACAGTCTGTAAATAATATTAAGCCTCTGAATGATTATTTTATAAGCAGCGGCGAGACCTTTCAACTACAATAATGCTTTAGTATTTCCATTGGAAAGTGAGCAATCATTAACATACCATACCAGAGACCAGAAGAAGCAATGATCTAAAATGTTTCTTTTGTAGTTGTGGAGAATCTGTACAAATTTAATGGTAAAACCTAAGGCACTCATTTTCATTAATTTTGGTTCTATTCAGACACAAAGGCCTTATTTTAGCTAGATAATTCTCATTTAACTTAGCATAGAAGTCTTCATTTTTAACTTTCTATACACTTACACCATAAAATAATCTCTCATTGTCTCTATCAAAACCAAATTCTTTATTGGCAAGCAAGAGTCCTAGACTAAATCTAAATGGAAGCATAGGGTCATAGTGTTATATAAAGTAGACTTGGTAGTTTATGGAACTAGAAACATATTGAGAACAAAATAATGTAAACCTATACGTAGGATGGACATTGAAGACTGAATCTATTGTCTTGAGCCCAAATTGGAAACTAAGTTAACATGGTTTCGCTATTTCAATGTTTTCATTTGCATAATGTAATTTTCTCTACCGGATGTTTATCCAGGCAAGCAGTTGTTCACAGGGCAACTTCCACAAAAAAGTCATACTTCAGGAGAGTTCTTATCTCATTGCTTTCATCAATCCTATTATAGTATCAATAATCTTATTCAATTCTAATCAAATTCTTACTTTTATAAACCCAACCTAAACCAAACTTCAAATTCTCAATACATTTCTTTTTGTTTTTCTTCTTATGACACTACTGAAGGTCCTTCAGATTGGTTTTTTTTGTCAAATGGTTTCTCTGGTCCCACCTGGCCCCAAGGTCCTTCAGCCACTTATAAAATAAAATAATCACTCAAAGGCTTAATATTACTACAAATTATATGGCCTGTGGCAGTCCTCTTGTTAGCTAAGTCTTGTATCTTAAATTAACCCATTTCTATTAATCTATGTTTTGCCACATGTTCTGTGGCTATACTGGTCTGCTGTCATGTTGTTCCTTGGGCAGGCAGGCTGGTGTCTCCCCAGAGTCCACCTTTCTCTTTCCTGTCTCTCTCTTTGGGTTTCCTGCCTGCCTCCAAGCTCCCTTGCCATAGGCCAAAGCAGCTTATTTATTAACCAGTGGGAACAACATGTATTCATAGCATATAGAAAGATATTCCCCAGCAGTTTTTCTACTCTTGAGATAAGCAAAGTACTAAAATGCTCCCTTTTGTTTCATCAATAGTTTGTGTTGTTCATAGCTGAGAAGTAGGTATTGGATCATCTGCAAAGACTGAAATTCTGGGGGAGAGATGTGCTCACAGAGGAAGGAGTCGTGAGTTTGACGATGAAAGCAAGTATGGGTCACTTAAATGGAAATTCTTCAGATAGCAAGGCATTTTAAACAACATGTTTTGTTTCCTAGGCCATGTAAATCACAGAAATCTGTCCAGATCTTAATAATAACTAAAATCCCTTTAAGACCATGAAACAAGAGGCTGAGTATTCTTTGGTGCCCAAATATGGGGTCAGTTTAGACTTTCCTGGTTAATGAAATTTCATGGAGAGATCAGCGGCAATCATTTTCCTTCTAGACAAGCCTCAGGAAGGGAAATACTGGGAGAGCAAGTGTCAAACTATATTTGAGAGAGAGAGAGAGCAAAAAATTCATTTGTTTTGAGGGTATTTCTAAAGCCATTTAACTTTCTCTGGTCCAACATGCTACACATAGTAAACTATGATACTGAGGAGAACTTTTTTTCTAAGTTTCAATTCTTAACAGTGATAAAGTAACTAGAAATTTTTCACTCAGTAGGGAGAAAATATTCATTTTATGAAGGATATGGGCTGTGAGTCTCCTTGATTATAGTAACAGTTCATCTAGTGATTTTGCAGATAATGTAATCACTGGTGCAGCTTAGATATAACCACTATTCCATCCCAGTGGAGGTCTATGGGTATTGAATGACATTGCAAACACCTCATATGAAAGAAGAATGGTAACCTTAGGGAGAGAGATAGCTCAGTGGTTAAAAGAGCACCTGCTGGGTTTGGATCCTAGTATTCACATCAAAGGGCTCATAACCACATGTAACTCTAATTTCAAGGACTCCAATGCCCTCTTCTTCAACACTATATACACATGGCATATGCACTCAAACATACACATAGACATATAGGTTAAAATTAAAAAATTAAATATAGTAATATAAAATCAAAAATATACAACAATAATAAAAACTTAACCCATACTCTAAACCTAGACAGATAGATTCTAGTGCAAAAAAAAAAAACTGCATAAAATGAAAACCCAAGGTAATATGTCTGATCTCTTTTAACAACTTGGGGAAGAAAGTGTTTACCTCATCTTACATGTTATAGTTCATTATCCAGGGAAGACAAAGCAGGAACTCAAGGCAGAAGCTTGAAGCAGGAACTACAGGGAAACATTGCTTACTGGCTTGCTTGATATGATTTTATTCATAAAAGACTTTAAAGATTCCACCAGGAAACTAGCAGAATTAACAAACACTTTCATCAAAGTGGTAAGATGCAAAATTAACATTTTAAAATCAGTAGCATTCCTATATACCAATAAAAAACACACTGAAAAAGAAATCACCTGGGTAAGTTCACCCATAATATCCTCAAACAAAATAAAATATTTTGGAAATAGCATAGCTAAAGATGTGGAGGAGTCCACAATAAAAACTTTAAAACAGTGAAGAAAGAGATTTATTAAGATACTAGAAGATAGAATGATCCCCAGTGCTCCAGTTTGATAGGATTGTTACTGTGGAAAATGGTCATTCTGTCAAAAGTAGTATACATATTTGTGAAATACAAATCCAAGTTGTAGTGCTGTTTTTTCAGAGAAATAAAAAGTCTAGAAATTCATATGGAAGTGCAAAAGATTACAGTCAGTCAGAGTATTCCTCACCATAAATAGTCCTGTTGGAGATATTGGAGTTCTCACCATGCTTGATTTCAAGTTGGATTTCAGAGCAATAGACATGGCTTGTTATGGGCACAAGGACAGGCACATAGAATGGAACTAGACAGACGACCCACGTAAGACAACATGACTACAGCCACCTGACAGTTGACAAATGTAGGAAAATAGAACTGGATCCTTATTCTTCACTGTTCACAAAAATCTACTCCAAACAGATCAAAGACCTCAATATAAGAGTTCCGAAAATGCTTGAGGAAAAAGTAGGGAATAGTTTTTACTGTACAAGCTCCAGTAAGCACTTTCTGAATAGGACTCCAGTTACTCATGAAATAAGACCAATGATTGACAAAAGGGACCTCATGAAATAAAACACTCTTCTGCACAGCATAATAAAACTATTAAATACTTTTTGATAACTTCATACACTGACATCTACATCAATCCTGCCTTCCCCTCTCCAACTCTTTCCATGTCCCCATATACTTACAAATTCACAATCTCTATTATTGCAACACACACATGTACACACATGTATATGTACACACTCATATAGATATATACATGTGGATGAGGATACATGGTATATAAAACCTTCTGAGTCTAGTTAGATTTACTTGTATGTACATACATCCAGAGATGAGCAGTTGGGATTGGAAGACCTATGGGGAAATCTCATCCCTGGAGGAAATTGTTTCTCTCTTTCTCGGTAGCCATAGACCACCTTCATGTAGAGGTGGAACCATATAGAATTTCCTCTGTTCACATTTGAGTGTCATTTGGTGCTATCATTATGCCAGTCTCATCCAGGGAACCATATTTTTGAGATTTCATAGGTGCATTTTCCATGTCATGCCTAGTGTCCGCTATCTAGCTGCAGGAATCCTACATTTCTAGGTCTTACAATCTTTTCACTAATTTTTCCTGAACATTATATGTAGGGGTTATGTACATTTACAAAGCCACTATGGAATTCACCATGAAGATTCTCAGCTAAATAAATGATTCCTAATGATATACTGCTATTCTCACAGACCACAGCCTAGGATAACTGTCATCAGAGAGTCTTCATCCAGTAACTGACAGGAGCAAATGCAGAGACCCACTTCCAAACATTAGGCAGAGCTCAGGAAATCCTACAGAAGAGGCAGAGGAAGGATTGTAGGAACCAGAGGGATCAAGGCCACCACAAGATCATGAACCACAGAATCAACTAAGCAGGGCTCATCGGGGCTCCTAGAGAGTGAAGTGATCATCAGGGAGCCTGTATGAGTCTGACCTCTGCATATGCCTTGTGGCTGCATAGCTTGGTGTTCCTGTGGGACCCCTAACATTGGGAGTGGGGGCTGTCTCTGACTCTTTTGCCTGCTTTTGGGACCTTTTCCCTCTTCCTCGGTTGCCTCGTCCCGCCTTGATATAAGGGTTTGTACCTAGTCTTATTGTAACTTGATATGCCACGTTTGGTTGATATCCTTGGGAGGCCTCCTCTTTTCTTAAGGGAAATGGAGGGGAAGTGGATCTAGGGGAGAGAGGAGGTTCAGGGAGGGGGAATGGGAGGAGAGGAGGGAGGAGAACCTGTGGTCACGATGTCATATATAAGAAAATTTAAAAAAAGCAGATCAAAGTGAATCAACTTTAAGAACCAGCACATGTGTATCTATGCAAAAGGCTGTAACAGAATGATCAAGGGTCAGACCTTTGGAATAACATTGCTTTTAACTTACAATTTTATTTAGTTATGATTTCTTTTTATTTACCCACATAGGCATGGCTTTAGCAGGAAAGATAGTTGCCATTTCTTGTTAAGAAGAACATGAGCCAGTATATTATGCAGTTATCTCAGCTTCTGTAATGATGGCAGCTAAACCTAAAGATCCATAGTTGAGTGTTTTTTTATAGTTTCCCATGTTTCATAAATTCCAATGAAGATTTTACTTCAAATTAGAGCAAAATGATTGGACTTCCGTAGATAGTGGTGTATATGATCATTTTATTTTCTCATGACTTCTTTTCCATAAGACTAAAGGTGAAAATTATTTAAATTTCTACATTCCAAGGTATAGTCTGCATTCCCCATATTCTGCCAAATAAACTTATGAAGGGCTAATGGAAAAGAAAAGTTTTGAAAAATGAAAACAAATCCCATGAAGCTAGATTCACTTGCCTCTTGCTAGTTATTCTTTTTGTTCTGTAAATATTTCATATTCAAAGCCAGCAGCTGAGGCACATCCTCTTCTTCTCCATCACCGCTTGCAAAGTTCACTCCTTCCTAGTTCTCTTTCCAAGGTCTCTGATAATTAGACTACGCTAATTAGACGTTCTGCCCTAGTGGTCCTGAGAGTGCAATAGGTACTTTAAAGCAATAGATTTTCATCTCTTCAGGGGAAATGAAGAGTTAAAGAGGGGTGGAGGAGACGATGAAAGTGACCAGATACATATCGGATTATTTTTCTAATTACCAAAAAACAGAAAGAAAAAGGAACTGCCCTCTGAATCACGGCACCTGCCAAGAGACCAAATGAGTCTTCTGTAAACTGATTTGCCTTTCTGCCTGATTTACCAGACTGACACTTGATTTGTTCTGAGCACAGATGATGCCTCAGACGCAATGGCGGATGACAGCCCACATAACCTCTCTCTCAGCTTTCATCTCACATATTCCATTTGAAGTTGAGTTCAGATGAGGGAGAGACACACAGAATTAATATTACCTTGGATCAGCCAAGTCTCCAGAGGGAGCAGCTGAAGCTCTTCTGGAAACAATAAACCCTTTAAACATGACAGGGGGAGTGAGACCTTAGAAGGCCTCTGAAAGTATCCATTATTAAAGAAGGGACAGGGGACTTTGATTTTTTTTTCCTTAGTAAAAGCAGTGATGAAATAGTGCCAGTTTTACATACAAATTCAAAGATCTAGGATGATTTATGTTAAAAGTCTTTCTCCTGCTCCATAACATAGTCAGTAGAGAGAAAGAATCCATATGAACTATATTGGTCATGGCATTGATATTTGTCTTCTGTTTAATTTTTCCTGAAGAAAAATCAAATAAAAATGGGTTACTTAGCAGCAAGCAGTGAGAGAAAACACACACACACACACACACACACACACACACACACACACACACACCATGCCTTTTCAAATTAAAATGTCCAGAAGTTCAAACAAGAAATACATGGTTGCCTAAAGACTTCAAGATTATTTTAACTGGTACAAAAGTGTGTACTTATCAAAAAAGAAAAAAAATTACCAAGAACATTTATAAACAAAATACATATGTTCATTTGTATATTTTAACAGCAATATCTTTGTTAGCATTAGCATTAAAAATGAATGCATTTAGGGGGTGGGGATGGCTCAGTGGTTAAGAGTGCCTGATTTGCAAGATTTGAATCCCCAGCACCTGTATGAAACATGAGCATGGCTGTACGTGTCTGTAACTCAGTGCTAGAGTTGGGGTGATTGTTTTATTATTGATTGGATATTTTATGGCTCAGAATCAGAGACATTTATTATCTCACAATTCTTTCACTAGTCCAGGTAAGACACAGCAGGGAATCTGTAAATCAGGGTTTCTCACCAGCTTAGCCTAAGGAAAAAAAATGCACTTTCAATTTTAGCCACTTGGCTGGTAGTGGATCCTGGAAGATCTTCTAAAGTCACTCAGAGGACTGTTGACAAGATTATTCCCTCCCCTCCACGGGGTGAAGGAGACTATGGCAGAGACTTTAACATCTCATTATATCATGGTCTCCATGGAACTGTCATTCACCGCAAAGAGCTTCTCTAAGAATAGCTTGTCAGTTGCCTTCGATTCTAGGTTCAGTGAATTGAAACTCAACTTTCCTGAATGAAGTACTAAACGCCTCATCTTCCAATCTTTCCTTTAGGGAGAAAGAGGCTGATTACAGCCAAGAGAGCTGATTTTAGCAATTTCTCTTACAGAACCACTTCTTTGCTAAGTGCCAGGGTCAGGACACACTAAGCAAAGTGTTCAATACACTGTTAATAGATGTCCCGGAGGGATCAAAAACATTTATTCAAGGAAGATTCAGTGATATTCAACAGAACGAGAATTAATGAAGCAAGAACATAAAACCCTACATTTAAGTAAATTCATCACCAAATGAGAATAAAAGTAATTAGGTTACTGGCCACAGGTCTTTGTTTCTCAGAAGAAAAATAAAATAATCAGAATTTTCCATAGACAAAGCCTGTCTATAAAGAATTATCTCTTAAAAGTTTTAGTTTTATTGGTTAAAAGAAGTACAATGAAGGATTTAAAATTTAGTTAGATGAAAGTACTACAAAGTTTTATTCAGCCATACCCTCCATTTTACAAAGCCCTTTGAGCATATCTTCAGTGCTCTGAGTTGTGCATATTTGTCCTCAGCTAATGCTCATTAGAACTCTAGGTGAATGCTGAACTTGGATTTTCTTACTTTATTACCTATCTACTTAATCACATATCCCAACATTTGTATATTCATGCAGACAGACAGATGAGAGACAGACAAACAGACAGGCGGGTGGGCAGGCAGATAGACAGGAAAACCACACACACACACACACACACACACACACACACACACACACACACACACCACATGTAAATGACTGCCCGCACCAATGACTTCATGTGATCAACTTGTATAATTCAAATCAAAAAGAATGTAGCCATTCTTTTATGGGAGATTTCATTCCTGACTAAAGTTTTTGATTAGCTGAAAAGATCATCTTCTGACCAACTATTTTGAGATCATGTTGAAAAAAGTCAGACATCTGAATATGTTAGAGCTCCATAGGTTTTTCTAATGTATAGTCATCAATGAAAATCCTGCTCTAGAGTCATGGATCTGTGACATACACCAGAGTTGAAAGGTCCTCCACAGATTCAGGGTCAGATCCAGAGAAAAGAAACCTTAAATACCTTAAATATTCAATAGTTTGTCAGATAGTCTGGGTTTTATTCATCAGGACTAAATTTTAGATGGTAAGTCTTTTGGTTTTATCATACCCACAGCACATAGCTCCACTGTATCAATGCAGCATGCATTAGTAGAAATAAACAAAACTAGTTGTGTAGTAGAATCTTGTGGTGCCTTATGAAGTACAGAAACCTCTATATCTGATTTCATATGTATAGAATGAAAAATTGAAGGTTTAGATAATACTGATGCATTATGACTGGTATGAATCTAAGATGGCTTCAGTGTGATGGGACTTTTGGATCAACTCTAAAAACTTCTCTAGAGCGGACATCCCATACAACAAGCCCTGAGGGAGCTTAAGTGTTCCAGCCACATGGTATTGGCTGTTTTTCTTTATAGTTTGCTTGATGGTTTGGTCACCATGATCAACAACTCATTCTTGAATATATTATTTGAAATGAATGTTTCCCTTTACAATTAGTAATTATCAGTTACTGTTCTTTCTAACACTTCAGTTAGTGTGGGGTTATAGAGTAGAAAAAAGTAGAAGAAACTAACTTTAGTTAGTATGGGATTATAGTAGTAGAAAGAATGCATTTCCTACCCATAAGGAAGGGGTGTAAGGGGTGTAAACAAGTCAAGTGAAATTAGCAAAGTGCAAGTGTGGGAAAGGGGCTCAGGATAAAGTAATGCCATGAGTTTACAGACAAGGAACATATTTCAGGAAGGCGTCCTAAAGGAAGTGAAGATGACGATGAGGACTGAAGTGCTTATGCAAGTGAAATGTGGCTGGCTTTAACAGGAAGCAATGTGGCAGGAAACAAATGAGAAACAGCATTGCAAGTGAATTGTGTCTCCTAGGGTTCAGATAACCAAACACTGACTTCACTTTAGCATTTAATAGCAATAAATGTCACATGGTCTAGTGAATACTTTTGTCACAGGTTATCTTTAGAAGCTAAGTCTTTGATGACTAAATTTGAATTATTTAGACAGAATTATTCCCAAAGAGAAGACTCAACGATGTCTGCCACTGACACTTAGTCTCTACGAAGGTTACTCTTTATCTTGATTAGAAGTAAAATAACTATGCAGATACACCTCTAGCTTTATCCATGAGGGCATACAGAAAGCAAGAAGTGCCTCCCTCAAGGCTACATGGATCTGGTTAGTGAAGGCTCCAGAAGTGATGTGGCCAGCAATTTCAGTGGCTCCAGTGGCTGCAGCAAACCTCCACATAGTCTGCTGGCCCCTTTCCCTAGAGAGCAGGTTTTTCCGTGGCTTGAGATACCACCAGCAACTTTTCCAGGTCCTCTTCAGATTTATGATGTAGATTCCATCACTTTTCCAGTTTTATATGTGCTTTGCCATCTGGAAGTCAAGGTTGGTGCCACCCAAGTGCATTTCTGTTGTTAGAAACATGAGACCATCCTTTCCCTTCATCTGTAGGATGCTAAGGACTTTGAATACTGTGTGGGAGTTTCTTTTTAAGTTACAATGGGAATCAAGGGGAACACCAACCATATGACCCCTTCCCTGAACATTGTAGCAAGGCAGAAAAGTTGTGTTTTAAGTATCCATGCTTTGGGATTTTAAAAGTTGATTTGTTGATAAGACTGTCTGACATACTGAGTATGGTTCACTTCTCTGTAATCCTTTAAAGATTTCCAGAGCATTATACAAAACACTGTGTAATAACTTAGAAAAGTTTTGGTCAAACTCTGCTTCCTATTTTAAAACAAAACCAGCATAATTTCTAACTTTATGATGATCTGAATGGAGGTTCTTTCAGTTCTTATACCAGACAGATGATGGGGTGTAGAACCAGAACCTTGGTTTATGCATTAGATGAGCTGCTTCTATAGACCAATGTATACATATACATACATGTGTCTTTGGTGTCACTGGATCCCATTATATGTGTGGCATTTGCACTTATTAAAGATAAAAGAAAACACTCAAACTTATATAATTGCCTTCCAAATTCCTTTACTGTAATCTATAATGGATCGTGAGAGTTTCTAGCATTTCTACCGTAAGGTATAGGTCTATTTACCTTTTCTATGATTGGCTTTTTGCTTGTTTTTTTTTTTTTTTGTTTGTTTTTTTGTTTTTTGTTTTGCCAGACAGGGTTTCTCTGTGTAGTTTTGGTACCTGTCCTGGATCTCACTCTATAGACCAGACTGGCCTTGAACTCACAGAGATCCTCCTGGCTTTGCCTCCTGAGTGCTGGGGTTAAAGGCATGTGCCACCGGGACCAGGCCTATGATTGGTTTTTAACCCCATGTTTAAAAATATGTTTATTCAGTTATTTAGCCAAAATGTCTACTATTGCATTAAAAAATCATTTTCATTTCTATTTTTGGTAAAATTGTGGAAACCTAAGTGAGGGGTATTTTTGCTATGCTAGTGAGTGACCCAAAGAACTTCAGGATAACCTTAACCCCTTGCCTTTTAGATGTGGTAAAGAGAGAGGGTTTTCAAATTGAATTTAATTACTAGTGGCAAATTATTTCACCTAAGATACTTAAATAACAAAACCCTCATAAAGTACTCTAAACTACTAGGTTCCAAGAACTCGATTGCTCAACACATTCATGTATTGAGAGAGTGGCAGACCCCTACTCAAAGGGAGCAGATGTTCCTGCTCTTGGAGCCCATTTAAACCATTTCCTATGGAGCTCTTCATTTGTTTGTTTTCTATACTCTACAGTGAATTGCCTGAGTAAAGTAAAGTGTCTGTGGGCTGTTATAGCAAATCACAGAACCTGAAGAGTTATTAAATTAGAAGTATAGGTGGCCTGAGATGTACAACAGACATCTGAAGTTTGATTAGTCTTGTCAGATTGAGCTATTTAATTTATTGCATCACATGTTAACTATAAATAGAAAGTGTCAGGAAGGAATTGTATTCTTGGGCATCCAGTTAGTGTTCTAGTATGGAGGAAAGTTGAGATAGTCCATGCAATTGATATTGGACATGACAAGTCACTGAGTACTTTGTCACATAGATCCCTCTCTTCAGTATGGGGGAATATATACTCAGCTTTAATATACTAAGCACTTTTAAAATATAAATAATTTTAATATGATATGGAGATACTTTTTTATTTGGGAAAAGTTTGAAAAGTAAAGCAAAAAAAAAAACCCAAAAGAAACAAAACAACAACAAAACAAGACAACCCCCCCCAACAAACCAAAATAAAAAGAAAACAAACAGAGATACCATCTTACACCTGTCAGAATGACTAAGATCAAAATCACTGAAGACAGCTTATGTTGGAGAGGATGTGGAGCAAGAAGAACACTCCTACACTGTTGGTCGGAATGCAAACTAGTACAGCCACTTTGGAAATCAATATGGTGCTTTTTCAGAAAATTGAGAATCAATCTCCCCCAAGACCCAGCTATACCACTATTGGGCATATACCCAAGTAATGCTCAATCATACCACAAGGACACATGCTCAACTATGTTCATAGCAGCATTATTTGTAATAGCCAGAACCTGGAAACAACCTAGATGCCCTTCAGCTGAAGAATGGATAAATAAAATGTGGTACATATACACAGTGGAGTACTACTCAGCAGAGAAAAACAATGACATCATGAGGTTTGCAGGCAAAAGGATGGAACTAGAAAATATTATCCTGAGTGAGGTAACCCAGACTCAGAAAGACAAACATGGTATGTACTGACTCATAAGTAGATACTAGATATAAAGCAAAGGATAACCAGACTGCAACTCAGAACTTCAGGGAGGTTACCTAGTAAAGAGGACCCTAAGTAAGACACAGGGATCACCCAATGACAGAGAAATGGATGAGATCTACATGTGCAAACTGGGGGTGAGGGGAGTAATGGAGGGCAAGGGTCAAAGGAAAGAGAGCTTAGGGGAGCGGGAGGTACCAGCTGGATCAGGAACAGGATGGGAGAACAAGGAAAGAGATACCATAATAAATGAAGACCCCATGGGAATAGGAAGAAGCAGAGTGTTAGAGAGGTTCCCAGAAATCCACAAAAATACTTCCACTGTAGACTACTGGCAATGGTCGAGAGAGTGCCTGAGCTGACCTACTCTGGTGATCTGATGGCCAAAAACCCTAACTGTCATGATAGAACTCTCATTTAGTGACTGATGGAAGCAGATGCAGAGATCTGTGGCCGAGCTCCAGGTAGAACTCTAGGAGTCTAATCAGTGAGAGAGAAGAGGGATTATATGAGCAAGAGATATTGAGACCATGATTGGAAAAAGCACAGGGACAAATAGCCAAACTAGTGGAAACACATAAACTGTGAACCAACAGCTGAGGAGTCCCCATTGACCTGGACCAGGCCCTCTGGATAAGTGAGACAGTTGATTAGTTTGAACTGTTTAGGGGGCCCCCAGGCAGTGGAACCGGGACCTGTCCTTGGTGCATGGGCTGTTTTTTTGGAACCTAGGGCCTATGCTGAGACACTTTGCTCAGCCTTGGTATAGTGAGGAAGGGACTGGACCTGCTTCAATGGAATCCACCAGGCTGGGCTGACTCCCCAGGGGAGACCTTGCCTTGGAGGAGGTAGGAATGGGGGGTGGATTGGGAGGGAAGGCTGGGGGTGGGAGGAGGGAGGACAGGGGAATCCATGGCTAATATGTAAAATTAAATTTATCATAAAATAAAAATATTTAAAAAAACAAAAGAA
This sequence comes from Peromyscus leucopus, assembly GCF_004664715.2. Lineage (NCBI taxonomy): Eukaryota > Metazoa > Chordata > Mammalia > Rodentia > Cricetidae > Peromyscus > Peromyscus leucopus. The sequence goes on along the minus strand of NC_051079.1, from coordinate 67,281,845 downwards.
ACAAAACATCAACAAAACAACCACCCAACAAGCCAAAATAAAAAGAAAACAAACAAAAAATTCACACCTAAAAAAAATAGATAGTTCCTGAGCAAGAATCTCCATACTTGCTTTATGTTCTGGTCAGTCTTCTAGTAAGGAGAAGAAGAAGAAAGAGGAAGAAGAGGAGGGAAAGGGGAGGGGGAGGAGGAGGAGGAGGAGGAGGAGGAGGAGGAGGAGGAGGAGGAGGAGAAGCAACGGCAGCAGCTGGAGAGCTGAGTGGAGATAGCCTTGAGAAGGAATCAATTTGTCTCTTTCCAAAGCTTGAACAAGTCCTAGAGTTGGAGACTGAAGGAAACCATAGTAAGGACAGAAGACAAGATTCTGAGAGGGAAAGCTTCTTGTAGCAGGAAGCCTTGAGACTTCAGGACCCACACATTGTGGGCAGCAGTTAAAAAGGAATAACCATGAAGATTCAATTGTTAGGTCTATGTGTGTTAGCTTTAAAATTTCCTGCACTGCTGTTAAACGCCACATGCTTACTCTGGTCTCATGAAGGTGTGTATATTGATTTGAGAAACACTCTGTGAAAATCATTTTACCCCATGAGATATTAGCAGTTATGACCTTGGCAATGTGACTTTAAGTATGGCTTGTTATACTCTTTTATCCTATGAGAACCTTTGCTTGGTAACTTGTAGTTGAAAGTTTTCTTGTGTCCTGGCTGGCTGGCAGTCAGGACAAATCTCTCCCACTTGTGTCCAACAAGTAAACACACAGAGGCTTATATTAATTATAACTATTTGGCCATTTGCTCAGGCTTATTACTGACTAACTATTACATTTAAATTAACCCATAATTCTTATCTATATTTAGCCATATGGCTTGGTACCTTTTCTCAGTTCTGCCTTGTCATCTTGCTTCCTCTGTGTCTGGTTGGTGACTCCTGACTCAGACTTCCTCTTTCCAGAAATCTCCTTGTCTGTTTATCCTGCCTATACTATCTGCTTGGCTACTGGCCAATCAGCATTTTATTTATCAACCAATCAGAGTGACACACATTCATAGCATACAGAATGACATTATACAGTAACTCCCCTTTTCTGTCTAATCAAAGAGGAAGGTTTTAACTTTAACCTGTTAAATTACATATAAAATAACAGTTATCAAGCAAGAATTGCAGTTACAATATCTACTCTATTTGTATTTGGCAAAATTAAAGAAAGTATTCTATCTATCCTATATTTGTGAGTCTAAAGTTTCATATCTAATTGATCTTTTATCATAGCCAAGGAAAATTATAACTATCTAGTCTTCAACTGCATCAAAGACCCCAGAAGGATATAATGTTACCTAAGTAAATAGGAAATGCATTTTAAGCAACTTCAAAAATTCTGGAAAATGACAGAGACAGCTGCCTGCCTAGACAGTCATCCAAAGTTCCTCTTCAATGTTGGGGCATCCATCTTAAGTCCATAGGCCTAGTCTCTTAGTTACTTCTCTCTGTATCCTGTAGAATGTCTGGCAGTTTCTTCTGTGAAGCAGGAACCTGAAGAACCATTTTTCCTTGCAAAGTTCAGTGGGCACCTTCCTATTGGTCCTGCATGTCCAGTTTATATAACATTTTGTCAAGTAGTCCAGGCAAGAATAGTTTGTTACCCAAATGGCTAACTTTTGCCATGAAGAAGATAAACTCTGTATAGAATGTGTCTTCGATGCCTATCATCTTTCTTGAAGTAATTGGTTTTGCCAGGAGTAGATGTGTCTCATTGCCCAGAAAAGTCTAAATTTTTAAACATTTTGAGTACCATATTCTGTAGGTCTTTGAAGTGTTTGACGACTACCTACCTAATTGAAATATATCTATGTATACCTAGAAAACTTAACTAACATGACTATAAGTTTGATTATCATAGAAGACTAATTATTAATCTGTATTTCTTAATTATCCATTACAATTTAAATGAGTCACATAAACATAATACCTTACATAAGAGTTGAAATATATATATATATATATACAGTATAACAAAATTAACTTTAAATTTGTAATAAACTAAAATCTATAGCAATGTATAACATTTATTCTATATTTCTATATCATTTCCCCTTTCTTCTTTTAGAAAGATATTGACTATGACCAATAACAATTTGTAACCAACAACCTAAACAGAGACAAACATCCATAATCTCTTTTTTGGGAATGTGGGCATAGTAGTCTAGGCTACTTCCTGCTGATAGGGGATGCTGGTAGTCTTATGGGGATCCTGAGAAAATTTGAGGTAATGGTCAAGTCCTGGGAAAACAGGCTATAACCTTTGTTGATAGGCACCATCTGTTAAAGTTCAGGAGGTTTGGCTTGATCAAATCTGATCCATATTAACCTGGAACAAATCCATAGCCTCTTGCTTCCCGTGGAAACAAAAGCAGAGCCTCCTTTCTAAAGAAATATATTCTTAGATCCAAAATTTGAAGTCAAGATACCTTTAAAATGTACATATTGGTTTAACTGAGCAGCCTTTACAATCAAATGTCTCTCTGTAGTTAAAAATCCCAAAGACAATATAGTCCAGACTCTCTGTGTGATTTCCATCTTTAGTGGCTTTTTAAATATTAATTTTACTTTCTCTTTAAAGACTTTATTTTAAAGCTTTCTATTTCTTTATATAACTGTCTATATTCCTTTTCCTCTATCTTCCAAGCCTATGTACATTTTTTCACACACTGTCTTATTCCATCTTAATCTGCCTTATTGCGAATCTATTGCTTTAAACTGCAGAATGACTAGGACTGAAATGGCAACTTTGGCTGCTGGCTTCACCCACCTCAGCTTTCCAACATGGTGGAACTACATTTACTGCCAGCTCTGGTGGAACCATGCTCACCTTTGACTCTGTGAAGCAGTGGGTCTATGCTTTCATCCAGCAGCATGTAGCCCTCTTCTTCTTCTTCTTCTTCTTCTTCTTCTTCTTCTTCTTCTTCTTCTTCTTCTTCTTCTTCTTCTTCTTCTTCTTCTTCTTCCTTTTTTTAACTAGTAAAAGATAAATCCACCACACAGTGCGCTGCATGGCTTGGAGACACCACTGTGTACTGTGGTGGGAATCTGCCATGCTGCTTAGCTCATGGTGGCTGGCAGCCAGCTCCACCTCACAGGCATCTTTCAGGAGACTAGTCTGCATGGCTACTGGCATGAGACTAGAAGCCTAGTGTAGCTCCATTTCTGTGAGTTCAGAATCTTTAAGCTTTCCTAGGTCTATATGGATCAATACCCCATGTTGTGTGCCAATGTTTTAAAGTTTTCCTGTGTCCTGGCCAGCTGGTGGCCGGGACAAGTCTCTCCTACTTGCATCCCCCAAAGTAAACACACATAGGCTTATATTAATTATAACTGCTTGGCCATTTGCTCAGGCTTATTATTGACTAGCTGTTATACTTAAATTAACCCATAATTCTTATCTATATTTAGCCACATGGCTTGGTACCTTTTCTCAGTTCTGCCTTGTCATCTTGCTTCCCCTGTGTCTGGTTGGTGACTCCTGGCTTGGCCTTCCTCTTTCCAGAAATCTCCTTGTCTGCTTATCCGGTCTATACTATCTGCTTGGGTACTGACCAATCAGCATTTTATTTATCAAACAATTAGAGCAACACATATTCACAGCATACAGAATAACATTCTATAGCAGTGACTACTAGTTCATTGAGCAAGGAGCATCTCTGTAGTCTGAAGGCAAACCATCATCTCCTACATTAGTGTGACTTCAGTGCTTCACATGTGGACATAAAGAAAAGGCCTGTCAATGTGAGTGTTGGGATGGTATCTTATGTTGCATCCTAATAAAGATATCTGTACAGATCTCTAAACTACTTCCTGAAGCTGTTCCCCAGTCCTCAATGCATCAGTGAGGAGAAATTAATCATTCTCTGTGAAGAAAATGAAAATGGTTGATATAAGGAGGTGTGTGTGGAATAGAATTATATGTAAACTAATAATTATGATAGAAAACTATGTACATCATATTTTTGTATGAGTACAGAAACTTACAAGCTACTAAAAATACTGTATTGAAAGTTTTGTGTTCATATACAAAGATTGGAGCAGAACAGTTACACAATATTAAGATTTCCTGACCTTAAAATTCACTAGCCATCACATTTTCTTTCTCAGGAATATGAAAGTAAAAAACCAGCTGGTTAAATTTGAAGACAATGAGTAAATGTTGTGAATTAGAGCTGGGATAATGGCAGTCTAGAGCCCCATCAAGGCAAAATTGTGATGGGATAAAAATAGTGAGTTAGCAGCAGTAGCCTCTCAGAAGGGAGAGGGATGTTGAACATAGACACAAACCAGAGATGCAATTAGGAAGAGGCCAAATTACTACACAAGTTGGTAGGCCATAGGATCCTGAAAGCTTAATGACTGCATTTAAATCTTTCGATATTTATTCTGACAGGACAGTCCCCATTATAGCAAAATATCTGTTGTCTACAAAGGAAAGAAATATTGAACATGTACAGATTGGAAATAAAGCTAGAAAATAAACTTTATTCATATTTCAATATCCACACAAGAAGCAAGCTTTGATTGTAAAATATCACAATGCAACACATTAGAGTTCTGCTCTGTGTGATCAAGGGAATTTTTCATCTCATCCTAAGTGGTACCAATTTGTTCCAAAAGCCTTTCTTTTTTCTTGAGTGGGCTTGTATGAGCGTCTCCACTTTCCAATCTAACTCAAAATTGCAGTGATTTTATTTGGGTTTCATCTTGGGAGTAATGCCATTTCTAGAAGAAATGATGAACCCATTACCAGAATAAACTATGCTTAGGAAATCCTCCTTAATCTGTGTTTTCCATTTCAGCAGTCTGAAACTGATCCACATCCATTTGCTGATAGCATTCACTCATCAATTAAGGATAGCTAATTTTCACTTCATCTTGGCATTCTGATTTCTACCTTTGTTAAAAGAACCACAAAGATAGGGTGTTATGAGAAAGCAGATCCTGTAACAGAACTGCTCTTTTTACTTTGGATGGAGTAAAAAGAGAAGAGAGAAGGATTGCACAGGCTGTCTGTGGAATCAAGGCAGCCCCACAGATTCATTTACATAGCTAAATTTGGAGAGCAATGGGCTCCTAACAAGCTCCATTTCTTCTTTTAACTCAGCCCTTCAAAGAGATTTATACCAATGTTCCCTGAGGTGAAAGTGGATCTGAAAATAAACAGATATGCATAAGTTTCCACATCTGTATCTTTCTAGATACACATCCATACTACATATTTAATTTACAAATTGCTTTTGTTGATATTTCATTGCTTCCATGAATTGATTCAAGAATTTGGAAGATATCACTGATATTGGTCTTACTGAATATAGAAAAAGTAATATATGTATCACAGACTGAACACTGGCTCAATGGTGGCCACTACAATCCAGATGACTATTGCTCTTATTGGTTATCTGAGTATTTCTTTCAATAATGGTGTGGATAGGGCAGAGGCAGAGAGGCAGAGAGGCAGAGAGGCAGAGGCATAGAGAGAGGAAGAGGAAGAGGCAGACACAGGCAGATCTTTGTGAGTTGGAGGCCAGCCTGGTCTGCACAGTGAGTTTTAGATAAGTCAAAACTTTATAGTGAGAACCTGTATAAAAAACAAAGAAAGAAAGAAAGAAAGAAAGGAAGGAAGGAAGGAAGGAAGAAAGAGAGAAATAGGAGGAGAGAGGAAGAAAGAAGGAGAAATAAAATGTCTGTATAAATACAGCAAATGTTTTGTTGTATCTACATTTAACCAATATGGATAGTATGCTTAAATATATTATGATTGTGCTTCATCTTTTTGGTTCATTGTTTGAATATGTAATCTGCTCAATCCTTCCTCACGAACAATTTGATCTCTAAAAGGAAAGAGGCAACTCAAAGAGTTCTTTGGTAGAAAACTCTCTTATCACTTTTTCTGGTCTTTTAATCAAAGGAATTAGTGAATGTAATGGGTTGTTAGAGAACATCCACTCTACCCTAGCTACAGCTGTGCCATCTTTAAATTCAGGAGCTTTATGTCAATAAACCCATTTTCCAGATTCATTTATGACATGTTTTTACATGATTTAAATTTAACTTATCAAATGTACTTGCTTAATTGTAAATTGAGGACCACATCAAGCCAAGTCAGGAAGATACTTGGTTTCCTTCAACATTAATATAGGTGCTAGCATCTAGTAAGCCACAGGCTTGAAAGTATCAAAAGACAAAGGTTGGGGCACATATTTCTTAGTACAGATATAACAGATGCATTATGGTTCTCAAGTCAAGAGCTGTCAATGACAATTTAACAACCTCAGGCAGTACACACAGTGTGATCTTGAAGTCAGCCACATCAGCCTGATATGTCTGATTATGGCAGATGACACAGTCCCACTGGCAAGATAGCTCCAATATGTTCTATAATTCATTCTTAAATGCCCAAAGTAAATGTCACTCCTCCATCATTGAGAACTGTTTAAAAACACCTCACCTCCTACATTCATACCTTTTAAATTTAAAATAGCCACATTTCTTGCTGATTATATCCTAACATAAACTGATGTACTTTGGGTTTTGAATGTGGCTATGAGTAACAAACACATGCCCCACACTGGACATCTGGGTTTGTTTGTGTGACTTTAAGGCAGTGTTGAAGAGTTATTATCGAAGAAAAGGGTATAGTAGTAGTATCTGAGGTGAAAATGATATTTAAACAATCCTTTTCCTCTGGTATGAAGTGCATAGTGAAGGGTGGTCTTGGTGGTTAGGGTGATGAAAAAGCAGTCACGGTGGGGTACAGCACTGCTCTGTATTCATGGAAAACACAGACTGTGAGTAAAATCACAAATTTTAATTTTACTTGGGAGATAGATAAACAAAACAATGGGCTAGAAGTTTTTAATTCTTAGTGTCACAGTGAAAGGGAATCCACATATTCTAGTTAAGAGAATATGCTGTTTCTTAAAGTCACAAGGTTGGCTTGCCAAGCAAGTAGACTTAGGAGTCTGTATTGTTACATTAAAGACTAACATGGGTTCCCCAGTCTCACTAGCAGAAGTTGAAGTCTTGTGTCACATTAGAAGTCATGATGAGAATGCCACATTGAGAAAGATTCACACAATGGCAAGCTTCCTTCCAAACACCAAATTCATAGTCCTTGTTAGCTAATGCAGCCATTCTCACAGCTGATGGGCAGAGCCAGGCTTTGCCTTAAGGCTTTGAACTGGTGTAATGTCCTGTCTTCTATCATTCTTGGTTACCACCACATAGATAACCAAAGACTTCAGAAAGCCTGAAACTAATTAAAACTTTATTGTAAAAGATAAAGACTTACATGGAAACACATTGTAAGTTTTATGATTTATACTACTAATTTACATAGATAAAATGTATGTAGTAAATGCAGGGAGAAACAGATACAAATGGAAAAATATTTTATATTCCATCGAATTCATTAATATGGGTAAATTACTCTTTGGTTTTAAAAAGTGAGAGTGAAAGACCAGAAATAGTTATAGTAGTTTGCTCCACTGGCTTCATAAAACCTGCTTCTACAAAAGTATTCTGCATTGAAGAAATTGAAAGAGAGAGCCCCCTTGATGTAAAAAGAAAAGTCCAAATATTTAGTAAGAGGAGGATATCACGATGGGCTTGTTCCAAATGATCAACTCTACTGCTACTATCCATGACTACATTCTTTGACAGCATCTAGAAGAATGCCAATCACAGAAACATGAGAACTAAACTGCTGGGAGCTGTCTTAGCACCAATGAGAAACCCTGTGTTTATTCTGTGCAGGACAGAGAATGAAGTGAAAGATGCTGATGTTTAGATGGGTGTACTGACTGCAAGGAAAGTAAGGAAATAGCTATGAGGAATAAGGAATAATAATTTAGCTGTGGAGAAAGGGGTGGTTATGAAAACGCACCGACAAACATAAAACTTTCATGGTGTCTCACCAATTGTGAGGTGGTACCCAGAAATAAAATCCTGCTCAATCTGGTAACAGTAGCATCTCCTCAACCATTGTCTCTGCTGCAATGTTTGTATATTAAAAGCAGTTTATCTGGAAAGAAAGAGGTACCAAAGAGTCTTGAGCAAGATGCCTGGAATAATTTCACTAGAATATGTTTAATTTTTCTTCTGTGGTGTTCTGCAAAATAATTGAAATTTAAATGATGTCTGTATGGTCATAACAGAATACCTATGCACAGGGGAAAGGGAAATGCTCTTCTAGAATATATTTTTGAATATTCAAATATGGAATCTGAGCTATTAATAAACTTTGGGCATCTACAAAGCCATAGCAGCGGAATGGTGAAGAGTGGAAACATACAGAGATAAGTTTATTAATAGCTCAGATTCCATATGACAAAATACATGGGAGTTTTTTTATCCCCCTAAGAGTCTATTAAGATGTCTCCTGATTAGGATTTTGAATAAGAAATAAAGAAAATTAATTACCTTCACTTGGTACAGACGCAGTTCAAGCATCTCTCTGGCTTTTGCAATTGTTGATGTTGCTGCATCTGGATTGAATTAATAGAGTAGCCATGATTTGGGAATCAATATGAGTTCCTGTAGATTTGGAAGGTAAGATATAATCAACTAATTATTCACATTTTGTAGAAAATCTGCTCTTATGTTAAAAAATTAAACTTTATTTTTATTCATGTGTTTGTTTTGGCCACATGCAGATCTGTGCACCATGTGTGTGCAGTTCCCATGGAGGACAGAAGAGGGCATTGGATTTTCTAGGACTGGTGTTACAGATGGTTGTAAAGAGCATATGGGTTCTGGAAATTGAACACCCCACTTTCTCTGGAACAGCAGCCAGTGCTCTTAATGACTGAGCCATCTTTCCAACTGCTACCCTTATTTTTTTTATCCCTCAGGAGTTCTGTTGTTTGTTTGTAGACAAGTTTTTATATAGATAGTACAGACCCCCCCAAAATATTCATAGCTGAGGATTATTTTCACATCTCAAGCTCTATGATTGCAGATATGAGCCACTGTATTAGACTCTCAGGAGTGTGTGTGTGTGTGTGTGTGTGTGTGTGTGTGTGTGTGTGTGTGAATAGAAGTGAAACTGCCAAAGAATGAAAATATAATGTTCTATTCCCTATATTAGAAACTAAAACTGGAGGAATCAAAAAGAGAAAATTAAAAGTAGTTGTATACTAACTTATTTAATAATAAATGACTCTGAAAAAGTGATATATTCCATGAAGAAAACTTATAAAAACAGTAGATATAAAATGAATCACTTAATAATTTTTAGTCAGTTGAATATACGGTTTAGTAGAAGAAAACCATGTTGTCATATCTGCTTCTTGTCAATCAACTGCAATACTTTCTGATAATGTGCAGAATGAAAATCCAGTCACTAAAAGCCATGTTTTTAACAAAGAAAGGAGGAAATAATCTTTGTAGATTATTTAAGCTAATTTTCTTTGAAATCACACCAAATCTAAAGAAGCACAATGGTAATTAGTTTAAACATGCATTACAGTATAGAAGTTTAAGCTGTCTGTTGCCTATGCCTGGCTTATAATAAAAAATGCCAGCATTTTAGTGTACAGTTCCTTTGCAGTGTCAGTAACATGTCAACACAGGGAAAAACCATAGATAATGTTGCACTCATCCCTTTGGGTTTCCGTAAGAAAATACTAATGACTGGCTGGCGTAAGCAACAGGAATTTATTCCTGAAAGTTCTAAAGAAATGAGAGAGATTGTTTACTTTCTTTTTCCATCTCTGTAATGCATGGATATATTAAACAGGTGGCCATGTAAACCAGAAACTGGGTCTTCAGCACTGGATTGTTCCTTTTTATAGGGCACCCATGCCATTTACAGGGCCCCAAATTATGACCTAATTGTCCTTAAAGTCCTACAATGGAGATTAGTATTCAACATTCAAACTTTGGGAAATAAAAGTTTTAATCCATGGCAAATCCTTAGATGTGATTAAGGAAATGGTTGTGACTTTTCAAACCCCAATGAAATGGCACTCAAAGTAGTGCAGGTAACGCTTTGTGAATAGCTACTGTAGAGAAAGAATTTCTGCTTTTTGGTGGCCACAGTAAAGAGTGAGCACCAGGCCAGGGAAATCAAGTGATCTAAAAGCTCAATGGGCATTTTGTGGGCCAGATGCTCTAGGATCCATCAAACTGGAAATCTGGACTTCCTTAGTTGTGCTGCACACTTCACGGACCATGAGTCGACTTGAGCACATGTATACGTAAATTACATGAGGAACTCAACTACTCTTCTAGTTCTGCCTCATCAGATTCATAGCCTTATGGGTGCCTGCTTTCCAATGCCAAGTTTTCTGAGGAAGAAGAAAATCAAACTTTCTTTGTAGATTATCTTAAACATTGTACTGCCATAGTTGGAAGGAAACTGTATCATCATCATACTCCAATGTAGTCCTGAACAACAGTGATACATAGTAATCAATCATACAGGCAAAACTTCATTACATGGAAGTAGTGATGACTAGGGTGACAGATTTGTACTGAATTTACAGGCATTGGCTAGCAGATCGGTCAAATGATCAACAGTTTAGAAGAAATATGATTACATGATTAGTGGCTGAGTGATGTATGTGAGAGATTTGAATCATTTATGGAAGATAGAGTATTTGGAAAGATTTATGTACCATAAAAAATGCCCCATTGGGAATAAGGAAAAGAGACAAGAAAGACTAAGGTTAGGGGGTGAATGAGAGCAAAACACATTGCGTACATGAATGAAAATATCAGTGAACTCAATATTTTGTAATAATAATGTATGCTAACATCAAAAGGAAAAATAAGCAAGCAAAATATAATTAGACAATGCTACATTCCTCAGAATCATGTTTCTTGGTTTCTCAGTAATCAGATAAAATAATGATTCTTTAAATTGTCTTGCTGAAGCCACTTCTGCTTCTTGCCTTGTATCTAAACCTTAACCTCACTACAGGGCCACAAATGTGGACCGGGTGGGCTTTCCTTGGATCTCTTTGTCCTTCTTCCTGGTATAGTCACACAGTAAAAAATCCTCTTCACATTTTTGGTAGTAAAATGGCTCTTTTAATCAGCTTATTTAAGACAAGTGGCTGAACCTGGTTTGGAGCACAGGTCATGACTTTACGTTTGGTAAAATCCACATATCAAAAAAACAATCCATTTCCTTTTGGTTTGCCAGCTCAGTGGAGTCCAATTTTTAAAGAATTCCTCTGTAATTCTCTTATAGTTGAGCCGAGTTTCCCAATCTTGTTTATCTTCTCAGCGAAACAGCTCTTAGATTTATTGGTCCTTTGCACTGTTGTCCTTATTTCTATTTCATTAATGTTTGCTCTGATCAATATTTTTTCTTGCAGTCTTCTGGATTTGGGTTTGGTTTTCTCCTTTCCCCACCCACAAATCTTCAGTTTTTTTTTTTTTTCGAGACAGGGTTTCTCTGCGTAACTTTGTGCCTTTCCTGGAGCTCACTTGGTAGCCCAGGCTGGCCTCGAACTTACAGAGATCCTCCTTGCTCTGCCTCCCGAGTGCTGGGATTAAAGGCGTGCGCCACCACCACCCAGCTTCAGTTGTATTATTAACTAATTTATTTGTGTTCTTCCTGAATTTCTTTTTGATATATAAGAGCTTAGAGCTATAATTTCTTTCATAGGACTACTTTTAATGTGTCTCAAGAGGTTTTACTATGCTGTATTTTCATATTTATGTAGTTCCAAGATTAAAATTTTTCTTTATTTCTTTGACCCAGTCACCGTTCAAAAATATACACTGAGATTAAGCTCCACGGATTTGTGTAATTACTGGGGATTCATTTGCCTTTTATTTTTATATTTCTTTGCTTTATGTGTGATACACAAAGTCATTTCAAGTTTTCTGAATTTGTTAAGATTTATTTTGTATTCCAGAATGTGGTCTTTTCAGAGAAGTCTCCATGTGCTGCTGAGTAGAACACATATTCTTTGGTGTTTGGGACAAATACGTTGTAGATATATGTTAGGTCTATTTAATATATTATGTCATTTAATTATGATGTTTTCCTGCATTTTTTGTCCAGATGACCTGTATATTAGAGAAAATAGGGTATTTAAATCACCCACTATTAGTGGGTTTATGTTAATTTGTCTCTTGGAAGCTCATATAATTTTTTAATGAAATTAGGTGTGTCAGAGTTTGGCACATATATGCTTAGGATTATAATGACCTCTTGGTTAATTATTCCCTTGACTAGAATTTATTTCCTCTGATCAGTTTCAGTTTAAACTCTCTTTTATTGAATATCCAGTCTTCTCTCATTGTTTGTGTGTCTGGTGTGAGAATGTAGGCTGTGTCCATTGATGGAAAAATTTGTTTGTTTTTGTTGCTACCCAAGCTTGGTTCATTTTACATTTGGTGTGTGGACTGGTAGGTGATCTTTCAGATGCTTAGTGTTGATTTTCTATTGTGGTTAACAAGGCTGATTCCAATTCAGAGCTGAGCAAGAAGACGTGCAGATGGGGCAAATGGCTGAATCTGCTTTGAATGGTTTGCAAGCTGTGCTGCCCGAGCTGGTCTGGAAGGATGAAGATGGGATGGGTGGGCTGCGGTCTCAGACACTGACCATGCTTCTATAGTTTACAGGCTGTGTGACCAAAGCAAGGCTTGGGGGTTAGGAACAGTGAAGGTGGGACTCTTCAGGCTTGGCCTGGCCATGTTATGTGCAACCACAACCAAGTCTATGCAGCGGAGAGTAGCACAGGTAGTACTAATCAGACTGGTTCAATGTATAGGATGTGTGACTCAGGATGAGTTTGGGGGATGGGGTGTATGCAGGTATGGTTTGGGAGATTCACCAGTCTGGGTCTGACAGAGGATGGGGGCTGTGGGCGAAACATAGTAGCATGGGCAGGGTAAAATTGGGAGAGTTGGACCAGAGTGGGCAGAGCACATTCAACTGGGACCAAGTCTCGAGGTTAGATATTTTACAGATGGTACCAAGGAGACTAAATCAAGATACAGGATGCAGTATACTGAATAGGTCTAGGGACTGCGAAAGGTGCAGGAGGGGTCGTGTTCAGACAATTCACCAGACTGGACCTGGGCACAGGACATGTGTCCTGGGAAAAGCCAGGGGCTGGATATGGTGTTAGCAGGCGAAAGCCAGGCAAATTGACCAGACTGGGTTGACAAACAGTGTGTGCAATAAGTATCAAGCCTCAGGGATCTGCTTAGAGAAATTCTTAAAATCCAATTTGATTTGAATTATGATGACTCTTGTACCTAATTAAGGCCTCACTGAATATTTTGAGTGGGACAGATCATAAGAAAACAGTGTTTTTAGGTCAATGTGTGTATTCAAAAATCTGTGTGAGAAGACTACAATTAGATGGTTGTAAAAAGGGATTTATGCCCAAGAAAACCACTGCATAGGGTTGCTTCGAAGAAAACCAGGTTGTTGGACCATTATGGGCTACAGAGTCAGAATCCCAAGAGGAATAGCACAGTGCAGGAGCACCATGCAGTCCAAATTTCCAAGGTCTATTCTTTCAGTGAATGGAGGACTTTCACTGATACCCTGATACTTTCACTGATACTCTTCACTGATACCCTGGGGGAAGGATAGGTAACAGACAGTAGGTGTTAGTCAAGAACCATTCACAATAGAGCACCCAGTCGATTTTCAACAACACAAGCACTGAATTTGTCTGAAGGAAGAGAATCAACACTTTGTTGCTGGGGAAAATGTAAGGAGAAGAGATTTTGTAGTGAGTTAAGTTTAAATTCGTAATAGAGATACCCTTGTCTTTCTATGGCTATAACAAAAGAATTCAGTTCCAGTGTCCACATGCTGAGGAATTAAGGCAATTATTTTGTTTTGTGTTTTTTTTACCATTGTTAATTATTCACTATAAGTTTCATTAAAGCACATTTTAAAAGCATAGAGTTTGGTGTTGGCGAGCAGGCACAGAAGTTAGAAGCACTTGCTGCTCTTGAAGAGGGCAGGATTTGGTAACCAGCACCCAGGTTGGGTGGCTCACATCTCCCTGTAACTCCAGCTTCAAGGGATTTCAAACTCCCTTTGGCCTCTGCAGGCCTCTACACTAAGATACATAAATCCACACTCAGACTAAAAATAAAGACTAAAATTAAAACTTTTTAAAAAAATCACAAATTTCACAATTTAATTTGCAATAAATATTGAGCATATGATGTATTTCTGTAAACTTAGTCCCATGCACATGCAGGGGTCAAAGTGCTTATTAAAAATAAATTCAAGATTTACTCCCCAAACACATATTTTGGTTAAGGTGGTAACTTGTGCACTTATTTCAATGAAACTAATTATTAAATATCTAAGTGATTTTAATTCTCTCAGCCTGTGAAAATTTTCTTGCCATCATTTCCATCATTAGATGCCTTTAATAGTGGTCCAAAAGTCACAGTGATTATAGCAAGAGACAAGTACTATTCAGAAAGTATTGGGGCAGGGACTCCAAAAGCAAACAGTTCTAGTTTTTTTTGGGGTGGGGGGCAGAAGCCAGAAATAGCTCTTGTTCTGTCTTGACTGGAAGCCAAGAATGCCAGGAGAAAGCTCTGGTTTCTGATTAAATGATTCTTTTCTTTCTGCCCTTTTTGCACTAGAACGAATACCCATACTTGGAAACTGTATGTGAGTACCTGACCAAAACTTAGAGGCATCTGGACCCCTCAAGGGTGGGCAGACTGAACTCAACCACTCACTTCCCCCCTCACCCCATAGTCCTCATACCTAAGTCTCAGGAAACCTCAAGGGTGGGCAGACTGAACTGAATACTCACTTCCCCATGCCTCACTCAGTAGTTCTCATACCTCAGTCCCATAGGAAGCCTCTGGGCTAAGGTGTCAGGAACTGCAGAACTCTGCTTTCTTTCTTCTTTAAGTTCCCACCTGTAACCCTATAATAAAAGTATTTTCTAAATGTAACTTCTCTTTGCCTATCATTTTTATTTAAGTTTTTGAGACAATGAAACCTAAACCTACTGGCTTTTTTTTTTTTTTTTGTCATTGATTAGTTAGTCTCAGACTCTAGCACTTCAATATATACTCATCTGAAATGGAAAATGAAGCCTCTATCAGTTTCAATGGCCCTGTTTTCCCTTCTTATTATGACTACTGTACTTGCTACTTTTCTATTGCTGAGATAAAATACCATGATCTAAAGCACATATAGAAGGAAGGGTTTATTTGAACTTATAGTTACAGAGGTGTGAGAGTCCATCACCATAATAGCAGAGGGGCATAGTAGCAGGTAGTCATGACAACCAGAGCAGAAGACTGAGGGCTCACATTCTTAACTGCAAGTAAGATGCAGAGGAAGTGACCTGCCTGCCTCCCAGGAGACTGTACCTCTTAAACATCCCCAAACAGTGCTATCATCTGGGGAGCAAACATCTGAGCCTCATGGGGACATTCTTTTTTAAACCACTGCAACTGCAAGTTGCTTCCAAACAGTTCTTTCAAATAGGAGGTGAGGACGCTGGGTGGTTCACTATATTTTACAAAATTATGATTTAAAAATATTTTTAATGGGACAAAGGGATGTTGATAGAAACCAGTTTACATGCTGTCTTAATTTGTTAGGTTTTTCTATCACTGTAATGACACACCATGACCAAAAAGCAAGCTGAGGAGGAAAGAGTTCATTTGGTTTACACTTCCTTATCAGTGTTCATCATTGTAGGAAGTCAGGATAGGAACTCAAACAGGGCAGGAACATGGAGGCAGGAGCTGATGCAGAGGCTGTGGACAGGTGCTGCTTACTGGCTAGATCACCATGACTTACTCCGTCTGCTTTCTTATAGAACACAGGACCACCATCCCAGGGATGGCATCACCACAATAGGCTGGGCCCTCCCCTTCAATCCCTAATTAAGAAAATAGCCTATAAGCTTGCCTGCAGCCTGATCTTAAGAGGACATTTTTCTCAGTTGAGGTTCCCTTCTTTCAAATGACTTTAGCTTGTGTCATGTTGATATAAACCTATCCAGCACACCTGCATGCTCTGGCTCTGAAGGAACATTCGCTTTAAAGGATTCAGAATTATACTGCCTACTGTGTATATGTCTCCAGATACTTAGTGTGATATTACATGGATCCTCAATGTAGCCACTTGCACAGGAATGTGTCCTTCATGTCTGTCTTTTTGCTGTGTGGAAAAGCCACCATTAGCTTTGCTGTTACATCACTACTACATTCTGATGCTTGAAATGCTCTCTGGTACAGTCAATGAATGCTTTAAGTTTTGAAGGGGTACTTATCTTCTGCACCTCAGTGCAATTTTATTACACATGAATGTCCAGGTATAACTTGACCTATGGCCAGTGCTTTAGTGCCACTGAGGGGAACACTGTCAGAGAGGTTTTTCTATACTAATCGCCATACTTTTACTACAGCTGAATTCCAGAGAGGGATGCTTACTTAGAGTGTATCTTTTCCTATACTTCCAAGTACTGTGTCCATCTTTTACAGTTTTATTTCATTCCTTATAAGAACTTGGTTTTCCTTTATATGCGAAAGAGAAAGACAACTGGATAGAAAGAACATCTTACCCACATCTTCTAAGGGAGGGTGGATGATTCAGATTTTTCCTACTCTTAATTTCTATTTTGATCACTTAATAAATTCTTTCATGTTGTTTTCAGCAAAGCCATGAAATATAGTTCTTTTTGAAATAGCTATCTAAGCTAAGGGACACCAACATTTGTCATTCCACTTGAAGGGAGGATAGAGGACAAGACAGAATTTGATTATTTATTGGAGTTATTTCTGGCCAGTTGAAATACTGCCATGCACCAAGATTTAAGTGCGTGCTGCAATACAACACTAGTAGTCAGTTCAGTAAAAAACACACCAAAACCAAAACAATTCAGGAGGACTCAAGTTACTTGCTCTAAGTTCTCTTAGAGAAGACAGTGTGTAACTGGGACTGTGAATGGAGTTCCTTTGCCAGGCTACACTGTGAACCAGCCCCTCTCTATTCTCTTCTAAGTGTGGCTTCTTATTTTTGTCACAGCCTTTTATAGGCACAGTTTTACATTTTAATTTTTCTATGCCTGTTACATCCATCTAGTAAATATTCAATTTAACTCCCCAGGGTATTTTTGGTGAAACATCGAAGTTTTCCTTCAGTGTCTATTTTTTCTTTTGCCTAAATTTGTACTCACACTTTCACAAAGAGTATTCTATACATCAGATCATCTCTTTTAGAGGCAGCACAACAGAGTTCATTGAGAAGGCTGAGGGGATTTATTATGATAAACATCACTAAATGAATATAAGTTTGATTTCAAAGAATCAAGAGCTTTCCAATTGAATACCTGTTGATACAGCACAGCTGATTACTTTCACTAACCAGGGTATGTTCCAGGCTTTATTCTAAACACAGGAAATCCTGAATGCTTTCACAAGAAAAATGAGGATAAAATTATTTCTAACAGCAGTGAAGTCAGTATGAATTTATGAATGTTGATTATAAGAAACTAGCTTCTATGACAAACATTCCCTTTTTTGTAAAGAGGAAAGCAATGGCCCCAAGGTACAGTTGTTAGTTTTTGTGTTAAATGTTATGGGACAGTTTTTGTAATAGTCTAAAGAGATTGATTTCATTCACTTTAAATCAAAATTCTTTTTATGAACATTTCTGTATGGAATTTGAAAAAAAATACTTATTGCCCCTAATATTTTGGACCCAAATACCCTATAAAACTGTTTTCAATATTGTTGGGCACTTACAAAATGACCCTATAAAAAGTAGTTCATTATTAAATTCCACTATATAAAAAGAAACTTTCACTTTCATGGTCAGTTTGGCAAGGAATGTCCTGTCCAATTTTTATGCATTGCAATGTAAAAGAGACAGGCTGGTTGAGGAGAATAGTGTTTCCATAGATTAAGAATCAGAAAAACAAGCTCCTATCTGGAAATTCTAGCCGACTATTGTCTTTCTTCAGTTATGAATCTTCTCAGGGCTTATGGTCATTTAAAGGAGAATGTCCCCCATAGGCTCATGTATTGAGACACTTGGTCCCTTGTTGGTGGGACTGTTTGGGGGGAGATTTAGGAAGTGCAATTTTGTTGGTGGAAGTATGTCACTGGAGGCAGGCTTTGAGACTTTAAAGACTCAGGTCATTTCCAGTTTGCTCATTTGCTTTGTCCTCTCATGGTTAAGATATGAACTGTCAGTTGCCAGCTCCTGTTGCCTCCCTTGCTGTGCACTGCCTTCCCTAAACATGTGACATGCTCACTGACTCTGTCCTTTTCCATCAAGATGGCGTCTGTTTTTATATTTGTTCTCAGTTGGTTCATAGAGCATGTATGCCTAATTGATTTGTTGGAGAAGGCAGCTAGAAATGGTGAAATAGACACACGGTTTTTACTAGCAATGTCCTCTTATAAAACTCTTCCCATCATCTCATCCATTCATGGAGATCTGGTGAGACTGGAGATAAATATATCAAGGCAGTCTCTTTACAGTTTTATAGCCTGTAAAAATGAATCGCTTACTGTACTCCAGGTTAAGCTTTATAATGTATTTATTGTATTTTCAAAATCAATTAATTTTCATTTTATCACTGATAGCCAAGGTTAATTTGATGTCAATTTATGAACATAAAACTAAGGTACAAATGGTATTGACAATGTTGTGGATTTTAGATAGTTCCCTTACTTCTATGAGTTACAAAATCTTAGGATTAAAACAAGCAATTCCATTGAGAACATCTGTGGACAAAAATATTTCATCGAGTGGCAGGTGATTCCTTTGGCTTCCTTTCAGATTGCAGATGAAATAACATAGAACATAAGAAGCATTTTGATTTAAAGTGAATGAAATCAATCTCTTTAGACTATTACAAAAACTGTCCCATAACATTTAACACAAAAACATTTACTTCCTTTTCAGAAAAAAACTGAAACAAAAAAAACCATTCCTACTAAAACAAAACAAACAAACATAATAATAAACAAATAAACACCCCAAACATTGCCACTCTAAAAAGTTCAATTTTTAGTAAACTATAAATATGATGCATACTGTATGAGCATTAAATGTCTTGTGGAACTCAAACAGCTGATTCAAAATATTTCTAACACAAGAGAGTAAAAAAAAGAGAGAATTCACTAAGCTAATAAGGCTGACAGTAAGCCAGGAGCGGTGGCTTATTACCTGTTTACTACTACTATGACTACCAATAATTACTATTATTATTAATACCTGTAATCCTAGCTACTCAGGAGGCTGAAGTAAAGAGCTTGTGAATCTAAGGACTCCCTCATTAATTTTACAAAACTCTATATTAAAATCAAGTGTATGAGGGAAAGGATGAGGAATATGCACACAGTGACGGAGTGCGTGTATTGCACACACAAAAGCCCCTATGTTCAATACCCAGCACTAAAAGAAAACAGGATTAGATAACACACATTGCTAATGACACTAGGAAGGGCCACCAAGAACTGAAGAAATGACAAGGAAGGATAGGGCCTGGTAGATAAAGAATGCTTTAAAATTAAAAGTGTAAAGCAAAAGACACTCAATGTCTACCCCTGGCTTCCATACCCACATATATGTGTACACACATGTGTACTTACTAACACAAAGATGCTGTACACACACACACACACACACACACACACACACACACACACACACACATACACACACACACGGAAGTGGGTACTGGACAAATCAGGAAGGCACAGCAGTTGGCTGACATACATGCTAATTTTCATATATGACAAAAAGTTTTTAAAAGACTATAAAAGTGTGTTGTGTGTATATGTGATTTTTTTGTATGATATGGAGAATGATCTGCAATAGCCATTCTTTTTATTTTACATGCATGAGTTCAGTAAGTCTATAGGAAGGCAAGGTGAAAGAGTAAGTAGAAAGTGATACAGACAGCAAAACATCATCACCGGGTGTTCAGAACAGCTAGCAAAAACTGACTACGGAAGCCTCACTAGGGTAGTCACTTGGAGTTCCTGATAGAGTCCCAGGCAGAGTAGAGGGTCCCTTCCTGTAAGTCTTTCAGTCAAAGAACAAGAGGTAACATCAAATCAGACCCTCACAGGATCCAGCAGAAACTGATTGGAGAAGGAAATAAAATAATGAGGAAACACTACAGACATGAAGATTCAAAGGGAAAATAGCAACTAATTATGTGCGGAATCCTTAGTAGAATTCTAGAAGTGAATAAAGAATATCAGAGAGAAGACTAACAAAATTTGAACGGAGCTCTCTGTTAGAGAACAGGTGTTCTTGGTTTTACATTATTTGTGATCGTGAAAGGAAGTCAGAGAGGGACATCTCTGATTATTTATGCAAAGTTTTATTGAAAACATCTCTAACATTGAAAGGGAAAAGAAATAATTGTATGAATACAGTAGAACAAACTTTTATTAATTGTTGGAGAGAACTTTATGAAAAAATTTTTAACACATTGTATGATATAATATAAGCATACTCAAAACAAAATTACCTCTCCTAGGCATATATATCAAGGACTTATTATCAAGGTTTTTAATTGATTCGTTGGCTATTTTAGATTGGTTGAGAATACAAAAGAAATACAGACTAAGAAGGGATATAAAAAGGGAAGTCAGAATGTGTGACAGTACCAGGCAGATTCACTGTGAATGTTGATCTATATGTGTGCAGTGTCACTTTGCACAGTTTGGTGTACACAGCACTTATGTGTGTTTGTCGCATTGTGTCATCAAATATATGAGTTCTTGATGATTGCATCAGCGCCGAAGTTACAAAGCAATTCAAGCACATCTGAACAAGTGTGCTATCTAATGTTGTGATAGAACACCGTGACCCAAAAGTAACTGTGGAGGAAAAAGTTTATTTCAGTTTTCAGGTCTACATCGTAGTCTATCATCTAAGGAAATTGGGGCAGGAACCCAAGACAGGAACCTGAAGGCAAGAAATGAGGCAGAGAGCCTCCATGGAGGAGTGCTGCTTACTGACTTGATCTTTATTGCTTGTTCAACCTGCCTTCTTCTTAACATCCAGGGGTGGATAGTTATCTTTCTGCCCAGGGGTGGAATCAAACACAATGGACTAGGCCCTCGCCCATCAATCACCATTTAAAAACACCCCAGTGGCTCATCTACAGGCTAATTTTCCAGAAGTAAATTTGGCTCCTTCTTTGCAAATCGCTCTAGCTTGTGTTAAGTTGACATCAAGCTAGCCAGCACAGCAAGTTAAAACAATTTTAATGTTTGTGAAAATGAAAAACTAGATACATATGCACATATAGATACAGTTATAGAATGAACAAGTAAATTGTGCCACAGACTTCATTACCCCAAGAGTTAACAAACTACTGACCATGGTCCAAAGCTGGCCCATGGCCTGTTTTTGATAATTAGGTTTTTTATTAGAGTAAGGCCAACAACTTATTTATTTTATCCACAAAAATAAAACCAAAGTGGAGCTGTATTCATAGATATAGTTAAATCTTATTATTCCAGGAGAAAGCTTCACATAATATTTATAAGTGAGAACATTTGACATAATATGCGCAAATCTGTTTTTGTTTGTTTGTTTGTTTGTTTGTTTTGGGTTTTTTTTTGGAGACAGTTTCTCTGTGTAGTTTTGGTGCCCATCCTAGATCTCGCTCTGTAGACCAGGCTGGACTTGAACTCACAGAGATCCACCTGGCTCTGCCACCCGAGTGCTGGGATTAAAGGCATGTACCACTGCTGCTCGGCTTATGTGCATGTGGTTTAAATGTGGAAACATCAGTTTTCAGGTACTGATTAATAAATTAACACAAACAGAGGGGCTCAAAAAGCAGTCATTATAATCCTCACAGGTATGTGGTTCAGAATTATGTTCTGTTCAGTAAGGGTAAGGTAGATAAGGTCAGAGTGATATCTGAGACAGAGTGTTCTCTTCTGACCTTATTCAAACTGGAGGAAGAATTCAGTTTCTCATAGTTGTATGTTGGAGGAATCTCTTTCCTGTTCTTAGCTGGAAGCTTGCACCAATTACCTGTTGATGATTCTCTAGAGACATTCCTTGCCTTGAGCCCTTGTCAGTCTTCAAAGGCAAAATGGAAAATCCTGCCCAAAATGAATCTGCCACAGTTGGAAGAGTTCTCTTTAAACTGGCTCCCGGTTACATCACATTATTTGAGTTTAAGTTTCCTTTGGCAGGGTCAGCTGATTTGGGATCTTAATGATGTTGTCAGAACCAATCACAACAGCTTCTAAATTAGTATTTCACTGAAAGACTAGAGAAGTGTATGTGTATCAAGGCTTGGAAATATTGGGATTCATCTTTTAATTCTTCCTGTTCAATGCGTAGTGAGTTACTAACATTATTGCTTATGCCAGAAATGGAGGGAAAAAGATATATTTATTCTAAAGTTACAATTTGTCTTCAAGTCTACAGAAAGTATTCTCTTTCTTTAAGAAGCTAAAGAAAACCATCCATTAAAATGCAATTTTATTAGATATTTGGCACATGGGTGTATATTATATTTTTTTTTTTGTATTTTTGTGTAGGTTTTCCCATTGAATGAAAGAAATGTATTCATGTCCAAGTTTTATTCCAAACTAGTCTTTTCAGATAAGCACTTTCTAACATTTTTGTTATTCTTTTTCATCATAGCACAGTTGTCCTCTCATAAGTGAAGAAACTGTACTTTGATTTTTTTGCTGTGCATAATTAATGTACATGTACACATGTCTATGTGCGCAGGCACATGTGTGTATATAGTTGCATGTACAAATGTAGTCCTGGGGGCAACCTTGGTTACTGCTCTTCAGGTGCTGTTTACCTTGTTTTGTGAAACAAAATCTCTTGTGGCTTGGGATTTTCCAAGTAGGCTAGGCTGGCTGGTCAATAAGCCCCAGGGACCTGCCTCTCTCCACATCACCAGAACTGTAATTAGTGTGGGAGGCCCGCTCCCACCTTTTAAAGGGGTTCCTATGAGGAGGAAAGAGGGATAAGAGACTTTTAGATAGAAAGATAGCAAAGAGGAGAAAGACAGAAACACAGGATAGCTTCGAGAGGACCTGGATCAAAACCTAATGATCCTTCTGCTTCTTCAAAATAGCTTTTTATAACAATGCCAAGAGGCAGGGCAAAAGACCTCCCCCTTGCTAGATCAAAGCACACTGCACAGCCAAGTGTGGACCCTTCCAAACACCTGGCAACCATGCCAGTGCCAAATCATCCCCTTATGCATCTCTGCTGAGTAAAACAAGCTCAGATTTTTGGACCCTGAGTAACTTCTCACCAGGAAACCTCTGTGGGTCTCTACAGATTAGGAGCACACATAGCCACATCTAACGTTAGGGTGTTTTTTATTTTTTGTTTTTAAATGCATTGTTGAGGAATCTAACCTAGGTCTTTGTACTTGGCACTCTATGAACTATATCTCACTGTAGCACCATGAACAGTTCTTAATTATGAGTTTTTATTCCTTTCTTGCCAATAAATTATAGCTTTTAAAAGAAGTCAATGTCTTGTGAGTCACAGTGCTAGAAACAGTAATATTCAAATAGCAGGTACTTTAAAAATAAGTAATTGACTTCCTTTAGGCTGATAAAATCTCCCTCCCATGAGGTGAGAAGGTGCCTTAGAATTATACTTCTTCATAAAGTTAGAGGAGAGCAGGGGTGACTTTTAGAATGAATGATGCACTCTGTTTCCCCCCAAACAAGCGGAAAACTCTGTTCTCATTCTCATGCTTGAAATCATCCTCTTCCAAGGTGACAATTTTTCATTGTACTTTCAATGATGAGGAATTACTTTGTCTCTTCTAGAGACTCAATAAATGAATCTGGCTCTCAGGTACTAGAATCCCAAACACTCCATTCTCCTTGGAAAGAAATTTCATGGTCAGAACTACATATTAAAATTACAGATTTCTAAAGCCATCCAAACTTCATACTAACACTCTCATTGTGGAACATGTTCTAAATATCATACATATAACACAGAAATAAATATATACATGTAATACCTACAAACATCAATTATATTCATTGTTGATGAATGAGAAATAAGTACTAATTACATGCCCCATGAATTTCTAAGTGTGTATGGTACATGTTAGTTTACAATGAACTGCTGTTTTCTAATGTAAATTCGTCTTCAAGCTACCAGATAATTGCCCATTTGGTAGGTATTTCCTCCTGCTAGGTGATCATACTTACCTGATTGAAATCCCATGTTATTCTAAAGTTTGATACTGCCTATTCAGGTCCTATTAAATACTGAAGAGAGGACACATATAACCAGCACAATTAACCAAGGCTCCAAGACCTGGATCACAGAAGCTTGCTCAGTCAAATGGAGATGCATTTTGTAGCAGTTTCCCCCAAGATTGAAACATTCCATATCTCTTAGAAGATCCTTGAACCGGAAGGTAAACAACTCAAAATAGTTTCAGGAAGTCCCTAAAATCAATCAGGTTCACTCCTCCACAGTAAACAGTAAACACTGCTGAGAGTCTCTTTCAGACAGGCCAGTCTGCAAAGACTGAGGCCAGACCAGCTGCCTGAAAGAAACAGACACCAGCAGAGCTGCCTGCAAGAAGTTTAGACCAATCCAGGCACCTAGAAAGGAAACTTTCCAAGCTGTTGAGCTGCTAGCAGGGTGTGAAGTTGAGAGGGCCTGGGAGCCAGACCAGAGCCTTGACAGGTTTCTCCTGGTCCTGCCAGGGATCTGACTGGAGCTGAGCAAGCAGTTCTCAGGAAGACCACAACTCAGGGGCAACCAATCAGCAGGCACCCCACAGCCTTCTGCTAGTTAAAGATAGCTTTCTTTAACCCTGCTGCTGGAAAGCCCCTAACCCTGCTTAAAAGGAGCCTGTGAACTTTTCTAGGGGTCACCATTGGCCACCCCAACATGTTGGAAATAGTAAACACTCTTGTTGTTTGCATATGTGACTGGTGGTCTTTTACTGGACTTCTCTATGACCGTAGCAAAGTGTGCTTCAGGTCCCCAGCTTTTGTGAGCTGTCACCCACTGCCAAGGTGGGCTTTGGTGATGCAGTTGTCTCTGAGTCATTTCTGCTCCTATGAGTAATTCCTCACCCACATTCCGCTAAGTAACCCCAATAAAACTTATTGATTCACCAAGTTGGACTTTGATAGTACCAGTACTTTGGTCCATCATGGGATCACTATCTGGGGTGAGAGGATGTGTGTGTTGTGTTCTACCCAGGAAAAATCTTGCCACACAACAAATTTCTATTATACAGATGAATTAATTTATCTTGTCAGAGTACAGTTAAGCCATGGCTGTGTTCCTCAATAACAGTAACTATGACTATGTAAGCAGGGAAGTTTCCTTCCCATATAAAATAGTCTGAGTTAGACTTTCAAGGGACAAAATACGGCTACATAGATTTGTCAAGAATGCAGGCTTATTGCGAATCTACTGCAACCAGTCATAGTCCTAAGCTCTGAATGGTCGTTGAAGCCTGAACCTCACATCTACTTTTATAGTGTACAAGAGGAAGAAAGGACCAACACAGGCTTGAAAACCCATCTAGCTATGTGGCTTCTTGGAAGCTTTCACAAACATCTTCCTGCTTTCCTTGGCTAGTCATTTTTTGCCATCCTAATGCAAAGAAAGTAAGTAACATAATCTTTATCCCAGGGTGCCATATCTCCAGTTCAAAGGCAGGTAGACAGGCAGGCAGGCAGGCAGGCAGGTCCGTATTTTATCTCTAAGGAAAGAGGAGTGCGGAGATATTAATGAAGATGGCAAACAGTTGCAAGTCCATGAGTAAACCCAAGGCCCGGGTAGATAATAAAGTAAGATATTGCATTTTAGAGTAATTCTATAATCTTGGCCTATACAAACACATAATGCCCCACTGCCATATGCACACACACACATATATTTAACCTGCCTGTCAAATTTATGAATATGAAAATCTAGCATAAAACACAATCTTTTTGATATGCACAGCTTTTTAAAAATAACATTTCCATGAAGCACTAAAGCTACGTCTATAACATTCCTAATAAGGAGAAAAAAAAACCATAGACATACCACAGAGCTCAGAACCTGCTATCAATTCTATTCACAGAGGCAGAATGGTTTTAATGGCAAAGGCATTTATGAGTCATAAATTACTATTTATAAATGCAGTGTTTAGTATTCATTTCAATGGACGACATATGGTTGCAACATTTCCAAATAGCTTGAACTGATAAATAGGCTACTGAAGTGGTTCAATTTGTTAAGATGCTAGCACATTAACTCCTGCAGGAGTAGGATTTCAGGTTTGCATCTGAAACACTGGGTGCATATTTTGAGACTGCAAGATGCCACCTTTGGAAACTGGACCTGGATTTATGAAATGGGCTTCAGTCCATTTTTCATCATGATTTATACGATTCTGTGCAGAAAGAGTTTGTGATCCATCAAAAAGAACTCATTCATTTGTTTTCTCATTTCAGAATATGACAACCTCAGTACCAACAATGTCAGTGTTCTGCTGTTTTCACTGAGCTATCTCTGAGATGTAGACAGTAGACAAAATCATTGACCAGAGTGTTTCCACGTATTTCAGTACAAATAATAGAATTATTAGTCCTTCAAATTTATACGTTGGGTTGGGTTCAGAGGCCATAGTATAAAGTCCTCATGCTGACCCAACAGCTAAAATATAGAACTATCCAAGAAGGGAGGTCACAAGGAAAATGACCGCTCTCAATGGAAGAATGGAAGAAACAGATATAGAAGGTCAAATATGCCATAGCAGAGACCACATACAAGGCTCCAGTGGAAACAGTATGCAGATAGAAAAACTAAAATTTTATCTGACAAATTCATGTGGGCTCAGTTCAGATAAATCTTGGGCCTATATGTTCTGAAATGAAGATTTTTTTAATTTACATTTTTAAAAATTTTTGAGATTGTCATTTAACTACAATGTTTCTCCCCTCCTTTTGCTCCCTCCAAACTTTCTTATTTAACCCTCCCTGCTCTCCTTCAAATAGTGTTTCAGTAGTGTTATTGCATGTTTATATATATATATATATATATATATATATATATATATATATATATAAATATATATTTCTAAATACAACCGGTTGGTTCCATAACGTTACTTGTATATGTGTTTTCAGAGCTGATTAGTTGACACTGGATAAACAACTGGTATGCTCTTCCCTATGAATGACCACCTCTCCCACTCTCAACCTTACTCAGGTGTCTGTAGTTCTTTGTGTAGGGCACCATGGGCCTTTCCAGTCCAGGTTTGCACATTTGTTGGTGTCCTTGTTCAGCTCACGTTTGGGTGTTCATTTTGGTGAGTCTTTATGGGTATAACTTCTGATGTTACTAAAAGATACAATGTCACAGCACGCTCCCTGATCTTCTTGCTCTTACAATCTTTTTGTGTCCACTTCTGGGGTGGAATATTAAGGAAGCCTTCCAACACTTTTCTGAGCTTTATCTCCCATAACTCTTCTAAGCTCTCAGAGTTTACATTGGAGAAAGATCTCCCTAGGATTATAGTGGGAGGGCAAATGAACTAATTTGAAATATTTTCAGGTCACTCTGTTGTTAAGGCTGGCTCTTAAGAGAAACCAATTTAACTGACTACTCTGTTTGAGTTTTTATCAGAATCAAAGTGGCCTAGAAAAAAGAGAATTACCCAAGTCAAGCTTCCTCTATCCTTTTATGTGGAATAAAACAACTCAGACCATCTTGCTGCCATAACTCACCCAAGGGGTGAAAAAGAAGGAATTTATATGGAGTTTGTAGTCTGAACAAAGGCTCACTAAAAATATGACCTAGTCATAGGACTAATGGTTTCCTAATCCATGTGTCTCCAGCATTAATAAAAGACCTATTTACTGAAGTTCTTTTTATATAATATGCCATGTTTGGTTTCCAACAAAATATTTCAAAACATACAGAAAAGCAGACAGACAGACACACACACCATACATTGATTTATGTGTAATATATTTTATATAAACATGTATAATAGATGAATTATCCAACATTTGAAAACCTTAGGCAGAAATATTGTCATGAGTTTAAGGACAGTTTGGACTATGTAGTGAGCTTTAAGTCTGCCTGAGCCACAGAGTAACATCCTGTCTCAACAAACAAAAATATCGTACACGAAACAAATATAATATACATACATTTTGTAGATATTGTAAAGATGAGGCCCATATTTAAATGTGGTAGTAATATTAGAATTATTATACTAGAGATTTTAAAATAATTAGTGTTCCAGGGACTATAAGAGAAAAAGTAGATACTGTAGGCATTGGAGGCAGATGCAAAATTTCCAAGAAAGAAGAACAAAGAACGATTAGAGATAAAAAATAATTATAACAAAAATAAAGATTACCCATACCAATAGAAATATAGGCAGCACTAACTGGAGTAAGCAGTTTATCAAAAAAAAAAGAGGTTATAGCATTAAGAAAAGGATGCCATTATTTTGAGAGTGAGCAAGGGGAGGGGTGTAAAAGTACATGAGAGGAGTTGGAAGAAGGAAAAGGGAGAGACAATGTAATTATTATTTATATTACTACTTATTTAAAATGTTAGTTTTTAAAGAAGTAGAAAGTTCTCAGACAAAAACCAGTGAGTTCGTAGCATTTGGAGGGAGCCATGTTTAGGGGGAATTAGAGGAGAAGAATGGGTTGACATGTCATGTTTTATTATCTACATGTATAGAATTCCTAATGATTAAGAAGTGTTAATATAAGCCGGGCATTGGTGGCGCACGCCTTTAATCCCAGCACTCGGGAGGCAGAGCCAGGCGGATCTCTGTGAGTTCGAGGCCAGCCTGGGCTACCAAGTGAGCTCCAGGAAAGGCGCAAAGCTACACAGAGAAACCCTGTCTCGAAAAACCCAAAAAAAAAAAAAAAAAAAAAAAACCAAAAAAAAAAAAAAAGAAGTGTTAATATAAAACAGCAAACATCTATAGATAGCCTTTGATTGACTTATTAGCAGGTATGACTTAGCCCTGGAAAGAATAAGTAAGCTTAAGTTACGTGAACAGATACTTTCAAAACAGAAAAGGAAACAGAAGAAAAGTACTTGAAAACACAATGAATAAAATACTCAAGAATCTTGGAGCCTTTTGGGCAACTATAAAGAATTAGTCGATTGTCAAATATGTAATGACAATACTGAGAATAGAGAGGTGGGGCATCAGGAAGAGCGATGACTGAGAGTTTACTCACCTTACTATCAGACATCAAACTCCAACTCTGACCACACAGAGAACACCATGTGACATAGATCTCCAAGCAACAATAATAGCAAAATAATAAAAATACCTCAAATTAAACACTCATGTATAAATGCTTCAAAATTTGTACAAAATAAGAAAACTACAAAAGTACAATAGATGAAATCAAGGAAAATTTAGATAAATGAGGTGTTTTATGCTCATGAGTAGTATAAAGACTCAACTTGTTAAGATTTTGGTTCTCCCTGGTATAATCCACAATTTTAAAGCAATAAATGTTTTTATGACCATCAGCAAAATTAATTTAAGCTCTACATAAGGAAACAGAAGAAGCAGACTAATAAAAATAACGTGGAAAGATATCAAATGGGAGGCCTGGCATCAATCAGCCTTCATACTTAGAATAAGCTGTAGACTTGAAGCCAGTAGTTGAGAATAAAGAGCCCCAAACAAGCAAGCACAAATGTAAGCAACTGGTAGTAGAGGGTAAGACAAGACACAGTGAGTGAACAATAGCACCTCTACCTTCAAATGAATGAATCTAGGCACAGTTCTTACACTTCTTACAAAATTGCATCACAGCAAAATTACACAGCCCCAAGATGATGCACAGGACACATTCAGAATTCTTTAGATATGGTGAAAACTTATATTCATTTACTACCAAAGGCTCATTCCATTAAAGGAAAGAGTTGATAAAATGGGATCTATTACAATGTCAAATTTTCTACTCTGTCAAAGATAATGTCAAATGAGAAGACAGAATAAGAGAGAAAAGCGTTCTTTAAAGTCATAGGCAGTAAGTACTATCTAAATACAGAAACAATTCATAATAGTTCAACAGTAGGAAACACTAAAGTCAAATATAAAGGAGAAAAGGCCTTACTAGAGAATTTGCCATTGATGACAGATAAAAATATAAACATGAAAAATGCTCAACATCATACAGTATTCCCTTAAATTCAGACAGGACAGGAAGGTACAGATACACCAGAACAGCCAACTATCCAAAACACAACAAATACTGGCAAAGACATGAAACAATGGGACTTTTATTTCATTGCTGAGTAAATGCAAAGTGGTACAACCACTTTGGAAGGCTGTGTGGTCCTTTCTTACAAAACAAACTTATGATCGCCAGTTGACTGAGGAATCGACCTGCTTGGTAGTTATACAAATGGGTTGAAAAGTCACATAGCACAGGCCTTGACACACACAGAGCTGGGGAGGCGGCTCAGTGAATCAAGTACTTGCTGCGTATGAGTGAGAACCTGAATGTGGACCCCCAGAACACATAGAAAGCTGGTGCCAGCTGCACATGTCTGTAATTACAGCACTCCTGTAGTGAGAATCACTGGGTGCTTTCTGGTCAGCAAGTCTGGAGCATGGAGCAGTGAACAACGGAAGATCCTGCTCCAGAAAGGTAGCAAGCAAGGATCAACATCTGAAGTTGTTCTGTGAATTTCACACATGCACTGTGGCAGAGGCACACCACACACACACACACCCACACACACACACACACACTCGCATGCACACACAAGCACACAGGCATATGCACACAGAGAGCAGAATTTTTAAAAAGAGTTTTTCTATAGATGCTTATGGCAGTATTATCCATAACGACCTATACTTGGAGCAAGGAAGACACTTTTCTTTAGGTGAATGTTTAACATGGGGCACACACAGACAGTACTCAGTGCTGAAAGAGATGCAATAGTGAGCTATGAAAAGATGTGAAAGAACTCTAAAAGCATACAACCAAGTAAGGTGAGCCCGTCAGGAAGAGGCACAGTTTGTGATTCAGACTTTCGACATTCTGAAAGTTACAGCTATGGAAACAGTCGATTGTTCACTGGTTTCCACGAAAGGCAGCACTGGGAAGGATGTGGAGGTAGAGCATAAGAGCATGTGAGGTACTGAAAGTGTCCTGTGGGGTGCCATTCATGTACGCAGACATCAGCATACATTTCCAAGCCATACAGGTCAAAGGTGAACCAGGGGTGACAATGGAGTGTCTGTATAGGTTCTCTAATATCAATTAACATTTCAGTTTGTTGTGGAGTGTTCACTGTGGGGGAAATTGAAAGGGAAACACTGAAAAATTCATGCGCTTTCTGCTTGATTTCACCGTGAACCTAAAACTTCTCTGAAAACTATTATCTATTGCTGTGGGATGGTCTGTATGTCAAATTACTCTGACTGGTCAATAAATAAAACACTGATTGGCCAGTGGCTAGGCAGGAAGTATAGGCAGGACTAATAGAGAGGATTAAAAAAAGAACAGGAAGGTGGAAGGAGTCACTGCCAGCTGCCACCATGACAAGCAGCATGTTAAGACGCCGGTAAGCCACGAGCCACATGGCAAGGTATAGATTTGTGGAAATGGATTAATTTAAGATATAAGAACAGTTAGCAAGAAGCCTGCCATGGCCATACAGTTTGTAAGCAATATGGGTCTCTGTATTTACTTGGTTGGGTCTGAGCGGCTGTGGGACTGGTGGGTGACAAAGATTTGTCCTGACTGTGGGCAAGGCAGGAAAACTCCAGCTACAATCTATTTTCAAATATATTTAGAAAGGAGGACTGGGGTTTGGAAATATTTAAGACAAACACTACTCTAACTTAGCTCTCTTGTCATGAGAATTTAGTCTCCATACACTGGCCACTAAGTGTTTCCCCTTAATCTCCCCATCTCCTCCCTAGAATTGTGATTCCCACCTGATATGATCCTCCAAACTTTCTCCCCAGAGAGCCTATGCCCATTCTGCAGCTCACTGGACCCTGCACCTGTCTGTTACTGCTATGTATTATTACCGATTTCTTTTTCTCCTCTGGAGTTCATATTCTTGAGGACAAGAATCATGTCTTCTTTTCTTTTACTTTGCTTTTCATCCTATTCCATTAAGCCAACATAGTGTACTGATACACTAAAAACAATACAAATTGTTTAGATTTGCATCTCAGTTCATACATTGGCTGATGGAATGACACAGGGCAAACCACTTGTGTCTTATTACTTGTTTCTTCCTCTATTACATGAGGACAATAATTAGACCTACTCCAGAGAGCTGCTGAGGAAAGTAGGAGTGATGATGATGATGATGGTGGTGATGATGATGATGATGTAATTAAAAGATTATCTGGGAAATGAATAAGCCACAAGTTATCAAAATATATACATGGCCAACATTACTTTCCCCAGACAGACTTAGATTGTCATTTTCTCTTATAAAGGAAGGGTCCTGTCCTCTCTTAAAAAGATTATATACATGTGATGAGGAGAATTTGTCCATAGAAGGGCTTTCCCTGAAGCCTTGAAATCATATTACCAGGAAGATTTTTTTCTCCGAACTCTATGACTCTGCCCTGGCCTGAAGATTTGAAAGGAGATTAAATTCCTCACAGCCTAGTATTCTCCTCTGCCCAACTCAAAGTCTAAATTACTCATAATGGTCTGCTCTTGTAGAAAAGAAATCACTTCATACGTTCAGATTTCATCAAGTGGAGAGCTGTGGTTGCTCCCAGCTGTGATTGATAGGAGCAAGAAAATAGGACCTGGAGAGAGGGTTTCGAAAAGTCATAGAGAAACAGAGTCTTCATATAAAAGATCACGTGCTGGCTGTGTTCAAACCCCAGGGCTGTAATTCAGGACACAGGTGGCTGTGGGCAGATGTGGTCAGGAGAAATATGACCCTGATACAGACTGAGCAGAGTCAAGACCAGGGGTCAGAGATTTAATCTTTAGTTTACGTTATGCTGCCTTTTAGCTGGCAAGTTTTGCTAATTCCTCAAATCAGAGACATATCAGGTGCATGATAAATTTCTGAAAAGATTAACTAATACATAATTTGTTGAAATGATTTAAAACCCATAAAGAAAAAAATTAGTTTACAATGATATTAGATTTCTCATTGACTCATTTGATTTCCCAGTGCATATCAAGTTGTGTTTATACTCTGCAGTTTTCTAGAAGGATGCAGCAACACTATGACCAGACAACAATATGCATATATTAATGTGAGAATGCATTTTTTTTTGCTAAAAGTGCTAATGTCCCGCTGATTTTTTAGGAAAACAATTCCAATAGATTTACTCAGCATAGCAGTCTGTGCCTTTAACTCACACAAAGCACAAATGGCAGTGTGATACTGCTACAACAGAATGTCGTCTATCAGAATACTGATAATATGCCTCTACTAGGTGCGTGCTCCTGACAGGAGACATTTTGAAACAGTTGAACATTGAGACTGCAATAGTAAAATATCATTGTCTTAGTATCTTGAAATATTCCAGTTCCATTCAATTACTGAAAATCTACAGAGCAAAAAGGCAACTGGAAGGAACTCTCCTATGGAACACAAATAAATAAAACACATTTGAAGTCTATAATTGCTTGATAATGTAAAACGAAGAGCAAATTTTCATTATTTATGGATCTCTAAGTTCACAAAGCCAGCAAGCAAAAGACACTAGCTTAAATGTCAAATTCCTGTATCCTTGTTACTTCACAACAGACTAGAATTTATCAAACATCAGCTTTTCATTCCTGAAGGTCTGCGTAATGTCAAACACCTACCTATACTTAGTATTCATTAAACTGATGTGAGTGAAGAATTCATTTACTACAAGAGGTTTTTAAAAAGAAAACAATAGGTCTTCAATTCTGTTCCATTGATCAACATGTATGTTGAAATTTTTGTCTCTTAATTCTTTGTCTGGACATGTTTTCTCAACCCTATAGGTCTTTTGCTTATATAGTTATGGATTCTGATGTGTCTGTATAGGATTTCTGTCTCTCTCTCTCCCTCCCCCCTCTATGTATATATTTTATTTCCAATACTTGGGAGTCATTCTGTATGTTAAATGTGTTGCTCTGATTGGTTAATAAATAAAACACTGATTGGCCAGTAGCCAGGCAGGAAGTATAGGTGGGATAAGGAGAAATATATATATATATATATATATATATATATATATATATATATTTCTTGTGCTTTTTTGACTCTTTTTTTCATGTTCATTTGTTTTGTTCTATTCAGGTTTGTTTTATTTTATTTTATTTTCAAAAGATGTCTGTTTTTTCATAAGAGAGAGCAAGAAAGGGTATAGATTTGGATGAGTGGGAAGCTGGGAAAGATCTGGGAGAAGTTGGAGGAGAACCATAATCAGAATGTATTGTATTAAAAAACTATTTTCAATTAAAAACTGACACATTATGAAGTCTAAAATATAAAAAAAGAAAAATTTTGTAGTTGGAACTAAGCTGGTAATTGACAGGTTGTGGTAATATAGTATGTACCCTAATAAAATTTGCGTGAAGATCAGAGGAGGACAGAACAAGCCACTAGATTAAACATAGATGCCAGGCAGTGGTTGCATGTAGACAAATTTCTAATCAGTCTTATTAAATAAGAAACACAGAGCCAAATACAGGGGTACTAGCCAAAGAGATCAGAGAACTAGCGAAGAGCCAAGACTACCTTGCCGCCGTTGCTTTCCCAGAGAGAGCTTCTTCCTGTGTAACCTGTATTTTTATTGCCTTTCTGTTCTGCTTTCTCATTGGCTCTAAGCCCAGCCACATGACTTCCTCGTCATTGCCTGTCTATACAGACCTCCAGGTCTCTATGGTTGGTACTGGGATTAAAGGCTTGTGTTACCACACTTGGCTGTGTCCTTGACCACACAGAGACTCTGCCTGCCATGTGATTGGATTAAGGGCATGTGCTACCATTGCCTAATTCCTGTTTATGGCTATATGACCTTGCTATGTGACCTCTGATCTCCAGGCAAACTTTATTTATTAACATACAAATAAAATCACATTTCAGCACAATTAAAATATCACCATAGTTGCACACAACTTTAATACTAGCACTTGGGAAGCAGAGTTTCATCTGGATCTTTCTAAGTTCAAAGTCACACTGGACAACATGAGATTGACTCAGTCTAGGAGACAAACAGAGCCAGGCAGTGGTGGCACACACACTTTTATTTCCAATACTTGGGAGTCATTCTGTATGTTAAATGTGTTGCTCTGATTGGTTAATAAATAAAACACTGATTGGCCAGTAGCCAGGCAGGAAGTATAGGTGGGATAAGGAGAGAAGAGAATTCTGGGAAGTGGAAGGCTGAGGCAGAGAGACACTGCCAACCACTGCCATGAGAAGATATTAAGATACTGGTAAGCCATGAGCCATGTGGCAACTTATAGATTAATAGAAATGGGTTAATTTAAGGTATAAGAACAGCTAGCTAAAAGCCTGCCATGGCTATACAGTTTATAAATAAGTTTCTGTGTGTTTACTTAGTTGGGTCTGAGCAGCTATGGGACTGGCAGGTGAGAGAAATTTGTCCTGACTGTGGGCCAGGCAGGACCAGGAAAACTGTAGCTACAAGTCACATGCTTTCAATCCCAGCACTTGAGATTTCATGCTTTTTCTTGGAAGCACACACGTCTTTAATCCCAGGAAGTGATGCCTGGGCAGAGAAAGGTACATAAGTTGCAAGGAGACAGGAACTGAAGTTTTTTCAGGCTGAGGATTCCTACGGTTAAGATGTGGCAGTGGCTTGTTCCTTTGTCTCTCTGATCTTTCAGCATTTACCCTAACATTTAGCTCTGGGATTTTTATTACAAGGCATTTAGAAATTCATGTTACAGATGTAGATTTGGGTAGATGAGAAGGTGGGAAGGATCTGGGAGGAGTTGGAGGAAGGGAACCATAATTAGAATGCATTGTATTAAAAACTGTTTTCAATTTAAAAACATTGACACATTATAAAGTCTAAAATATATATAAAAAAAAAAGAAAAGTGGATTTTTGGGACTAATTTGGTATTTGGGTGATTGGCAGATGGCTGACATTTTTGTAACCAGGAACTTTATCAGTTGCAAACCATTGAACAAGATGACAAATAAATATAAAAATTATGTTTTTAATAATCATAAGGCAGTTGTCATCTATGTCTGCATTTCCAATATATAAAACAATTAAGTGTAAGTCCAATTTGAGAATGAGATAATAATGTTTCTTTTCCCTTGTCATTATACATCCATGTAGCTCAGCTGTAGCATGAATTTTAGAGAGTCTTATTAATAAAATCAAACCCAGGGCCAGTTATTGGGGTGAAATGCTGGATGGTCAGAGAGACAGAACAAGCCATAGCTAACCTCACCTGGCCAACTTCTCAGCTGGTCTTGTTTCCTCAGACTGGAAGCCTCTGTGTCCTCACATCCGAATGGCTCTCAGCTGAATTGTGCTGCTAGAAGCCTGAAAGCTTAACCAGCCAAATGCTTCTACTTTCTGGTCCTCACGCCTTATATACTTTTCTGCTTTCTACCACCAACCACTCCCTGGGATTGAAGGCTCACTTTCTGGGATTAAAGTCATGAGTCACAATGCCTAGCTGTTTCCATTGTGGCCATGAACTCACAGAGATCCAGAGGTATTTCTGCCTCTGGAATGCTAGGATTAAAGGTGTGAGTGCCACCATTTTCTAGCCTTTGTATCTAGTGGCTGTCTGTTCTCTGACCCCAGATAAATTTATCAGGGTACACAATATTTTGGGGAACACAATACCACCACATTTCCCCTTTTTTGTCTAAAATTAAAAAAGGCTTATAACTAATACAAGAAAAGTTATATCCAATAAGTATATGCAATATACACAGTCAAGATTACATTAATGATGTCTAGTCCATAAACATTTGCCAGATTCAGATAAAAAACTCCATTATATATATTAACAATGTCCAGTCCAGTAACATTTGACAAATTCAGACAAAAATTTTCATTACTTATCTTATCTAGAACAAGTAATTCCTTTTTTAAATTATTTTTTCTTTTCATAGTAGATTCAGTAGTCTACCTTTTGTCATTTTTATATCTTCCTCTTTTTCTTTTTAGTGTAGATTCAGTGATCTACCCATTTATCCTGTTATTCTTTATCTTTTTTTTTCAGAATAGATTCAGTGATCTATCTCATATCTATATTCTTTTCTCTGTTTTCTTTCTTTTTTAAACAAAACCTCTGAATCTAATCTCCATATTAAGCTTTTTTCCTGACAATTAACAATTAATAACTTATAACCAACCGTCATAAACAATAACAATATCCATAACTCATTAAACCTCCCATCCTACCTCTTGGGAATGTGAGCGTCATTTCTAAAATTACTTCCTCTTTCTAGGGGATCCTGAAAAGAAAATTTTTGGGTTAATTGTCAAGTCCTGTATCATTTGTCCAGTCTCTGCATAATAGGAAAGTTCAGGGCTTGTCACAAGTCCTTGTTCGAGTAGTCTGTCAGACTGGATCATCTCAGCTAGTCCTCTCGAAATTGTCCTGAGTAGTTTGTAGTCCAAAGCAGATCTTTCCGTGGTGTTGATCAGCTTAATGGCTTTATCAAAGTCTATGTGGAATCAGCTTTCCACAACTGACTTTATAATATGTTAACTTGGCTAATCAGTATAATGATATAATAAACTCCAACTTAGATAACATTATCTTACTATTTAAACTATATGTTATCTTGTCAACTACTGACACATATGCTACTACCCTCCTTCACCACTGGGTTTCTTTCTTTCTTCCATATAGCTGGCCCTCTTTCATGTTATCATTCCCTTTATCATTTTACATTTCATTTTTAAAAATTTATAGCATATGCTTACTTTAGACAAAATGCCATGCTGTATATGATATTTTTGGAGATGATTGGCCAATTAATACTTTGTTGTGAGCTTTGTCTTTTATTATGACACGTTGCTCATTTGCTTGGCATAGTTATATTCAGATCAGACAAAGTAGACTTTGGAGTAAGTTATGAATATAATATTTTCTAACAAGAGATGGAAACACTCCTTACAAGGGAGACAGAGGAAGAGTGGATTTGGGAAAAAGTGGAGCCGAGAACTAGGAAGAGTGGAGGGAAGGGAAACTGCAGTCCAGATGTATAAGAGAAAAATAATGGAAGGAAAAAAAAAACCTCGCAAAATATTCCAATCACACACAGACAGGAACAAGCACACATTTAGAGCCACCAAATAATTGAGCTCAAATTCATGAAACAAAACTAATAGAACTAAGGTGATCCAAAAATTCATAACCATACTTGTATATTTAACATCTTTCTCTCAGTAGTTAATAGAAAAGGGACCAAAATCAAGTAGAGACAGATATGATATGACTTCATGGTTTTCTTGTGTCTTATTCTCACATCATAACAGTCGGGGCGTCTCCTATGCACCACAGTGGCTCTGCCAGGCCGTCTGACTCCTCGTCAGGCAAAAGAACCCCACCCTACACCTGAGACCCCTGCCTACTCTACACCTTTTCAAAAGCTCCTTCCCATAGAGCCTCCAGCCCAGGCCCTAGAGAGGAACCCTGCTCCTGCTGTGGCCCCAACCTGCTCTTTCCTTGGGCCCACATGCCACAGGTGCTCCATGTAGATCCTGGTGAATAACCCCATCACTGCTCAGAACCCCAATCAACTACACCTTTGGTTTAGCACACCGTAGAGGCTCAATGTGCCTCTTAGGCTCAAGCCTGGTGCTCTGTGCCTCCAGACCCACCTGCCAAAATCATTCCACATAGTATTCACTCCAATCTAACTGAAGAATTAGTTAAGAGAATACCACCCATCCTGGATCCTGGTCTGGACTGCTTTCAGACCAGCCCCAAGTCACAGCATCTCCATGCAGATTTTCTATTCCTGATCAGAGATTCCTCTCTATTCCCCATTGCCTCTCAATCCCTGGCTTCCTGACCCATTCTGCCTCTGTAGATTCTCTCAAGCCACCAGACCCACCAACTTGCTTTGGGATTCTGGCTGGGTACTCTGAAAACAAATATCCTAAATTCAGATGCTTAAATCAATTACAAAATCACAAAAGATATGAAAAACAAAGACAATGATTCTACTCCAAACATCACCAGCTCCACAATATTCCTCAAGGGCAGCTAGATAAAATGAAGGATACAATTCAAAAGATCTATTACAAACATGTTTAGTGAGTTCAGGGCATTAAAAGAGGACATAAATACCTAAATGACTTGAAGAGCACAGGAATAAAATAATTGAAACCCAAGAACACACAGACAAATGGTTGAATAACAAGGACAATTCAAGATATGAAAATGTAATCAAATAAAGAGAGAGAAATTCAGAACGAAATGAAGCCAGGAATGCCTAGTAGTGGAAAGGTCCACTGGCAGCATGGAGGATGTAGAAGATACAATATCAAGGCTTGAAGACAAGGTGAAAAAACCATCACTCGATCAAAGAAAGTGATTTAAAAATAAAGAGAATATGAAGGAGTTTTGGGACACCATGGGGGCTCAAATTTATGTATTATGGACATTGAAGAGGAGAACTCCAAAGAAAAAGGTAATATTTATAGTGCACTCATCAAAGAAAATTTTCAAAATCTGGAGAAAGAGATATCCACAAGAGATCTAAAAAAATACCAAATATAAAGGACTAAAAAAGAAATCCCTATGACATGCAAGTTACAGTTAAAACACTAAAAACACAGAATAGAGAAAATGTTTTGAAAGCTGTGTGAGGGCATAATGAATTCATATGAAAGCAGGACCATCAGAGTGACA
Organism: Peromyscus leucopus; assembly: GCF_004664715.2. Classification (NCBI taxonomy): domain Eukaryota; kingdom Metazoa; phylum Chordata; class Mammalia; order Rodentia; family Cricetidae; genus Peromyscus; species Peromyscus leucopus. The sequence goes on along the minus strand of NC_051079.1, from coordinate 67,242,013 downwards.
GCTGAACATTTGTTTAACTTTGGAGTTCCTTTCTTCGCATACAGAACACACATATCAGCACCTACTGGAAAGATAGGTGGCAGATTATGGATTACAAGCAATGAAGGTGCACCAAGAATTCAGTAAAGAGTAAAGTGTAGGACTGGAGAATGGCTCATTCTGTAAAGTTCTGGCCAGACAAACATGATCCTTTCATTATTAGTTTCTGGCACACGCCTTTAATCCCAGCACTCGGGAGGCAGAGGTAGGCGGATGTCTGTGAGTTTGAGGCCAGCCTGAACTACTACAGAGTGAGTTCCAGGAAAGGCGCAAAGCTACACAGAGAAACCCTGTCTCAAAAAACAACAAACAAACAAAATTGTCCTTTTATTGGAAATAGATTTCTTTCTCACATAATCTATACTGATTATGATTTCCCTCCCACCACTCCTCTCGGCTCCTCCCCACCTTCCCTCCCACCCAAGTATATACACACTTTATCTCTCATGAGGAGGTAAACAGGCTTCTAAGTGATAATAATAAAACAAAAACTAACACATCGGAAAAACAAACAAAAACAGACAGAAGGAAAAGAGCTCAAGAAAAGGCACAAGAAACAAATATGGACATAAAAACCCACTTGTTTACACATTCAGGAGTCCCATAAAAATACTAAACTGGAAACCACAATATATTTGCAAAGGACCTGTAGGATTAAAAAAAAAAAGAGGGAAAATATATATACATCTATAATATAGAAATAAAATAAAATAAAAAACACAAAAGAGTAATTTTTTTTTTTTTTTTTTTGGTTTTTCAAGACAGGGTTTCTCTGTGTAGCTTTGCGCCTTTCCTGGAACTCGCTTTGGAGACCAGGTTGGCCTCGAACTCACAGAGATCTGCCTGCCTCTGCCTCCCGAGTGCTGGGATTAAAGGCGAACGCCACCACCGCCCGGCTAAAAGTAATTTTTTTAAAGCCCTGACATGACATTATGAGACAAGGAACCTCTAAAGATGCCCTTAAGTTTGTTTTCTGTTGGCCATCTCCTGCTAGACATGCAGCCTATCCTTAAGTGCAGCTTGTTACCCCCAATGAAACTACCTTGGAAAAGAACCCCAAATATTCATTTGCAAGTGGATATCAATTGGAGATAGCTTCTGGGTTAGTGTGTGTGTGTGTGTGTGTGTGTGTGTGTGTGTGTGTGTGTGTGTGTGTGTGTGTCCACTTCTCCTCTCAGTTCTAGAACTCCAACTGGAACTGACCTGTGCAGGTCCCGTGCATGCTGCCTCAGTCTTGAGTTCATATGTGCATTGATCCTATTGATTTAGAAGGCCTTGTTTCCTTGGTGCCCTCCATATCCTTTGGATCTTATACTCTTTCTGTTTCCTCTTCCCCATGGGGTTTCCCGGGTCCTGGGGGAGGGATTTGATGGAGACATCCCATCTAGGGCTAAGAATTCTCAAGTCCTCTCATTCTCTTCATAATGTTTAGCTGTGGGCCTTTATATTCGCTCCCATTTGCTACAGGAGAATGCTTTTCTGATGATAGCTGAGCAAGACACTAATCATATTTGTCCTTCTGGGTCTGGGTTACCTCACTTGGTATGATTTTTCTAGTTCCATCCATTTATCTGTGAATTTCATGATTTAATTGTTTTAACGTTTGAGTAATACTCCATTGTGTAAATGTACTACATTTCTTTATCCATTCTTCTGTTAAGGGACATCTAGGTGGTTTACAATTTCTGGATATTGTGAATACAGCAGCAATGAACATGGTTGAGCAAGTTTCCTGGTGGTAGGATGAAGTGTCCTTTGGGTATGTGCCCAGGAGCAGTATAGCTGGGTTTTGAGGTAGATTAATTCCCATCTTCCCAAGGAACCACCTCTCTTAGGGATTCTGTTGCTGTGGAGAGATACCACCATGCATGGCAACTCTTATAAAGAAAAACATTTAATTGTGGTGGCTTGCTTTACAGTTCAGAGGTTTAGTTCATTATTGTCATGGTTGGAATCAATGCAGGATACAGGCAGATGGTGCTGGAGAAGTAGCTGAGAGCTCTTACATCTTGACTCACAGGCAAAAGGAAGTGGTCTGAGACACTGGGCATGACTTGAGCATATATGAGACCTCAAAGCCTGCCTCCAAAATGACACACTTCTTCCAACAAAGCCACATTTCCTAATAGTGCCACTCCCAGTGAGCTTATGGGAACCATTTACATTCAAACTACCACATTCCACTCCCTGGCCCCATGAGCTTGTAACAATATCATAATGTAAAATGTCCCCATAGTCTATCATAGTCTCAACAATGTTTTAAAGCCCAAAGTTCAAAGTCTCTTCTGTGATTCATGCACTCTCTTAACTGTAATCCTCTTTTAATGACTATTCTTGGTTGTCAACTTGACTATATCTGGAAAGTACTATAATACAGAAATGCAGGGCATACTTGTGATCTGGGTCTTCAGGCAAGAAGACAACAAGCCTTTAATCCAGACCTTAAGGGTGGAAGACACATATCTTTAATCCAGACCTTGCAAGGGATTTATGTGTGCGTGGGTTTGAGCCCTACTCCTGGTACCAAATTCTGTCTTAGGGTTACACTGCTGTGAAGAGACACCATGACCACTGCAACTTTTATAAGAACATTTTTTAATGTTCTTTAACCTACAGTTTCAGAGGTTCAGTCCATTATCATCCTGATGGGAAATATGGCAGCATGCAGGCAGATGGGGTGTTGGAAGAGCTAAGGGTCCTACATCTTTCAGGCAACTGAAAGTCACATTGAGGGAAGCTTGAGCAAAAAAGACCTCAACCCCCCCTCCCCCCATGATACACTTCCTCCAACAAGGTCACACCTCCAAATAGTACTACTCCCTTTGGGGGTCATTTTCTTTCAAACTACCATACCCTATAAATATGTGTGAAATAAAAAAAAGTGAAATAAAAAAATATATCACATACTTCCAGCATATGATGGTACATGATATACATTACTATTCCAAAATACAGGGAAGGGGGCATAGTGAGGAAATACTGTACCAAAGCAAGATTGAAAACCAGCTAGGCAAATTCCCAACTTTACATCTCCAAGTCTTTTCCTATGCCAATAAGTTCAAGGCTATTTCCTACTTCCTCTTCTATCAAGTTCAGTGTTTTTGGTTTTATTTTGAAGTCTTTGAATCATTTGGAGTTGAGTTTTGTGCAGGGTGATAAGTATGAATCTATCTGATTTTTTCTACATGCAGCCATACATTTGACCAGGAACATTTGTTGAAGATGCTGTCTTTTATCCAGTGTTTATTTCTGACTTCTTTACCAAAAGTCAAGCATTCATAGGTATGTGGATTTAAGTCTGTGTCTTCTTAGATTCCATTGATTGATGTGTTTGTTTTTGTGCCAATACCATTCTAGGGCAATGGTGGCACAAAGCTGATGGGAGTAACTATCCAATGTCTGAGTTTACTTAAGGCCCACTCAATGAAATAGAACCCATACTTGACACTGCTTGGGTGACCAAGAACCAGAGACTAGCTGTCTCAGAAACCTAGGGTAAAACCAAATACTACTTGTCTAGAAAAGATAAACAGTAACAAAAAAATGACCTCTCATGACATTCTGCTCTACTCATAGATTGGTGCATTATTCATCCACCATCAGAAAAGATTCCTCCTGCAGCAGATGGGAACAAATATAGATACTCGCAGCCAGATATTACACAGAAAGAGAGACCTTGGACTCCATAGCTCTAAATAAAATGTCTCCATCAAATACCTCCCCTCAGAGCTCATGGAACTCTGTGGAAGAAGAGGCAGGGGTGTGGGAGCCAGAGCAGACAGAGGATACCAGGAGAACAAGGCTTTCTAAATCAACCAAGCAGAGCTCCTATAAACTCACAGAGATTGAGGCAGCCAGCACAGGGTCTACATGGGTCTTCACCAGGTTCTGAGTATATATTATAGTTTTCAGTTTAGTGCTTTCTTAAAGAAAGAACTAACAATAGGATTGTTCCATTACTCTAATAAAAGACAAATTTCTAGGTAAAAATTAAAAAAGAAGCTATGATGAAAACTAAACCATTCCCAGAATCGAATAGAAGTGAAAACACAACACACTGAAATCTATAGGATTAAAGGAAAGCAGCTTTAAGAGGAAAATGTACAGTCCCCACGTACCTACATAAAACATTTGAGAGATGTTGAATAAAAACCTTAATTGTGAACCCCAAGGCTTTGGAGCAACAAGAACAATCCAAATCTCAAAGCTATATTAGGGAAGTAATTAAAATAAGGGAAGAAATTAATGAAACATAAAAATAAAAGTCAATTAAGTGAAGAATTGGTTATTTGAAAATATTAACCAAATTGAAAAAATTGCCTAAACTGCCAGACAGTGGTAGCACATGCCTTTAACCCCAGCACTCAGGAGGAAGAGGCAGGCAGTTTGAGGCCAGCCTGATCTACAGAGCAAGTTCCAGGACAGCCAAGACTACACAGAGAAACCCTAGCTTGAAAAATTTTAAAAAAATTATTTAAACTAATCAAAAGTAATAGACAGAAGACCAAAATTAATAAAATTATAAATGAAAAGAGAGATATTCCAACAGATACCAATGAAAGACAGAAAAATTTTAAGTCATATCTTAAAGTTTTACATTGTATTAAACTGGAAAATGTAAAGGGAATACATCAATTTTAGATACCCAAGAAATACCAAAATTAAGCAAAGATGAAATATGTATTTAAAGATATCTATATTCTGCAATGATATTGAAGCAGTAATAAAGAATCAACTAAATTAAGCACAGGACCAGGATTCACCGCAGAACTCTCCAGCACAGATAACACCAACGTTACTCATCTTTTCCATAAAATAGAAAAACAGTGAATGCTTCCTGTGGTGGTTTGAAAGAAAACGGCCCCCAAAGGGAGCAGCATGATTAGGAGGTGTGGCCTTGTTGGAGTAGGTGTGGTCTTGTTGAAGGAAGTGTGTCAATGTGGAGGTGGGCTTTGAGGTCAAGCCACTCCAGTGAGACAGACTGCTTCCTCTTGCCTGTGCGACATGTAGAACTCTCAGCTGCCTCTCCAGCACCATGTGGGTCTGTATGCCTCCATACTCCCAGCTGTCACGTTCCCTGCCATGATGGTAATAGATTAAACCTGTCAAACTGTAAATTTTTTTTTTTTTTTTTTTTTAGAAGAGTTGTTGTGGTCATCGCGTCTCTTCACAGCAATAGAAACTCCAACTAAGACACTTCCAAACTCTATTTATGAAGCCAGTATTACAGAGATGCCAAAAACAGACAAAGACAAAATGATGAAAGAAAATCAGAGACTGACTTCCATGGTGAGCATAGATGAAAGCATATTCAATAAAATGCTAGAAAATTGAATCCGAGTCACTCATCATATCCACACTGACATCATTAGCAAAGAGATGGAAATAAAAGACACATAAATAGGAAAACAAGAAGGCAAGTATCACTGCTTGCAGATTATGCTGTTCCATACAAAAGAGACGCTATAGATCCTACTAAACTCTTAGAGCCAATAAACACTTTGAACAGAGTAGCTGGATATAAAACCAACACAAAAAGATCAGTAGCCTTCCTGAACACTGACAATAAATATATTGAAAAGAAATCAGTGAAACAATCCTACTCACAGTTGCTGTCCTTGCCTAAGTACCACGGAATAAATCTAAATTAAAGACCTCTAAAATAAAGACACTGAGACACTTCAGAAACAAATTGAAGGCATGAGAAAATGGAAAAAACTCTCATGTTCATAGATGAAAATAAAATCAATATTGTGACAATAGCCGTCCTACCAAAGGTAATCTACAGATTCAGTGCAACCTCAGTCAAGATCCCAGGGGCAGCCTTCACGGACATAGAAAAAACATTCTAAAATTTATGTGGAAACATAAAAGACCAAGGATAGCTGTAGCTAGAGTTTTCCTGCCTTGCCCACAGTCAGGACAAATCTTTGTCATCCGCCAGTCCCACAGCCGCTCAGACCCAATCAAATAAACACAGAGACTTATATTGCATACAAACTGTATGGTCGTGGCAGGCTTCTTGCTAACTGTTCTTATAGCTTAAATTAATCCATTTCCATAAATCTATACCTTGCCACGTGGCTGGTGGCTTACCGGCTTCTTCACATGCTTCTGGTCATGGCGGCGGCTGCAGTGTCTCCCCGCGTCCGCCTTCCACTCCCAGAATTCTCCTCTCTCCTTGTCCCACCTACTTCTTGCCTGGCCACTGGCCAACCAGTGTTTTATTTATTGACCAATCAGAGAAATTTGACATACAGACCGTCCCACAGCACTTCCCCTTTCTTTTTTTTAAAAGGAAGGTTTTAACTTTTATACATCTCCAAAGTCAGCTTGGTGTATTTGGGAATTTGGGCGTAGCATCTCTTACTACTTCCTGCTGGAGGGGGGCGCTGTATCTTATGGGGACACAAAGAAAATTTTAGGATCATGGAGTAGTCCGTGAGGCTGTATCGTCTGAGCCAGTTGTCTTGAAACAATTCTGGATGTTGGATCATCTGGACCATGGTGTCATCGGAGACCTTTCAGGTGGTCTTGGCTGGTCAAACCTGATGTATCTTAATCTGGAACAAATCCATAGTCTCTGGCTTTCTGTGGAAACAAAAGCAGAGCCTCTTTTCCAAAGCAACATATCCTTATAGTCAAATTTTGAAGTCAAGGTACCTTTAAAATATACATTTTGGCATAACTCAACAGCTTTTGTAATCAAATATTTTTCTTCAGTTACGAATATCAAAGAGAACATAATCCAGATTCTCTGTGTGGTAGCCATCTTTATGTGGCTTATTTTTTATATTACCTTAAGTCTATTGCTTTAAACTGCAGCCTTTTAAGCCTGAAACGGCGCTGTGGCTGCTGGCTCCGCCCACTTCAGCTTTCCAACATGGCGGTGGTACGTTTTCCGCCAGCTCTGGGAGCCCTCCTGGGTCTATGCTTTTATCAAAGCAGCGTGTAGCCCAGAAACCTCTTTTTTTTTGTTTTGTACTAGCAAAGGCTAAATCCACCATGCAGCTTAATGTGCCACTTGCAGAGGCCTCATTCCCGCCATACTGCAGACTGAGCTCGCACGCTAGGAGCCCGCCAGTAGCTCAAACCGGCAGGCTGCCGCTCATTTGAGAGAGACAATTAGGAAGCTGTTTTTAGTTCCGTTTTGGAATCTTTTCTCAGGTTTTAGGTGGAAACTCTTGCCCCACGTTGGGCGCCATTTGTAGCTAGATAGCACAGCAGATAGCCAATACACGAAGTTGCTACAGGAGAATCAGCATAACTGGATTCAGCCTATCATACAAAGCCGTAGCACAAAAAACAGCGTGGTATGGGCACAAAAACAGACACAAAGATAATTGAAGTATAATAAAGGACCTATTTATAAGTCCACGAAACTAGAACAACCCAACTTTTGACAAATACGCCAAAATCAACACTACAGAAAGAACAGTATCTCAGGCAAATATTGGTGGATATTTACATGCAAAAACTGGAATTCAAACCTCATCTCCCACCTTGCACAAAATTCAACTTCAGATGGATCAGATACCTCAATTTAGGGCCTGATGCCTTGAATCTGCTAGATGAAAAAATGGGGATTATGACTCAACTGACAGGCGTAGGTAAGGACCTTCTGATTAGGATGCTATTAAAAAGAACAACAATTGACACGTGATCTTCTGAAAATAAAAAGTTTCCATTTAACAAAGGAAAGTGCCAAGCGAGTGAGGAGGCAGTTCACAGAGTGGAAGGGAATCTGCCAGCTATGCACACGACAGAGGACTAGTGTCTAAAACACACAGAGTCAGAAAGCCAATCAAGACAAAGTTTAAAAGTGGCTACAAGTCCTGCAGCTGCCATTCAGTTGAAAGGATAGGGATTAAGTTAATTTAAATTTACATGTAAAGAGTTCTGCCTCAGGCCAATCTAAAATACTAGATTAATATCCCTCAGGTTTATCACTACTTAACAAATTAAATCTAGGGAATCATGTTTTATATTCTTCATCATGAAACAGTAAATGCTTATTTTGTGTCTAGTATCCAAACATAAAGATTTTGAAGTTTTTTTCAATCTGTTTGCATTCATTGAAATATGACATACTTAGGGAAAATTTGGCAAAGTTTAAAAAAATAAAACTCTGCAGTAAAGAGTGATGTGCTTTTCAACACTCAGTATATTGAGATGGTTCTTCATAAATTAAGTCTCACTTAAGATATTAGTAATTTCATCTTATTTGGAATTGATGGGCTGGTTCCAAAATTGATGAGGAAATTCTATTACAAATAACCACATAGTTGGATGAAGACCTACGGTGCTAAAGGGCTAAGAAAACCTTTAAGATGCAGTCATCAGCAAGGTGTTGTTGTTGGCACAGTAATATACACAAACAGCTAATAGAAGCAGGATAGAGAACTCAGAGTTACTTAAGACACAGGCAGCTCAGATATAGACACTTTGGGTTTTAGAAAGTTTTAAAGAAAATTGTAAGAAATACTTCTAAATACTACTGAACAATTATGTACCTACATGTAAAAATTACTTACAGTCTTATTTTGTGTGATATAAAAAGATTACACTGGATCATACAGTATTATATAAAACCCCAAACCCTAAAACTTAGGGAAGAAAGCAAAAACCAGGATCTTTGTGAATCTGGAGTTTTCAAAACTGTCTTAGATGAACAGTCAGAGCATTGCTGGTGGGAGAGCACTCAGATGACAGAATGTCCCACATTTTGTATGGGCGACAAAGGACCAGATATTAACACTCCACTGGTGGGAGAGTCAAGTGCTATGTCCACTGGAAAGAGTTTGATGGTTACTGAAAATAAAATTAACATATTTGTATCAGATCGCCTACCACTGCAATCCTTCCTTATTAATAGATCAAGAGGAATGAGGTCTCGTGTTCCTGTAAAGATTCTATAACCTTTACGCAAGTGTGTTTGGGGCATGATAATAGGTGAATCCTAGAAATAGCCTAAACATCCATCAATGAATAAACAAATAGCCACTTAAAGGAATGTTCCTCCCCAGTCTGAGGGAGTGAAACATTGCTACATGCAATAATATAAATTAATTTCAAAACAAGTATTCTGAAAAAAGTGAGACATACCATTTGTGTATATTTATGTATGTACATGTATGTATGTATGCATATATGTATATCTGGGAATACAAATTTGGGGATACATATCCCCATTTCCACAAATATTTGGGAAATAAAGAGCTAAATTTATAAGTGCTTGACTGACATCCTCAGAAAAATCAGTCTGAATTATCTTGACATGTGTTTCCACTAATAATGAAATGTTTGGAAAAAGGGAATTAATTTAGTAGGAAAGATATAAATCTTCACTAGACTCTTCAATAAATTACTGAAAAGCAAAAGACAAAATGGAAATTTACCAATCAAACAGACTTGAACACATACACACACATACATATATATATTTAATTTGATAAAATTTTAAGTTATAGTATAGGGTTGTAAATTTGTATAATCAAGGACAGAAAGTAGCCTTATTGTGTGCAATTTGGAAGTAACAGAGATGAAACACAAGGTAGTAATTATGTAACTAGTGGCAAAATTCTATTTCATGATCTCAATGCTAACACCTAGAATATCATCTCTGATATGACATAGATGTTGTACTTGTAAATTCACTGCAGCTGTGGTGCAAAATGTGTGCATGTATACACACACAATACACCCCCCACACACACACCCACCCACACACAGTGTAAAATAAATTTTAAAAATTCCCAAGATAAAGTTAATATGTATCTTATGAGAAAAAATGCATGAAGATCACAAAACACCACTGATCTAGTTGAGATCACAAACAAAGAAATCACCAACCTATGTGCAATGAAGATATATTTGTACCATGTGACCTAGAAACCTCATTATGAAAATTTAATTCCAGGAAATGATATAATATGTTTCTGTAAAGATTTGAACATGACTATGAACAAAACTTTATTAATAGCAATAGTAGAGATTGTCAAAGTATTCAAATGTTTCTTAACAAATGAATAAATAAGCAGACTGTGATATGCCCATGTCAGAGAGCACTGTTCAGAAGACACACACATAGAAAATCATACACTAGTATGGTACATTTTTCTTAATATTAAATTCAGTCAGAAATTTATAAAATCTTTGTTGTTTATTCATGGAAGCTAATTATGGGGGAAATTGACTATAAAGCGTATGGGTAAGTAATTAATAGATATGTTGTGTCTTTAATACATTTAAAAGCTGGTCAGATTAATCAATTAAAAACTAGTCGTATTAGTTCATTTTTCTTTATGGTTGCACAGAATCCCATTGTATACATGCACCACGTTTTCTTTAGCCATACATCTTTCCTAGACAGCTAGGCTGTTTCCATTCTCTCACTCTTGTGAACCATGCAGCTATCATTATGAATGTCAGTTTTCTCTGTGGTTAACCAATTGTTTACTGCTCTATAGGAGGAAAAGAAATTCTTATCCATAATAAAATGAAATTTGATTTTCCCTTCACTTCCTATTTGGGGATGTATTTTTCTTAATAATAAGAACTTGAGTTATAGGTTTGAGAGATGATGACTCAGTAGTTTAAAGTTCTTGCTGCTCAATCTTGAGAACCTGGGTTCAGATCCTAGAACCCACACTGCGGGGAGGTTGGTTCACAAACACCTGTAACCCCAACTCCAAGGGATCCCACATCCTCTCATGGCCTTTTCAGGCCCCTGCACACACATGCAGGGTATATATACACTCACACAGATACACACACATTTTTAAATTAATAAACCCTGAAAAATCGTACTTGAATCAAGAACAAAAATTTAAATTTAGCAGAAATTAGTTCCTGTGAATTCGTGAAACAGAAGCCGATGTTAGCAGGAAATGAGTAGAGTCATAAAATAAAACCTAGCAGTTCCTTCACAGTGACCAGTCAGTTATTGCCGCTATTGTTTTCCTAGAGAGCCCCACCATGACTGGCTTACAACGAGGGCCTGGGGATTGAAGCCAGCAGAGGACAGTGACAAGAGACAGTAAGGGGGCAAGGCAGCAACTTTAGAAAATAGCTTTTAAATTTTCTTTTTCTGAAACTGGCATATCTTTAAGAATCCTTGTACATGCAGCTCTTACTGAAGTCGAGCTGTTGATTTTGCTTATACCACATGAGCTGTTTTTCGGTTGTTTTGAATTTCATGTTTTAGCTTCATAGTACCAATCGGCAACTTATTATTATTTAACTGTTCAAATACTTTTCTAGCTCCTTGATATGACTCATTAACTACAATTCTCTTTTCCTGACATAATTTCTTTGACATTGTATTTTACATCCACAATTCCTTCACATTGTAAGTTGATTTATTCTATATTGATTTCTTTTTCCTGTTGGTTTACATTAGTGTATTTACCATACGGTATGAGGGCACTGTTCTGGTTTGTTTCTCTGTTGCTATGATAAAACACTGACCAAAACCAATATTGGGAGGAAGGGGTGTATTTCAGCTTACACTACCACATCCCAGTCTGTCTTTGAAGGAATCCAAAGGAGGAAGTCTAGGCAGAAATGTAGAGGCCAGGACTGAGGCAAAGATAGCAGAGGAAACTGTCTTCTGGCTTGCTTCCTCCGGCTAGTCCAGCTACCTTTCCTATACACCCCTGAGCCCACCTACTCAGAGATAGTGCTGCTCACAGTGGCCTTGGCCCTTCCACATAAATTAGTCTCAATCAAGAAAATCCCCAAAGACTTGCCTACAGGTCAGTCTGGTGGAGGAAATTCCTCAATTGAGATCTTCTTTTCCAAAGTATGTCTAGGTTGTATCAAGCTGTCAAAACCATAACACTATGACAGGCTTTGAATTCCCTTATTTTAATATATGAAGACATTTGCATAGTATATAGTATAGTATTTTTGACTATAAATATAAGTACATTGCTCTCTAGATTTGTAGGTGCTGTGAAGAAAGACAATTTTTGTGGATGATTTGTGGCTGACTCTCTTTCATTCTGGGATACCTAAGGAATTTAATAAAGTGTCTTAGAGGTTCAAACATTTCTGAAGATGAGATTGCACCTTTGATGTATAAATTCAATTATTCTGTGCACAGAGGTGTTTATTTGGGTACTTTCCATTTTGAATTCCTGTCCTGACCTGATCTTCAGTTTTCAATGACTATTGCTTTCAATTGAGTCAACTTTGCTTTTTTTATTGCTGTGTTTATCTTAATATTTAATGCCTATATTTGCTTCTTCAGTTTTTTTTTATGTTTGTTTCAAAACATTATTTTTTCCAATATTTTATTATTGAAACATTTAATCTACTGGAAAATGTATATGATTTTGAAGTAAATATATACCTACTTATTACATTCTGAAAGTAACAATTATTATTTTTTCAACATTATCTATTTGATACTTTACTTTCATGAAAAAGAAAAGCCCTCTTAGGGTTATTATTTGGATTGGCTCACATCTCAACATCTATATATTAATTTAAAAAGATAAAAATCTTGTCTGAGAGGGTTGTCATTGTACTTCTCCATTTATTCTGGAAGTATCAAGATGTGGCAGCAGTTGTAGATAGAATCTCAGACAAGTGTTTCATTACTTCTCATCCTTCTGTGGGGGAACTGTTAACAACTTCATTGTCATAGAATCCATTACCACTGCATTGTTTTACTTAGATTGCCATGACCACAGTACCAGAGTATTCTGTACGTTCCTCACAGCAATCCCAGCCAGTGATATCAGGTGATTGAATGTCATGCTATACTCAAGGGAAATAGCTATACCACAATGAGGTCTTCAATTCTTTCTTTCTTTCTTTCTTTCTTTCTTTCTTTCTTTCTTTCTTTCTTTCTTTCTTTCTTTCTTTCTTTCTTTCTTTCTTCCTTCCTCCCTCCCTCCCTCCCTCCCTCCCTCTCCCTCTCCCTCTCCCTCTCCCTCTCCCTCTCCCTCTCTCTCTCTCTCTCTCTCTCTCTCTCTCTCTCTCTCTCTCTCTCTCTCTTCTTTCTTTCTTTCTTTCTACCTGTGAGAATTTGGTGCCATTCTAGTTGTGTGAGTAGCAGTAGTTCTTGCAGAAGTCTAACAGGAATTGCCAGTCCACTGGGGTAGGTGTTTCCCCCCATTTAACAACAACATTTTGTCTCAGTTTTAAAAAAGAAAACAAAAGAATGGTTGCCATATCATTCTACCACATCAAGATACGAAAAATATAGTCACCCAATAATCACATGATGTAAAGTGTTTTTTTTTTTTTTTTTTTTTTTTTAGCTTTTACATAGGGTTTAACTTGATTTTGGTTACACTTACCAATATTTCAGTGTCACAAGTTAATACCCTGAAGGATTATGGGTAACATTTACCAGACAACTGCTGTGGGATGGTCTGTATGGCAAATGTGTTGCTCTGATTGGTCAATAAATAAAACACTGATTGGCTAGTGGCTAGGCAGGAAGTATAGGCAGGACTAACAGAGAGGAGAAAAGAAAGAACAGGAAGGCAGAAGGAGTCACTGTCAGCCGCCGCCAGGACAAGAAGCATATGAAGATGCCAGTGAGCCATGAGCCATGTGGCAAGGTATAGATTTATGGAAATGGATTAATTTAAGCTATAAGAACAGTTAGCAAGAAGCCTGCCACGGCCATACAGTTTGTAAACAATATATGTCTCTGTGTTTACTTGGTTGGGTCTGAGTAGCTGTGGGACTGGCGGGTGACAAAGATTTGTCCTGATTGTGGTCAAGGCAGGAAAACTCTAGCTACAGACAACTGTTTAGATTCATCCATTGGAAAACATAAAAGGGCTATAGAAGTGGGAGAGTGTAGGGTCTCATCTGTGAACCAAAGCCAAGGGTCCTCTGAATTGAAGGAACAAACCAATTAGCCAATTAAATAAATAACTATGTTTTCACCAACAAAATGAGCCATCATTGTTTGGTGCTCATGGAAGTATAGGCTGTTAAAGAGCCTTGATAGCGCCAGTCTCCTGCTCACCAGAGATGTGTTTGTCATTCTCCTCCATGCCTGAGGTGCTAGGATTTTGCTGCTGCCCCTTCGTCTGATTTCCTCCAATTTTACATCTCTGTTCTCTGTAGGCTTCAGTGCCCACTACAATGAATACAAATATATTTTCTACACTAATATTGTAAAGCCCACCACCATTTGGTAGTTTCACTGCTCTGCCCAGCGGGCTGTGTCTCAAGTGAAGCTGTTTAGTGAACTATCATCATGGAATGGCAAAATGACAATAAGCATCAACAAACCCTGGATGTTAGCCACCTTCCAAGTACTAATCAATGTTGGCGTTAGCTAATAAGAGGAATATTTGCAGGGAAGTTTTGCTTCATTGCTGACATATAAACTCAAGGGGTCACACATTTCTGAAGAGTTAAATTAAAACAAGAAAACTGTCTATTCCTTTAAAACTAGATTGTCCCTTTCTGTCTTCATCTGTGTGACCTTTTATTTAATCAGCAACTGTTCTGAGTTTATTCCAGACTTTATTGTGAAAGGTAGGAAAAAAGACACCTTAGACAGAGGTCCAGATAACAAAGAAAGCGGAAGTGGGATGTCTGTTCCTGTGAGTAGTCTCTATAACCGTCTTCTAGGTTACATTTCAATACAACTATTTGCTTATTACTTGCTTGAGTTGTGTATTGTTACATCTTTAGAAAATAATGCAACCTTCTACTCTTGGGAATATACCACTAAAAGGACAAATGTAATTTCTCTATAAATTTTTTTCTGTGAAGTAACAAATACCAACCAGGTATTACTACCATACAATTATTTTATGGTTGCTCTTTAATTGGAAGCAAAATGGAGTCTATAGAACCAATTAGTGGAATGTTTTCTTGAAGACTTGGAGTTGGAAATCAGCATGGAGAGAGGAACACTGATAAGGTAACATCACAGTCAAGGAAAATAGCTTCGTATAGATTCTAGGCCAGAGAAAAATAAACATAGTTCAAGAGCTGAAAGAATTCTAATGTGCCAGAAACAACAAACAGAGCGTTAATCCTTAAATTTGCCAGAGAAAAACCAGATCCACATTTTGGCCAAATTAAAGTAAGCTTTTATTAAAATGTTAAATACTTACCAGGATGAAATTTGGGCAGCTTCTTTGAGCCTAATTCAAGGGAATGAGACTACTCTAGCACCATGAGTGGCAGACTAGTTAGAATCACATCATACACATATAACACTGCTTCCTGCTTCCATTGTAATCCACATCATATCACAGTCACCATTTTGCTTTATATAGTACTAATGCTGAATAGGATAGAGATTGATGTATGAAAGGCTGCAAAATTAACATCTAAAAATAGGTTGGATGAAAGAAAGGATGGAAACTTTCAGCCATAGTTGATGTGTAATAGAAAGAGCACACCTGAGAGGGCCCTGACTAGGCACATGACCATAAAATGTAACAGTTCTGTGGGTATGGGCTATGGAGTTGCTAACCTGCCCTCTGCTGTGGCCCACTTCTTCCCTTGATGGTACTTCCCTTCCTAATAAACTGTCTCTGTCTTTGCTACTATCCGCATGTTCTTGCTGGTAAGGCTTTGAATAAGGAGTGTCCTCCATAGTCTTGGGAATTTGAATACTTGGTCCCCAGTTGGTGGTGCTGTTTGTGGAAGATTACATGATTTGGCCTTGCTGGAAGGAGTCTGTCACCAGGGACAGGGCTTGAACATAAAGCACTCTAGCCTACTTCCAGTTTGTTTTCTCTGTTTCCTGCTTGCAGTTCAAGATGTTATCTCAGCTTCTTGCTCTAGTCACCATGACAATTGCCTGCTGCCGTACTGTGCCAGCCATTATGAACTCTAATACCTTGTAACTCTAAGCCAAAATTAACCACTTTCTTCTATATGTTGCCTTGGCCATCACGTTGTTTACTTTCTTATTTCTGGGACAAAACACTATGGCCAAAGGAACTGATTAAAGGAAGCATTTAATTTGGGGCTCAAGGTTCCAGAGTATAGAATGTATGATCATTAAGGTGGGAACATAGCAGCAGACAGGCAGGCAGTCATGGTGCTGGATCACAAGAGCTTTCATGTTGAGACACAACCGCAAGGCAGAGAGCGCTAACTGGGAATGGTACGGGCTTTTGAAACCTCAAATCTCACCCCTAGTGACACACTACCTTCAGCAAGGTCACACCTCCTAATCTTCCCCCAAACAGTTCTACCAGTTGTGGACCAAGTATTGAAATATATGAGCCTATGGAGTGTAGCTTGAGTTTTCCTGCCTTACCCACAGTCAGGACAAACCTCTGCCACCCGCCAGTCCCACAGCCGCTCAGACCCAACCAAGTAAACACAGACACTTATATTGCTTTCAAACTGTATGGCCGTGGCAGGCTTCTTGCTAACTGTTCCTTTATCTTAAATTAACCATTTCCTTTTATCTATGCCTTGCCACGTGGCTGGTGGCTTACCGGCGACTTCACATGCTTCTTGTCATGGCGGCAGCTGCAGCGTCTCTGGTCATGGCGGCGACTGCAGCATCTCTGGTCATTGCGGCGGCTGCAGCGTCTCCTTCTGCCTTTCTGTCCTTTTATTTCTCCTCTCTGTTAGTCCCGCCTATCTTTCCTGCCTAGCCACGGCCAATCAGGTTTTATTTATTGACCAATCAAAACAACTTGACATACAGACCATCCCCCAGCACAGCCAAGTGCAGACCATCTCAAACACCTGCACTCAGGCCCATGGTCCTAATCATCCTCTATACGGACCTGCTGGGTAACGCCACAAAGAACCCAAGAAGGGCTCCCACAGGACATACAAATCATCCCACAGCAATGGAGGCCATTCTTATTCAAACCACCAATCATGGTACTTTATAACAATAATAGAAGAGTAATTTGCCAGTGGCCATGTCAGAGGAGCAGCAGGTGGCAACTGAAGTTCAAAGTGTCAGCCCACCAGGAGGAAGCTTCCTGATGGGTGAATCTCATTTAGGCAATGCCACGGGACCACATGCCCTGGGAGGTCTTTGCTTTTGCTTCAGCTGTCTTTCCCTGGTACCTGGCATGGTGTGAATGGGTGTGGGGAGATCCCCACTGCCTGTGATGTACTGTTTATATCATGGAAACATCCCATTCTACTGGGTATTTTTATCTGTGGATTGTCATGAAGATGATTCCTCCCTAAATTGTACTGTCTAATTGATAATAATAATGATAGCTTATACAGAGTTTTGATAAATAAAAATTTATACAAAGATATGTTTCACAGCTAAGGCCTATGAGTTTTACTTAAGGAGCTGCATAGATCACAGTTCAAGGAAAACAATTGAATCCCCAGGAGCCAGGCTGGCTCTAATTCTCTTAATGCTGAGAAGCAGCAGTCACAGGTTTCATTGTGCACCATTAGCTGAAACAAAGCTTCAAAATAACTTCAGGTTAGACCAGATGCTTTGATAATAGTTTAAGATGAATATCCCCAGAAAACAATCTAAAGTTCACAAGGACACATAGCTGAGCTGTCTGATTCATTAGGCCAGGGTCGAAAATACAGAACAACCTGATTGTTGCTAGCTGACATACTTCCCTTGCTAGGTCTAGTTGATAATCAAAGGTGATGATTAATTCCTTGTACTCATTCCTGACCTCAATTTTCTGATATAAGAAACTACTGATGAATGGGTATGTACTCTAAAGATTCAAAGTTCAGCTGACTGACTGTTTTTTATGTATAAAAGTTTAGGTTTGTGATTCCTTTAAAATCCCTTATAAGATTGTCTTTCAAGACAGATAATAAAGTGATTGATTCTTTCCTTGTAACTGCAATTTTCACTCTCTCAACAAAAGAGTTGACTGAGAAAAAATGCTCCTTGCTTGCTCATGTTCTATTAATATGTGACAAGTTACTCAGATGTATTGTATGTGGGTTATCAAATGACTGTTTTTAATTATGTAAGAGGAATGAAAAACATGTTTTTACCTGTATTTTCATAACCACTCACTTGAAAAATGGAATGTAGGGGGCTGGAGAGATGGCTCAGAGGTAAAGAGCACTGACTGCTCTTCCAGAGGTCCTGAGTTCAATTCCCAGCAACCACATGGTGGCTCACAACCATCTGTAACGAGATCTGGTGCCCTCTTCTGGCCTGCAGTCATACATGCTGTATACACAATAAATAAATAAATAAATCTTTTTAAAAAAAAAAAAAAGAAAGAAAAATGGAATGTAATCTCATTGTGATCCCTGTATTGCCTGAAAGATTTTGTTGGGGTATATAAGCTGTGGAGGGAAAAGAGAAAGGAAGAACAGAATGATAATAAAGAAGGAAACCATCATGAAAGCATGCGAGTGTCTTTTTCCCTAACCCTCTCAGATAGAAAAGTCTTAGTTTATATGACACTGTGGATTCCTTTCAATCTCTGAGCTGCCTGGAGACTGGTCCCCCAGGTGGCTATAGCAGTTAATACATGATTCCATTTCTTGTTCTGGAAGACAAGAACTAGAATCATAATAGGGGCCTACTAGATCTTAATATCTGCCAATATCAACACCAACTGAAAAAAAACCATCTATGCTAGTATTAAAAATGATGGAATTCAATGAGAAATGTCCATTAGAATAGTAGCAAGACAGTCTCAGTAGATTTCAAAGTAAATAACTCCTCCTTGGGAAGAAAAAGAATGTAATGATATTCAAATATATGGTAAGACATCATATGCCCTTTGTTCAAACCACAATGAATATTTTATTGTACACATAAATAATGATAAAAATTTCTAATCTGCACCTTAAAATTTCTCCAGCCTGCCACTTGCACTTCACATGTCTTGTGACTTTCCCTCCCTCACTTCTGTTTTTGTTAATTCAAGGACCTCTATCAATTGGTACCACAGCTGATTGTTACACTTTGAGACTCATTGTTTAACTCTCAGGTTTGTACCTGGATGATGAGCATTTGCTAGTTTTTGCCTTACAGCTTGACTCCCTCCTTCTCCTCTAAGTAACATAACATGTAAATAACAATGCCCTCACTAGTTCATTCTTGATCTTCAGCAGTTGCTTTAAGTCTGCACAGCTCTCAAGCAGGATGTTCTGTAGCTTCAGATAACAGGGACATCCATGTTCCATGTCAACTGAGTGTGCAAACCTATGGGTTTCCCCAAATCATTCAGAAAGAACAACTAGCTAGGAGTGGTTACCTTGACAGTCTCTGAGGATGAAGTGGGAACATAGAATGGTAAATATCTATCAAAATGAGAAATATGGGAGAAAAATAGAGAAGCAATACAAGTTGAAAATAAAAAGCTTGCTTAAACACAAAGCATGATCACTCAGACACAAAAGTTTTAGAAGAGAAGAACATGGAATATAGCCACAGGCACAGTCTGAAAGAAGCCAGAATGACTGGGGGAGGATTTTTAACTATTCTCTCCAGTTACTGTGATGGAGAAAAGACATGAGCAATGTAGATCACAAGTGTACTTAGAGAAATAGAAGAATTAGAGAAGGTTCAGACAAGGCATTTTTTACAGAGACCCAACTTCACTCAACTGCAAGGACTGGTACAGCATCGTTGGCTCAGCTGTGTCTGCATCCAGCTCTGAGCTTAAGGTCACAGAGCTGGCAGTTAGGAAAAAAGATGCACTTGAAATAAATGGTGGCCAGGATGTATGGAATCTACCCATATCTCTTTCTAATATTTATGGAGGCCTCTCTCATCTCCAGGTCTCATACTTTCTTGCTAAGAGGATTTGAAGAAAAATATCTTTGTAAGGGTGCTTCACTCACACTGCCCCTAGGATGTTGTCCTAGTTAGGGTTATCATTGCTGTGATGAAACACCATGACCAAAAGAAACTTAGGGAGGAAAGGGTTTATTTAGTTCACAGTTCCAAATGACAGTTGATAATCAAAAACCTTGAGGCCAGAATTCAAGTAGGACAGGAACCTGGAGGTAGGAGCTGATGCAGAAACTGTAGTCAAAAGGTTTCTCTGATCCTGCCAAACTTCCACAGTCCCAGAGCCCACTTATAAGATAATCACTCAGAGGCTTATATTAATTATAACTGCTTAGCCATTAGCTCAGGCTTATTACTGACCAGCTCTTACATAAAGAAAAAAAAAACATAATTCTTATCTATATTT
The DNA here is from genome assembly GCF_004664715.2 of Peromyscus leucopus. Taxonomy (NCBI): domain Eukaryota; kingdom Metazoa; phylum Chordata; class Mammalia; order Rodentia; family Cricetidae; genus Peromyscus; species Peromyscus leucopus. The sequence goes on along the minus strand of NC_051079.1, from coordinate 67,221,860 downwards.
CATCATGTGGGTTAGTACCTTTTCTTAGTTCTGCCTTGTCATCTTGCTTCCTCTGTATCTAGCTGGTGACTCCAGACTCAGTCTTTCCTCTTCCCAGAAGGACTCTTCTGCTCCTCATCTGCTCTCCCTGCCTGTACTTTTTGCTTGGCTACTGGCCAATCAGCATTTTATTAAACCAGTGTACAAAAGCATTATTCCACAGCAAGAAACCATGGAGGAATGCTGCTTACTGGCTTGCTCTCCATGGCTTGCTCAGCCTGGCCTCTTATAGAACTCAGGACAAGCAACCCAGGGTTACCACCCACAGTGGGTGTTCTACCGTGAATCACAAATTAAGAAAATGCTCATTTTATGGAGACATTTTCTCAACTGAGGCTCCCTTCACTCGGAAGTGTCAAGTTGACATAAAACTAGCCAGGACAGATGTGCATAAGCTGTAAGAGCTCAATGAGAGTGCAGGGGACCTGAGTCCTGCTGTTGCCCTCAACACAGCTACAAAGCATATAAGACTGCAAAAGGTCCTGGCCTAATCTGGACTCAAAGAATAGACATAGCCTCTGTTTCTGTTGGCTCATCTTCAGCAAATTTCTCTTGTGCCAATCCTGTGGAGACTATGAAGGAAAACTCTGTAGGGATTTGGAGACATTGCTCACTTGAATCGGGTTAAAATATTGTGAAAATGTTGGCATCTTCTAGCAACCATTACATGGTGTATAGTTTACTTTTGTTGAAAACAAAATGAGATTCTTTCCTGCCAGAATTCATCACTGTACAAGTGATGCCAACAGGCTTCTGATGCCCTTGTCCTGACCTCTTACTTCTCACAAAAAACTTGATGATAGAGGTTAAGAAGAGGCTGGGTAGGAAAACATGGGGGTCTTGAAAAGACGGATGTTTGCGTGGAATAAAATACATCTGTGTTCTTAGTATTAACGAGCAGTAGTCTCAATTCTGGAAAATTTTCTTCCATTTTTATTCAGCTTAAAAACAAACTTGTAAGTATTTACTAACCTTTTTGCTTTTTGTAGTTACTTCTATTTGTTCCTACTTCATTCTTTTATTATGCAATTAAACAGATTTAAAGAGTTGTCTGTATTTGAATATACAGTTAGCATATAGAATTTAAATAATAGGGATTCAAATCACATTAATCCAGTTTCACCCTCCATTTTTCTATTGCCTGAAATTCTACTGGTGGTAATTCTTTTTTTCTTTTATAAATATATACCATTTACTATAATTTATTAAATAAAAAAGTGGCCAACCAATTAGTCACTATAAGTTTAGTCAGAATCAATTTATACATGGACATTTTTTCAACTACAAAAATTAAATAGGGAGCCAGGCGGTGGTGGCGCACGCCTTTAATCCCAGCACTCGGGAGGCAGAGCCAGGTGGATCTCTGTGAGTTTGAGGCCAGCTGGGACTACCAAGTGAGTCCCAGGAAAGGCACAAAGCTACACAGAGAAACCCTGTCTCGGAAAAACCAAAAAAAACAAAACAAAACAAAAAAAAAAACAAAAAATTAAACAGGGAAACAGGTTAGCTTGTCTAAAAGTAGCATAGACTTTAGATATACAATAGATGTAGTTTTATTCAATGTACATTTTGCTCAGTGCAGAATTTGTCCCGGGAATATTGTTACATAGCTAGACAGGGATTAACAACTTTGGATGCCATTGACAATGTACTTTCCCTTATCAGCAGGCTTGGACTTCATGTCCTGTTTCCCTGTTAATACTCTAAGAGAAACATCACTGCTGCCCCTTCTAAGGATTTAAAATATTACATAAAATGGTGATACCACAAGGACTTCATTGAGGCTCATTAAAGGAAAACTACTCCTCCTGGTCAAACACCTGGAACCTGAGTTCTGCCTCTGGCCCTGGGTGTGACATTCTGTCCTGCTCCAAAGATTAAACCAGTACATCCTCTTGTTTCCTTCTTTAAGACTTACCTGACTTTGAGCCTGTCAATCACCTGGCCTAGAGATCACTCCTCAGGATGACTGATTCACCTGGAGACATACTAAGGAGGTGGGAGGAATAATTGTTCCTTGGATGAGGTAGTACTTACCTAGAAGCAGCCCCCCCCCCCCCCCCGCCTGCTGCCTCGATGTTGCTGCTCACAGAGCTTCTGATGTGCATCACTGCCAGGCCTGCCTATTTTCCTGAGTTATATCTCAGAAGGAATAAGTTTTTTCTCTATCTTTTTTCTTCTTTCTTTGGATACAGACCTATGGTGGTATTTTATTTGTACTGAAATGTGATTTTAATTGTATGTTAATAAATAAAGTTGCCCGGGGGTCAGAGTTATTAGAGCCATAGCAAGAGCGTGGCAGTGGTGGCGCCACACACCTTTAATCCCAGCACTTGGTAGAAGAGCTAGGTAGATATCTGTGTGTTCAGGGATACAGCCAGCATCGGAGACATACGCCTTTAGGACCTGGAGGGCTGTACATACAGGCAGTGACGAGGCAGTCATGTGGTTGGGTTTACAACCAATGAGAAGGCAGAACAGAAAGACTATGTAAAGACATACACACAGGAAGTAGGTCTCTTTCAGAGAGGTAGGAGCACCGCAGGAAGGGTAAGGTTTTAGCTCTGAGCTCTGACCTCTTGGCTTTCTCTTTTACATTGGTTCTGTGTTTCTTATTTAATAAGACGGTTGGTTACATCTACACAGACCAAAAGCCTTGGCATGCTTCCTCTGACGTTCTGGACTTCTTTACCCTTTCTCCACAACCATTCCTCTCCATTGCCCCATGAAGACAAACATGTCAGTTTCCTTGACTTTAACTCAAAATACATGATCTGTCTTTTCTGTCTCCTTCCACCTTGTAGTTACTGATATTTAAGCCTTATCTGCTCCACTGTTTTTCTTCCAAACTCTAACACAACAGTGTCAAGCTTTCTTCTGAGTCCGTTTTTAAATTCTTTTATTAATGAGGCTACAAACTTAAAAGAGAACTTCAAATCTCCAGTATCAATATGTCATACCAATAACAACACACCATTTTATCAAAAGACATGCAAAAATAGAATTCAAGTATACTGAAAGTTCACTGTGATGGTTAATGTTAATTGTCAATACAGCAGAATCTATAATTACCTGGGATGGGGCCTTGGACATGCTTGTGAGTCATAATATTACTTCCTTAATTTAAGTGAGAAGATCCATCCACTGTGGGTAGTATCTCTGGAGGGAATCTGAGACTGTATAGCTGGAGAAAGGAAGCTTCCATGCCGCATACATTCATGTGTCTTTGCTTCACAATTTTGAATGTGATATAACCAGTTGCTTCAAATTCCTATCACCTTTACTGTCCTACCACTGTGGATTGTACCTAGTATTCTGAAATAGAATAATTTCTTTCTTCAAGTTGTTTTATTAAGAATATTTTATCACAGAAACAGGAAAATTGATTAAGACCATCACCATCTAGTAGTGAGCAGGGGTCTCTGAGACTACTATAGCCAGCAGAGTAATGATCAATGGGAATCAAGAAGGTAGTTTGGTTCAATGCAACTCAATATCCCATGTTGGTTCAAACTTCTAGAGTCTGACCCTGAGTTTGTTTTAGATATATTTAAACATAGCACAATTTGGTAAAAAATTTCCTGGTGATAAAAACTCAATCCCATATGTACAATAAGGCTTAAGACATAACTACATAGAAATACTTTGTAAAGTACATGTGATACTAAATATTGACAAGCTCAAGATAAAGGTCTGACGGAAGATCTGGTGTGGTCTTGACAACACAGACACTGGTCTTGGCCACACAGATATGACAAAGGTCACCAGGTTATTAACCACATCTGCTCCTAGCCTTCTGGGCAGAATCAGGTCATACATACTTCTCTTTGAAGGGACAGCCCTGTGTGTTTAACACTCCTCTTACCCCTTGTGCTTGTCTGTGAGCACAAAGACCTCCATACCTCCCACACTGTAGTAATCGTGCTTCTGGGCTGAGGGTTTGTGCCTCACCAAAATTCATATGTTGAAATTTCAACTCCAGTGTGATAAAACTTGGAGATAAGGATCTGAGGAACACTAAAAGTCTGTTTTCTAAGAAAAATAATGTTATTTTGTTAAGATAGCTTAAGTTGACTAATATAGTCATCACCATTTAGTGAGAACACAATGTGTGCCTAGCATCATTCCATAAAAGAAGAAATGAGGTATTAACAGGCTTTAGGGTCACTGAGGCACCAAGCTCTCCCTTGTGATCAGCTTTGGATCCAACATCCCATGTCCATGGTAACACATGAAGGAAGGGAAAGTACCACAGTGGGCCTCAGAATGTGAAAGGCCCAGAGAAAGGAGGGAGGAAGCACCATAATTTTCCTCATATGAGCGAAAATGCAGTATGAAATAAAGTAAGGTGTTAGAAGGCTATTTCCTCTCAATAAATCCTGATTATTTAATAAATTTGTTTTTTTTTCGGTGTGTTTATTTTGCTTTCCCACTGTGTGTTTTGTTAATGTATATCTCTGTAGCACAGAATGCCTGGTGCCCAAAGATCAGGCACTTAGGATCTCTACATGATATTTGATGAATAGACTCATTCTTAACCCAGAGCTCCATCCCTTGATAGAGACATAACCTTCTAAAATGCCCTAAATATTGTGAGATCATGAAGGCATACGATTGTTCTCTCTCTTAAGAGTTAACTCAAATGGGCCTGTCAATCACATGGATAAGAAACCACTTCCAGGAAATTTGTCTGTTGCAGAAACTTCAAGAAACATGATACAATTAAAGACATTAAAATATTTGAGAACTATTACCCTAGTTAAATATGTACTTATCCACCCCAGAAGAACCTTTACCTCTTGTCTAACTCTGTTCTCTGGGCATTTGGCTACTGCTTTCCCCTTTACAATGACAGACCACAGTCCATGCTGAGCCTGCTTGATTTCTGGATCTGTAACTCAGAAAGTATAATTTTCTCTTCCTCAGAAGCTGCAAAGGTCTTCAGTTTTCCTGTTTTTCTTTCTCTCCAACTCCTCAAAAATTGTCCTAAGAGTTCCTTCTGAGTTTGTTAGATTCATTTATTTTGCAAAATTGACCTGCAAAATGGACCCTGTGTTCCAAGGTGACAATTCCAAAGCCTGTACTTCCCAGCTTGACTCACTCCAGCACAACAGGAGAGTGACTGGGATTGCTGTCTCTTCACAGACAGGACAGGCACTGTACTGCAGTTTGAGTTCAGAAAAGTCAGGTATTAATACAAAATTCTGTAACTTTGTTAATTTAGTTTTGAAATCAATAAATTAGAAACATCATGATCAAAAGAAGGGACATTCTTTTTTTTTTTTTTTTTTTTTTTTTTCGAGACAGGGTTTCTCTGTGTAGCTTTGCGCCTTTTCCTGGAACTCACTTGGTAGCCCAGGCTGGCCTCGAACTCACAGAGATCCGCCTGGCTCTGCCTCCCGAGTGCTGGGATTAAAGGCGTGCGCCACCACCGCCCGGCTAAGAAGGGACATTCTTAACCAAGTAATTGGGAGTACATAAATGAGTTTTCAAATACTAGTACTTTCAAATATTAACAGAATATAGACTAGAAGGATGATTTTTTAAGCAGAAACTTGAAAACCAAAGTAAGCCACCAGCTGTGACATACTGGAAATTTGAATCCATCTCCATACACTTGACCTGCTCTTCAAGTATTTCCACTAGAAACAGTCTCTATTTTTCTACTTTTCTGAATTTAGCTGTCACTGTCATCCAAGTCCAGATTGAGAATACAGATTTAGGACTCGATATCAATTTCCTGGTAACATTCACCGGCTCCAAGAAGATTGTGGAATAATTACGGGATGATGATTCATGGCTTCAGGTGAAGTAGCAGAACTGGCCAGTTGAATGACCACTTCCCCTTGTCCCTAGAATATAGAAGCCTGCTTTTGTTCATTGCTGTACAAATAGGTCCAAGAGCAAGAAAGTCCACTTTCCCCCATCTGCTTTGATGAATTACATAAACTAGACGTCAGTGGTGGCCAAGGAAATAGTAGCCAACATTTGCTGTGGATCCAAGAAAAGTCACTTTTTGTTGAGGAGAAAACACTGTTATCTGCAGTTCCTACTGTAGTTAGAGATTTGTGGGAGTCTCTCTCTGCTCACCAAATGATGCCAGAGAAATCAAGTCCCCTCAGGAATTTTAGCCTTACAAAAAAAAAAAAAAATTTAAGCCTAAGAGCAAGAGAGCTGCCCCCTACAGCAATTGGGAGACACTGCACCTCACCTGAGCAGAACAGTAGAGCTGGCCCTGGTGTTGTGAGTGTGGGTGACCTGGATCTGAGGACCTGAGAGCAGGAGAACTGGCCCTGCTCCTTGCTGCAGGCTACATTGGGTGAGCTAGCCAAGGCATCGCTGGAGAGCTTACCCAGGTATTGACTACGAGGGAAAGCTGACCAACCCAGCTACCACCCAGGTCCTTAACCAGGGCTATAAATTGGCCTACCGCAAAGTCCACCTCATCTATGAACTGCTGGAGCAGGTGAAGGGGACGAACCTACAGATCCCACGACAAAGGACAGTAACAGGATATCCAACAGGAGCCCCGGTGAGAGCCCATGATCAGTGGCACCGCAGAAGCCAGAAGCCTCCTGTCAGACCAATGATTCGTGGCAATGAAGACTTGCAAGTGAAGATGGATGGACTAAAGGACAAGTTCTGTGACTCAACGGGCCACACCACAGCATCCATTACAAGATTCTTTTCTCTCTCTCTCTTTTTTTTTGTTTGTTTTGCTCTGTTTTTTGGTTTTCTTTTAAATTTGCTTTTTTGTTTGTTTGTTTGTTTGGGGGGGGCGCATTTGGCAAGGGCAGAGGGTGGATGTTAGGGGACTGGAAGATGAGTTGGATCAGAATGTGTGTGGGGGCCCAAAACAGCTTGACCTCACAGCTGCCATGACAGGCTTAGAGGCCCAGACACAGTTTCTGTGACGGGGTTACTGGCAGGCAACACCTGGATCCAGGAGAAGCCATGAGCTGACCCACCCAGAGAGAGCCTGCATCTAAGGGAAAGTACTTGACATTCCAAACATTCCCAGTACGCCTAAACAAACGCCAGCCAATCAGGGTCCTGAACCCTGGAAATTCCCTCACCCCAACCTCTGCTATGATAAAAAAAAAAAAAAAAAAAAAAAAACCCACCCTGCCCAGGCTCGTTCTCACCTGTGTATTGGACAGACAGGGAGACCAAGCTCCAAGCTTGAAATAAAGGCTCTTTGCTTTTACATATGGATTTGGTCTCCATGGTGGTCTTTTGGGGGTCCCTGCAAGCTGATCATAACAAAAGAATGATGTAAAATCCACAAACAATAACTGTCAAAGAAAAAAAATTAAGAAAACACTCCAATATTAGCTCCAGAATAATTTTATTAGAGAGTTAAAAGAAAGTAAAACAAAACAAAAGAAAAAACTTAAGGTTGTAAATCTCAGCAGCTGCCTGGAGGAGGAGAATGGAGAACAGTAGGAATAAAAGCCATGTTGCTTGAATGAAATCAGCACGCAGGCCAGCCAGGCAAGGGGTGGGGTGGGGTGGGGGGTAGGGGGTGGTGTTAGCAAAAGAGGGTGGGGGTTGGGGGAGGAGCTTTAGAGAAAGCGCAAGGAGGTCCTAAGTTCCAGAGAAAGCATGCTTCATCAGAGATGGGAGAAGAGAGAGAGAGAAAAGAAAATCAAGTTTCTGAGTAATCCAGAAAGAGTATATAGACTTGGGAAGATGCAAGGCTGCTGTGCTGGGGGGCAGGAATTGTAGGAAGGAAAGGTATACGTTATCTTATTAAAAGGATAACTGCTCTGTATCTTTAGCTTGGCTTAAAGTGAATCTGCTTCCTAGGGGTGGTCTCACCTTCCCAAGCAGAGGTTCTTAGCCAGGTCATTGACCTGCCCAGCTGGAGTGTCATGTCCCCACCCTGGCCAGATATTTGTCCTCTTCACCAGAAGGAAATAGCTTTCCCTTAGTGGACCTTCACTGCTGCTCAGTCACTTTTACTCTTGTCTTAAAGGCAGCTGCCATTCTTGGAACCACTGCAGCCACATTTTAATGGCAAGAAAAAATTAAAATATATTCATTGTAAAAAAAACTTAACAGTACCTTGCACTGCTAGTATTAACGGATGCCACAACCAGTACTGACAATATTTGGAGTTGTTTGGGAAGGGAACAAAATAGTTCTTAATATTTTCTTGACCAGTTTTGATATTAGTTGTAACAAATGCATTTTTGACTTTTATTTCCTCGATGGCTCAACAGAGATGTGCTATGACTAGTGTAGGGAGTGGAGGAGGGAGGAGGGTGGCACAGGATATTATGACCTCTCACTTAACTTCCACCCTGGTGATTATATGTTGTTCCCAAGTTTCGGTTTGAATTAATTGAAGTAACCTTCAGATATTAAGAAGTGTGTAAAGAGCATTTGCCTGAATGACTTAGCATCCCCTCCAGCTTCAAATGACCCATCTGGCATTCTTTCTTAAAACCTTCATATGTCTCAAAGTGCTATTTATTTTTAACAGGCAGAGTATTTAGTTCATATTGTATTTCTCAGTTTATTTTGACAATTTATCTTGTGCATTATCCTTAATATGTATTGCTTGACAAATTTTTACTTTTGATAGAATTTATTAAGGAACATCAATCAGAGAGGAGGGTGTCTTACATGCCATGGGGTTGGAAGTAGTTACAGACATGCAGCAATGCATATATTCTAGGGATGCAATGAAATGCATTCAGTTGAAATACATGTGGTTCAAAAACTTCGAACCCTTGATGCTTACAAAGCAGACATTTCAAGACTACATTATGGATCACCTTCAGATGCAATGCAAGGAAATTCAAAGCTTTTGAGAAGACATTCTTCCTGCCTAGAAAGCATCCATCATGGAATGAATATTTTCTTCAGGTTGAACACTTTACTTCAACTATAGAATTTCCCTTTTCCTTAGTCTGACTTTGTGTTTCTCCTGACATAAATGGCGCTGTGAACATGGAGCTATTAGGATTATTCCAGCATATTAAGATTTTTTTCCCCTGGATTTCAACATTAGTGTGCCACTTTTCATCCTAACTTCTTACTTCATATTTATCAACAGCACTGAGAATTGTTTTCACAAAGAAATTCATGATAATGAATTAGTAGTTGGCTTTCCTTCCTCATCTGAATAAATGTCAGAGTATCTGCAAGAGGCATATGAAGAAAGACATTCATAGACTATGGAAATAGTTTTCACCCATAATTTTACATTGCGTGGTTTTTTTTTTTTTACATTTTATAGTTTTTCTCTGAATTGCTGAGTTATGAATGCATAACTGTGGGCACAGGGAAGGACAGAAAATCTACCTACAGTTGAGATGATCCAGGACAGTTTGGGGATAGCATGCCCAACCAGCGTAGAGAATTCAGTCTAGAGCTTCAACTATTTCTGTTGTTTGTCTATATGAAACATGCTGATAAATGTCTTCTTATGTATCAATCTGGAGATCCAGAAAACCAAAACAAAAATACCCTAAAACCTTTACAGAACACACTCATAAAAATGTGGAAGGAAAAATGAAAACATATAATAAAACCCTTCTAAAGACGTTGTGTATCTAGCAGCACTGTGGCCCAGAGAGTTTGGTTAACTGGCAGTGTAGTTTGGTGATAAAGGGCTTGTCTATCATGTGTGAGACCATGGGACTCAGTTTGCAGCACCACAAAACAATGAGCTAAAATTAATACAAATAGAAAGAATAAAAACCCTAGCGCTAACCACTGGAGCCTAGAGATGCCCCAAGATTTTTGAAGTATAGTTTAAGTGTACTTTTGAAATATACTTTGATATAGTCAAGTATAGCCAGTAGTCCAATGGCAGCCCAGACAAGGATATGTCCTGTGACTTTGTTCAGATTAGAAGTGAGTAGAATTAATGGAAAGGGAAGAAGTGAACAGAAAAATAAGTTTACCACTCCAATAGAGATAGGAGTTATCAAAAAATGAAGAAAAAAAAAAGAGCCTACTTGCAATTACAAAACAAATTTTGAAAAAAAAAAATCCTGTAATTGGCAGAAGATTGTTAGCGTAGAGCAACTGGTACTGCATAGCTCTGGACCTGCAAAGGAGACAAAAGGGTCATGCATAATAGATGAATCAACTAGTATTTGAGTTCTGGGGATTTTTTCACGTTTATTTCATTTATTCCTCATACAGACCTTCCTGAAGGAACTCGTTCCAGTTAACAAATGAGGAAATGAAGCCTCCAAGTAATCAAGAAACTTATTCAGTATGAATCATGAATATGAAGTTCAAGATGTTAAGTTAATTTAAATATCTAATTTTGATTACATCTTTGACTTTCAGCGCTGCTTGGGAAGCACTCCACTGAGGGGATGTATTATTATGTATCTGTAAATGGCATTCAAGGGCTTCCTAATGCTCTAATCTTATTATAGACAAGATACTCCTTATTTAGAGAACAGATAATTTGGCCAAATTCAAATACATAAAGAAAGAAAAATCTGTCGTGTGTCCTGCTGGGGGATGGAAAACTCTCTTGGATTCCACTTCTGAATCTTGACAATGCGGCAGACTCCCAAGAAAGACTCTAACCTTAATGTATATGTGAATATAATATTTACGTAACTATAATCTTAGGCAAGAATGGCTGCTTTGTGGTCTGGTTTTTGTTTAACAGTCAGTCTTTACATGCTGTCTCCTTAAAAACAGGAAAATATTCATGGTGAACTCTTGCCCTCTATGACCATGGCTGTGCTCTTTTTTCCTCGATGCTGGGGATCCAAGCCAGAGCACCATATATGTCGGGCAGATGATTCCTACACAGGCTTTATTTTTTTTTTGTTGAAGCAAAATTTTGTGGGGTAACTCAAGCTGGTCCTAAAGTCTGCACATACCTCATTCTGTCCTCCAACTTTTGTGATCCTCTGGTCTTAACTTCTGCTTTGTGGATGCTGGGAACACAGGTCCATGCCACCACATCTGTCTCCTTTTGTCTTTATTGCCCTCAACTTCTTCCCTCCTTATTTCTCCTTGGAGCAAAATATCAGCCTCTGTTCATGTCCCATCCCCCTCCACAATGGTTATAGGGAAGCATTTTCCTGTCCAAGAGACTTTCTACACTAGAATGGTGAAGTCACACAGTGCTGAGGTTTTCCAAATAGCTCATATAGACTACAAACAATCCTTAGACATATTTTTCACTTGTTTTGTTAGACAGTTACTCTAAAATCATCTGAATCTATGCTTAATAGATACAATGAAGTCTCTTCCTTAAAAAAAAAAACTTCGATGTTTTTAATGCTCAATTTTGTTATGCACTGAAACTGGCTTAATTTTACTCGCTGTTTTGAAATTTATTTCCTGTTGCATTGACTATGTCTCCCTGTCTTGGACTAGTTTGTGCTCCATGTGTGGGGCTTTGAGAAGCCTAGAAGGGAGCAGGAACTCAGTGACACATACCTGTGCCTGGCAAAAAAGAGCAAGGGATGGAGTGAGCTATGCTGAAGCTGAAGGCCTTGGACAATTTGCTTGACATTGCCACACCTCAGACTTCATTTACAGAAAATGAGCAATATTTACCTTTTAGTTTTGTCAAAAAGTGATACAATGTAACTTACTTAAAGCAGCCACATCTCAATGAAGAATACTAATTTTATCATTTCTACTCCCTGGCACAATGTGCAGGTTAATAAAGCAATCAGTGGCTTACTGATAATACAATTTAAAGACACCAGGATTCTAATTCTTAATCTGAACTACATTAGCTCATAATATTCGTTGTTCCAATTCTCAGAAGTTTCTTCCTTTGCTTTTGAGTTCAGTATGATCTAGTCTGAGGCGCTCACTGGTAGATAAATGATGACTCAGCTCAGTTCATGCCATGCTTCCTCATTTCGCCTTCCAGGTTTCTGCTCCCTCTCCTCTCTTCCACGCTGAGTAAGGTGGCTGCAGCAGGAGTCCTTCTCATCTATCAGTATAAAAAAGACGCTGATCACAAAATCAGGAAGAAGGACTTCACCGTAAGCTGTTACAAACTAGTGCTGTGACTCTAAGTGAGATCAGTTGCCTACCTGTGCATTGGGAATATATAGTTGCAAAATTCAGTAGCGAGCCTTGCTTTAACTAACATAAAATTTATAGATATCCTGCTGTGGGATGGTCTGTATGTCAAATTGCTCTGATTGATCAATAAATAAAACACTGATTTGCCAGTGGCCAGGCAGGAAGTAGGTGGGACAAGGAGAGAGGAGAATTCTGGGAAGCAGAAGGCTATGGCAGAAAGACACTGCAGCCACTGCCAGGACAAGCACCATGTGAAGACGCCGGTAAGCCACCAGCCATGTGGCAAGGTATAGATTTATAGAAATGGGTTAATTTAAGCTATAAGAACAGTTAGCAAGAAGCCTGCCACGGCCATACAGTTTGTAAGCAATGTAAGTCTCTGTGTTTACTTGGTTGGGTCTGAGCGACTGTGGGACTGGTGAGTGACAGAGATTTGTCCTGACTGTGGGCAAGGCAGGAAAACTCTAGCTACAAACGGCGCCCAACAAGTTGGTAGAGTTTCCACCTAAAACCTGAGAAAAGATTCTAAAACAGAGCTAAAAACAGCTTCCTAATTGTCTCTCTCAAATGAGCAGCAGCTGCCGGTTTGAGTTACTGGCAGGTTCCTGGCATGTGCGCTTGACCTGCAGTATGGCGGAAATGAGGCCTCTGCAAGTGGCACATTAAGCTGCGTGGTGGATTTAGCCTTTGCTAGTACAAAACAAAAAGAGGTTTCTGGGCTACACACTGCTTTGATAAGAAGCATAGACCCACTATTTCTGAGAGTTGATGGCTCCCAAAGCTGGCGGAAAAACGTACCACCGCCATGTTCAGAAGCTGAAGTGGGAGGAGCCAGCAGCCACAGCGCCTTTTCAATCTTAGAATGGTGCAGTTTAAATCAATAGGCTCAAGGTAATATAAAACATAAGCCACATAAAGATGGCTACCACACAGAGAATCTGGATTATGTTCTCTTTGATATTCGTAACTGAAGAAAAACATTTGATTGCAAAAGCTGTTGAGTTATGCCAAAATGTATATTTTAAAGTTACCTTGACTTCAAAATTTGGCTCTAAGGATATGTTGCTTTGGAAAAGAGGCTCTGCTTTTGTTTCTACAGAAAGCCAGAGGCTATGGATTTGTTCCAGATTAAGATACATCAGGTTTGACAAGCCAAGACCACCTGAACGGTCTCCGATGACACCATGGCCCAGATGATCCAACATCCAGAATGGTTTCAAGGCAACTGGCTCAGACGATACACCCTCATGGACGACTCCATTTCCTAAAATTTTCTTTATGTCCCCATAAGATACAGCGCCCCCCTCCAGCAGGAAGTAGTAAGAGAAGCTACACCTAAATTCCCAAATATACCAAGCTGGCTTTGGAGATGTGTAAAAGTTAAAACCTTCCTTTTTAAAAAAAGAAAAGGGGAAGTGCTGTGGGATGGTGTATGTCAAATTGCTCTGATTGGTCAATAAATAAAACACTGATTGGCCAGTGGCCAGGCAGGAAGTAGGTGGGACAAGAAGAGAGGAGAATTCTGAGAAGCAGAAGGCTAAGTCAGAGAGACACTGCAGCCACTGCCAGGACAAGCAACATGTAAAGACGCCGGTAAGCCACCAGCCATGTGGCAAGGTATAGATTTATAGAAATGTGTTAATTTAAGATATAAGAACAGTTAACAAGAAGCCTGCCATGGCCATACAGTTTGTAAGCAATATAAGTCTCTGTGTTTACTTGGTTGGGTCTGAGCGGCTGTGGGACTGGCGGGTGACAAAGATTTGTCCTGACTGTGGGCAAGGCAGGAAAACTCTAGCTACAATATCCAATGCAATAAATACTTTCTGTTTGTGCAAATGAAAATGTCCTCAATATATATGTTGTGTAAATGTTAGACATTCTATGACATTCCAGATTACACTTTTGTGACTGTCCTGCTTTCATATTGACCCAGTTCAATGCACAATCCTTCAATTTCCAGATAATTATTTTATGTATCCCATGAAATATTTAAAAGTATTCTTAGTTATTTTATTCTAGATATTTACATAATCTACACAAATTGTTTGCATTTTGAGCGAAGGCTTCAAGGTATACAATGTAACTATAAAAATGGGTCTAAGGAAAATACTTCTTTGGGGGCTTAAACAGGAAAATCTTGGGAAACATTTGATATAAGTGGGGCCTGTGGTATCATTCCTTGGTTTGTATTTTCAGCCTCTTTTCTTTGTGTGTGTGTGTGTGTGTGTGTGTGTGTGTGTGTGTGTGTGTGTGTATACATATAATTTATACATAAATATGCTCATATTTATATATAAATAGATGCATAAATAGGTTATAAAGATTTTATAATCATCTTGAGAAAGGAAGGTGGAGTTAGAGCACACACCACCATCAAATAGTAGGACAAAGCTTGACTTTAAGTAAGATTTAGATAGAAAATTTAAGATGAAAAAAAATTTTATCATTGTAAGAGTAGCTTGTATCTATTGAAGTCACCCCGTTGGCCACTAGGGGTCACAATTACACAGCGCACTCACACAACACAGACCACTACCGGGCCAAAGAGGAAGGACCAGAAATTACCATTTGGAAACGGTTTTGAGCTTTGTGTGCAGATAGCACACTGAAAAAGCATCTGCCACATGCCTGCCAGCTCTAATTACACGTTAGCGGGAAGAAGATACAATGGCACCGAGACTCGTTCCAGCTTATTTTTCCAGTCTTATTTCTCCCTGTTCCCACGCAAGACACCACTCAGAACTAGATTTGAAAGAGCTTCTCCCCACCTTTAGGGGTCAGTTTTCTGATGGCCGTGATGGCAGGATGATTTGACATTAAGGAACTTAAAGTCTTCCCAGGGAAGATAGGATTAAGGCAGGCAATGTGTGTGGTTGACCTACGGAAGAAGGCTTTAAAAACATATCTATTTTCCCCTAAAGCAAAATAATGAAACCGCTCTTACTTTCTACACCACCCCCACAGTTTCAAACGCGGCCAGGCAATTGTTTCTATGCGAAGCAAATAAGCTGCTATTAATAAAAATGTTAGGCGTGTTTGTCGGTTGGTCCTCCGTAGCTTTCAGTTTAATTCTTGGAGAGTGGTCCACATGTGTCCTGTCCCTCAAGGTTCTAATGCTAGTCCTCCCATGCTTCTTCTAGCATCTCTGCTTTGGTCCAAGCACTCTCCCTTGTCACGAAAAGGAGTCACAATGTGGGGAGAAGGAGGCCTTTTGAGAGGTAACTCAGGTCCTGTCTTTATCTGCCTCTTTCAGGGCATTTTTGTAAAACTTTAACCTTTTGACATTTCTTCTTCCTTTTTTTTTTCTACCACTACCAATTAACCCGACTTGTTCTCTAGTTTACTTAAATCACATTGTGTGTGTGTGTGTGTGTGTGTGTGTGTGTGTGAATGAATGAAACTAAACTTTCACAGTAGCACAAAAGTTATTGACAAGGAAGTGTTGTTAAACTGGTGGGCTTGTGGTTGCAGCTGAAAATCTGTCTCTGTGTAAAAAGGCAACTGTGGATTTTCAGTGCGGAGAGGCGTAGGTGTAGGTAGAGAGAGATCGATTTCCAAATATCACCAAGTAGTAAATAGACAGATCATAGCTAAGCCTACGCTGCTTTCTTTCCTAGTGTCCTGTGCGACAATTCTTCTCTCTAGCTAAATCAGGACGCTAACATCAATAGAAAGTGCTCTCCTTAGGGAAGGCAGGCTACCACACCACAGTGGAAACGCACTGTGCGTTCCTTCGCAGTGAGTGCAGCCAGTGGAGTAACTGCAGACAAACAGATGCGTGATGTGGAAGCTGAGAAACAGCTTGAGTTTGGGATTTTTCTTTTTTTTTTTTTGAGGTTAATATAATTTTGTCATTTTTCCTTTCCTCCCTCTAACCATTCCACGTGCCCTTCACTCTCTTTTGAATTCATGGCCTCTTTTTCTTTAATAGTTGTCACACACACACACACACACACACACACACACACACACGTCAGTAACTTTTGGGTGATTATGAAAATTTTGTTTTCAATGTATCATATGCTGTGGGATGGTCTGTATGTCAAATTGTTCTGATTGGTCAATAAATAAAACACTGTTTGGCCAGTGGCCAGGCAGGAAGTATAGGTGGGACTAACAGAGAGGAGAACTGAGGGAACAGGAAGGCAGAGAAAGACACTGCCAGCCGTCGCCATGACCAGCAGCATGTGAAGACGCCGGTAAGCCACCAGCCATGTGGTAAGGTATAGATTTATGGAAATGGATTAATTAAGCTATAAGAACAGTTAGCAAGAAGCCTGCCATGGCCATATAGTTTGTATGCAATATAAGTCTCTGTGTTTACTTGGTTGGGTCTGAGCAGCTGTGGGACTGGCGGGTGACAAAGATTTGTCCTGACTGTGGGCAAAGCTGGAAAACTCTAGCTACAATCATATATGATATATATGACATAAATATATTTATATGATTCTAATAAGTTCTAGGAAAACAAAGGAAATTTTTAGTACAAAAGGAAGGGAGAAGAAATGTCAAAAGATTCAAGGTTTACAAAAAAGCCCTGAAAATGGCAGAGGAAGATAATGGGACCAAAGTTGCCTCTCAAAAGAGTCCCTTCAGGGGTGGGGTTCTTTTCCCTTTTTTTTTTTTCATTTGAAATTTTGTCCTACAATATATTTTCTTTGTGGTCCCCCCAACCACTCCAGATTCCACGCCCCCATTCCCAACCCATGTAACTTCATGTCTTTGTCTCTAAAAGAGAAACAACCCTAAACACTAAAATCAAAACAAATTTAAAAAATAAGACAAAAAATGCTAAAACAAAGCAAAACAAAACAACAACCCACAAAAAACATGGAGTTTGTTTTATGTTGGCAAGTGACTTCTGGGCAGAGGGCCTGCCCTGAAGTGCGGTTGATGTGTCCAGTGACACTACATTGGAGAAAAATGATTTCCCTTTTGCTGTCAGGTTTCAACGGCAAACAACTTCTTGTTTAGGGGTGGGAACCCATGTTAAGTCCCCTCTCTCAGTGCTGGTACCCCTTCTTGATAGATTCTGTACAGGTCTTGTGTGTGCTGACAGTCTCTGTGAGTTCATATGTGCATCAGTCCTGTTGTGTCTGGAAGACACTGTTTCCTCAGAGTCATCCACAGCTTCTGGCTCTTCATTTTTCCACCTCCACTGCCTCATTGATCCCTGACCCTTGAGGGTAGGGATTGGATGGAGACATTCAGTTTAGTACTGAGAGCTCCAAAGTCTCAGTGTCTGCACATTGTCCAGCTGTGAGTCTCTATGTTAGTTCCCATCTACTGTAAGAAGAAGCTTCTCTGAAGAGAGCTGAGAGACACTGATCTATGGGTATAAAAATATGTCATCAGAAGCCATTTTGTTATTGTGTTCATTTATCAATAATAGTAATAGGCTTTCTCTTAGGATACATATCTAGTCCCAGGCTCTTGACTACCTTAGTAGTGTCAAGTATGAGTTCTATATCATGAAGCATACTTTAAATCCGGTCAGAAAATGGTTGGTTACTCTCATAATATTTGTGCCACTATTATGTCAGTGCATCTTATAGGAAGGTTGCTCTTGTAGATTGTAGAGTTTGTGGCTAGGTGATACTGATGATTGCCTTTCTCCTCTGGTAGTATGCAAAGTACCTTCCAGCACAATAGCATTAGTCTATAGGGGCTAGGCTTCTAGTTTGGCATTTGTAATTGCCTACACTTACTAGGCCAAGGTCACCTGATATGGCAGGGCAGTAAGTAATAAAATCAGACCAGGTTTGAGGGTCCACGGTACAACTGAGGCTGTGACAATTTTATTGAGAGCAATCAGACTTTTTATACCTTTATCAGAAACAGAATGTAATGGCTATTGCCAGATTCAATATATGTAGTTGGTAGGATACAATGACACTTACAAGCTATACAGGGTACACAAGATTAATGCCTAAGACCAATTGTACTGTCAAGTTTCCAGGCTTCCTTGACTACTAAGAGAACATACGGAGAAACACTGCCTGAGGAGTGCATTGGTCTCTCAGGAACTAGAAGGCAATTGTGCCCCAGAAGCCATGGACCGTAACCTGAAAAAGCTTTGATGCATGCCTCTCAAGGCAGCTAGACCAAGCCAATTCCATGGTTCCCTGCAGGCACTGGCTTGATTTCTCTGTGTTTGATGACATGAGTAAGTATTGTCTTCAAGAGTAAGGCCTTACTATCAGGTTGTGGGGAGAAACCAGTGGCCTTGGCAATGGCTTGTGATGTTTTGGATGGGGTCATTTTGCCAATGACTCAAACATTATCTAACCCATTCTTGGCACTGGAGGTTTTACTTGGTTATATAAGATGTCTAGTTGTGGCTTTGTCTTCTCCATTCTGTGGTGACTTTCTTCATATTTATTTCACATATATAAACATTTTAGGAATCTTCTGCACTAGTAGGTCTTCATATATTTTCTAAAGGCCCTTGGTGTTCCTTGTTCCTTCCCATATTCCCTCCTTTACCCTTTTCTTCTATCCTGCTTCCCATTTAATTATCCTATTTCTAGTTTATTCTTTATTTCTCCACAATACCATATTCTATCTCTACTTTTTTTGGGAGATCCCATCCTCTTCTCTGGTCCCTTACTTGGTACGTAAGCTCTGTGGTTATTCAGATTTTAGCACACATATTGAAAGCTTATAAATTAACATATACATATAAGAGAAAATATGCATTATTTGTCTTTTGGGGTGTGAGTTATACCACTCAGGATGATTTTTCTACCTCTATCAATTTACTTGAAAATTTTATAATTTCATTTTTCTTGACAGTTGAATAATATTCCATTGTATAATGTACCTCATTTTCATGATCCATGTAAGTTGAGAGAAATTTGACTGTTTCCAATCCGGCTATTATAAATAGAGCAATAATGAACATGGGTGAGCAAGTATCACTGTAGTAAGATGTAGAGATCTTTGGAAATATGCCCATGAGTGATACAGCTGGGTGTTAAGGTAAACTGATCCTCAGCTTCCTGAGGAACCACTACATTGATTTCCGTAGTGGCTGTATGGGTTTGTATTCTCACCTGCAATGAATAAATGTTCCCTTTTTCCTGCATTTTTGTCAGCAAATTTTTTAATTTATCTTGGTCATTCTGACCAGGGTAAGATGAAATCTCATAGTAGTTTTAGTTTGTATTTTCCTGAAGGCAAAGGATATTGAGCATTTATTTAAGTGTTTTTCAGACATTTGTGTTTCATCGTTTGAGAACACTTTTCTTAGTCCTTAAGAAGTTTCATTTCTTTGTGGATTTCTGTGGGCCTCTGTAGCACTTTGTTTCTTCCTTTTCTCATGTGGTCTTCATTTACCATGGTCTCCTATTCCTTGTTCTCCCTCTCTGTTCTTGATCCAGCTGGGATCTCCCGCTCCCACAAACTCTCTTTCCCTCGACACTCACCCTTCATTACTCCCACTCATGTCCAGGCTGTTCATGTAGATCTCAGCCATTTCTCTGTCATTGGGTGATCCCCATGTCCTTCTTGGGGTCCTGTTTCCAGATAGCCTCCCTGGTGATGTGAGTAGCTGTCCAGTCATCCTTGTTCCACATCTAGTATCCTCCTATGAGTGAGTACATACCATATTTGTCTTTCTGAGTCTGGGTTACCTAACTCAGGATGATTTTTTCTAGATCCATCCATTTGCTTGCAAACCTCATGATGTCATTGTTTTTCTCTGCTGAGTAATATTCCACTGTGTATATGTGCCACATTTTATTTATCCATTCTTCAGCTGAAGGGCATCTAGGTTGTTTCAAAGATACCCCCACAATAGACTGCTGGCAGTGGTCGAGAGACAGCCCGAACTGACCTACTCTGGTGATGGGATGGCCAAACACTCTAATAGTCGTGCTAGAAACCCCATCCAACAACTGAGGGATCTGGATGCAGACATCCATGGCTAGGCCCCTGGTGGAGCTCTGGGAGCCTAATTAGCAAGAAAGAGGAGGGTTTGTATGAGCGAGAATTGTTGAAACCAAGGTTGGATAAAGCACAGGGACAAATAGCCAAACGAATGGAAACACATGAACCATGAACCAATGGCTGAGGGGCCCCCAACTGGATCAGGCCCTCTGAATAGGTGAGGCAGTTGGTTGGCTTGATCTGTGTGGGAGGCATCTAGGCAGTGGTACCAGGTTCTGTGCTCAGTGCATGAGTTGGCTGTTTGAAACCTGGGGCTTATGCAGGGATGCTTGGCTCAGTCTGGGAGGAGGGGACTGGACCTGTCTGGACTGAGTCTACCAGGTTGATCTCAGTCCTTGTGGGAGGCTTTGCCCTGGAGGAAGTGGGAATGGGGGGTGGGCTGGGGGGAAGGGGAGGGGGGAGAACAAGGTAATTTGTGGCTGATATGTAGAACTGAATGGTATTATAAAATAAAATAAAAGAGGAAAAGAAGAAATTGCATTTCTTTTCTTTTCTTTTTCTTTCTTTTTGGTTTTTCGAGACAGGATTTCTCTGTGTAGTTTTGGTGCCTGTTCTGGATCTTGCTCTGTAGACCAGGCTAGCCTCGACTCACAGAGATCCACCTGGCTCTGCTTCCTGAGTGCTGGAGTGTGCGCGCCACCCACCACCCAGCAGAAATTTCATTTTTTAGTTGGGTTATTTGTTTTATTCATGTTCAGATTATTTTAGTTCTCTCTATATTTTAGATACTAACCCTCTATCTGTAGCCAGAAGTTTCTCTGGTCCTTCCTGGCCTTGCAGTGGGGACAAATCTTTCCTATTTGCATCCCCCAGCTGCTTGGTCCCAAATAAACACACAAAGGCTTATAATATTTACAAACTGTATGACTTATGGGTCAGGCTTCTTGTTAGCTAACTATTATAACTTAAATCAACCCATTTCTATTAATCTATTCGTTGCCACATGGCTGTGGCATTACCAGTCAGCTGGCATCTTGTTGCTCCTTGGGCAGCAGGCTGGCATCTCCCCCAACTCCATCTTTTTTCATCTCGTCTTTAGTTTGAATGTTCTGCCTAACCTTATCCTGTCCTGCCATAGGCCAATGCAGCTTTATTTATCAACCAATAAGAGTACATATTCATAGCATACAGAAAGTTATTCCACAGCATCTATTAGATGCATGATTGGTACATATCTTTTCCCATTCTATAGGCTGCTGCTTTGCCTGAATAACAGTGTCATTTGCCATACAGAAGCTTTTCAGTTTCACGAGGTCCCATTTATCAGCTGTTGATGGTAGTGTCTATACTATTGGTGCACAGCCTTTTCCTGTGCCAATGAGTTCAAGAATATTACCCACAATCTCTTCGATGAGATTCAGCATATCTTGTCTTATGCTGATGCCCTTGATCTATTTGGAGTTGAAATTTGTACAAGGCAATAGACATATATCAGCTTGCATTTTTCTACATATGGGCTTCCAGTTTGGCCAAAATCATTTGTTGAAGATGCTATCTTTTCCCTAGAGTTTGTTTTTGTGCTCTTTTGTCAAAAAAAAACCAAAAAACAAAAAACAACCAAAAAACAGATGTCTGTAGATGCTTCCTGTAACACAACTGACCTCACCTTGCTAATTCCTCAGCTGATCTTGTTTCCTCAAACTAGAAGCCTCTGTGTCCTCATCTGAGTGGATCTACTGCTAAAAGTGAACTGCTTCTAAAAGCATAAAGCTTAACTAGGCTAGTTCCTGGTCCTCATGCCTTATATACCTTTCTGCTTCCTGCTATCACTTTATGAGATTAAAGGAACCTCATGCCTAGAGGTTTCCAGTGTGGCTTTGAACTCACAGAGATCTGGATGGATCTCTGCCTCCAGAAGGCTAGGATCAAAGGCGTGTGCTACCACTGCCTAAACCTATGTTTAATCTAGTGGCTGTTCTGTTCTCTCACCCCAGATAAATTTATTGGGGTGCACAATATATTGGGGGAGATAATATCACCACAGCTTCCGTAAGTTTATTTTTATTATTCAGGATTTTCATGATTGTTTTAGTGTGTGCGTGTTGGTGTTGTTCTTATATGAAGTTGAAAGTTGATTTTTTTTTAATTTCTGTGAAGAATTGTGTTAGAATTTTGATGAGGATTAATTGAATTTGTAGATTGCTTTTGATAGATGATCATTTTCATAATAATACTACTACCTATCCATGAGCATGGGGAATCTTTCCATCTTTTGGTGTCTTCTTCAAATTCTTTCTTCAGTGTAAAACTTTTATTATACAGGTCTTTCACTTTCTTGGCTAGAGTTAACTCAAGATATTTTATTTGAGATACTGTGAATACTGTTTCACCCATTTCTTTCTCAGTATGTTTGTTTCTTGTGTATTGGAAACCTATTAATTTATCTGTGCTAATTTTGTGTCTTGCTACTTGGGTGAAAGTATTTATCAGCTGTAGAAGTTTCCTAGTGTTGCATTTAGGGTATCATGCACCAGTGAAAGATACTTTGACTCCTTCCTTTCCTATTTGTATCTTCTTGATCTCACTTGTCTCATTGCTTTAGCTAAGACTTCATGTACTATATTGAATAGGTATATAGAGAGTAGACATCCTTATCTTCTTCCAGACTTTAGGATAAATAGATAAATAGCTTGTGTCTAAATACTGATTGTCAATTATTATTGTGAAGATAGACAGATTCTTCTGTCACATTATTCAAAGTATGTTCAACTCTGACAAAGTATGTTGGTAAAAATCAGTAAGTTTCTGTGTTAGTGGAGATACATAAGTGGAGATACAGTAGCCTTAAGTTTCAAGGTTATTTACACAAGTATGAAGAGGGCCTGTTCCTTTAAAAGATGACAGAACTGTTGATGGAGTGGTAGTGCGGTCTTCAGTGTTGAACCAAGAGTTCTGGCTCATAAATTCAAATTTGTAGTGTGTTAGAGACTTACGTACAAATATGCAGTACCTCACTGTCAAGGTTTTAACTATTTCTCTGTATACAGAGGCAGAACACACATGGATCAGAGCCTCAAATTCTAAGTCACTAGATGCTTGCACAGCGTTTCTTAAACTATTGAAAAAAAAACAGTGGAGGAAAAGAATTTGTTTATATGGTCAGCCGAGGAGAAGCAGACACAAAGAAAGACATAAATAAGTGACCCTCCTTCCTCCCACCAGCATGAAAAGCAATCCAGAGCAGACTATGGATTGATAGCTATCCAAAAGCATAAACCAGATTTGGAAAAAATATAAAAATTTGCAACCCTGTATAATAGAAGATGTTTCTGAAGTACAAAATAATAGAAGGTGTGAAATAACTGTATTGTTATATACAAAATTCAAGCACCACAAAGTACACAACAGCAAGATTCAGACAGTGATTTCTGAAAGTGTGTATAGTCAAGAAAAACATCTCACAGAATGAAAAATAGCCAACAGGGAAAGAAGCAGAATTTATAAAACAAAATTGCAGAACAAGAAATGCTTATGTCAATGTTTTAATAAAAATAGAAAGCTGAGAAATGAAAATCAAAACTTCAGTTTACTATTTCATGTGACTTTAATGGTAGCAATAACAACAACAAAACTATGTCCATATAAAATAGCAGGTTCTATATTTATTCCCTCAAAGCAACTGCTCACAGAGAGAAATTGCAATAAAATATAGCCCCCTGCATATTTATCTGTAAATCAACATACATACAAGTGCATGTCCACATCACTGAAATTAAATGTCTGTGGTGATGGCAATTCTTTTATTCTAAGGGGAAAAGAATCATTTGCCCAGGTTTTATCTTTTTTGATTTGTCATGAAAATGTTTTTTTTTAATATTAGCACATGTAAATCTTTCATGTTTTCCTAAGATGCAACCTAGTTAAATATTCCTTTACTGATATGAGTTCTCTGTAACGTAGTACTACAAAACAATATGATACAATAAAATAATTTTGTACAAAAAAATAGTTTTGACACAATGCCAGCTAAACAACTTTTTCTCCTTTCAGGTTGTTGAGAGTGTGAGTAATTGGTGACCCTGCGATAATAGGGACACGGGGAAACAAACATCATGCTATACTGCTGGTGGCTGAGTAACTGGAAGGGGAAAATCAGCTCTCTCCGCTGGAGTGGCACTGGGAATATCAGCCTCATTGCAGGGCAGGCCCCAGGCCCAGCAGTCATTGACCAACACAGGAAAAAGCTTCTTTGGAGGGCAGTTTGTCAGCACTGAAAGAGAAGCAGAACTTGGAAGGAAAGATGCCAAATCTGGAACAGAGGTTATTCCTGGAAGAAGTGTTGTTCCAGGAGATGGAGTGATCTAAACACAATCTTACTTATTATTCCACAAAATGCTATGTTGTGTGACACACTAAAATTAAATAAATTAAAAATATATGAATCCCACACCAAACACTGTTTTCTATATGTACTATATTCCTTATCCACACTCTATACCGTATTTCCCTTTCTCAAATTTACAAGGGTAATTACTACATGTAAGTGCTTAGGAAATGTCCTATGTTATTTGAAGGCTGCACCCCTTGGTCAAGTCACTCCCATTACCATGTCAATGATTATTTTTGCAAAAATCTCTTGAGAAAACACTGCTGATGGTTGGAGAACACTGAGAGGAAAGGGATCTCCCCAAATGCCACATTGCTCAAAATCATGCATGTCAACTGTTGCCACGGGCATTGGGCTCATGCCTTTAGATCCAAGAGTAATCAGACTCTGAGAACAAATGACACTTTCCAAGTTGGCTTCAGTAATTAATTATGTGCTTCAAGAACCTGTGTTTGCAGCAGCTTATACTCCCAGACACAAGTGTGTGGTCCCTGCAGGAAGCCAAGGAGCCCTGGAGTCAAGCACAATGAAAATCACTTACTCTAATATGCTTAAATGTGCCTTGAGCATAAGGCTGGAAGTATGAGCAGGTTGTAGTGCAGTTCCTTCACTTTCTCAAGCCACAGCTTCTTTCAGCCTGCCTCCCCCACTGCAGGCACTGACATTCAAATTGACTTTTCCCATTTATAATAGCAGTTTCTGTCTTGTTTTTAGCATTGTCCACTGAGACCACCGCTGTGATTTTTTTTTCTGCTGATGCACAAGATAGAAGAAAGTGTCCCAGAAAATGATGCGCCACTTACTCCAACCATTTTGCTAAAAGACACTCAAGTGTGGACAGAGTCGTCAGAGAAAATAACAGAGAATGGCAGGCTACTGCCAGGAACACTTCCTCATCAGTGGTCCCATTTTCAGAAAGTAGACTAAAAAGTCATGTGCTCTCCAGCGCTCAGACAAGAAAGACACGCTCTCTATGGCATCTGAGATGGGAGTTCAAGGGTGTTGCTTAAAAAGAAGGGAAGGGGTCCTGGAAGATGGCTCAGCAGTGGAGAACCCTGGCTGTTCTTTCAGAGGACCAGTTTCATTTCCAACATCTAGGTTGAATGTCCCACAACTGCTTGTAACTTCAGCTGCAGGATACCCTCTTCTGGCCTTTTCAAGCACACATATGCAGCACACACACACACATAAAATATAAATCTTTAAAAAAAATTAAGAAAAGATGAGAAAAGTAAAAAGCACTGACAGAAAAAAACAATAAACAAACAAACACATACACACACTGAAGTCAGTAATGTAAAGTCCTCATTGGAAACATTTGGATTTTGAAAGGCAAAATCAAACAAAATTTAAAATGATCCAATGTCAGTCAAGGAGACTGAAATGTTTACCAACTGCTTTCTGCTCACTCATGTTCTAGGAAATGAGAGAAAATGACAAATGAAAGTGCAGAGTGTGGGATGAGGAAAAGAATGGGAAACCAACTACTAACAAGAGAACTATTAACCTCAGAAAACAAACACAAGTAAGAGAGAAAGGAGGGAAACCGAGCCGTCTGAGAGTGTGAGACCGAGAGTGGGAGCAGAAATGAGAAGCTTAGAAAGAAGCAGTTCCACACTCTAAAACTTTACATATGTGTTCATTTAGTTTATATGCGTGTACGTATGCATGTAGGCATATGAAAGGCATAGGGCAGCATGCAGGAGTAACTTCTACTGTATTTGTTCCCGGAACTGAATTCAGGTCACCAGGCTTGGCAGCAAGGCCTTCACCAACCAAGCTGTTTGGCCAGGCCACAGTTCGTATTTCTTGAAGTTGCATTGCACAAAACAACAATTTCTAAGATATCAATAAGTGCTGTGAGAAAAAGTAAAAGAAAACCAATTCCAAACGAATAAAAACAACTCTGTGGTCAATGAAATGTCATGATTCTCAGGACTTTCAGTATGAGAATATGTTGCCTGATTGCAAACAGAAATCTATAACATGCTTCATTTAATATTGGAAATTGTTTTTACTGATAGTCTGCTAATATTGGAAAATGAATCTTTGGAAAATGTTAGTTGTAAGAACTCAGCGAAGTCTAGCTGTACTGGCCCTGCTGTCTAGCTGTAACTTTGAACCATCTTTACCCTCTACTGAACTTTCAAATTTTTGTTCTGTATGATAAAGGAGTTATCCAGAAGAGTCCTAAACCTCATTTTCTCATGGCCCAAACAGGACAATTCATGCCCAAGTCATTACTTGTGAAAAGCAAACTAAATGGGCTATTTATTGTGTATGCAATGCTTACCCAATTCCTAGCTTATCAGAAGAGTCTGTCAGTGAGAACAAATAAGCCACTGGAAGATGACTCAGAAGTTCTAGTGAATTCAGTAAAGAAACCCAGATGTAATAATGACATTCGTTAACGTCTTCTACTTACAGTGGTCAGAGAAAAACTCTAGTTAACTTGCCAGTATACTGTAGGTCATCTATGATGCTGGTTATCTTGCCCAGAGCTATGCAGACATCCAAAACATGTGAATCCTCTGTAAGGTCGCTTCTTCCCCGACCCCCACAATCGATTAGGAAATATTTGCTTGGGACTAGAAGTCTGAGTTTCAAATGTGAAGAGGTAAAAAATAAAATGAACATATTACCTCTGTCTTTATAACAAGAAAAAAAGCTGGTTACAATGAAAACCAATGACTTTATAGACATATCAGAAATGAGAAATTGCAGCGAAAATTGCAACCAAGTAGGGAGGGAGGGAGGAAGGGAGGGAGGAAAGGAGGGACAGAAAGAAAGAGAGGGAAGCTAAGACCAGCTTAGTTTGATAGATGTAGCAGGAATCTGAAACACTTAATGGTAGTTTTGGAAAATTGCTGGAGGCCACACTTAAAGGAGACACTTTTAGAATCATAGTCTTAGGAAATGTGCCCTTTCATTTCCACTAGGAACCCACCATATTTAGAAGAAAATGATCCTAGGAAGAGCTTTCATGACTCTGATAGAAAGCAGGAAAGGGAGGAAATACCCAGAATCTTTTACACCACAGTTTCTTAAAGTGTGGGTCATGGCCACATGTGGGCTTGGGAAATGGAATCATTTCTGAATACTCAATAACAAAAAAATTAATTCAAATCAAATGCATAATGAATCCAACGTGTTTCTGACAGAACTTGACTACATTGCATCACATGGCTTCACTGTAGCCTTGATTCTAAACACACAGTATGTACACCATGTACTGCCCAGCCCTTCCCACCACCCAGTAACAACAAATGCTACCCAAACCAACCTGAACCATCTTAGCTCAGACTGGAGACAAACTGAACTTCAGTGTTTTCATGCACAAGTAAAGTTTTCAGCTTTCACATGTAGAGATCAATTACAGGAAACACAAATGGTTAATATTTTACTACTATAATTTTTCATCCCTTAAATATCAAAAGCAGTGTTTCTCAACCTATGGATCATGAATCCTTGGATGTTGAACGATCTGTTCACAGGGGTCACCTAAGACCATCAGAAAATACAGATATTTACATTACACTTCATAACAGTAGCAAAATTATAGTTACAACAAAATTACAGGTAGCAACAAAAATAATTTTGTGGCTGAGGGTCACCGCAACATGAGGAACTGTGTTATAGGGTTGCAGCATTAGGAAGGTTGAGAACCACTGATCTAAAGAGTTTAGGTTGCTTTTGGTAAGATTCCTATTTTTACTATGTTGATCCTACCTATCCAAGAGCATGGGAGATCTTTTCATTTTCTGACATCTTTTTCAATTTTTTTCTTCAAGGACTTAAAGTTCATGTCATTTCACTTCAGGTCTTTCACTTGTTTGGTTAGAGTTACTCCAAGATATTTTATATTACTTGTGGCTATTGTAAAGGGTGATGTTTAGCAATAGCAGAGAGGGTTCCTGAACTGGCCTTCCCCTGTAATCATATTGGTGACTACCCTAATTGTCATCATAGAACCTTCATCCAGTGACTTGTGAAAGCAGATGCAGAGATACACAGGGAAGCACTGGGCTGAGCTCCTGGAGTCCAAATGAAGAGAGGGAGGAGGGATTATATAAGCAAGGGGGTCAAGCTCATGATGTGGAAATGCACAGAGACAGCTGACCCAAGGTGGTGGGAGCTCATGGACTCTGGACTAACAGCTGGGGAGCCTGCATGGGGCCGAATTAGGCCCTCTGAATGTGGGCAACAGTCATGTGGCTTGGTCTGTTTGTTGGGTCCCTGGCAGTGGGAATAGGATTTATCCCTGGTTCACAACTAAACTGGCTTTTTGGAGCCCATTCCCAAGGGAGGGATACATTACTCAACCTTGATACAGGGGGGCAGGGCTTGGTCCTGCCTCAACTTGATATGCTAGGATTAGTTGACTCCCCATGGGAGGCCTTACCATCTCTGAGGAGTGGATGGGGGGTGGGATGGGGAGAAGGTGAGGGAGTGCAGGAGGAGGGGATGGGGGGGAAACTGTGGTTGGTATGTAAAATGAAAAATAATTTAAAATAAAAAATCCTTAAAATATAATCTTTTCTGTTTGCTTTAATAAAAATTACCATTATCTTTTATTACTGAAAAAAAAAGTTTAGGTTTTATTGTTCTGAAACATTTATTTTTTGTGTGTGTCTGTTACACGTGGATGTGTTCATATGTGTACATGCATGCTAGGTTTGTACTAGCCTGGCTGCCGAGCAAGCCTCTAGAATCTGCCTAGCTCTGATTCCCAGTGCCAGGATTACATGCTCAGGTTCCCACACCTGGCTTTTTATGTGGGTGCTAGGGACTTTTGGGTCCTCACCCTTGTGCATTAGGGACTTGACTGACTGAGTCATCTCCCCAGCTCCAGAAAGTTCTATTTAAAAAATAATCTCTGTTTGAAGGGGCTGGAGATGTAGCCCAGTGGGCAGAGTGTTTGCGTAGCATGCATGAAGCCCTGGGTTCGATTCTCAGCACAGAATAACACCAGACACGGTAGGACAGCCACAATCTCAGGTTAGTCTGGAGGGTTAGAAGTTTAAGGTAACTGTGATAACCCTTAGCTACAAACTGAGTTCAAGGTCAGTCTGAGCCACATGAAACCCAACCCCAGAGAAAATTGAAACATAAATAAGTTGCTGTCTGAGTTGCTGACTTGAGTTTTGTAACAATGATAAATGAATTTTGGTTTAGTATTAGACAGAATTTCCAGCAATTTCTAATCCTAAACGTTTATTTTATAGTAGATATTTATGCAAAGTGACATTCTCATTTTTGATAACTATAAAACCAAAACATTGTTTTGCTTGTTAAAACCTCAAAGATGCCCTATGTTCGGGAGTAGCAAATATTTAGTCAACATTTTATTCGTTCTGTAAAAGTAAATGAAACTCTCTTATTAATATGAAACTCTGCTGTAACATTAAATAAATGATAAAGTTATATACATATCAAGGGATTGCATTAAGTATTTTTTTTTTTTTTGGTTTTTCGAGACAGGGTTTCTCTGTGTAGCTTTGCGCCTTTCCTGGAGCTCACTTGGTAGCCCAGGCTGGCCTCGAACTCACAGAGATCCGCCTGCCTCTGCCTCCCGAGTGCTGGGATTAAAGGCACGCACCACTACCGCCCGGCTGCATTAAGTATTTTTAACTAAATATATTGAATGATTTTACCAGCAAGTGTTTTTATTTATGTCTATTTTATAGAACTGCATACTGGGGTCCTGTTAAAATTTGTTGGGTGCAAAGGGGTCATGAGTGGAAGAGCTCTACATAAACAACATCTACGCTGGAGGAACTGCCAAAGCTTGACTTCAATGTCGTTAAGCAATCCTCCAGCTCTCACTCTGCCTCTTCTAGTCTTTTTTCTAGGTGGGGGACAGTCAAGGCAGTATGAGCCATAATTTAAAGATACACTTTAGAATAACATTAGCAAAGAGAGTAGGAGGCAGACAGTGGGCATTTGTATTCCTGTAGAAACTTTGTAAATATTAGAAGACATGTATAATGTAAATAGGAAAAATGAAATGGTCAGACCACTGTTTTATAATAATGCTAATAATCATTTCCCCTACACACCAGCAAACTGAGGTATGGGCATGATGGTGGCTGAAAAGGTTTTTAACTGAGCTGTCATTACTGGAAGGACCAAGACAATTAGTCTCAAGTGTATGAGAGGAATCTATAGCCAATGTCACCAACAGACACAGAAAATATTAAGATTCCTAGATGAATAAACAAGAAATACCCTACTAAGTGTTTTAGTGTTTTCTCTGACTTCTTTTCTTCAATATCTTAGTTTTGCTTATAGAAGCTTTCCATATTTTTGGCTAGATTTATTCTCCACACGTTTTTAGAACTATTCTGAGTGCTGCCTCATTTCTTATTAGTCAAATAATCATCAAATCCAGTTTTCCATAATAAAATAAAATTACAAGAAGATTCTTGAAGAAAAATATTATTGAAAAGACCAAAGCAAGAATCGAATAGATTCAGTTATGGTATAGATTTTGAAATCACCAAAAAGAGAATTTAAAATTACTAAGACTAAGAATGTCAAAGGCTCTGCTGAAAATGCAATTTGCAAGAACTTAGAGATGATATAAGCAGAAAGTTTGGAAATGGAAGGATGTAAAAGTAGGTGATAGAAATTAAGCACTCTGATAGAAATAAAGAATGCTTTGTGGTGGGCTCAGCAGCAGCAGGAGAGCCTAATGGAAGAGTGGGTGGATTTGAAGACATAGTAGTATAAAGTCCTTGCCCAGAAACTCAGAGTGCAAAAAGAAGACTAAAAAAATTAACAAAACACAATATATGAAAATGGTTAAATAATTACAGGTGGATTACACACACACACACACACACACACACACACACACACACACACACACATATAAAACTACATTTTGTTCATCAGGCTGTGAAAGAGAGGGTACTACTGCCGACAATTTTCAACCTGATTCTATTTCTGTGCTATTTCCACAAACATGTATTCATGTGTTTATTATTCAGGGTACCAGTAAAAAGAAGTAAACCACTCTAATTATTTAAAGTAATATTAACGATAATTCCTCAGGTAGAAGGAAAATCAGTTAGGGCAAAACACTGAATCTACATAAAGATAGGAAGATGAATGGATAAATAATAAATGAAGTTCAAGAAAGGGTCTTTTCTATTAATCTTATCTAAGAGAAAAGTATTTAGAACAATAAGAGTAACAGTGTATTGGGTTATTACATCATATGGACAAGTGAAATGAAGAAACTGTTTTTGTAAAATAGGTGTCTTCATGGGCAAAGGTTGTAGCTGGAGTTTTCTCCAGTTCTGCCCAGGCCATAGCCACTCAGACCCAGGTAAACACACAGAGACTTATATTACTTATAAACTGTATGGCTGTGGCAGGCTTCTTGTTATCTAGTTCTTATATCTTAAATTAGCCCATTTTTATTAATCTATAAATTGCCATGTGGCTTGTCCTTACCAGTACTTTTACATCTCGTGTTCTTTGTGTCTGGCTGGTGACTCCTGACTCAGCCTTCCTCTTCCCAGAAATCTCTTTTTTGCTTGTCCTGCCTATACTATACTTCCTGCCTAGCTACTGGCCAATCAGCGTTTTATTTATCAACCAAATCAGAGCAACACATTCACAGCATACAGAGCTGTATCCATAGCACTTACCTCCCATTTTTTTTTAATCAAAAAGGAAGGTTTTAACTTTAACATAGTAAAATTACATATAACAAAACAATTATCAAGCAAAAAGTATAGTTACAATATCTAGTCTATTTATAATATCTAGTCTATTTGTATATGGCAAAATTAGAGAAGATATCCTATCTATCCTATATTTGTGAGATTAAGGTTTTATATCTAACTTACCTTTTATCATACCTAAGGAAATTTTAACTATCTAGTCTTCAACTACATCAAAGACCTCAGAAAGATATAATATTACCTGAGAAATGGGAGAAGGATGCAAGCAACTTTTGGGAGTCTTGTGAGAGTAGACAGAGACCACTGGTAGCCTGGATAGTTACCCAAAGTTCCTCTGTAAAGTTGGGCTTCTGTCTTTAGCCCACAGGCTTAGAGTCTCTCAGTCACTTCTCTCTGTGTCCTGTAGAATGTCTGGCAGTTTCATCTGTGAAGCAGGAAACTGAAGGACGATTTTACTAAGCAAAGTTCAGTGGTCACCTTTCTATGGGTACTGCACGTCCAGTTGATACTTTTTTTAAAAGCAGTCCAGGTAAGAACAGTTTCTTGCCCAAATGGTTATTTTGGTCAAGAAGAAGATAAACTCCATATGGAGTGTCTTTAGTGCCCATCCTCCTTTCTGAAGTAAATTGGTGCTGCCAGGAGCAGACATGTCTCACTGTCCAGAAAAGTCTAAATTTTTAAAACATTTTAAATGCCATATTCTGTAGGTCTTTGAATGTTTGAAGATTACCTATCTATCTGAAATATATCTATGTATACCTAGAAAACTTAACTAACATGGATACAAGTTTGACTGTCATAGAAGACTAATTATTAATCTGTATTTTTTAATTGTCTATTATAATTTAAATGAGTTACATAAACATAATACCTCTAACAAGAGTAGAAATATATATACAGTATAACAAAATTAAGTTTAAACTTGTATCAATAAACTAAAATCCATAGCAATGTAAAACATTTTAAACAAGTTGTTGTTATTAATCTTATCTAAGAGAAAAGTACTTAGAACAATAAGAGTAACAGTGCATTGGGTTATTACATCATATGGGCAAGGGAAATGAAGAAACTGCTTTTGTAAAGTAGGCGTCTTCATGGGCAAAAGTATTTACTTGAAGGAGGATTTTGGTAGTTTAAAAATATTTTTTATTTGGTTATATTTTAAAAGGAGAAAGAAAGAAAGAAAGAAAGAAAGAAAGAGAGAGAGAGAGAGAGAGAGAGAGAGAGAGAGAGAGAGAGAGGGAGGGAGGGAGGGAGGGAGGGAGGGAGGGAGGGAGGAAGGAAGGAAGAAAGGAAGAAGGAAGAAAGAAAGAAAGGAAGGAAGGGAGGGAGGAAGGGAGGGAGGGAGGAAGGAAGGAAGGAGGGAGGGAGGGAGGGAGGGAGGGAGGGAGGGAGGGAAGGAAGAAAGGAAGGAAGGAAGGAAGGAAGGAAGGAAGGAAGGAAGGAAGGAAGGAAGGAAGGAAGGAAGGAAGGAAGAAGAAAGAAATCCTAGCCACTAGGGTAAAGTTTAACAACTGAACTGTTATTTATATCTCCTGGGAGAGGGAAAATCAGTTTTCAACAGAGTGACACTGGGTACATCAACCACTCCAGGGCAGGCCTCATGAATGGACCCCACAGTTTTTTTGTGTGCTTTTATTTGGCTACAGTTTGTTAGTTTTTTTCTGTTTTTTCTTATATTGTTTTCCTGGTTTAGGGGGTTGTTGTATTAGGTTTTTGTTTGTTTGTTTTGAGAAAGAACTTAAAGTTGGGTGGGTAGGGAGGGAGAGAGGATCTGGTAGGACTTGGGGAGGGGAAAGAATATGATCGAATATATTTAAATTTAAAAATTGTTTTAAAAAATTATAATAATAAAAAACCCTTCAAGGTTAGCCTGATCTACATAATGAGAAATGTCTCAATCACAACAAAACAAAACAAAATGGAAGTATTATAGAGCTTAGGAGATGGATCCATGGGTAAAGGGCTTCCCATGCCTTTGTTTGGATCCCCTGTGTCTATGGAGGTGGTGGATTCGGTGGTCCACTTCTCTAACTCCAGTGCTGTGGAGGCAGAGACAGGCAGATTCTGGAGGTTTACTGGACAGCCAAACAGCAGCATTCAGAATAGCTCTAAAAATGTGTGGAGAATGAATCTAGCCAAGGATATGGAAAGCCTCTAAAAGCAAAACTAAGACATTGAAGAAACAAGTTGAAAAAGACACTAAAAGATGAAAAGACCTCACATGCTCATATATAGACAGAGTTAATACGATGCAAATGCCTAGACTACTGGGATAAATCTACAGATTCAATGCAATGCCCACCATAGTTTTAATGCCATTCTTTACAGAACAAGAAAAAGATAATATTTTTGAAAGGGAGCAAAACCCAACTGTGAAGACAAAGGATGCATATCATGTGAGTAACATATAAAATATAATTAAAACAGTATATGTGTGTGCTCATATGTGCATGTTGTCATTCCTACTGAATCCTTAGTAGCAGAGATATTTGGTGCTATATTTTTTCCTTGCTAAGCTCAGACACAGCTTTTTTTTAAGAGTACTATGATTTAGATACTTAATACTAATCAATCAAAGTTGGCATTGAAGATAAAATCTACTTGCAAACATAAAATTACATTACTGTACAAATGAGAAGTCAGAGACTGCGAGAATTTAAAGAATATTCTGGTTACTTATCAAGACACATAGTTAATGGAAAATTCAGGGCTAATGGCTAACATTTATCTGGCTCTTCAATCTATCAGTCACTCGTCTGAAAGCTCCATGTGCAGAAATTTGTTTAATCCTCAAAACATTCATAAACGATATGAGTTACTATAGTTTTTGATTTTATAGGTGAGGCAACCAGGGAACAGAGATGCAATCTGTAGGCTTGGGATTTGGATAGAGGCACACTTTACCCATAAACCACGATCTTTACCAAAGTGTTAAATTGCTCACAGAATATAAATAAAAGCATTACTCAGTCATTTCAAAAGAACTTAAAAATTAACTTGTGTATGAACTCAGGGTTTTTATCTTTTGACCTCTCCTGGGTACTAAAGCATGTTTCTTGATCTTCAATGGAAACTATTCTCAAAAAAACCCAAAATCCAAAAACCAAAAACATAAAACAACCCCCCCAAAACCCTCAACTATGAAATATGTCTTCCACTAACAATGGCAGAAACCACTCAGGTGGAATCATGCAGCAGCTCTTAGGGGTGGCAGTAACAGCAGCCCAGCCTCTAACAATTCAGTGGATTCTCCAGAGCTCCTTAGGTGTCCAGTCGACTAGGACCTCCCCACAGTGTTAGAGGAACTGATTAAGGCTTCAGAACAGAATCCAGGTGATACACAATATGAATGTCAAAAAGCTTATTGTCTAATTCTTGGGAAATACTGCGATGCTACTGCTGATGTAAAGAAGTCTCATGAATTTAGTCCAAATAATTTTTCTCCTCCCCTGAGGAAGGGACACATAAATACTGTGGGGAAAAAAAACCAACTATGCTTCTGCTCTAGAAAGTTTTGCAGAAGGACAAAAATTAGTGCAGATGTAAATTTCACATCTGGATTAAAAGGTGTCAAGATACTTAGAATGGATCAGAATCTGTGAGGTAACTGTATGTCAAAAATCAAGTATGGCTGGTATCAAATGGAATCTCATGTAATCATTATACATTTGATCAAGAATCAGAAGAATGATGTAGCTGTGGAATTTTCAGAAAAAGAGATGCCTGCTTTGGTGAAGCTCCCTTCTGGGGAGGATTAGAGTTTGAAATTGAGATTTCTTCAACCTGTCAGGCCAGAACAGAGCTTGTCTAAAGCGCTTTCAACAACAATTGAAATGAAAGTGAAAAGCCGTAGGCTGTGAGATGGAAAAAGACAGAGGGGCCAGGAGAGGTGCCCACAAAAACCAAAGAGACAAACAAAAACAAACCAACAACAACAACAACAAAAACCCAGCTCACAGCATTCATAAAGAACCTGCATCCATCACCTCATCATATCAGAAACTGGAATACATTGGTTGGCAAGATCAAAGATGAAGAGAATAAGAAGCTGGAGGGTGATGCAGCTTTAAACAGGTTGTTTCAGCACATCTGTTCAGATGGCTCTGATGAAGGGGAACACGCCATGAACAAGTCACTTAGGGAGTCTGGTGTGCAGTCTTGAGTACTGTCTCAGGGTTTCCATTGCTGTGAAGAGACACCATGACCACCGTAACTCTTAAAAGGAAAACCCTTAATCAGGCCAGCTTACACTTCAGAGGTTTAGTCCATCATCATCATGGTGGGGCATGGCAGCATGCAAGCAGACATGGTGCTGGAGAAGGAGTCTGAGAGTGGAGAAGGAGCTACATCTTGATCCTACAGGCAATAGGAAGTGGTCTGAACTAAGGATAACTTGAGCATAGGAGACCTCCAAGCTCACCCCCACAGTGACACACTTCCTCCAACAAGGCCTAACAGTGCCACTCCCTATGAGCTTATTGGGAGCCAATTCCATTCAAACTACCACAAGTACCAATTGATTTGATGAAGGTAAAAGGAAATCAGTTCTGCTGCTATGATATGGAAACAGAACTAGATAAATTAATTTGCTAAAACTGTCTCAGATTACACGTGAGACATCTTTTTAAAAAGCAACAACAAAAAGCCTTCATTAACTGTGTTCATTGACGATTCATATATATATTATGGCCACCCTCATGCTCTCAACCCCTTTACCATCTCCTATCCTTCCTACAATTTCCATCTCCCCATTCATCTTCCTATTGTTTTGTGGCTCAGAGTTTAACCAGGGTCATCCATTATGACCATGGGTATAAAGCTATCCTTTGGAATTCAGTGGGCTCATCAGTGGGGGTATGCAACTGAAGATAACATCTATCCATCTCTTAGAATCCATCAGTAGCCATAGTTCATCAGGATGGGGTAGAGCACTGTGAGCCTCTCTGTTTCTTGCGTAAATATTCATAGGCCCTGTCTTCTGTGGGTCCATTGCAGGCCATTATGAGCAGCCCTATCTGTTGTAAAATTAGAATTTTATTGGCTGTCATACCCAGCATTCTTCCTATCTCCTGTCTCTGCTCTTGCATTATTTCTATCTCCTCTTGCTTGATGTTCTCTGTGTCTTAGAGGGGATATAAATGTCCTCCTTGGGTGTAAACACTCAATCATCTCTTACTTTCAGTGCCTTGGGTAGCCATGCATCACTGGAGGATTCCATCTTCAACTATACCATGTAATCTGTTCACAATCTTATTTACTATTGGATATAATGAAAATACTGGCCATAAATTTTCATCATTGCATTTAAATAAAAATGCTATTTTTATTCTTTTAAAATTCTTTAAAAATTGCACTTCATGATAAAAAAGAAGCTATCAGACCTCTGACTCCAGTGGAGCTGGGTATCAGTGCAGGTCTAGGGATTAGGCTCCATTTGGACCAGTTATCTGAGAGACTTGGGGCCAAAGGGTCAGTGTCGAACACGTTTTTATTCCTGATGTCCCAGCGGTCGCTGCAGGACCAAGAATTTACAATTTCAGTGTCCCAGAAGGTAACTTGGGTTTGAGATTTTGACTATAGCCCTCAGCCATTTAGTGAAATTCAATGAGACCCACATCTGCACTTATGTTCCCAGAGGGTTTGTGGAGTTCAACTTGACCATGAATTTGACTCCATCAGGGTATCAGGGTGATCAGCACGAAGTACCACCTTGGTCCTTGATCCAAGATAGGATCATGTCAGTGACCCCCACATCATAATCATCACCAAATTTCACCAATCCCCATAGCTGAACTTCATGCAAACATCCCACTAGGAGGATTCACAAAAGAAGTAAAATATCCAGAGTCAGAAGAATGGAAAAAATCAAAACTGAAAGATAAATCCATTCCAACAGATGTGCAAAAAAAAATCATGAATAACCACAGAAAATATGACACAAACACAATCATGATTCATCCCCAACCTCCCAACTCCTGTATAGTGGGAACCTAAATAAATGACAGAGGGAGCCAAGATATGTGAGAAAGATTTGTCTTACTTTTTAAAAGATGTGTTAATTTTTTATTTTATGTTTATGAGTGATTTACCTGCATGTACATATGTGTACCACATGTATGTTCAGTAACTGCAGAGGCAAACGGGGATTGGAAGCCTGGAACTGGAGTCAGAGTTGGTTGTGAGCCCCGTGGTGGGGACTGTGAACTAAATTCTTGTCCTCTGGAGAAGCAGTGAGCACTCATAACTACTGAGCCATCTCTCCAGCCTTAGAGTCTCACATTTTAAAGGAACAAATCATCATACAAAAGAGTCAAACAAATAGATGCATAAAACGAGGAAATATATTCAGGACTTCAGCAAGACAGTTTCCATAGAAAGAAAAAGTTACCAAACTGAAAGAGAGAGTTCAAAATACGAAGAAAAAATTCAGCAAGAAATGGAAGCACTGAAAAAGAAAAACAAACATCTGAAATTAAATAAATGCTTGTGGTGGTATTGTGTTCCCCAATATATTGTGTACCCTAATAAACTTATCTGGGGTCAGAGAACAGAAAAGCCACTAGATATAGAGGCCAGAAAATGGTGGCACTCACACCTTTAATCCTGTCACTTGGGAGGCAGAGATCCATCTGGATCTCTGAGAGTTTAAAGCCACACTGGAAACAGCCAGGCATGGTGACTCACGCCTTTAATCCCAGGAAGTGATGGCAGGAAGCAGAAAGGTATATAAGGCATGAAGACCAGGAACTAGCTTGGATGAGCCTGGTTAAGCTTTTAGGCTTTTGAGCAGCAGTTCAGCTGAGACACATTTGGATAAGGACACAGAGGCTTCCAGTCTGAGGAAATGGGATCAGCTGAGGAACTGGCGAGGTGAGGTAACTGTGGCTTGTTCTGCTTCTCTAATCTTTCAGTGTTTACCCCAATATCTGGCTCTAGGTTTGTTTTTGTTAATAAGACCCTTTAAGATTCGTGTTACAAATGCTCAATCAAATAAATCCACACCAGAAAACATTATCAAGAAGGTGGTCCTGGGCTGCCTAAGAAGGTTAGCCCAGCATGGATCTGTGAACAAACTAGAAAACAGCTTTCATCCATGGTTTCTGTTGAAGGTTCTGAATGATTCCTGTTCTGACTTTATCAATAACGAATGTAAGATGACCTTATTTTTCCCTTTAGCTGTTTTTGATCAGAAAAAATTATCATAGCAAAAGAAAGGAAACTGGAATTTCCTCCCATAATAACCTTAAATGTAAATGGTGTCAATTCACCACTAAAAAGATGCAGACTAATATCCTGGATTTAAGAAATGAAAACCAACTATATGATGTCTCTAAGAAACACACCTAGCATAGGCATGGAAAAACTGAATATGACCAGGCAGTGGTGGCCCACGCCTTTAATCACAGCACTTGGGAGGCAGAGCCAGGCAGATCTCTATGAGTTCAAGGCCAGCCTGGTCTACAGAGTGAGATCCAGGACAGGCACCAAAACTACATGAGAAACCCTGTCTTAAGAAACTGAAAGAAAGCAAAAAAAGAAAAAGAAAAAGAAAAAAAACCCTGAATATCAAAGGATGGAAAACAATCTATGGAATAAATGGAAGCTGTAAACAAGCAGTTGTAGCAATCTCTATAGTTGATTAAGTAGACTTCAAATCAAAACTAATTAGGAAAAATAAAGTGGAACACTGCATGTTAATAAAGGGAGCAATCTATCAAGAAGACATAGCAACTGAATGCATTTATATGCAGAACATTGGGGCCACTTAGCTCACAAAATAAACATTAAAGTGCATAAAAGGCCATATAGATCCTGACATAAAAAATTAGCATGGGATGTCAATCACCCACTCTCATATTTAGATAAATTTTCCAAACTAAACGTAAGCGAAGAGCCATCAGAGTTAAAGTACATCATGGATCAACTGGATTTAACAGATATATGCAGAATATTCTACACAGCAGATAGGGAATAGTATACTTTCTTCTCAGTGGTACATGAAAACTCCACTACTTATAACATCTGAAGCCATCTATAGATTGAGCCTTAGCCAATGAGAGGGGGAGGAGGAGGAGAATAAGAATAAGAATAAGAATAAGAATAAGAATAAGAAGAATCCCTACATCTTATCAAAATAACAATGGAATAAAAGTATAAATCAACCACAAGAAGAGAAACTACAAAAACAAAATAATTGAAGACTGAGCAATGTACCTTTGAATGAACAGTGAGCCTTTGAAGTAGTCAGAGAGGAAATTAAAAAACTACCAGATTCAAATAAAAATCAGAATGCAACCTTCCACAACCTCTGGGATCCAGCCAATGCAATCCTAAGAGTGAATTTTATACCTAAAAGTACTCCTATTTAAAAAGAAAACTAGACTGGTTGCAAATAAACAACCTGATGGTGAATTTCAAGACTCTAGAAACAAATATCCACAAACAACAAGACAACAAAACCAAGAAATAACCCTAAACCCACTAGATGTCAAGAGATAATAATTATTAGGCAAGAAATTTATGAAATAAAGAACTGTACACAAAATTAACTAAAGAGATGGCTATTTGAAAACTTTAATAAGACTAACAAATTGTTCATCAAAAGGACAAAAAGAAAGAGGGAGAAGATCCAAATTAATGAATTAATGACAAAAAGGTGTTACTACAGCAGACTCCACTGAAATCCAGAACATCGTTAGAGAATACTTTGAAAACATACACTTCACAGAGATGAAAAACTAGAGGAAATAAACAAATCTCTAAATGCAAATGACATACCAAAATTAAAGCTAGAAAATCAAAGTTGTAATCAAAAGTCTCCCCACAAACAAAAGCCCAGGACCAGATAGATTCATTGATGAATTTGTATCCAACTTTCAAGGAGGGTCTAATATTAGTCCTCAATTTGTTCCACAAGATACAAAGGTTAAAAAAGGCTATCAGCCGGGTGGTGGTGGCACACTCCTTTAATCCCAGCACTCGGGAGGCAGAGCCAGGTGGATCTCTGTGAGTTCGAGGCCAGCCTGGACTACCAAGTGAGTTCCAGGAAAAGGCACAAAGCTACACAGAGAAACCCTGTCTTGAAAAACCAAAAACAG
This sequence comes from Peromyscus leucopus, assembly GCF_004664715.2. Taxonomy (NCBI): domain Eukaryota; kingdom Metazoa; phylum Chordata; class Mammalia; order Rodentia; family Cricetidae; genus Peromyscus; species Peromyscus leucopus. Next base: position 67,180,716 of record NC_051079.1, on the reverse strand, counting down.
GGCTGGAGAGATGGCTCAGTGGTTAAGAGCACCAACTGCTCTCCCAGAGGTCCTGAGTTCAATTCCCAGCAACCACATGGTGGCTCACAACCACCTGTAATGAGATCTGGTGCCCTCTTCTGGCCTGCAGGGACATATGCAGACAGAACACTGTATACATGATAAATAAATAAATCTTAAAAAAAAAAAACCAACAACAACAAACAAACAAACAAACAAAAAAAGCTATCAAATTCATTCAGTGAAGCTAGTGTGTCCTCTGATTCCAACACAAAGGCAATTTTTTTTTCTTGATCCATAAAGATACAATAGTCTCAGCAAGATAGCTACAAACCAAATCAACAACACACTAAGTCATACATTAATACTAGGCAGGTTTCATCCTGCAGTTGCATGGTTGGTTCAACATACATAAATCAATAAATACATATACCATAGATTTAGCTTAGTATTTTTATGGGACTCCTGACTGTGAGAATAAGTGGTTCTCTAACTCTTGTGTCTGCTCTTGGGACTGTTTCTTCTGTTGGGTTGCCTTGACCCATTTTTAATGATGGATTTTGATTTAATTATAAAATATAGGCTATGTACAACAAATCTATAGCCAGCATTATACTAAATGGAGACAAATAGAGATCATTTCCTGTAAAATCAAAAGTGAGCCAAGGATGCCCACTCACTCTTTTCTTATTCAGTATAATGCTTAAGGTTTTAGCTAGAGCAACAAGACAAGAAAAACACATAAAAAGTATAAAAATTGGAAAGAAAAATTTAAAGTATCCCTATTTGCAGATGATATACTTTTATACCTTAAATAACCTTATAAAATCTACTAAAAAAGTTTTAGACCTAGTAAACACTTTCAGTAAAGTTGCAGGATACATTATGCCAATGTAAAAACTAATGGCTTTAATAGATACTAACAGCAAACTCATAGATACAGAAATTATGAAAAAAAAATAGTTCCAAAAAAAATAAAACAACATACCCAGGAAGAAATCTAACCAAAAGATGAAAATTCCCAGACACCAAAAAGGGAAATCAGAGAAGAAAATAGACCATGGAAGAGCTTCTGTGTTCCTGGATTGGGAAAATTAATAGCATGAAAATGGCTATAGTACCAAAGTTATTATAAAGATTTAATACAATAGTCATCAAAATTCTGATATCATGCTTCACAAAAGTAGAAAAGAAAAGGAAAAAAAAAAAAAACCACCAAAAAACCAAACAATCAAAGAATCTATATGGAACCACAAAAGACCAAGAAGAGTCAAAGCAACTTCAGGGAGTGAAAACACAGCTGAATCTGACCTCAAATTATACTGCAGAGCTATAGTGGCAATGACAGCCTTGTACTGGAATAAAGACAGGCAAACCAACAGAACAGGACAGAGAACTGGGGAATACACCAAAAAGTTATGGCCTCCTAATTGTTTCATAAAAACAGTAAATAAAAAGAAAAGTAGTGAAAACAACAACAACAACAACTCTGTATCTGCTCCATAAATGGTTCCAGTAAAACTGGATACTCACCTGCAGAAAAGTGAAAAGTAGGTCTTTATCATTTATCATGCTCAAAAATAAACTCAGCATAGATCAAAGAACTTGAATGAAAACCTTAAATGACGAAACTGCTAAAGGTAAGGTAGGGAAGGCTCTTCAAGACACTGAGGTGCATTTTCTGAATAGAACATCAATAGCACAGGAATGAGCACCACAGGGCTACATGAAATTAAAGGGTCTCTGCGACAGATGGGAACAAACACAGAGACCTACAGCAAGACATTATGCAGAGCGAGAGCCCTTGATCTACTCACCCCTAAATAGGATGCCCCCATCAATCCCTTCTCCCAGAGCTCAGGGAACCCTACAGAAGAGGTGGTTAAAGAAAAAATTAAAAAAAAAAAAAGAGTGTGAGAACCAGAGGGAATGGAGGACACCAGGAGAACAAGTTCCTCTAAATCAGCAGGAGCAAAGCTCATATGAGCTCAGAGACTGAGGCAGCATGCACAGGGCCTGCACAGGTCTGCACCAGGTCCTCTACATATGTATTACAGCTTCCAGTTTATTTTTCTCATGGGATTCCTGAGTGTGCAAACAAGTGAGTCTCTGTTTCCTGTGCTTTCCCCTTGGGCTTCTTTCCTCTGTCAGTTTGTTCCGCCAACTTCAATGAGACGGTTTTTGTTTTATCTTAATACATTTTACTGTGTTATATTTTAATATTATCTCTTAGGGGGCTGTTTTTTTTTTTTTTTTTTTTTTTTTTAAGAGACAGAAAGGGAGTAGACCCTGATGGGAGGGAAGCGGGGAGGAACTGGGAGGAGTAGAGGGAGAGGAACCATAATCAGGATATACAGTGTGAGAAAAGAATTTATTTTTAATAAAAGGAAGAAAAGTCTCTGCATAGCAAAGGAAACTCTCAGTAGAGCAAACAGCCCACAGAATGTGAGAAAATATTTTACAAGCTATACTACAAACAAGAAGCTAATATCTAAAATTTACAAAGAATTGCAAAAATTAAACACCTATTAACCAAAACTGCCCATCAACAACAGAACTAATAAAATAAACAATACCCCAAAGAAGAACCACAAATGACCAATAAGTATTTTAAAAATGTTCATCATCTCTAATCATCAGGGGAATGCAAATTATAACCACTTTGGGATACCAGTTCTCCCCAATTAGAATGGTTGTCATCAAGAAATTTGACAGCAAATATTAAAGGCATTAAGGAGAAAGTCGAGAGTATTTGCTGCTGAGCAGAGTGTAAATTAGTATAGGTAATATGGAAGTCATCGTAGATGTTCCTCTAAAAGTTAAAACAGATCTATCATATGATTCTGTTATACAACACCTGGACATATACCTGAAGTATTTCAGTCAGCCACAGAGATACCTACTTTTGCCATGTTTATTGTTACTATATTCACAATAGCAAGGAAATGGAACCAACTTTGATGTCCATCAACAGAGGACAGATAATGAGAATGTGGTGCTTATGCTCAATGGAATGATATTCAGCTGCAAAGAAAAATGAAATAAAGAAATTTGTTGGAAAATGATGGACTATAAAATAACATTAAGTGAGATGACCCAAACATAGAAAGACAACAACAAAAAACCCCACCACCCCCAAAACCAAACAACAGCAAAACATCACACTTTCCCTCATATGCAGATCATAGCCTATATTTTAATATATGTATATATGAAAGTGTGTGTGTGTGTGTGTGTGTGTGTGTGTGTGTGTGTAGCTGAAGAGCTTCTCTCGTCCCCACAGCCCATTTATAAAATAAAAACACAGACGCTTATATTATTTAAACTGTTTGGCCTAATGGCTCAGGCTTCTAGCTAGCTGTTCTTATATCTTAAATTAACCCATTTCTATAAATCTATACCTTGCCACATAGGTCATGGATTACTAGTATCTTACATGTTGGTACTCAACGGCGGTGACTGGCAGTGTCTCCTGACTCAGCCTTCCTGTTCCCAGAATTCTCTTCTCTGCTTGTCCTGCCTGTACTTCCTGCCTTGCTACTGGCCAATCAGCATTTTATTTATACAGAGCAATATCCACAGCACTTCCCTTTTCTTTTTTTTAAAGGAAGGTTTTAACTTTCACATAGTAAAATTACTAAAACAAAATAATTATCAAGCAAGAATTACAGTTACCATGTTAAAGAAGATATCCTATCTGTCCTATATTTTTGAGTCTAAGGTTTCATATCTAACTTATCTTTTATTATAAATGAGGGGATTATAACTATCTAGTCTTTATCTACATTAAAGACCACAGAAGGATATAATATTACCTGAGAAATGGGAGAAGAATGCAAGCAGCTTGTGAGAGTCTTGCAAGAGTAGACAGAGACAGCTGGCAGCCTGGACAGTCATCCAAAGTTCTTTTGTAAATTTGGGGCACCTGTTTTCAGCCCACAGGCCTAGAGTCCCTCAGTTACTTTTCTCTGTGTCCTGCAGAATGTCTGGCAGTTTCCTCTGCAAAGCAGGAACCTGAAGGGCCATTTTGCCAAGCAGAGTTCAGTGGTCACCCTCCTATGGGTCCTGCATGTTCAGTTGATCAAGAAGTCCAAGCAAGAACAGTTTCTTGTCCAAATGGCTATTTTTGCCAAGAAGAAGGTAAACTCCATATGCAGTTTTTTTGATGCCCATCCTCCTTAAATGTGATTTTATTTGTATGTTAATGAGTAAAGGTGCCTGGGGGTCAGAGCTAATAGCAAGCCATAGCAGAAGCCAGGTGGTGGTGGTGGTGGTGGTGGTGGTGGTGGTGGTGGTGGTGGTGGTGGTGCACACCTTTAATCCCCATCACATGAAAGGCAGATCTCTGTGTGTGTTCAAGGATACAGCCAGCATTGCAGACACACACCTTTAATATCAACACCAACCATAGAAGACCTGGAGGTCTGTACAGACAGGCAGTGACGAGGAGGTCGTGTGGTTGGGTTTACAACCAATGAGGAGGCAGAACAGAAAGTCAATAAAAAGGCAGATACACAGGAAGTAGGCCTCTTTCTGAGGGGAAGGACGACAGCGGCAGGAAGGGTAAGAAAGGGTTTTTAGTATCAGCTCTTAGCCACTGCTCTGAACTCTTGGGCTTTTAACTTGGCTCTGTGTTTCTTATTGAATAAGACTGTTACAGCTACATGTGTGTGTGTGAAGAAGTTCAGAAAAAGGTAATATTGGGTAACAAGGAGTGGGTGGGCAACAGGCTATATGGAACATGAAAGAATCTGGGAGTGGGAGGTTATATAGTGGGGAGGTAGGTCCTATGGGCAAAGGAGACAACCCAAACATGCTTTCAGTATTTACTTAAAAATGTTAACAAGAAGAAACCTCAAGACACAAAAGTGTGAATTTTATTGCATTTAAGTATTATTTTGTATATAAATTTGAGTGCATACCTGATAAATCTTTATATATGATGTGAATAAACCTGTTTTAAAAGTATTTCAAGCAATTAATTTGAGAATATTAAGGTAATTTAGTCAAAGAAACTTAATAACCATAATTAATGTAGGAAAATGTGCCTCTTCCTATTTTCCTAATAATAAGATCATTTCTCCAGTTCAGCTGAGATAAACTCCTTTTGCTCTACTTTTTCTCAACATAACATTTTTATTGATTATTTTGGAATTGCATACAATGCATTCCAGTAACACTTGCTTCTTCTTCCTTCCAGGTTCACCCTCCTACCCTTGTGCCACTCCAATACCCCATGTACAATTTGTGTCGCCCAGATACTCACTGTAGCATAGTCAAACTTCCAGCAGCCAGCCCCCTAAAGATAGCTGAGTCCTTTCCCATCCTCCCAGCAGAAGCCAACAACTGTGAAGGGCAACACTTCAGCATCTTTATACTAACATTTAAGAACTCTCCTCAATGGCTTCCTGTCTAGATTATTTCTTTTTTCTTTGTGGGTGGGAATGGAGTTATTGTAGAAGCCTTCAGTATCTCTCATTCTCAATTCTGAGTCTGAAGTCATGGATATCACTGCAACAGATGCTTCTTTGTCCATAACAGCCAGCGGCAGCATGGGTCATGGTTTCCTGAGGCTTCATAGACCATGGACAACCACATGGTTTCCAGTGGCATCATGGACCATGGACCTCATCATGGCTTCAGCATGGATTCCAGCATGAATCATGGACAGCAACATGGTTTTCGGTGGCATCAGAGACCACAGACATCAATATGGTCTCCTGTGGCAGCCTTGGTTACCAACCTCATCATGCTCTCAATGGCAGCATGAACCATAGACATTGATAGTCTCTGGTGCAAAGACCACAGACACTAATATAGTCCTTGGCAGCAGCATAGCCCACAGACATTCACATGGTCTCCAGGATGCATGGTCAGCAGCAGCATGGATAACAGGCATCTATGTGGCCCCAGGGGGCAGCACAAACCACAGACAAATGGGAGCCCAGACTAAGGACATATGCATGTCCTCTGGAGGCAGTACAGACCAGAGATATCAACAAGGCCTCTAGGGGTAGCACAGGCCACTCACACCAACAAGGCTCCTGGTGGTAACACAAACCACGTGTATCAGCATGGCTTCAGATGGCAGCAGACCTTGGATATCAACATGGTTGAGGCTTCTTTCTAATGCATATAATAAAGCAAACATCCTGGATAATAGTTGAAGCCTTGTAACTTTAACATTTTTCACTTCTGATAGAATGTGCATAATGAAATAATCCCTTATAATCACATTTTCAAAACCATATACTTTCCCTGAAATTCATCAAAATAAAAAAAAGTCACAGCTTAAGTCAAGAATTCTTCTGAACCTGATGAAGAACAAGTTTGGGAGTGACTCAGATGCAGAGAGGAGTATGCAGACATCATAGATACGATACTCTTTGTATTGGTGAAAAAATAGAGTCAAACAAAGCAGTTCTGAAAGTAAGAGTCATTGAAATCTTTTCACGATTGCACAGTACCAGAAGGAACAGGGCTGGTGGAAGAAGGTTTTCTCGCTCCTAACTCCTGAAGGTTTTTTAACTTCATGCACTTGGACAGAACATAATTGTGGTGGTTGACTGTATTAGAAAAGCTTCCTCACTTTAAGGCAGATGGGAAACAGAGTGCAAAGAAGGAACAGGGGACCACATGTAACTTTCAAAACATGTCCCCAGTGACCTACTTCCTCCAACTAGGAACCACTTCCTAAATTTTCAGAACCTCCCCAAATAGTGTTCCCTCCTGGAACCAAGCATTCCATATATATATATATATATATATATATATATATATATATATATATATATATATATATATACCTGTAATGGATATTTCATATTTAAACAATGGCACAAGGCAAGGACTTTCTCTTCATACCCAGATGAATAAACAGTCTACACACATATACATACTGATGATATCACAAATTTGAAAAGTATCCAAAACAATGAAATACCCATTTCTAAATGAGAATTATGTGGCTACATCTGTGCATGCCACTGATATCCTGAATTTTTATAAGGAACAATATAAGACAGACCATAATACCTTGTAACTGCTCTCCCCAGTTAATTAAAACACTCTAGCTCCATAGCAGGTTTGCCTGACTTACTCTCCCCTTATCATGATTTCCACCCCAACTGGTGATGATTTTAGTAATGAATGTACATACTTTTATCTCTATGATTCACTGTAGGAAAAACAGCTTCTAGAGCATGAAATCAAATATTTTATGAGTTAGAAGTATAGAGATTTTCAACATATATATATATATTAAAAATATAGATATAGTATGTATTATTGTATATGGTTTATATAATGGCCTGATATTCTTATTTTAGAAGTGCCTAGGTAAATTAGTCTTACAAAATTTCAAAGGTACTAGAATAAGTCATATTTCTGTTGATGTATTTCTCAAATTCAAACATTTTGAATTCCTTTGGCTGCTACTGAAACTGAGCAGTTTTGAAAATAAGGGAGGTGTACATGTAAATTCCCAAAATATTATATAGTCAAACTTTACCTGTATAAACTGAGAACACTGGTGGAGTTGGGTGTCAATTTAAACTTAAAATATCCAATTGTCTCAAATTGAATAATTTGAAGATATAAACACATATATACTTTTCAGATATATTCAAAGCAATCTCAAATATTATTAGATCCATTACAACAGTAGGCATTCAATAAATATCTTTTTTAAAAAAAAAATAAAATAACAGAGTGCTGTCTCATAATGGCCACACCAGGATCACTTTGATGAATGAACAAGAGTGAGAACAGGTAAAAGAGGTAGAAGAAAATAAATAAGCATTAAGTTACTTTTCCCAAACCCAACATAAAAGCAGAATAGCAATGAGGCAGCAGAACAATAATAAAAATGAACATTTATAATAAAACCTAACATTAGGATGTTCTCAGAACCCACAGTATGTTATAATGCAGCACAACTCAACACAATGTAATGCCATACAAACAGGAATAAATCATAGGGCATGCAAACACTTGAGTTCTTTGAGTGAGCAGAAAGAAGAAAACAAAAGGAAGATAGGGTCTAATACACTTGAGAACATAGTGGACCTCAACTAGCTGGATAGGCTCTATTTCCAGAGTTATTTTGTTCTGGTTTTATTTTTTACAAATCTGAGATTGTGTCTAGGTTATATGACCCAGGGAGCACTGAATTTACCATCCTACTGTAAGGCTTTGTACTCAGACAGGGGCCAGCACTTGGTTTGATTCTTAACTACGCTCATCCTTATTTTCTTTATAACTTTTGATGAACAAGTTCCATGTTTCCAGTTTTTACTATTTCCAGTTAGCTCCCAATTCTTAGGAATGGTGACCTATTAAATATCAGTGCAATTATCAAGTTCCTGTGTCATGCGTGGGGCTAGAGTATTGTGCCATATTTACTTCCTGTCAGGGGGCATAAAATAGAGGAGGAGACTTCATTTCAGAATCTTGGATTATGCAGTTGAGATTAAGGATTAGAATATGCTCAGTAAACGAAAGGCATAAGGACTCACTCAAGACTTACTAGGTAGAGGGTACCCATGGCTACTGAGATTAATTCCAGGCCTTATTTGCTGAGAACATGGGGCTTCTCAGAGATTGTCTATCATGGTTAGGATGATACTTGAATTACATGAAGGTCAGACTGTAGATCATGATGCTAATCTTTTTCAATGTCTTATGTTTTTCAATGTCTTTTTCTATTTCTTCTTCTTTGATGAACATAATGATTGTACAAAGTTTTTCAAAAATAGATTGCAGGAAATTTGTCTATAAATTTCCAGGTTCATAAAACAATATGCTGACCCCAGCAGCGGAGCTCAGGAGGAGATGAAACAAACTGAGTTATAGATCAAGTCAGGTTAGGGCCTGTAGCTCTGTGACTTAGTTGTTGATAGGAATGTGCTAGAATTTGTTTCTCCAAATTACATAAGTATACTAAAAGGAAGATACATTAATTAATTAGTGGGCTAAACTGAAGTCACTTTAGTCACACGAAGCAGTACTAGGATTCAGCTTCTGGACTCCAAGCCACTTCTGCCATGATGTTTCCTGAATTGGTGATGTGAGACCAGACTTTAAAAATCATCGCTGGAACTGGGGCTATGGCTCGTGGGCAAAGTACCTGCTGCTCAAGCATGAACATGAGTTGGGTTTTCACACCCACCAAAGAGGTAAGTGAGATTTTTGTGGAATATTACTTTAAGGTGTGTTACTTTTGTTTATGTCACATTTGTTTAATTCTGTGAAGCTGTGTTACTTTTCCTGTTGAAAACAACCTAATGGTCTAATAAAGAGCTGAGTGGCCAATAGCAAAGCAGAAAAAAAGGAAAGGCGGGGCTGACATGCAGAGAGAATTTATAGAAGGAGAAATCTGGGAGGAAAAAAGAGAGAACTAGGAGCAAGAGAAGGAGGAGGACTCCAGGGGCCAGCCGCCCAGCCACCCATGGAGTAAGAGTAAGAGAACGGGAAAAGCCCTGAGGCAAAAGGTAGATGGGATAAGTTAAGGAAAGCTGACAGGAAACAAACCAAGCTAAGGCCTAGCATTCATAAGTAAGAATAAGCATGTCTGATTTATTTGGGAGCTGAGTGCCACCCCCCAAGGGAAAAACAATAACAACAACATGAGGTAGGACATAACTGGGTAGGTAGATCTCAGAGGCTTGGTGGACAGCTGGTCTAGGTAAAATGGCATGCTTCATACTCAGTGTCTCAAAAAATAAGGTAGAGAACTGGTTGAAGACAGTATAGCAATGTCAAACCCTGACCTCCAAAAATACCTGCACAAGAGAGTGAAATTGCAAATATGTGTAAACCAGAGGGAGTGAAGGAGGGACCAAGTGTGGGGGGGAAGGACGGAATCGGGAAAGACAGAAAGGGGTGGGGGACAGGGGAAAGGAGAAGCTGAAGGAGGAAGAAAGCAAAACAAAACCATCACTCCTTGAAAACCATGGCTCTTTGAAAAGGAATTGAGTGAAGGTGAGAATCATGGATCATAACCAGAAAAGGATGGGAAGTCTTCATTATGATTATCTCAGTCTTCCAAAACACGTCAAGATGAATGAGCTATGGTGGCTGCTGTCTTCACCTCATTGTCTTTCATTACTGAGGAATTCAAACCACTGAACTCTTCGAGGTTGAAACATTCCCAAGATACGGTAACAAGGTATAAGTATTCCTTTTAAACCTGGTTTCATTATTTCGTCATATCAATCAATTACAACCATCAGCCCTGATAACTTTTCTTTCATCATTTTGCATATAATCTCTTCTTATAAGGCTTAAGTTTCTGCCTCATGAATCAAACAACTGAATAATTATCCAGTTAGTTGAACCAAGATAGAATATTGATCTAACAGAGCACTGACTGAAATATATCTGTTAAATTAAAAGTAATTGAAAGCTTGAAGCCCATTTGACTAAGTGAAAAACCTGCTAATATCTATATCTGTGAAACATGTAGCCCCATCCAATAGAAATGGTGTTTTCCTTAGAATGTGTTATGTTCATGTAGTAGGGCTAACCTTCCTTATAGAGCTGGCAATGTCAAACTTTACTGTATATTGAAATCATCTGTTAAACTATTAATAAGCCACTTGTCTTTGTTCATACGCCAAACCAATTAAATCAGAATTTATTGAGGTGGCACCCACAAATCATCATTTAAAAACACTACAGGTGAAGATGATATGCAAAGAAGATGTCCTAAAATCTCTTTGGCAGCAGTAAATTTAGTCTTTCTTATTTTTCCTCTTACTAAACACCTGTACTGTGTTTCTAATTTCACACTATTCATGAAAATTTGCTCAGTTTTCAACTGGCTTATCCATGAACAAGGACTTACACGTGTCCAACTTGTCTCTAGTATAATAACCTGGAATCATCAAAACAGTGACCCTCAAAAACATCTATTGTCTTATTACCATCACACTCTCTCCCATCCCAGCTTATTTGTTAAAAGTCCCTTTCTGTAATTTGTAATTCTGTTCTACCAGGACTAAAGACTTCTCTCTCTGTCTCTGTCTTTCTCTCCCTCTCTCCGTGTCTCTCTCTGTCCCTCTGTCTCTGTCTCTGTCTCTCTCTCTCTCTCTCTCTCTCTCTCTCTCTCTCTGTGTGTGTGTGTGTGTATTTGTGTGTTGTCAAGTCAGCTTGGTTTCCTGGATAGCAAGCCTCACAGATTCCACTTCCCACCTCAACCTCCTTAGAGCTACCTTTACAGGCATACCACCATGAGACTTCGCCTTCATGTCAGAGTTAGGGGTCAAACTTAAGTCATCATACTTGTACAACAAGGCATTTTACAGACTGAGCTATCTCCTAGACCTTCAAGACTTTTTATATTCTGCACAGAGACCAGGCATCCAGCCTTTGTCCTTATCAGACTTCTTCACTGTGACCACAGTAGCTTTAAACTTGATTTCTTTGTTTGACTTTAGCAATAATACAGCCTTTTGATTCATTGCCCCTGTCCGTCAAAGACGTCTTTTCTTTTTTTATTATTTATTTTACAGTTTCCTACACTGCATTTCCATCATATTCACCTTTCTCCACAAACTCCCCCAGATCCAGCCCTCCTTCCCTACTCACTCAGCTTTGTGTCTCTACTTCTCTTTCCTCCTCCTCATCTTATTGTTCCTTATCAACTCAATTTTGTGATGTTTATGTACTCTTAGAAGTGTGCTTTTCCACTTGAGTGTGGCTAATAGCAGAAAGAAAGTCAGTTTTCATTACGAAGATTCTTTCTTTCCTTGTGCATACAATAAAATCACCTCCTCACCTTAGAAACAGAACTGTCATTCTCTTGTTCTCTTTTTGGAAACTGTAAAATGTCAATTCAGTCCATGTCAAATGTACTGTTTAAAAATTCAATAATATTAAGAGTAGAGTGAGCTACTTTAACAGACAGCTTCTAAAAAAAAATCAGACTAAAGTAAAGTCATCAATGGCCACAAACAATAAACTTGACTTTGAGGGTTCTTATTCTGCTGCTTAGAAAAACAAAGAAAGTAGTCATGAAACAGTTGCTCATTCCATCATAATGCAAGTTTCCAAAATTCTTATTTATAAGCTATCCTAGAGGTCAAACATTATAGGAAAGTATGAAACAGAAAGGCAGTGTACACCAGTGGGAGAAGAGAGTGGCTAAAACCTTTTAATCTATCATAGTAATTCCAGGTGAAGTAGCACCAAGTAGCCATTGTTGAAGTAGATAATGCCTCATGTCTGTGCTGCTTCTATAATCATCAGGTCTTGTGGGCAGAAATACAGAGTCCTGTTCTGTGAATTCATTGTGAACAGTACTTCAAGTTATGGCTAGGAATATGAGTTGCAGATGCCAAGACTTTTTTTTCTACATAAATATTGTAAGGTGACAGTTCCTAAGTAAAGTGGGTTAGTATTGGTGAAATTATTAAGGCCACTCCACTTAGTTAAAAGGAAGATTTATTTAGTGGGCAACTTACAAAAAGGGAAAGGTAGGTCGCAGGATCTGGGGAAGGTATATTGCAGTCCAGCAGTGTTCTCTGGAGCTCTGCTCAGTCCACCTCCGCCTTTCAGGGTCCAGGCACAGAGAGAGTGCTCACCCATCCAGCTCTCGGGTCTCCAGGCACCTCCCTTGGCCCCGCCTCGTAGGCGTGACAGTTGCCAGAGTCTCAGTGGGGGTTGGAACTTCCAGATCCAAGCTGGAATGGCTACCCACTACATCTCCCCCTTTTTGTCTAAATAAGAAGGTTCTAAACTAATACAAGACTATATACAAAGGAATGGTTATCTCTGTGCCAGGACCCTGAACGGACCCTGAATGGGACCCTGACATGGACACTAGGTGTGGAGAAAGAATATGATCAAAATACATTGTATAAAATTAAGTAAAAATATTGAATAAGTCTTTCAGAATTTTTCTTTTACAATGTATGATAAACTGTTATCAAATTGGTCTTCTTGAGGAAGAGTTACCTGTAGGAAGGTAAATTCATATTCATGTACCCAGTCAGCTTATGCAGAAGGGTATCAATTCTCAAGCCATGTGGCACATTATAACAAATGTATTTCTTTATTTAAAAGAGGCTAATGTTGTTGTTCTGATTCTTATTATATAAATATGATATTGATATTAACAATTAAATAAAACAAAATATACATATAATTACCTGGAATCTCACTAAATAATAATTTAGTAATATATAGAAAAGTCTTTTTTCCTTATATGTACAAAATTTAAAAGGTTATGTCACAGGTGATATGCTATCTCTATGCTTTAGTATTTTCATTTAAAATATGGAAATAGCATTGCATAGTGATTCTCTTTTTGGATTAAATAGAATGATTTACTAATATCTAGACATTTGACACATTGAACAGTCATCTCAGTTCTATATATGCCCTTCCAATGAAATCTGCTCAAATTAACACAGATCAAGCCAAAATGTGTAGATGTATGACAGAAATGAAAACTAAAACTTTATGGTGCGTAGATGTGACTTCAGTCTCTCCACCTATCTTACATGCTTTATCCTGGCCAGACTGAGATGATGTTGAGGTACCAAGAACATTAAGCACTAAGAGACTTAGTCCACTTAATTCGATATGAAGTTAATTACACTGAACTTGTGGCCTCCTTACATGCTTTGCCTGTTTCTCATGGGAACTGGAGAACATAACTGGAGAGCCATGTTATGTATACTAACATGTAGTGGGTAGCCATTCCAGCTTGGATCTGGAAGTTCCAACCCCCATTGAGACTCTAGCAACTGTCACGCCTACGAGGCGGGGCCAGGGGAGGCGCCTGGAGACCCGAGAGCTGGATGGGCCTGTGCTCTCTCTGTGCCAGGACCTGATCATATTCTTTCTCCACACCTAATGTCTTAACTCCTTCTAGATCTAACCCATCTCTCTACACACCAAACTTCATGCTCTTTTTCTCTCTCAAAACCAAAATCCAAAGCACCAAAACTAAAATAACAAAATAAAACAAAAGGTGTTAAGACAAAACAAAACATGGAGTTCATTTTGTGTTGGCCAATGATCCCTGGGCACCAGGTCTACCCTGGAGTGTAGTTGATATAACGGAGACACTTCATTGGAGAAAAGTAAATTTTGTTCCTTTCCCAGCACTTATCATTGGCATATAGCTTCTTGTTAATGGATATGTCCACTTCCTCTCCTCTATGCAAGGGTTTTGCCTGGTTTGAACTTGTACAGGTCTTATGCATGCTGTAGCAGTTTCTCTGTGTTCACATGTGTGTTAGTGTGTTGTGTCTGGATGATGCTGTTTCCTTGGAGTCATTCACCATGTCTGACTCTTACAATCTTTCTGCTTCCTCCATGAATAGATTTCTGAGCCTTGAGAAAGTGTTTTATACAGACATCACATCATGAACATGTCAAAAACAGATGAACTGACAAACTCCCAGTGAGGACTTAACTCTCATGACCATCAGAGTCAGGAGATGTTGATATGCTGTGAGATTTAGAGCACCACAATGTCAGTACTCTGCTCTTCCGTAAACTCACCATTGTAAATGTCAACATAAAAGCCTTGACCCTGTAAGTAGGTATGGTGAGCTCAGTCTGTAAAAGGCAAAAGTACTATAGAAATTGCTCCCAAGTCTCTTTCTCTTTCTGCACACTGTCTAGTTGTGAGGTAATTACATCTACTGCAAGAAGAAACTTCTCTGATGAGGTTTGGCTGTTGTTCTCACTTATAGATATATAACAAAATGTCATTAAGCATCTTTCTATTGCTGTGTTCCTTTAACAGAATAATAATAGTAGGTTTACCCTATTGTCTATAATCTATCTATTTTCAGGTTCTTGATCACTTTAGCAGTGTCAGGTATGGGTTTGCTCTCCTGGAGTAGACTTTAAATCAAATAAGAAAGTGGTTGGTTACTCCTCTGACATCTGTGCCACTATTGAATTATTTTATCTTGTATCAAGTATTTTTATATGTGCAGAGTTCATAGTTGGGTGATATCGGCAATCCTCTTTTTTTCTCCAGTAGCATGCAAAGTATCTTCCAGCACCATGAATACTAGTTAGTAGGGGTGTTGTAGTTGTAGTTGGTCATTAGCTCAATTTCTTTATGTTTGATGACGTAAGTAAATTTTGCCTTTAGTAATAGGGTCTTAGCATTACATTATGGAGAGTAACCAACAGCCTTGGCAATAGCCTATAATATTTTGGGGTGGGACAGGCCTCTTTTGCCAATGACTCAACAAAATATATCGTATTGACATAGGAGGTTCTACTTGTTGGCATAAAATGTCTAATTGGGGAATTCTCTTTCCCTATTATGTGGTGATGCCATGTAAATTCTTTTCATATATATATATGAGCTCATATGTTAATTCGTTTTCTATGGCTTTTCAAAAGGCCTTTAATGTTAGTTGTCCCTTCAAATATTTCCCCCTTTACTCTGCTCTCTCATTAAATTTTAATAGACCATATCAAATAAAATTATACTTCCAAGATTTTGAATCTTACCTGAAAATCTTCAGCTTTTAAATCTACTGACCACCAGCTATTATGTGATTATTCTCACAATCCTAAAGACTGAAACAGTCACCAGCCCCAAAGCAAACTTGGATATCAGAAACTAAATCATAAGATAACATAGCACTTTTTTCTTATCTTTTGAAGAGATAAGACTGTGTTGAGTCATATCATGTAACAAGTAATAACTCAGCTTAGTCTCTTAAAAGATAATTTGAAGAAAGGCCATATGCATTCCTCTGAGTAGTTTAAACCTATATAAGATATCTGATATGATGTTTGTTTGTTTGTTATCAAATTTAGCCTAATTAGGATCAAATAAATAATTATTCTAGTTTTTAAAAATGTTGTTAGGGCTTGTCTCATGATGAATAGGATTGAGGCAATAACAAGCCAACAAAATTTCTACTTAGTAAGCTTTTAAATTTCTAAAATTTTTCTGGTAGTCAGATTGGTGAATACCTTAACTGTCATCATAGAACCTCCATCCAGTAACTGATGGAAGCAGATGCAGAGATCCACAGCCAAGTACCAAGCCAACCTCTGTGAGTCCAGTCAAAGAGAGGAAGAAGGATTATATGAGCAAGGGGGGTCAAGACCAAGATAGGGAAATCTGCAGAGACAACTGAACTGAGCTCATAGGAACTCACGAACTTTAGACTGACAGCTGTGGAACCTGCATGGAACCTGACTAGACCTTGTGCATAGTGGAGACAATTGTGTAGCTGGGTCTGTTTGAGGGGCCCCTGACATTGTGATCAGGATCTATCCCTCCTGCATGAGCTGGCTTTCTAGATCCCATTACCTATGGTGGGGCACTTTGCTTACCCTTGAGACATTGGGGAGGGGCTGGGTCCTGCCTCAATCGAATATACGGGGCTTTGCTGTCCTCTCATGGGAGAATTTACCCTTTTGGAGGAAGGAATGAGGGGTAGGTCTGGGTGGAGGATAGGTGGGGGTGGGGGAAGCAGGAGGAGGGATGAGAGGGGTATCTGTGTTTGGTATGTAAAATGAATAAAAAATTTTTAAATAAAATATTAAAAAATGTTTCCTTTAAATTAATTTTTTGAGTGTTGGGGATGGGACCTAGAGTCTCACACATACTAGGTCAACACTCCACCAAGATATATCTCTAACCCCAGTTTTGTTGTTTGACAGTTTCATAGGTTTATATAATAAATTCTGTGTTTTTTTCCATACACTATTTCCCTCTCCCTCTACAACCTTCTTCTCAACAAGCCCTCTCCTACTTCCATGTTTTTCTTTTGGGGTGTGGCCCACTGAATTTCATAAGAATGACTTTTATATGCATGGTGTGTGTGTGGGGGGTGTTATTTGGTGGAGCAAGGGCAATTTATCCATGGCTACATCATTGAAGAAATGGCATCCCCCTTCTGTGACAACCCTCCCCCACTCATGATACGGTGCTGAAGAAGCCAAAGCACTAGAGGTTTTCCTGGGATAACCACAGTTGAGTGCAACAGTTATGCAGGTCCAGATGACACCTTTTTGCTTCACATCACTCCAATCTGAGCTCTTACATAGTCTTTCTCCCCCCTCGTGAGTGATGTTCCTTGTGCCTTGGAGTGAGTGATATAGCTGTCCCATTTAGGACCAAATGTTACACTATGATTTATTCTTGGCACTTGGGCAGTTATGAGTTTCTGCATTGGCCATTACCCACTACAGTAAGGAGTTCATTTGATATAGGTTGGGTACAGCACTAATTTATGGATCCAAACATGAGTAGTTAGAAGAAAGTTTGACATGATTGTTTAGCAGAACAGGGGTAGTAGGATAAAGCTAAGGTCATGGGCCATATACAAGCACATGCTTGTGTTACATTGAAAGGCTAGTTAACACAGATAGAACTGCAGGCTACAGAGCCACAAGAAATGACAAATGTGAAGAAACGTTGACTTCCAAATCCCAATGAGTAGAGAATGCTAGAATATTGTCCTAGTAATGAGTACAGCCCTGACTGCATAAGTGACAAGACCAAATTAACTATAAGTTAAACCCAAACTGTCTGTAGGAAGTGGGCATAGATAATAGAATTGACCCATCTTCAAGATGTGTGTAACAGGGAAGGAAGGATTAAAATGGGATACAGAAGATGCATTTAAGTCCTGTTAAAGATTTGCTGATGTTTGTGGTAGAAGTCAAAAGATATTGTTGTAACATTGGAATATTTTGAAATTTCATTTCATTGTTGAGTCATCCAACAAATAATAAAATTTTGATTGAATAAATCAAAATAATTTTGGCAAATGAAATGAGGGTAGAGTAATAATAGACTAACTTATAAATGCAGAGAGATAATTATGATGTATGATTATGAATAAAACTAAGTTGTGTAATCAGGCTAAAATTCTGAGTATAAGCATGTTTTAGTTACTTTCCTGTTATGATAAAATATCATAGTCAGTTTTCTTTAAGGGTGTGGCCCATAGTAGAACAGAAATTCCCAGTATATAACACTACTCATGACTGACTGTATGGAATACTCAGTGGATTATTAGAAAGAAAGAAAAGAAGACCTTAAGTTGGGAAGTGATGGTTTTTCTGAAAAGAATTAGGGGAGACTATTAGCAGTGAATATAATCAAGATGCATTTTATAAAATTATCAAATAATTTAAAATGTTATATTGAATTTTTTTTGTAAAATTCACCAAAATAGAGCATTAGATTATTTCTCAAGGAGAGAAACTGCAGTGTCTGCAATACACAGGGTTATCATAGGGACCTCCACACAATACAATAGTTTAAGGAACAAATACACGTACATGATTCCAGGTCAGGAGATAGTTGGGCAAATTTAAAAGGGTTTAGAAGATTTTGATCATATCTTCATGATTATCTAAATATTCCCAGTGTCTTTTTAATCTCTAATTTTATTAATTTGGGTCTTCTCTTCCTTTTGGTTAATTTGACTAAAGGTTTGTTATTTTGCTTATCTTTTCAAAGAACCTATTCTTTGGTTTTATTGATTCTTTTTATTTTTTTATTCCCATTTTACTAATTTCAGCCCATTTCATATTATATTATACATCCCATAAATATTTGTTATTTCTATCCTCCTACTTCTTTGGAGATTGGTTTGTACTTGTTTTACTTTTCAGTGTCTTAACATCCATTCATGTTCATATAACTCCAGGATTTAAAATTCTTTTTCCTTCTTGGTTTCTGCAATGGCCCATTCATCATTCAATAGTGTGTCATTTAGTCTCTGTAATGTCTTTGTAATATTTTCTGTAGCTTGTCTTGCTGTTTATTTCAACTTTATTCCATTTGGTCACATAGGATAAAGGACTATAGTTTAGTTTTCCTATATTTGTTGAGACTTTTTTTGTGCCCAATATGAGATCCACTTCAGAGAAGGGTCCATGGGTTGCTAAGAAGAACATGAATTATTTCTTGTTGGATGTCTCCTAGGTCAATTTCATTTATTGTGCTCTTTAATGCCAATGTGTCTTTACTGATTGCCATACAGTTGATCTGTCAAATAGTAGAACATCAAAGTCACCCGCTATTTCTGTTTCAGCATGTAGCTGTGATTTAAAATCTGTTAGTGTTTACGTCATGAAATTGGATGAGCCTATATTGGGTGCACATATATTTAGAATTGTAATTTCCTCCTGATGGAATGCTTTCTTGATAAGTATCTCTTCCAAAAATAATTTTTGTCGAGTTTATTTTGTCAGATATTAATATAGAGTGATTACTAGTTTTCTTGTCCCATTTTCTTAGAGTAGATTTTTCTTTCCTTTTACCTAAGACTATATTCATCTTTGGCAAAAAGGTGTTCTGGAGTCAGTGAAAAGAAACTCTGTTTCCTAATCCAATGTAATCCAATTGTCTATGTTTTAGATGGGCGAATTGAGATTACTAATCACAAGTTACGTTTGAAAGGTCTATAATGCTACCTGCCATTGAGTTGATTTTGTAGTGTTTGGGAATTTCTTAGTCTTCTGTTTAATCAGTGTCATAACATGTTTTATTTTCTTTTCCTCTCTTAGTACATTGTGTACATTTTGAAGTATTCTTTCCAATGTCCTCTTTAGGTAGCTTGGTTATCATGAATTTTCTATCTGGATTTTACTATATGCTACTGTCATTCATGATTTATATTTTTGCTTGGAATATTAGGGTGAGTTGGTAATGGTGATCTTTTGGATTTTGAAACACATCAGTCCAAGCTCCTTTTTTTATGGTTTGGATTAAAACATAGCATTTATTCTGTTGGGACTGCTTTTGTATATAACTTGGGCCTTCTCTTTTTCAGGTTTAGTATATTTTCTTTGCTATGTTAATTGGATGTCTTTACTGTAATATAATATGGGGAGCTCCTTTTCTGTCTCTATCTGATGTACTTCTGTTATATGGATGAGCTTCCCTTTCTCTAGATTTTGGAAATTTTCTTCTATAGTTTGATTAAAAATATTTTCTAAAAATTTTACATGGAATTTTTCTTCATGTATGCTTACAACATGTAGTTTCCTTTTCATGAAATCCCAGAATTCTTTTGTTTTGTTCACACATTTAGAAACTTAATGACTTTTAATGAATGATCTAATTCTTCTATTTTGTTTTTATACCTTGATATTCTATGTTCCATATGAATCATTCTATTTTTGAGGTTTTCTGCTGAATGTTTTATTTGATCTATGTTTTTTTTTAATCTTAGTTTGGGTTTTCTTCAGTATTTCTGTCTATTAAATTCTATTTTCATTTCACAAATTAACTTCCTTTTTCATCCACCTAGCCATTTTCCCCTCTTGGAACGTCTTGGAGTCCTCTTCATATCATTTTTACCACATTTATGGTCATTCTTTTGAATCCCATATCTGGAATTTCATGTAAGTCATTTTGATTGGAGTCATTAGTGTGGTACTTTTTGGCATTTTGGGATGGTGACAAGTGGCCTTACTTTACTTTTCATGGAACTTGTGTTTTTGCACTGGGAGAGTCCCACCTGGGGTTAGATGATTGGTTAAGATTTGTTCTTTTTGCTTTTGTCTTAATTCACTTTGCCTCTTTTCTTTCAATGGATGTATTTGCAGTGTTCATGGAAGAATAAGCTGTAGTACAGGTCTGGTGATGCTTCCCATTGCTGGACTAGTGTCTCACATGTCATGAGCTATCTGTGACCTGCTCCTGTTGGTTGAATACTGCCTATAGCAAGAATCATTATCCAGTACTTAACTCACTCTGATAATAGTGTCAGATGACTACAAATCAGACACTTGATATGTACCATTAGTTTACTGAGTAAAGGAAGCCATGGCACTGAATATACTATTATGTTAGTGTGAGTGGAAAGGAAAAGAAGAGTAATGATGAGCTAGTGATAAGGGTTATGTTGTTAGAGGGGAAATAGAGGACAGGGACATACATAGGAGTAGGAATATTCAAGGTAAAGGGGAAAGTAAGGTGGATGAGTTTGGGGTTAATGGTAGACTAAAAAGAGGAAGTAAAAATATGTAACCAGCTATCATAAACTAGGTCAGCCTTTGGGAGATATAACAGTGAGATAAACAGTTACTAGAAAAAGAAGAGTTATAAAGGAAAGTGTGTGTGTGTGTGTGTGTGTGTGTGTGTGTGTGTGTGTGTGTGTGTGAGAGAGAGAGAGAGAGAGAGAGAGAGAGAGAGAGAGAGAGAGAGAGAGGCAGAGACACAGAGACAGACAAAGAGACACACAGAAAGACAGAGATAAAGACAGGACAGTAGGGGAAAGTGTTGGACTGCTACAATGTTTTGCAGTACTGTTTTATACAAGGAAAATGGCTGTAGGAGAAAGAGAAAACTTGGTGGAGTTCTAAGACTCTAAAACCACTGGAAGATAAGGAAGAGCTGTAGTGGGGAATGGGAGAGGAGTGGAGATAGAAGAAAGTGAAGTCATTGGAATGAATATTGATTTTGTCTCCTTAGTAGATCCTCTGTTTTGTCTCTCTCGTCCTCTTCTAGACTGTACTCATTGCTAATTTTTATCAGTCTTGTTTTCTCTACTTCCCTTGTATATGGAGTTTTCTTGGCTATGTTCTTGGAGTTGGGGATACCTGAGGACAATTCCACCTAGCCAAAGTTTCTGTGTTCAAGTCAGGAGTAATGGTGGCTATGTGGTACCCAAAAAGCTATATAGGCTTGTACTTGGCTCCTATAGCTTTGGCTTTCCTTGTTGGGCACTGATTGTGGCCCTGACAGTCGTGGTTGGGAACATCTTCTGTGAAACCCTTACCAGGAATGCTTGTGCAGATTTCATGGCCAGATTTCAGCCCAGTTTTCCTCGGGTAAGTTTCTGCTACTGTGGTGATTGTTGCATTGGTTACAGTCATGATTATAGAGAAAGTCTGTGAGTCTGACATTAGGAGAAGCTTGTTGGTGTGTTGATCCAGTCTCTTCTGGGACTGGAGAAGTAGCAGGTGGGGTGCTAAAATCTTCCAGTTCTCTTTATTCCTCAAACTCTAATCAGCCACTTGTTCCAGCATTGGCTTCCAGTCTGCCATCTTACCCCAAATTAAGAGTTTCAAAGTCAGTTTCTGATAGTGTGGTTTGTAACGTTGATATTAAAACATCCTTGCCCTTAAATAGTGTTTCCAAGGCTTGAAATACAAGTCCTCCCTACGCCTCTAAATCAAGAATTATCCTCTCCATTCTTTTTCATTGAAATGCAAATCTTTTTGGAGAGGATTTGCATTTTAATTAAGCTGCTAATACTTTGGAGTTAATGAGTTTAATCTAAGACTTTCTTTTTGACAGGAAAGTGCAAGACTAACAGAAAGTCCTTGATCATTTGGGAAAATGTAAGGCATCCATGTGTTACTTAAAATATGTAAGAAAGGCACATATTAGGGACAAAAATAGGATTTATCCTAGACATCTTAAAACCCCACAGAGGACTGCTGAATGGCATCAGTCATTTTCCTTTCCTTTCATGTTTTTTAATTCTACAAGGTCTCACTCTTGCTCAGAGGGACTGAGAGACTCAGTAGTCCCCCAACCACCACCACCAAAAAAAAAAAGGAAAGTTGCCTTGTGCTTTATATAGTCTTAACAATGCCTCCTCTAACCAATTCAGTAACTTTAAGTATGAAAAGGATGATATAACTAATATCCTGCAAATATGGTACACACAAACAATGGAATTTTATTCAGCCACAAAATTATAAAATTTACAAGAAAATGAGTGGAACTAGAAAATATACTGACTGATACATCTCTGACCAAGAAAGGTAAGCACTGCGTATCTTCTCTCATATGGAGAGCTTAGCTTTGAAATTTTAGATTTTCATATTTAATTTGGAGCATGTGTAGAGGTCAGAAAGCAAGAGAGGATCCTGGAGAGAGGGGAAAAGAGAAGGTGTTGAGAGTGGTAGTGGATGGATAATAGAACACACGTTATATGAAAGCAGAGGGGGAAGGAATTAACTCGAACTACAGATTATGCAAAGGCTATGCAAAAATAAATTTTCTAAGTCTATTAAAATCCACAATAAAAAATAAAAATGTTTGATTGTAAATACCCTGCATGTACCTAGAACCCAAAGCTTACTAAATGAAAATCCCAGTGCCAAGTGTGGGATACCTCCCTATGACTATTGATCAGGGAGGCCCTAGAGGCCCCCAAAACAAAAAAGTACTTGTCATTTGAATTGTAAGACCCTGTTGCTGAACACATCACAAACTGAGGTTGAAGTACACAGAAAAATCAAGTGTGCAAACTTCTTCACTGCTGGTCAACCTTCACAGTCCTGGGAAGTGTTCTACAAACCACTGAGGGAGAAAAGTCATCCACAGACTTATACAACTGTGAACTCTATGAACTACAGTAACAACCTGCTAGGTGAGATTTGCTCACTAGTGCACTATAATCGTTTATGTTATGTGAGTAACTAACTGCTTTCTGATTGGATTTGTGATCCATGCTACAAGAAGGAACCTGGTATAAATAAACTTGATTAAGAGTTCTTGGCTAGGGAGTTCATAGGCCTTAGGCTAAAGATACCACTGTTGTAGTGCTAAGTGAACATGGTATCAAATTGCCTTATAAATAGTTACATTTTTACCCATAGATCAGTGCTATTCTCAGCCTTCATCAGGGAAGCTTGTTTTCTAAGTGGGGGACAGTTAATGGAGAGACTCAAAACTTGACATGCTAAGAATAAGGACTATGAAGTGCTCATCTCTAAACATGACATCAATATCACCCCCTTCAAAGCAGAGGGAATATTGTGGAAGAGGATACAGAAAGACTGTAAGAGCCAGAAGATTAAGAAGAGTTACCTGCCAAAGAAAAATTGGACACATTACCATTTCATCATGTTTGGCTAAGAGGCTCACGAGTCTTACTGAGGAACTATGGCCACTTAATCATTGCTAAAGGAGGGGGTAACATTCTCTTCAATGGTATTGCCATTGTTTAGTTGCTCAAGACCCATGAAAAACCTACTACTCATTCCCTTGTAAGATGTCATAATTAAATTAATAAGTCATATGCACATCCAAAAGGGCATGAAATTAGTGCAGGGGCTTCATGGGAAGAAGAGTTTCAATGGGCGAGGGATGAGAGAGGGTAGCAAGGGATACAAATGGATTAATTTTACGCATGTATCACATTGTCAAAGAATAAAGAAGAGAGAATAACAAGTTGGCATCCTAAAGAAAGAAAGAAATTCCAACACCCTGAGTAAAATTTAGCTGCATTTGTTAGAAAAATTATTCAATCTCCAAATTATATAAATCTAACAATAATATATGAATATATATAACAGATTGCTGTGTCTGATCAGGCAGGAAAAACATTATTAAAGTTGCTTGTAAAAAATAAAGTGGCCTGTTTATATGTTGCTTTTGTCTGTCATGGATGGCAGTAATAAACCCACATCAAACTAATTGAACAAAGGAGGTAGGGATGTGCTCATGTTGGTAGAAAGTGCAAGATTTATTAGGTTCTGACTAAGTTTCATTAGGGTTTTGGTTCAATTTCTCTGAAACTTTGGTAATGCCTATGCCATCATCTCAGTGTTAGCTTTACCCTCAATGTAGTGGACATATGGTCACAAAGCAGTTGGCTGAAGAAATAAATCCACCTGCTTTCTCAATAATTTGCAATGGCTGTGAAGAGAGTTCATCATACATCATGTGTGAAATTTGTTTCTAGAGGTCATTATGTATTATTGTTATGTATTGTGTATGTTATGTAATATCGTTATATATTGTTGTTATGTATTATTGTTGCGTATTGTGTATGTTATGTTATGTATTGGTCATTGACCAGCTTGATGCCCAGAGAAGGACTGTGACACACGAACTGCCACAGGAGACATGGAATTTCCCAGAGTGCTTGAAATGAACAGCTACTGGACTCTAGAGACTGGGTTCATTCCATGAAATTTGAATCAAAGTGGGTAGATAAGTCATTCCACTTATAATATTAGAACAATTGGCACTTATTGTTTCATTAATATTAACTATAATTACTACTATCTTCTATTGGTTATTGTAGTGTAACTCTCATTCATTCAATTTCACCATCAGTATTTCTGTCATGAAATTATGTGTTCCTTAGTATGTAAGTTTTACAAACAATTGCTTTGTGGATATTTGTGCAAGGTCAATAATCATGCAGTTGGTCCAATTTATTGCAAAATAAGATTATCAGTAGGTTTCTGAATATTTTATTTTTAGCACAAAATAATTTATCCTGTATTTTATTAAACAACTCTTAGGAAAACTTATAACAGTATCTTTCCATAAGAATCAAAGTGATATTTGCAAAGTAACTTTATCTTTTCTCTTCCCTGACTGATGGATAATTTGTCTTGAAAACTCATTGAAATCAATCTGAAGTCAAGATGTCATTCTACCCACTTACTTTCTAGAAACATCTTGTATCCCAGTAATAAATGGTTCCTTTTGTA
Source organism: Peromyscus leucopus (assembly GCF_004664715.2). Lineage (NCBI taxonomy): Eukaryota > Metazoa > Chordata > Mammalia > Rodentia > Cricetidae > Peromyscus > Peromyscus leucopus. The sequence goes on along the minus strand of NC_051079.1, from coordinate 67,155,300 downwards.
AATGAGTTTGCTTAACTTAGCAAACAAAAATACAGAGCTCCCAAATAGATAAACAATGGGTGCATTATTTTACTGTCTAAATACCCTAAAATATTTAGTGTAACTTTGGCTCTTAAAAATTCATTATTTAACTAGGTACATAGTTTTGGTTGACTATATTTTAGTCTATCAATTGCATATGTGAGAGCTGGTCACTATTTTTTTTTAAACAAAGTACTCCCAAAATGATTTTTCTGGGTTATTACAATATGACAACATTTCTGAAGGAGGAAGTAAGGGAGTCTGAACACTGAGAATAGGAAAGAATCAGTTGATTTTGTGCTGGCACAACACAGCAACCTCTCAAAACCATGCAGTAGTGTCTTCATTTTTGAAATAAATGTTTATTATATCTTAACATGCACAGGAGTCATTTGTCAAAATGTGAGACCTTGTATGTGAAACCAATGTATCAGTTTTCCATAGCATCTAACCCAGGCCTGGTCAAACTATGAACACCACACAAATAGAAGACTGAAATTTCCACCATGTAGGTTACATCCATAATTAGTTCTCCATGTCTCTCTATTTCTCTCTGTGTCTCCCTCTGTCCCTGTGTCTGTCTGTCTGTCTGTCTGTCTCTATTCCTAGTCTGAATTTTATTCCTATCATCTAAACTGCACTTAAGGATCTTTGAAAGTTAAGAAAGAAGCCTTAGAGGACCTCACAGTTTTATAATGGCATTATAATAATAAGAATGAAGGAGGTCTGGAGAGGTGTGGAGAACAAAGTTCCTAGGAAAGATCTGAGAGAAACCCCAGCATTTCCACTAAACACTTCAAACTTACCCACTTCAGCCTCTGCGGGCAGAAATCACATTCCAAAGGAAAATGTTTTACAATTGTAATTACACATAATAGGAGGAATGTATTTTGCCTTCATTCTGCTCCCATGGTGAATCAATTTAATTTTTAAATACAAGAGACATAATTGATTTTAGCCCTAGATTAGTGCTGAAAATGATCTATATGTGTTCTCACTAATGGAACAAGAGAATTGGCGCTCCTTGGAGACTTAGCCAAACCTGTTCATGCAACAATTACTAGAGCCTGACAGGTTAGTGTGTGAGGAGAGAAATGAGGGAGGGAAACACCCCACTGGTTAACAGTTGAGGAAAATAATTAATACTATGCTCTTCCAAGTTAATTATGGATTAGGCACAAATATATCATAGTCTTAAAAGCCACAAACTGATGCAGCTGCCTCAAGGATCCTTATTCTGTTCACCAGAAAATGAACATCTAAATTCCCAGGCAATCATGAGCCTAGATGGGACTCGCATAGGAGAGGATGGATTAGGGGCAGGCTTATTTTCTCTGGGAACGACAGACCCCTTTCTTATCTGGCAATGGGTCTTCCATCTGTTTTACCAGACGTCCATGTAGTTTATGGGTAAATGGAACGGTAGTAGCTCAAGGCAAAGCTATGAAATAGGTATTTTATACTTTGTCATTTCATCATCAAAACCAGCCCTCCAGCACAACTTCAGAATTCAATTCTTACTCTTCCTGAGTTGTGGACTAATCCTCCCTAAAGCAGGATTAGTGGCTGAGATCTTAGCTTCTAAGACTATAATTCACAGGTGTATTTGCATTTTAATCAATGATTCTAAGGAGACAGATTTAGCAAGGGCCCATCACTAGCAAGGTAGTACAGAGACCAAGGGTCCAATCCATACCTCTCTATTGACAGCTCAGTAACTTTTAAGTTGTAAAATAAGATTACAGACACTGCATGAAATTATTGTGATAATTAAGAAAATGATATGATATATTGTAATGTCTGGTCCTCAGCATTTGTTAGCATATCTCAGGGTGGGAGAAAATTCCTCAAGTTATAAAATAAAAGGTGTCACAGTGATGACACTCTGATCACCAAGGGTCACTGAATCTAGGAGGAATTAAGTTCCTCTATAAAAGAAGAGAGATGTCTAAAATCACATTCATCTGTAAGATTTGCAGAGTTCATTTCTGCAATGTAATTGTGCTGTCTTTAGTGGCACACAAGGAAAGGAACACATAAAAGTACCCAAGACTTCAGCCTTTCCCATCATGAATGAAGTGACTATCTCTAAAATACAAATTGGGTTGTTCAGAGCATTACAATTGGCAGGTAGAAATAGTGAGAGAGATGAACATACATATATATATATATATATATATATATATATATATATATATATATTCTGTAGGAAGTAAATTTTCTTAATTTCTACTGGCCAGAAAAGTAATTCTCAAGCCATGTCTTCTGTGATACAGTATTCTAGGTCCTTATAGACTGATATACGTAATGAATTCTCACAGTCTTGCCTCGTGTCTGCCACCTCTAGTGTCTCATATTGCATAAGGCTTTCCATCCACTGTAGCATGATATCCAGCAAATGTTTTGAAAAATGGAAAGATAACATATTTCTGTTTGTGTATTTGTCTGAGCTTGTCCTTTTGTGACTGTTTGTATAGGTATGTGTTTGTGTCTGTGCCTGGGCATCTATGAAGTTGTCTGAATTTCAAAATAGACTATCATTAGGAATCATATGGCTTGCCTTTAGTAATAATGAACATGTTATGCACAGAAAAATTCTTGTGGTGCTAAAGATATACTGAGGCCCAGTAGTTAGTAGTTAGGTAACTAGCTAAACTACCTAATAGTTTAGATGTTCTTTTAATATTCAAATTACACAATCAAGCACACTAAGAGAGTTTCAGATGACAAATGGTGTTCATGAATCTCACTCTAGCCATTAGGGAAATTTTAAGTCAATATTAAACAAACAAACAAAACCAAAACTATTGTTCCTATTTAATTCACATAAGCAGATTCCCTCAAAACACAATGATTACACCAGAGACTCATTACTTATACGTAAATATTTTTCTTATACTTAAATAATTACAAAAATGTTCAGAAGATTCTTTTAAAGCTTGAAAATTCTAAAACTAAGTTATGAATATTGTGATAAACAATGGATATAGAGAAACAATGACCACTTACCCCTTAAGAATTAGAAGCAATCAACTTGACAATGAACCTTGAATTTCTCATCTTTCTAAACCAGACAAATGAATAACAAACCTGACTTGCAAGATAACATTATATCCTTAAGAACTTAGACTTGAGATGACAATAGAAATTATTTGTGAATAAATCAACATTTTTCATGTTAATGAAGGGAAAATTGAAATCTTGGCTAAGTCAACCACATACTTCCTTGCCAGAAGTGCAAAACAAACTCTTAAATCTTTAAGCTCATCACTAAAGTAAACTTATTTAAGTAGTATAGATGAATATAATAGAGATATTAAGCTTGCATTTAAAGAAAATAGAGATTCCTTAATACCTGAGAGAACTAAACATTGACTTCACATCTTGGGTCATTTATGATGTATAGCTTTTTCCTCTGAATTGAAGAAAGGAGAATCACAAGACAGGAAACTAGTAAAATGTACAAGGCTCAGGAAGCTCTGAAACTTATAGAATTCAGAAGATCCCTCACAGGGTTAGGAATGCAGATAGCAATTATTGCACAGAAGAAACTTTTCCATTGAAGCAACTTTGGCTGACAGCTGCAGCATGACACTTTTGGAAGCTGTTAGCCTTGCAGATTTGGGCTTCTTGGTGACGCAACTGCTTTTAAGACACCTGTATTTCTGTAAGTAACCTGTCATCCATGTACCTCTAAACTACAACCAACTCATTGTCTTACCAAGCAAGACTTAGATCGAATAATTTCTTTGGTGTTTAACTGGTGCTCTATCTTAAATAAATAGATGTTTGTCCATGTCTTCCCAGGAAAAGTCATGCATTATTGATACCTGAACAGGGGCCACCGTACCAAAAATTATTTGGAAGACTGTAGTTGCTCTGGGATGAAAAACAAGACATGAAATGAGGACTCATCCAAGGGTAGAGTGTTCACACTGGAAATCCTTATATGGCTACCCTTCCTCATGTGGTATGTGACAGTGTGCCTCTTTGCTATAGTGGCAATGGCATGCTACCTGCAATACATGCAAATGATGTCTGAGGGTGAAGCATCCTTGGGAGTTATACCAGTGTAGCATCTTTCTTTACATGTCCAAACTTTTGGCATTGTAATCTGATGTAATTTATAAAATTCGTGCTTGAGAACCACATAATCATCTACAAAATGAAAAAGAAATTCACACAACAAATCTGAAAATGGTTTACATACATTTATAATTTTGTGTAGAGTTGCATTAATAGGTATCCTTTACCACATGTAGCATGTAGGCCATGGGTTAGAATTGAACATGCCTGAGAGTCTTCATGTTAGAGGGGTGGCATACCTCCTTGATAATAGGGTTAGCTACAGGAGTACAAGGATATCTCACAAATAGCTAATGGACTGGGTAATTTGATCTCTGAAAGTATCATGTGGAGGATATATTTTTAAGAAGGCTGTTGTGGTGGTTGTGTGGTATTTGCTTTGGGTGATAACATTCTTTGACTTCGAAATTCAGAAGCCAGTGGGAAGAGCTGAATATTGGAGAGAGAGAGAGAGAGAGAGAGAGAGAGAGAGAGAGAGAGAGAGAGAGAGAGAACATGAATAAGAGAGACAGAAGTGATAGATACCTCTAGGACCAATCCATGATTTAGCATGAAAATGAAATGAAAGGCTTAATAATAGCATTGTAGAAGAGACTATGATAATCAGGTAGTATGCAGCATCTGAGCTTGAAATAGAGATGGATTTGTTGTTGTCTTTCTTAAAACAGGGTGTGTTAGTTTAGTAAATTAGAAGTTGCAGATTCTTCTCAAATAACAATTACTTTACCAGCACTGAATAGTTAACTAGGTTTCTAATACCAGGCATAGTTCTCTCTTGTTAAGTGGGTCTTAAGTCCAATCAGAGAACTGTTGTTTACTGCCAAGGTATGTGTGCCACTACTGCATCCTTAGGGTTATTGAGCCATGATAGGCACTGATATGGTTCATAGGTGTCATGGTATGACTGTTGCTTGTCTCCCTCCTTTGGAAGCTTGCACAGTGTCTTCTGGTACCATGAAAGCTAGTCTTCAAGCAGGGGCATTCAGGTCAATTCAGCTCAGGTCTGGACTCTGTTTCCTTAGTGTGTGGTGTCTTCAGCAATGGGGACTTACTTTCCATCTCTGAGGGGTAGCCATATGAATATGCACATACATATATGTATGCAGTGACAATTAGTGAAAAAAGAGGCCTTGAATTTGAAGGAGAGTGGGAAGGGGCATATGAGAGGGTGTTGAGGGAGGAAATAGAAGGGAGACATGTGGTAATTATCTCAAAAGCTTTTAAAACTATTTATATGTTTCCAACAACAAAATGGGTTGCTTCATTCAAAACAAAACAAAAGCAAACCAAAAAATCACAAGGAATGAAATAGCTCCTCACAATCTGGCTCTGTGAAACATTGGTATAAATGGGATCAATATGAGAACCCTGAACACAGAAACATTTATTAGTATGACTACCCTTTCCTCCTTAAGACAATGACTACATAACATGAGACATATGAAAGAAATCAGCCCTTAAGAGACTGGATAACACAGACATTAGGGAGACTTGATTATTGCCAGCTGAGTTCCCCATGAATGTCATAATCTGGAAGACAAGAAAGGAGAGCTGGGCATTACTGAGGAAGCTGTTCTGTGTGTTTGATAACTCATTTCATTGGATCAGAGAGTCCTCAGGAAGGGGACTTTCCAGGTCAGTATCAGTTCAGGTCTGGGCTCTGTTTCTGTTTCTCTCCTTTCTTGTCCTCCAGATTGTGACATTCATGGGGAACTCAGCTGGAAGTGATCAAATATCCCTAATGGCTTATGTTCACAGTAGAGTTAGGAATGTGGTCGACAGGGCTAGAGGGATAGCTCAGTGATTAATTAATTGTATTGCCTCTTCTTCTAAGGAACAGGGTTCCATTCCCAGCATCTACATGTTGCCTCTCAACCATCTGTAATTCCAATTCCAGAGGATCCAACACCCTTTTCTGGCCTTCAAGGGCACACTGTATGTACATGGTGCACTCATATATTTGCAGGCAAAATACGCGCGCGCGCGCACACACACACACACACACACACACACACACACACACACACACACTAAAAGTCTTTAAGAGTAAAGAAAATAATGAATGTGGTTGATTCAGTAAGGATCACCGGAATGGTAGGGAGCGCTAATGCTTTTGATGAACCCTATGTCACATGATATTTATGAACTGGAAGAGGATCTAGAAGATCAGAATGACTTGTCATGGCTCTTAAGTTAGGTTTGTAAGATGCACAAAATAAAATAAAAAAATAAACTTGTGGGCCATGCAGAAGGGAATTAGATGAAAGGGAATCATTGGATCATTCAAAGGTAAATTTAGCAACATTTGTGGCAAGCTGTAGCTCCTAAGGAAGGAAGTTTCACAGAAGAAAACTGCTGTGCTATTGGACTTTGGAAGGCTCTAAAGCCCACGCAACAGCCCACAGAAAGCACAAATGCTAAATAATGCAAGTGAAAAGATTAAATTTTTCCTGGAGGAGCACAGCTATTTCTCTAGCATATGTTGTGTACACATCTTCCTTGCACAAATGTGTACAGGACATGGAGATTTTTTTCAAGTAGCCTCAGACCTTCTCAGAAGCAAGATGTTGCCTATGGCAAGACAAAGGTTCTGGTGCTGACCTGAAGCTTGTCAGACCAGAAGATTGGCTCTAGCGGCATGTATGGCAAGCAATCCTTACCATTAGAGTGAAGAGATATTTGATGACCCATGGTGGCAACAGCATCCCTGAATGACAAGGCAGGATGGCTCATGACTGAACTTTAGGGGCCTAGATGGAGAAGTATCTTCCACCTATGGTATGATCCTAAGCATTGTTCTTAGGGTAAAAATGAAATAAATGTGGTTAGATCTATTGCTGACACTTCTTTTTTAGACTTACAAATTCAATCGGTACTTTCTTGGCATGGATTATAAGTAGGCATTTCAAAATAATGTCTACCTTCCATAAAACATTTTCATTACTGAATAGGAGAGATGGCTCAGGACTTTAGAGCATATACTGCTCTTCCTGAGGACCCTAGTTCTATTCCCAATACCCACATTAAGTGGCTCACAATCAGCTCTAATGCCAGAGCCATGGGGACATAACCCTTCTTGCTTCTTCAGGTACCCACACTCATGTTCACATAACCTCCTCCCTAGCCCACCCCTAAACATAATTTAAAATAATAAAAAGTTTCTAAAACTGCTCATTATTTCATGCTTACTTTTAATTGTGATATCAATTTGTAAATACATTTGGAAGAACAGTAAGCAGAGCAGTTGGAGGACGTGAACAAAGCCATCCTGTGAGAGCAGGAAAAGGTATTCCCTGGAACCCAGTTTTCTTGAGTGAGTATCATAGTGGTAGAAGTAGGCTACCTTCCTATAGTCTTCTGGCAAGGGAGACTCTCCAAGACCCTATAAACCACAAAAACTGGTGTTGATTCATGCCAGATCTACACCATAAGCGTTTTTGTTGAAGGCATTCTATATTTTAGATACAAGACAAAAAAAGAAACTTGCAGTGTCTGAGCCAACGGACCCTTTCATGATGGCTGACTTTTAAAACCCCTCTAACACCCAATGTAGATTTTTGTTATTTTTAAAATTGATAGAAGTCCCAAAAGAATATTTAGATAATTATAACACAAAGACATTAAGCAGATGTATTGGAACTATGGTGTACTACAACCCATGATGGTTATAATAAAAGTAACTGATGCAAAATACTTATTTTCTAGAACTCAAGTATCACAAATGGAAAGACATGTTTCTTTCTTTTAATAGTGCATTTTATGTTTTACCCATAAATTCAATTCTAAGAACAAAATGGTAACATATCACTTGAGATAATTCAACAACTTCAGTTTTCAAAAAAATATGATACTTAAAATGTATTCCAATCTGCTTTTAACACATGATAGGCTCAATGACACATTATTTTTGACAGATGAAGGTCAAGATCACAGCAGAAATATCCCCCCAAATGTGGAATATACCATGATTAGCTCATTTTAGATACCATCAATGTCTTCATTGTCATTGCCAGTATTATCCAACAGGACTTCATCATCTTCCAGGACAAAATATGTTTGCTACATTAATTTTATCTTGATATAGAAATTCATATTTCTTTATACATCTAGCTTCAGCTACACTATATTTTAAAATAGAATCAACTTGATGTTGCATTACTGTAACAGACCAATTAGTATATGTGTGAGGTATTTATTCAGACCGTTTTCTTAACTTTCCTCTAATATTGCATAGCCTCCTGATATCATCAAATGACATTGCTTCCCCCTCACTCATTCCCTATGCATATTCTTGCCAATCCTCTATAAACAACAACTCTCTTTTTTTAGATTCATTTTCATTTTTATCACTCTATTGTTTTTGCCTTCTTTATCTTTATTCTTTCTCATAGTGGTAAGGGCAAGCACAGAGGTGGAAATATGGTGACTTCTTGCTGATGGTGGCTGGGGCCACTTTCTGAGAACTCTCCTTGGATGAGTAGATTGAAAATATTAACAGTGGTATATCTGAAACACACTGTATAGTTACTAGAGCTTTCTAATAAGCCACAAGTATATAAGATTCATAGGCAACAAATGGTGTTCTGTTGTTCCTGTCTTCCATTAGAATGACAAAATCCAACAGAACACATTTAGTCTCACAGCTGTGTCATTAATAATTAAAGCCAATAGGCTCCTAGTAGATAATGGCTGGCCATGATCCTTCCTGTGGCCTCACCTCATATATTCTACACCCAGGTCCCTTCATTGTGGCACATGATGGCTGGCTTTTGTAGTAACAAAAGGAGACATATAAACTGCTAGCATACAATTGTCACATGTTAAGATCAATCCACGTAAGTCTATTTAATGGGTAATTGGGATTTATTAAGTTATAAATTGGAGAAATATATTCACAAATACAAAACTGAGTAAACAACTGAAGTCGTCCTCTGTCTGTCTGGGAGCGAATGCACCTGGCCATCCATATGGTGTCTGATCACACCAAGAAGAAGAACATGACCCTCTCCCTTTCCATTTAAGAGATCACATAGGAAGGCAAGAAACGCTGCCTCTTTTAGGCTGTATAGCCCAAGGTCATGGGCAGAGCAGCTACCACAACAGTCACAAACAGTAGTGCTTGGTTGTAGCATGAGGATACTGCAATATCCACATTTCAGGCAAGAGTGAGCTACTGGTACAATAATTACAAAACTAGTATGGGTGCCACACAGAGCTTTCTAATTAAGGCAGGCTCCATGGGAGGGACTCACATTGGCACTGCACAACCTAGGACAAAGAACTGTGGCTGAGAGGTCCTAGGGCCCAGTTGGAAGGACACTGATAGCATTTTATAAAAATGAATGTTAGATGCCTGTTAAATTGCTTTCTAAATATTTGTCCCTAACCTATAGAATTATCAACCTCAATTTATCATTGAGGGAAATTTCTTTCTTTTTTTTTTAAGGGTCAGTGGTTAATGGAGAGATTTATAACAAGTCAAGCTCCTGATGATGGGTAACTGTTCCTATGGCACAGTAGTGTGATGCTCAATCATAAATAGAGTAAAATAATCAGACACTTTCTACCATATGTGACTCAGGGAACATCATACAAGAGTGGGCAGAAATACATAAGAGCTGGAGGAAGGAATGGGCTGTTGGATAACTTTTCCCTCCTAACTGAAACATTTACTGTTGAAATAAAGAGGAAAGACGAAGACTTGGTGTCATGAAAGTTACAAGACTGATGAAGCTCCAAATTTCCTCAAATTCACAGTTTCTTCGACAAGTGTAGAAAAGCAATTATTAATAGGGGAAGAAGAAACTTAGCAGCGCTGACATGTTCAAGGTAGGCCAAAAGCTCTGGGATGGAGCTTTCTGGGTTGTCACTGCTGCTGGGGTGGGCTTTTTGGTGACGTATCTGCTTTTGAACTACTCATGTTTTCTAAGTCATTCATCATCCAGGATCCTGTAAGACCCACAAGAATCTCACTGATCCACTAGGCAAGACTTAGGCAAAATTATTTCTTTGATCTTTAATTAGCGCTCTATCTCAGGTGACTAAATGCTTGTTCACATTTCATCAAGAAAAGTCATACAACATGTGTAACAAATTAATTAAAACAGGATGACTTTTTCAAAACATGATTTGACTAATCAAGGCAAAGGTAATTCGGTAAAAGATGAATTCTGGGTAAAGAAAAAGGAAAACTGAGAATATGTAGTTCTTGCCTGTATATTTGTTAACATTTGCTAATATCATCTCCACTCCCTACCCCTGTCATAGAATTAGCTTCCTGAATGCAAATATTTTAAGTTCCAGGACAGTGGCTAAAACCTCATAGAACAGAGCAGTAGTTCTTTCCTTTGTCTCTATCTTCCATTTAGAATTTCAGCTTCTCGAAAAAATAAGAGATTGTAGTGGTTTGAATGAGACCATAGGGTCATGTGTTTGAATATATGACCCCTGGTTGATGGAACTATTTGGAAAGGATTAGGAGGTGTGGTCTTGTTGGAGGAAGTGTATCACTGGGGACAGGTTTTGGGGTTTCAACAGTCCATGCTATTTCCAGTTTGTTTTTTTGAGTTCATGGTTGTGTCTCTTGATGTAAGCTCTCAGCCACTACTCCAGCACCATACTTGCCTGCCTGCAGCCATGCTCCTCACCATGGTGATCAAGGACTCTAACCCTCTGCCTCCATGAACCCCAAATTAAACATTTTCTTTTATGAGTTGCCTTGGTTATAGTGTTTTATCACCTCCATAGAAAAGTAACCAAGATAGCACCTTATTATAATTCTCCACCACTTTTAATATCAAGTCATTTGGGTAATAAGAAATCAGTGAATACTGGTTGAAGCAAAGCTTTATGTCTATGTAGGATCATGTGTGAGAAAAGGCAGACGTCGCACCAGGATTAAGCAAAAGATAAAAGACAGATTATTGGCTCCATTAACACCAGAATGAGTAGACTGATTATTTTGTATCATACTGAGGATATCTTTGTCCTAATTATTGTGCTTAGGGTTTGCTGTAAATTATATATTCATAGGAAACACAACAATGATTTACTCATACTACAGACAAGGAAACTCCAGCACAGAATGATTAAACAATAGGCTAGAGTCATACAGGAAGTGATCTTCGGTCAGGATTTTATTATCTGCAGTTCCATTGCAATGGCAATGCAGATACTTCACAGCTCATCTAAGAAATTCCTGGCCAAGGCCTCTGACTCAGGCTCTCTAGTCTATTAGCATCTCAGTAACAACGGAGACATTCTAACTAGATTAATTTAGAAGGAGTTTAATAATTGAGCTTTTTATGGCATTTAAGTAGTAAGCAAAGAACAATTGTGAAATTCAGACACACCCCAAGGCTAGTTGGTTACTTCTCTCACAGAGAGGATTCCAACACAATGGTTGAGGCACAAAGACAAAGAGGCCCATAGATGTCCCCTCTGTTGGGCAACCCTCACCCCATCTGTAGCCCACCAGTGAATAAACCCAGATCTCCCATTCTCCTTTCCATTGAACAAATACAAGAGGATGTGGTGGAGCAGATCCTATTTGTGGAGTAAATCAGGTCACCAGAGACAGATGTGAAATAGTGAACAGAAGGTCATCAGAGAACCTGTCACATAAAATAAGTAAAATCTAGAATTGTGCTTTCTTATTTGAGGTCACTGGAGAGAGGACAATCTATAAAATAGAATAAATTTTGGCTAACTAAAATATAGAATACCTACAATTATAAAATAAACTATTCTCTGAAAAATTCAGTTCAATCTTACTTTAATATTTCCTGTATTTTCATTTATTGTGTGTGTGTATGTGTGTGTGTGTGTGTTGCATATATCATAGCAGAGTAAAAGTTGCAGAAGTCAATCATCTCCTTTCCCTGTGTTTGTACTAGGGATAAAGCTCTGTCATCAGGCTTGGTGACAACTACCTTTATCCTCAGAGCCATTTCACTGACCCCAGATTACATTTTATAAATGGGATGCCAGGAAGAGAAAACACATAATACACCAGGATATTAACTGGGAAGTAGTTATAATTAAGAATGGGGCAGGGAAATAATGGCGGTATATTTGGCTTAGTGAATTGCTCTGATCAGTCTGATCAGAATGGTTCCAAGCTGGGAGTAATGTGTTTCAAATCCATGTTGACAGTCATAGCATTTTTGTTTTTTCGAGACAGGGTTTCTCTGTGTAGTTTTGGTGCCTGTCCTGGGTCTTGCTCTGTAGACCAGGCTGGCCTCGAACTCACAGAAATCTGCCTGGCTCTGCCTCCCCAGTGCTGGGATTAAAGGTATATGCCACCACTGCCCAGCAGTCATAACACTCTTGAGGAGTGGAAAAATGTCAACTAGCCCTTTTAATTTTACCTTCTAGAGTATTTCTTTATTTTAACTTAACCCTTTGCTCTGTTCAATCTAGACTCAAAAATATTCTTACCAGGTCACATATTAATATTATTTTCTAAGTCATCACACAGGCCATCTTCCACTGACCCACTCTGCATCACATGGGCTCTTTAGTCCTTGTATACTATACAAACTGGGTCCTCAGAATGACTCACAGAGACTGGCATAGGATGGCTACTGAGCAGATAGGAAATTCAGCAAGTAAGCACAGAAATAACTACAAAAAACTGGAAATAGTTTATCTCCCTCTGTATGAAGATAAGCAGAAAGCAAGGAGAAAGATGGGAGCCAGCCTACTCATTTACATGTGTGTCTTCGGCATATATATTTTCAGTTAAACAATACTGCTTAGGGACAGGAAGATGGCTCTGTGAAAGCGCGGAGACATAGGTTCAAATCTCCTGCATAAATGTAGATATTAGCCATGGCATACTTGCTAAAACCATCAATGTGTATGTAAGACAGTCAGGTGATCCTGGGAGCTTGCTAGCTAGCTGAAACGGCAAGCTTCAATGTTCCGTGAGAGACTGTATCTCAAAAAATAAGACAGAGTGATAGAAAGATTCCCAGGATCCTGTTTGCCTCCATGTGAGTAAGTATGTGTGTGTGCACCTGCACACAACTATGCCTCTACATATTAAAAAAAAAACAAAAAACAAAAAAACAACAAAGAAACAAACAAACAAAAACCTGGAAGGGGAAAGTGAGGAACTGACTTGTGTAGGAACTGGGCAGAGTGAGGCAATGGCTTTATTTTTCAATGGTAAATCTCACTTAGAGTTACCAATGCCAAGATTCACTGGGGTAAGATGTCCTCACATTTTGTTTATCCCCTGCAGAGGTTATCATGTAGGTGCTATTCCATGGAGCCCACAAAGCAGTGGCTTTTTGAATGCGCAGGGAGAGCCAGACGCTGAGCAGGGGGATGACAGAGACTAAAGTTCCTGTTGTTCTCCTTTTTAATGGGGGAAAGGGAACATCTGTACACAGAACTAAGAGGAAGACACTGAACTAAGTAGCCAAGAGAAGGCAACTTATCATTAGAAGACTATTAGCCAATTTACATACTATGCCCCAATAATTACTAAGTGATTTCATCTGATCTTTATAAGAACCTCCAGACTTCATAGAAAGCGAAGCTTTTTATCTGAAAAGTTAATTTCATTGTGAGGTTTTCCCAGCCAGCTAAGAAATCTAAGTAACCATGAATTTATGTTTTGACTATGGCCTCTGCATAGGCAATTATATTAACTAGTAGTTCCAAATGGCCTCAGTTACTTCTTAGAATTCTTTATTGCATCTTATGTTTAAAAAAAAAATACTTCTCATTACCAGCAATTCAAAGAGGAAGTAGACACAAAGTCACACTCTTAACCAAGAAACTATTTGCAACTGATACCTGCTGGGAAGGGGAAAATTTAGTTTTCTATAATAGTGTGTCAATCAACTATGCTCCAGGGCATGCCCCATGCCTGGTTATAGTTAGTCAACACAAAGCAGACTCCAGGGTTCTGATTCTTTTTTTGTTTGTTTGTCTGAGAGAGAGGAAGGAGAGGAAACTGGGTGAGTAGTGAGCTGTCACAGACTACAACAGCTGTTTTACTTTCTACCTGCACACACTGTGAAGGAGAGAGGGAGTTCTAGGTTTTCTTTCTGGTTTGTTTGTCTTTCCTTGTATATGTTTTTGAGTTAGGATGAGATATCTTGTATAAAACTGATAGCCACTAATCTTAGCAGTTACTTAGGAGATCCAGAATCTGGAGTCAATGTGAAACATGCCAAGTCAGAATTCTCATGATCCTGGGGCAGAAAGAGTCCTTCCTCGACCTTAAGACTATTCTCCCAGGAGTTGGGCGAATATTCTCTCGCACTTAGTATGATCCAGGCAGATTAGCGATTATTGTTAGTACTAACCCATCTTTGTTTTTAGCTTCTACCCTAGACCATGATCTTTACCAGTCACCAACAGTTATAACTTTCCCCAAAATGTCAGTATCTGCACAATTTAAGAAGATAAGTTTTCTTAGAAAAATAGAAAATGGTTATAGGTGATATTGACTCTCTCTCTCTCTCTATATATATATATGTATATATATATATATATATATATTATACTAGATATTTTGAATATTTTATATTTATATATTTTTATGTATTATTTTATATACATCTAATTTTTTCAGTATTGGTAATCCAGCTAGAAATACTTTTAGCTGTTAGGACCTTGACATCTCTTTCCCAACAGTTTTCTATCGTCAGAGGCAAATGAGGACTGTGAGGAGGTTGGCTTCTTTGACCGCTTTCTTCAATGCTAGGGATTGGATCAAGGGCCTTGACATGGTGGCAAGTGCTCTTCCACCGAGCTACATCCCCAGCACAATACCCAGCTTCTTCTGACACATATGTAGCTACTCCTCTGAGACTCATTTTAATTAACACTCAACTACCATCTTTGTCAAAAGTGGAGTTTTCCCTAACAGCTGTTGCTGCAGGATGGTCTGTATGTTAAATTGCTCTGATTGGTCAATAAATAAAACACTGATTGGCCAGTGGCCAGGCAGGAAGTATAGGCGGGACTAACAGAGAGGAGAATTGAGGGAATAGGAAGGCAGAGGAAGACACTGCCAGCCGCCACCATGACAAGCAGCATGTGAAGATGCTGGTAAGCCACGAGCCATGTGGCAAGGTATAGATTTATGGAAATGGATTAATTTAAGCTATAAGAACAATTAGCAAGAAGCCTGCCATGGCCATACAGTATGTAAGCAATATAAGTCTCTGTGTTTACTTGGTTGGGTCTGAGCGGTTGTGAGACTGGCGGGTGACAGAGATTTGTCCTGACTGTGGCCAGGCAGGAAAACTCTAGCTACAAGCTGTCCCCCCACTAGTTTTAATTCAATGACTTGATTTTGTTTTCTCAGAGTGAGGATGAAACACTTTTTAAAATGGTTAAGAATATAAGATTTTCCTGGACATATCTCTATTAATATTGATTCATTTATCTCGCCCATCATCTTATCAAAACTGCTGGAGCCAGTAGTCTTCATAATACACACACACACACACACATACCACATGTGCCAACTGTCTTTCTTTCTTTTCTTTTTTTCTTTTTTTTTTTATTGCTGTGATAAACACTAGGATCAAAAGCAACTTCCAGAAAATGGTTTACCTCAGCTTACATTTCCAGATAACCTTCCATCATCACTGAGGGAATTCAGGGCACAACCTCAAGGCAGGAATAGGAAAGCAAAATGTAGAGCATGGTAGAAAAACTTCCTCTTGAAGAATGCTGCTTACTGGTTTGCTCCTCAGAGCTCGTTCAGCATGCTATCTTAAACAACCATGGACCATCTGCCCAGTGATAGCAGCTCCCCCAGTGGGCTGAGTCTTCTCACATCATTCATTAATGAAGAGCATTGCCCACAGACCAATTTGATGGAGGCATCGTCTAAGTTGAGATTCTTCCTTCCCAGATGACTGGTATCAAATTAACATTAAAACTAGCCAGCATACCAACCTCAGAAGGTATAAGAATATAGCAGAAACTGCTGGGCGGTGGTGGCGCACGCCTTTAATCCCAGCACTCGGGAGGCAGAGCCAGGCGGATCTCTGTGAGTTCGAGGCCAGCCTGGGCTACCAAGTGAGCTCCAGGAGAGGCGCAAAGCTACGCAGAGAAACCCTGTCTCAACCCCCGCCCCCCAAAAAAATAAAAGAATATAGCAGAAACAGTGGCCAACATGCTGTACATATAAATATTTTTTAATTTTGAGTTAAACTTCTATGATTAAATAACCTTTTTCTATCCTTCTATACCTTGAAAAACATGTTTCCATAGTGGTCATGATTACCAGCTTTGAATTGTAAGTTCTTTGTTTGCTTATTACCTCTTTGACTTTTTAAAATTAAATTTAGCCAGGTGGTGGTGGCACACACCTCTAATCCCAGCACTCAGGAGGCAGAGGCAGGCTGATCTCTGTGAGTTTGAGGCTAGCCTGGTCTACAAAGTGAGTTCCAGGAAAGGCGCAAAGCTACCCAGAGAAACCCTGTCTTGAAAAACCAAAACAAACAAATAAATGAATAAATTAATTAATTAAATTTAACTGACAAATAAACAGAAAATTGTACATACTAATAGGGTCATATAATGTTTAACTACATGCAGAAATCATTTTAATGTCTAAACCAGGATAAACACAGCTGTATTTTCAAATATTTCTAATTTATTGATGATGAAAACTCAGAAAAATCTTTGTTTGAGGTTTTGAAATAAATGAGTTTAGCATTTATTGTTTCTATTTCTCCTGTTGTAAAATAGTGAAGTTGTGAAATAGAACACCAAAACTTCATTCCCTATGTAACTGTAACTTAGCACTTACTGACCACTCTTTCTCACACCTCCTACTTTCTTAACACTGATTCTACTCTCAGTATCTATGAGATCAGCATTTTTAGGTTCCACATATGAATGAGGTCAAGTGGTACTTGTGTTTCTTTTTTTTTTATTTTATTTTACAATACCATTCAGTTCTACATATCAGCCACGGGTTCCCCTATTCTCCCCCCCTCCCACACCCTCCCCTTACCCCCAGCCTACCCCCCATTCCCACCTCCTCCAGGGCAAGTCCTCCCCTGAGGACTGCTATCAACCTGGTAGACTCAGTCCAGGCAGGTCCAGTCCCTTCCTCACAGACTGAGCCAAGTGTCCCTGCATAAGCTCCAGGTTTCAAACAGCCAACTCATGCAATGAGCACAGGACTTGGTCCCACTGCCTAGTTGCCTCCCAAACTGATCAAGCCATTCAACTGTCTCACCTATTCAGAGGACCTGATCCAGCTGGGGGCCCCTCAGCCTTTGGTTCATAGTTCATGTGTTTCCATTCATTTGGCTTTTTTTTTTCAATAATTGAGTAGAACCGAAATTTATTATAAGCCACAGTCGTCCTAGGGACCTCCATAATATATATATATATATATATATATATATATATATATCCTCTATGGTTCTATGGGCTGTGGTCTGATTGTTCTTTATTTTATATCTAGAATCCACTTATGAGTGAGTACATACCATGACTGTCTTTCTGGGTTTGGGTTACCTCACTCAGGATGATTTTTTCTAGTTCCATCCATTTGCCTGCAAATTTCATGCTTTCATTGTTTTTCTATGCTGAGTAGTACTCCATTGTGTATATGTACCTGTCAGAATGGCTACAATCAAAAACACCAATGACAGCCAATGTTGGAAAGGATGTGGAGCAAAGGGAACACTCCTCCACTGTTGGTGGGAATGTAAACTTGTACAACCACTGTGAAAATCAGTATGGCGGTTTCTCAGAAAATTAGGAATCGAACTACCTCAACACCCAGCCATCCCAATCTTGGGCATATACCCAAGGAATGCTGATTCATACCATAAAGATACATGCTCAGCTATGTTCATAGCAGCACTATTTGTAATAGCCAGAACCTGGAAACAACCTAGATGCCCATCAACAAAAGAATGGATAGAAAAAATGTGGTACTTGTGTTTCTTACCTTGCTAACTTCACTGTACATGGTAATCTCTAGTTCCATTTGTGTTGTCCAACAGGATTCCATTCTTTGTAATGGCTAAGTAACATTCTAGTAATATACTACATGTGCTTTATCTCTTATGAGTTGATAAGCTCTTGGGTTATATCTATTTCTTGGCTATGATGACTAGTTCTATAATAGAGTCCTTTACTTCTGTTAAATTTCACAAGAGGATAATAACACCGGCCAAGGCACAGCTGTCTCCCTTTCCTTTTTCTCATCTTCCTGAACCCCTTTCCAGCCCTGATCCTGAATTATTAGAAAGTGGTTGCATCCATGTATGCAGGCAGTCAAGTATGCATGCCCAGTTTCTTACACAGGGTGGTTTGTTGGTCAGCAATCAAACCTAAGAGTATATACATTAATTCTAAGGCATGACTACAGAAGGAGCCAGGGACAAGTCTAGCACAGGATCCTAAGTACACCTAGGATATTCAGCGTCTCCATATTGAAATAGTAGTCTGGAGTAAGGTGCTTTGGCCGCTGACTCCCAGTTATCCTGGACTCAAGGCGATTCATTTTATGGTACAGCTGGAGGAAAGCCACAGTATGCTGTTTGAAGAATAGGGTATAAGGGAAGCCTTGTATTTATGAAGTCTTAAGGCAGTTAAATGGACTGAATATCATGTGAAAAACCCCAGCTAGAAGTATGGAAAGTCTTAGACCTTTAAATATAAAACTGAGCTGGCTTATTCTGTGGTCCATGTATGTCACAGTTCCCCAGTTTATACATGCAAGTAAGTCATTTGATCTCCATTGGAACAATCCACCCAATAGGAAAGACTGGAGAGAGATATGTGCTTATCACTTGTGATGTTTTTGAATTACTCAGGTATATTGCTCAATTGTCTCTATCTCTCAGGTTTAAGCAGTGCTAAAATAATCTTGTGTAAAGTGGACTGGATGTAGGAAAGAGAAGGGGATAAGGTATGATATATCTTAATTTCAAAATATTAAAAAAATATATATCATGAAAAATAATCTGGCCTGTACTTGAAATTGGCCCAAATCTCAAACTATTTCTAGTCCTGCGACATTCACTTGAACACAAAACCTGGAAGCAAAGCATCTCTCTCTCTCCTCTCCAGTCATCACTGTAGTCTCAAAAAGAGTTTCAAAATGTGAAGCCCAGAGTGGAGAATCCATCTACTTCCAAACTCATTTCTTCAAGAAGTATTAGTTTAAACAGCATAGATAGGCTCCCACAATTGGAGATCACTATTTGGATTATAGTTGAACACACACCTGATTTAGGCAGGCTTTAGGTTAGATTTATTTAGGTCAACTTTATTGTTTGTAAAAACTGAAAGTGAGAAACACAGTGGCTGGAGGAATTTCAGTGGTATTCAAGTTATCTTAGGAAAATCTTTGGTGACCAGAAGAGAAAACACAACCCTTGGGCATGAGAGTCTGCCTCACATAGGTCTGTAGAGAACCCCAGGGGCTCCTTATTCTACTTCCTTAGAGTAAATTCTGAAGCCCAGAGAAGCAGAAGTAGTGATCTGAAGGCATATCCAAGGATATCCTGCCATCACTGGCTTTTAGTGGTCTTTTGAATCCCTCTGGGCCCTGGGCAAAACTCCATGAAATATTAGTAAAGTTGAGAAATGCAAATGTTGTCTTTTCTCTCCCTTTTCCTGTCTTATTCTTGTTCTTTTGTCAAATCTTCAAATCATTCTACCGGTCCTAATGACAACAATTCCTTTGATCAAGCCACGAACAATCTAATATTAATTAATTTCTTATATTTACCCACTAGCTGTTCATATCCACCAACCATTTAATGTTTTAATACCTAGTCCACATTTATTAGAATACTTAATTGTAACATTATAACATTATAACAATATTTCAGGACATATTAAAAGTAATTTTCTAATAGTGGTAGCATTTGACAATTACTGAGAATTAGGATAATCAAAAGTTTAAATTGTGTGTCATATGATTACATGATTTGCCACCAGAGTAAACACAACTGGTCCATTTTTGTCTTTTCACTAACATAACCTCTCTGACTAGTCAGAAGAGGAAAGTTGTAAGCTCATTGGCTGTCTGTAGCTCAGGACTCTAAACTCCTTGAGCCCAGTGCCAAAGAATCCTGAACTATTACACAATGACCCTTGCCCTGTCTTATAGTATACAATGATCCTTAACCTAGCTTCATCAATTCCTTGCAGTTTAGCCAGACTGAAAAGTGTCAGCAACTGTCGTGACTGCTCTTCCTGCTTTTGAAGGAGGTGGTACCCTTATCTATAGATAAGCAATAACTTTAGTGGTTCAGAGTGCATATTGCTCCTGTGGAGGACCCAAGGTGGGTTCCCAGCACCACCAGGGAGCTCAAACTGTAACTTAAGTTTCAAGAAATTCCATACCCTCTTCTGGATACTGTGGACACTGTACTCATAAGCATAACCTCACACATACACACATGGCTAAAATTACCACAAAATCTTCAAAACCAGAAAGCATTCAGCTCCATCTTAGCAATAGCTTATTCTAGCAATGTTTAGGACATGGCATTCAACAGATAACTCGTTTCTATTTTGGTCACTGTGCTATTGGCAAGTTCATAAACTGTTTTGCTTAGAGTGACCTTGATTCTTGCAAATGTATCCCATCAGTTAAGTTACATGTACTGGGATTTTCTGTTCCATCCATGTCAGCAAATGAGTATCTTGCTTTATTCCTATGTGTTATATCTAATGATTGTGCAATCATGTGCTGGATTTTCAGCCCCTCAAGCTTGATTGATCACAGGAGGGACAAAGACACCAGGTTTTCAGAAGCTACAATGACTCTGTTTGTGAACAGAGAAACTAATGCAGTCTGAAGCAGATTTATTCCAATGTCTGTGAAGAGATCACAGGAATGGAGAAGCTCTCTACTTCCATATTTAAATATCCAGACCCCCTCCAGATTGCTGGAGAAAACAACTTTGTATTTTGAACTGAATTTCTTAATATTAAGGACTGTATTTTTTTTTCCAAAAAGATGCATGTCATTGTCAAATGACATTTACCTACAACTTGAAGTAAATTAGTTAGAAGTATGCCATGTGGTAGGAACCAGGAATTGGGCATTAAAAAGCAAAGCCAAAATATAGCAGCTGGTCATAGAAGGGAAAATAATGGAAGACAAAAAAAAGTCCTAGGTCACAAATGGAAATGATTTGGAGATGGCCTTAATGTGTACCTTCACAATAGTCTCTAGCTCACTACTTAAGCTATGTTGACATCCTTAATTATTCTTTTTCACTAAAGGTGACTTTGATACAAATAATGCAAACTTTTTAGTTCTGAGTAGAACGAAGGACCATATTAGGTGGTGTAATTCTGAAGTAAAATGTAAGACTGAGAAAATGAGTCAGATTATTATTGCTGTTGCAACTCACTGGGATTTGCTATGGAGAAAAATACCACAGCTACAGGCATAATCGCACACAGATCACATTATGAAGGGTACACTTCGTGTAGCTTGAGCTTCGTGGTTCAAATCCTTACACACACACACACACACACACACACACACACACACACACACACACAATGAAATTAAACTATTTGGAACTTAGGTGAAAATCAAGTTTTCTGTACTTAATCAGAAAAATTCTCATGAGAAATAGAAGAGCTACATTTACTTTTGGGATTATAATATAATTACATCATGTCTTGCTTTCATTTCTTCCTTCCAAACTCTCCCCTAAGCCCCTCTTTATTCTACTTCACATCAATTTATGGCCTCTTTTTTCATTAATTTTTATTACATTATATATGTATACATATTTGCATATATGTATATATTTATATTCCTAAATATAATCTACTCAGTCTGAATAATTTTACTCATATGTCTGTTTTCAGGACTGACCATTTGATATCAGACAACCAAATGGTGTGCTGGGGAAGGCTTTTTCTCACAGTCTCAGCAGTATTTAGTTGCCTGTAGCTCTTTCTGTGGGGTTGAAGCCTCATGGTCTTTCCCCTGTTCACTTTGGCATGTCTACTAGGAGAGTTATTGTTTAAATTTGGAAAAACATACTTTTTCTCCTCTTTTTGGCCTTAAAATGTTTCCTTAAGTTTATTTTCACATGTTCACCAAAAAACATGGATATTTATGAAATAACAATATATTTAGAGATGGATATGACATATTTGCGTATTTTCCTTTCTTTCATATATATGGAATATATATAATTCAGCCAAACCCTCCTACTACAATATTTTATAAACTCACTGAAAACAAAGCTAGGAGTGTATATATATATATATATATATATATATATATATATTTATGAATAAAAAGTAAGATAATTTTTTAAAAAAAGTCATGACATGACATTATAAGACAAAGAATAAAATTACTCTTACAGGTAGGCTGCACGCCCAGCAGTAGATGGCCAACATATAAGAAACTCAGTGGCATCTTTGGAGTTTCCTTCTTTCATAATCTCATGTCAAGGCTCTTCCTAGTTTTAAAATTTAACATATATATATATACACATGCATATATGTATATATATACATATGCTCTCTCTATTTACACTACAGATTTTTTTGCATATATATTAGGGCTTCCAGTTGAGGGTTGAGTGTGCAAATGAGTGTGTCCAGTTTCTTATGGCTTCTTTGGGGCTTTTTTCCTTCTGTTTGTTTTGTCCAATTCCAATATGTTAGTTTTCATTTTATCTTATTATATTTAATTTTATTATATTTTAGTATTATCCTATAAAAGCATTTTTTTTCTAATGAGAGATAGAAAGAGGGTGGATCCGGATGGGATGGAATGTAAGGAGGGGCCAGGAGTAGTAGAGGGAGGGGAAATCATAATCAGGATATGAGAAAAAAAATCTATTTGCAATGAATGGAAAAATATATAAATAAAATAAAATAAATAATAAATAAAAAATAGGATAAAACAAGCAAGCAAACAAACAGAAAAAGCCCTGAAACAGTATTAGGAGACAAGACACTTCCAAAGATGCCATTCAGTTCATTTTTTCCTGGGCGTCTACTGCTGGGCATGTTGCCTACACTTAATAGTAGAGTAGTTTCCCCAGTGAGACATCCTTGGAAAAAACTAAACTTTTGTTTGCAAGTGGTTATCAATTGGAGATTCCTTCTGGATTTGGGGTGGGGGCTTGTGCCCACTTCTCTGGGACCCCATCTGGTGCAGGTCCATGCAGGCCTTGTGCAAGCTGCCTCAGCATCTGTGAGCTCATTGATCCTGTTGTACAGGATCATCTGTGTGCATTGATCCTGTTGATGAAGAGGGCCTTGTGTTTTGGTGTCCTCCATCCCCCCTGGCTCTTACATTCTTTCTGCCTCCTCTTCCTCAGGGTTCCATGAGCCCTGAGGCGAAAGATTTGATGGAGACATCTCCTTCAGGGTTATGTTCCAAGGTCTCTCATTCTCTGCATATTGTCTGGGTGTGGGTCTCTGTATTTGTTCCCGTTTACCGTAGGAGGAAGCTTCTCTGATGATGGCTAAGCCGGGCACTGATCTATGAGTGTAGCAGAATATCTTTAGGAGTCATTTTATTTTGCAGTCTTTTAGTAGAACAGTAGTATTTGGTTTTACCCCCAAATCCCTGGGCTATCTAGTCTCAGGTTCTTGGTCACCCTAGCAGTGTTAGGTATGGGTTCCATCTATTAAAATAGGCCTTAAGTCAAGTCAGACAATCCTTGGTTACTCCCACAAGCTTTGTGCCACCATTGCAAGCACATCTTGCAGGCAGGACACCATTGGAGATCAGAGAGTTTGTCGCTGGGTTGGCGTTTACATTTCTCTTTTGGTATCCTACAGAGTACCTTCCTCTGGAGTACCGAAGACAGTATAGCTCATAGGGTAAAGGCTTTATGTAGGCACCAGCTTCCTGCCCTATGTTCAGCGTATTAGGTAGGTGTCATCTTCAGCAATAGGGCCTTACCATCAGTTTGTACAGAGAAACCTACAGTCTTGGCCACATCCTGGGTTGTTTGGGAGTTCCCATGGGACCCCCTTGATCAAAAACTCAATAATGGGTAACTAACATATTACTGGAAGCATCATTTGGTAACAAGAGATATCCAACTGAGGCTCAGTCTTTCCCATTATTTGGCAATTTCATTTAGGTTATCTTCAAATTTGTATATATTTTTAGAAGTATCTACTGTACTCAGTTTCCATACTGCCCCTCAAATGGCCCTTAATGTTAGCTGTCTCTCCCTGTGTTCCCTATTATCTCACTCATTCCCCTCTTCCCTCTCCTGCCTCACTTCCTGTTCCATGCCCCTGTCCATCCATAACTCTCTATTCTATTTAACTTTTTCGAAGGAGATGTATCTGCCTCTGCCTCAGTCCCTTACTCTACACCTAACCTCTGTGGTTCTATGGATTGTAGCTTAAACCATACTTTTTCCATGAAGTTATTTATCAAATGTTCTGGTTATTTTGATTATTCACTTATTTTTTCTATATAGTTTGGAAATTTTTAGGGAATCACATTATCCTCTTGCTGAACCAGTTTTCACGGAGAATCTCAATTTAACTGAGTCCTGGAAAGCCTGGATTTCTATACTCCTGAAGTCTTATCTGTGGCTTTATGAAATTTAAAGTATTTTTATTTCAAATTCATATTTAAGTAGTAGTCTACAAACATTGGAATGAAAGCTTTCTCTGTAAATTTGGAACACGTCACTTAATCCTAATTTGATTTTCACTGTTGGTTAAAGTGAACCAGTCTGACATTGGATTCTTACAAGTGATTACTCTCACTATGGAAGGTTTAAACTATTCTCCCTTCTTGGATGTAACAAAGATTCCCATGTTAATGTTCTTCACTCCTCACCTGATTTTGATCATATTATTTTGCAGCATTGAATACCTTTAATGTGAGACTTGAAATATTTTGCTATTAAAATCATTGGTTACTTTTCCTTGGCATGATTCTCCCTTCTATAAAATATATGAATTTTCACTTTTCTTCTATGTAGTATTGTCAGTTTAAAGGATTAAAATTAATTTTTAATTATTGACATTTTTAGTCATGCCAGGATTCATTTTTTCTAAATTTTCCTTCTATGATGTTTTTCATGAATTCGTTATATTGTGAAGACTCCTTTACCTGATGTTGAAGTTTAATACTTTTATTTTAAGCTTTATAAACACTACAACTATCATACTGACTTCCAGTCAAAGTTTTCATTACCAAAATGTATTATACTAATTTAAATAATTAGTAATTCTTCTTCATTGGATATAGTGTCCCATTTGTGCAAACAAAACAAAAAAACCCCTCATTCTCTGTTTTATTCATTGGCTTCCTATTAGCTCCCATCCCCCTGTTATATCTGGGACAATGTCACATACAGAAAGAAAAGTGTGAATCCCCAGGCTCCACCTTGAATTCCCTAGTTGGTTTACAAAAGACAGAGTAGAGGACTATACTAGAAATTAGGATCCCCTGGTATCTCAGTCTTAATTCAACTTGTTATTTTTTGCCTGTGTTGCCTTATGGGTGATGCCATTGTCCAGAGAATCCTCTCCCCTTAAAATACCACATAAATGATTGTCTTGCTTTGTTTTTATAACCATCTATTGCTGGGCGTTTGTGAGTAGTTATGTTCAAGGGTTTGTGTTGGGTCTATTTGTATGTGGTACCTCCTTTTTGTCTCAGAAAGAAGGCCTCTTCCTTACTAGCATTGCATCTACAATCCCTACCTACATGGTAATATGTAGTTCAATGTGAGGTAGTCCATGAGTAATACCTGCTTTTCACGGTGGTATGGAAACAAACACCATACTATGTGATGCCATGGTAACTAGCTAGAGTGGAAAAAATTAACCTCAATGATTTGTTTTCATGCATGGGCAGAATTGGCACTTACAAACATAATCACATCTTATTTATGTCAAATCAAATAAACATAAACAATGAAAGAGGAAGTTTCATCTACTACAAATGGTCAGGACTGGCCCTGGTAATAAGATACTGCAAGGTAGTAGGATTCCTTCTCAAAGAATGAAAGTTACTCTAAGATCAAGTAAGTGGGACATTTAGCATGTGGATTTTAAAAGACAAAGTGTTTCACATAAAATCATAGACCAGGAAGGACAAGAAGCATATGGGATTTATTTTCAACATTTACAGGGAATTCCAGAGATACAGTTTCATGCAATGCTGACAGGACACCAGAAGTTTAGTCTGTTCATATGATTGCAGCAAGCATCCTGCTGTGGTTGTGGAATGAGACTGCCTGGGTTTCCAGAGGAACAGCTCGTAAAGGAGCATGCAGTTATGGCCTCACATGAAAAGTAATGTATAGTGCAAAAGATAACGGAGAAAAGCACAATACGATCTGCACGCGTTCCCGGGTTTATAGCCAATCTAGTGCAGTATTGAAATCTGAGCACACTTAATTGAATGTCTCACATTGAGTAGTGTGATGAATATGGGTCATGAAATGGTTAGTGCTAAGAACTGAACACCGAGTGCACTAGATTCCATTTTGAATACCATCTATGATTCACAGCTGAGATCTAGGAAACAGCAATCCAAGTTACTAATCACACCTCACCTAGAGTCCTGTAATAAAATTTCTAAGTTTCTGTTATGTCTCAAATCCTTTTTTGCTTCTGGGGAAACTTACCTGGGCCTTTTGTGCAAGAAAAAGAAAACAAAAGCTGGATCCTCAAATTCATTAGAAGCTGTTGGACAGCATTTCAGCTTTCCAATTGTATCTGTTAGTGAATACGGTTAGCGTCGTGTCTCTCTTCAAAGGGAAAATTATACGTCAAAAATCTTACTTGTTAAAGAGATGGTATAATGTAGTGATTCATCTTTTAGAGGGTCATGTGTATCATTCTTTTAAATAACTTTGTGAAAACTATCTATTTTAAATACTTAAATTCAAACATATAAAGATCTCTCTAAAACTGAGCAAATGCATGGTTCCTTGTAAATCACTCCTTCAAATGCTTCAAACTCATTCATTAAAATAAAAGATTAATTTATAGAAGGTATATTATTGGATAAAAATTGTGTTGAACTATTTTTTTTTTATTTAGACAAAGCTTGGTTTCTCTTCTCCAAGAATTTTCCACCAAATTTAGAAGTTAACACATTCCCATGAAGGGAGTCTTAGCACTCTACAGTAATTTAGTGAAAGTGCTTCATAAGTAGGGCATTCAGTAATCAAATGTAGAATCAAAATTATGTGATCAAAAATTACTTAGTACTCACTTTGTGTAGGACAATGAAATAAAGGCTGCAGATGATATAAAGGAATATACAAGTGGGAATCTATACTTTCCTCATGTCTTATTGCTACAGGAGCACTCTCTGAGCTATTATGTAAATACCCAAATTGCTCTAAGTGCTTTTAGAAATAAAATCTTTTCTACTATAAAGGCAAAGAAAATCCCTTTCTCTGTAAAGCACTCGGCAATTTCAAAAGCACTTTCATATTCACGATCTCACTTCATATTCACAGCAGACCTATAAAATAAGTAGGGCAGGTGTTCTTTACATGCATGCATTTTCCACCTTAGGAGCTGAGGAGTTAAGAGGCACCAACTTCCCCAAAGACACAGTTATCCAGAGAAAAGGAATGGAAGCAGAGGCATCCCAACTTCTAACACGGTGTTTTACCAGCAGTTTATAAAGGAGACAGGGTTTCCTTGTATAGGAGAGGAGAGAGAGAGTGAAGAGAAGGTTTCGGGACAGTTATACAAGGTTGATATTCAACCTCCCTTTTCCCTGTTATCTATGCCATCTTGTGAATCTTTGATTGATATTCTATTCTTTGCTTCAGATCTAGGGTATGTCTCATACTTGTGAAACAGTTTTAAATAAATTCAGGTTCTACTTAGGACTCTGAAATTGACTAGCACTTTCCTGTGAAATGGAAATGGTGACTCCTTACTCATTGACCATTTTCCTTTGTGTTTTTTCAAAGTGTCATTTTGTAGTATCACATCCCCATGAGAATATATGCGTTTTCCAGGGTCATGGTGTTAAAGAGCCCATTCTAATTTTTCTTTTCTACCATGAACGATATGAACAGAGAGATACAGAGTAAGCCAGAGGAAAATACAGTTCAGTTGATTTAATCTGATCTGCTACTTACATTTCTTAGTTCCATCTATTCTGCCAATACAACCCCAGGAACTGTGCCATCAGATACATAGCAACCATTAGCTACTCGTGAGCATAATAGTGGAAAAGATTTAATTATAACCAATATCATGAACGCATGATAAAAGCATAGAATTTGGTAACTTGGGATGTTTGTGTCTACCTGTGATATCATTGCCAGAGTTGTGATTATGAATGTATCCATTCTCCACAATCATATCTTAATGCTCAGTGTAATCCATCTTTCCCTCTTTTTGCACAAAAAAAATAATCTAAAGAATTTTAAATCAGTTCTCATATAGGACTTAATGAAAACTGAATAAAATACTATGTACTCTTTAGTTACCATTCTTGTAGGTTTGGGGCTTCTCTTTTCAATGAGCATAACTATTTTGAAATTCATTCACATTTTTATTTGTATCAATAGCTTATTTCTGTGGCTGCTCTCTTCATCAGTGATTGGATACACAACAATATTTTTATATCCTCATGGTGGACTAATGAATATTTTCCAAGTTGGGCCTTAGAGGTTGTGAGTAGTCTTCTCTAAGTCCTGAATAGGCAAATGTTTTCATTTCTTTTGAGTAAATATCTAGGAACAGACAGTTTGGATTATGTAGTAGCCATGTGTTTAATAGTTTCATGAAATCTAATATTTTTCCTCATTAAATGCAACTGGCTTTGATGATGAGATGGAAAATTAAGATCATTATTCACCTTTTGCTATGACACTGAAAATTTTAATTAGAAATTTTGGTGTCACATGTGTTTTTAGCATTTATGATGATAATCATTACCTTTTCCTTTGCATATTATTGCTACAGTAAGTTGCACTTATAGATACACCCATACTGATATATCCTACTTTCCTAGAATTCACTTTTTTTGTTCAAGACTTTTGTTTTTTTTGATTATGCTTTTCAGTATCATAACTTAGATTTTACTAGGTACACAAGCAACTGTGGTGTGAGGAATTGTGGATAATTTGGAGTTGTAAGAGTTAATGCTACCATTTGAGCTTCAGAAATTGGATAGTTTCACTCTCCTCATCCTATGTTTTGAAATATTTTCTGTAGTACTGGTTTATCCTTTCCTTAAATGTGAAAGCCGAGGAAGATCCTACTTCTCCCCAGCCCTCAGCTTTCTGGATCATATTTGGAAAGACATAAGACTATTTTATCTCACCTGGGATACTTTTGGGTTGAAAACAAAAACATCTACTTCTGACATAATTTATTGCCAGGAATGACAATCTAAACCTCTTATGTCAACATTGCTTTACTATTGTTTCCAGAAAATCCTTCTCTCTGAGACAGTCAAGACTTAAGGTTGTGTTCTCCTTAATTAAATTCATGAAACAAATGTCACTTTGCCTAATCAACAGATTATTGTAAGAAACTTCATCACTTACAGTAAACCATATTCTCCTAGAATATTGTCTATTATATCTATGTTTTTAAATTTCTTTGCATAGAGCTGAGAATAAAGGTTTATATGACTGGTGATCTCTTTATCAGACAAAGGAATTAGAGGGGTTAGGGGGCTGAGACTACCCAACTTGGTGAACTGTGGTCAGTGTGACATGCCAGGGAAAGAAAGTTCAGATACAATGGAGCAACTGATGTAGCCTGGAAGAAATTTTATTCTGGACTTAAACAGCTTTTCACAATCCTATCCATCAAAGGCACATTTCCTTGTCTTTACTTTTCAGACTGCTGATAATTTCACTTTTTACTTTCTTCAACCCCAAGGAGTACTTGAAACACATTATTTTATAAAAACTTAACATTAAAAGGATTCTTTATATTAAAAATTACATTGTGTAGTGATCAGAGATTGTAATTAAAAGTTTTCTTCAACAGAAATATTTTATTTATGGGTAAGATAATTGTAATTATTATAAATACATCATATATATAAGGAAAAATGTTTACTTCCTACCATAAATGTAGCTTTGTAATATTGCATAGCTGTGTGTATCCACCCATAAAGTCAAGTTTATTGGATGTATTATTCTGTCTCTGCACCATCGCTTATTTCTTGTCTGTTATATCTGTGCAATTCTTGAATGTGATACAATAAAATCTTTCCCCCATAATTGCATTTTATCAAGGTCAAAGTACATTTTGAATATTTTGCTTTATATTTTTAGCTGCTATCTTCCTGGTGCATCCAACTTTATGACTTTTATATCTTCTTCATAAATTTTTCTTTCTGTCTGTCACTGTGTGAAGTCCTTCGGTGTCCTCTTCAGTCCTTGTGGCCTTTCATCTTTGTCTGATATTCCAGCTCACATTCCTGCTATTTTTGGTTGCATTCAAGTATCTTTATTGCATTTAAAAACATTTCAAACTTTAAAGATTTCTCTCTCTCTCTCTCTCTCTCTCTCTCTCTCTCTCTCTCTCTCTCTCTCTGTGTGTGTGTGTGTGTGTGTGTGTGTGTATGTATACATACATATTAACTTGTATGTAGGTGCACAGACACAAACATGGGCATACACATGGAGGTCCGACGTCATACGTCTTCCTCATTTGTTCTCTTTCTCATTTTTGGAGTTAGGCTCTCTTGCAGAATCTGGACCTCACCATTTTGGTTAGACAATTACTCAGCAAGCCCCAGAGGTCCTCCTTTTCTGCCTTACAGCTCTAGGCTTAAGGATGCCCGCTTCCATGCCGGGATTTTCTACGTGAATCCTGTGGGAATAAACTCAGGAACTCATGCTTGCAGGCAAGCACTTCACTGAATGAGCCGTCTCCCCAACCCTTCCGTGTTGTTTTTCTTAGCACTCTCTTTTAAGTAATGTATAGCTAAATGTTCCTACTTCCCTCAGTCTTTGAGTTCTGCCTGCTGGGATGGTATGGTAGGTAGCACAGGAACAAGGATCACATTCTCTGATCTTTACATTGAATTTATTTTGTTACATATTCATTTTGATTTCCCTATTTTGCCGTTTGAAATATTAATAATCCTATATTTTCCTTGTTAAATCTGAAGTTTGATTAAGTACTTTCATTTCTGTGCTAATTTCCCTCAATTTCTCTACAAATTTATACATAAGTATGTATATTCTATTTACCAATGCTTTTTCTTTTTCCTATATGAGCCCTCTTTCCCTGCAGGATAGTTAGTACTTTTATTTTCTCCCTCTTCCTGACACTTTATGATTTCTGAGTTTTGCTGAAATATTTTAGTGTTTTTATAACTATGTTATTATTGTGTTTTTCCTTGCAGTATGCCATTTCTACTTCACAAGTCTATATTTAGTAATTATGTTGTAAATATATAAAACTCATATTTTTCCATCTGGTAGATGAATGATATCTTGTGTGGGAATAGGATTCACCTCAGAGTACTTTTAACTCAATGGACTGACGATAAAGATGATGTTGCCTGTTTCTTTCTAACAGTACAAAATATTTTCAGAAAAGACCCTCTTACCATGGTGCAAGGTCTGGGAATTTTCTATGTCACTCAACTCTGCAGTTGTGGCATAAAAGCAATTATAGCAATTTGCAAACAAATGATACTTTGCTCAAAACACAGGCACTACGTTGGATTTACCCACGTGAACCAAATTCATGAATCCCTGCTTAATATTTTCACAGGTAATTTATTTTTGTAAATGTTTTTATAATGGGTATGTAGCTCAGAGGTAGAGTATTAGCCTAGCATGCACAAAGCCCTGGGTTCAGTACCTAGCACCATCAGAAAATAAAACCTTTAGCAAAATTATTTCTTTGTAATTGAACTTAGAATTCTGGAAAGATATGCAATGGCATACTTCTTCGTCTTTACTGTTGTGTTCACATTTGGGTGCTATTTCAAATTGAACACTGCAACTTTTCTTCAGTTTAGGAAAATGACTTTCTGTTATTTCAACACCACCTCTTCTATTTTTAATACTGGATTTGTTTACTTGTTGGAATAGTAGCATCCCCACACATCTGTCTTCTCCATAGCTCGAATTTTCCTCATGATCCATTTCATTTTGCATTTCTTTTCTCTTTATTACTTTCATTTGGTCTTTTAAGCTTCTCCTCATGTTTCACATGAGTTATCCACAGAAATTTAATGCTAACCAGAGAACAAGTCAACCAAAAAACTCTAGTGGCACCACACACACACACACACACACACACACACACACACACACACACACTTAAGTTTGCAATAAGCTATATGGACTGACTTACCTGAGCATTCCTCTGGTCTCACTAACACCTGTCTTATGTCAGTGTTGACTCAATTGGTCTAGAATGATCTTGGCTAAAATGACTGGCATGGCTCAGCTTTGATCTACATGTTGCATTTTCCTACAGAGAGGGTTCCTGTAATGAAGGCAGGACACATGAACAATTGCAGACAACAGTACTTATTAAAAAGTTGTCCCAGAATTATTACATCACCACCTCTGCCTCAGTCTACTGTCCAATGCAAGATAACCGTCTAACCTTGATTCTAGGATAGGGCAAGTCAATACTAAGAAGGTTACATGTGTGTGACAAGTCATATGATGTTATGGAAAGGAAGCAGGGCAGTAGAGATGGAGAGACATAATCAGCCCCAACCTCAACACTGACCGTTTTTTCCTTAAATAGATCCACTCTGTGTCTTTAATACAGATCACCAATTCCACACACTTGCAAGGCTTCTAGTTAGTTTTATTTCCAATGTGAGCTACCATTAATGCTTCATATTTATGGTTTTATGTTGAAGAATACACCTATCTCTTAAAGCTGTTTGTTGTTACTACTATTTTTTTTTCTATTTCCTCTCTAGCCACTGGTTCTTTTCTCCCCACCCCCATCTTTGATTTTCTGAGACAGGGTGTTACTCATCCTCCATGGTGAATTCAATGGTTATAAAGGAAATTCTATGAATCATGGGAGCAGGTACAGTAATTGTAGTCCGTTGGGAAGTGATCTGCCAGATTATAATTTGATTGTTTCCTGTCAAGATAGCAAAAACTATGTGTCTTCTCAGAGGTCATGACCTAAGTTCTTCCCTGCTGGCAGTCTTGAGTCCAGATGCCCATGTACCCCATGGTAACTATTCAAGCTCTGGCTCTTTGAATCCTTAATATGATTAAAGAGTATAAAGATGTTTGAGACTTAAAAAATAAAAACAAAACATCTCCTTGAGGATAACTTAGGTTCTCTTTGAAAAATAAAAGTGCATATATGACTGCATTTTCTCCAAAAGTATTTTTCCTACATAAAAGAAAACTAATCAGTCAAAATCACATGATTTCCCAGAGAAATAGATGGACACACATGAATGGTACAGCCACATCCTAGTAAGCGGTGAAGCTCAACAGTGCATGTAAATTCAGAAGGTCATGGCTACCTAGAATAAAATAAAGACCATATTGTGTTTGATGCTGATGAGTCAGAGAGTACAGCGCCTTTATTGTCAAAGTTACTAGTCTAATCATATTTACTTTGGATTTCCTTCCATTATGTGAATTTGAATTCTTGAAACATGTATTAGGATTATTCTAGGGGCTATTGTTTTTACTTATTTAGTGGTGGGAATGTGTGCCGTGCTACACGTGTGAAGGTCAGAGAACAACTTAGAGGAGCGGGTTCTCTCCTTTCTCTCATTCCCTAGGGTTCCCAGGAATGAAATTTACATCATTAGGCTTGGCAGCAGGTGTCTTTATTCACTAATCCATCTCATGGGCTGTATGACTTTGTTTCTATAAAACGAGTTACAGCATCTAGAAAACAGAACAAAGTGCAAGGGACAGTGCTGGAGCCAAAGGGTGTGATGCGGGAAGAGGGCGCCAAAATGCAGGCTTGGCAGTGGAGGGAGTAGAATTAAACAAAGTTAGCTGTGTACGAAAACCCCAAATGGAAGGAAACCTGATAAGTTTTTAAGCTCATTAAAAATAAATAAATAAACAAACAACTTTTAAAAAGTGCTGGAGGTGGTGACACACGCCTTTAATCCCAGCACTCTGGAGGCAGAGGCAGGCCGATCTCTGTGAGTTCCAAGACAGACTCTAAAGCAGCAGAGAAACCCTGTCTCAAAAAAAAAAAAAAAAAAAAAAAAAAAAATAAAGGAAGGAAGGAAGAAAAAAAAGAAAAACAACAACAATAGCATACTGGAGACTGTGACCTGAACACAGCACCTTAACCTTAGACCTCTTGGTGAAGGCTCCTAGCAGTGAAATCAAGACCTGTCCCTGGAGCTTAGTTGGCTTTTGGGAACCTGTTCCCCATGCTGGATTGATTACCTTGCACAGTCTTTATGCAGGGGGAGGAGCTCAGTCGTGCCTCAACTGGATGCGTTGTTCAAGCCCATGAGAAGCCTGTCCCTTTCTGAATGGAGGCAGAGGAGGAGGAGTAGGTGGTGAGGAGGGTAGATGGGAGGCAAGGGAAGGGAATGGGAGGAGAAGAGGGAGAGGAAACTATGGTCGGTATGTAAAATACATGAAGAATATGTTAATCAATACAATTTTAAAAATAAATGCTGGAATTTCTTTATCAGAGTGGATTTTCAGAAATGTTCCTATTGATCTACAAAGAAGAAATGAAGTACATGAATAAGAATTTTAGGTCACATCCAATCCTCCTGTGTAACATGAGTCTTAAAAGGTCTTATTAATAAAAACAAACCCAGAGTCAGATATTGGGGTGAGTGCTGAAAGATCAGAGAAACATAACCAGCCACAGCTAACCTCACCTTGTCAATTCCTCAGCTGATCTCATTTCCACAAACTGGAAGCCTCTGAGTCATCATCCAAATGGATCTCAGCTGAACTGCTGCTCAAAAGCCTAAAAGCTTAACAGACTCTAGTTTCTGGTTTCCATGCCTTATATATCTTCCTGCTTCCTGCCATCACTTCCTGGGATTAAAGGAACATATCTGGCTGTTTCCAGTGTGGCTTTGAACTCACAGAGATCCAGATGGATCTCTGCCTCCAGAATGCTAGGATTAAAGGTGTGTGTGTGCCACCATTTTCTGGCCTCTATGTCTGTCTAGTGGCTGTTCTATTCTCTGACGCCAGATAAGTTTATTAAGGTGCACAATATATTGGGGGACACAATATCACCACACTCCTTGGCTGCTCTCTTTCAACCTTATTTAACTAATTCTTGCTTAATACCTACCTTACTATCAACTTCTTGATTTTGCTTCTCTAGAAGAACCCTGATTGATACTGACTGGTTTACTTATTTTTGTTTTCATTAAAACCTTATTAGGTTACACTAAAGGATGACAACCGTTGTTTGTGTTGGTCAGCTTTCCATCACTGTAACAAAATACCCAAGAGAAACCAACCCAGAGGAAACAATGTCACAGTTTGAAGGTTTTAGTTTGTTCCCTTGCTTTGGGGACTAGAAGGAGGCATTATACCATGGAGGGGGTATTTGGCAGAAGGCATCTGCTCACGTCACAGCAGCCAAAAGGCAAATTAGAATTCATTTTTATACCAAGCTTCCACTCCCCACATCTACTAAGCTTTGAGTAATGTTTCTCCCTCCAAAAAAGCCTATGCCTAATCACCAGAAAATATTGTACAATAAAGGGAATTCAACTTTTCAGAGGGAAATAATCTTACCTGTCAGCTCACTAATACTAGGGAGATTACTTTGAATAACCCAGGTTCCCAAAATATAGTCAAAAGGGTCTCCCAAAATAGAAGAAAAGGGTATAAGTGAAAAATTATAATGATGTGTTGTGACAGAGACCTAACCCACTGTTGATGGCTCTGAGTGGGGAGGAAGGAGACATCAGTCAAGAGGTGGAGCCATCAACCTCTGGGAGCTTGAATTGGTGAAGAAGTAGATACTCTTCAGTCTCCATGAAGAGCCACAACTCTGCCTACTCCTGAATTTAAACCTGCTAAGATCTGTTCCATATTTCCTATCTGAGGCAACGAATAAACTTACATTGTGTTATGCCACTTGAGTTGTAGAAATTTATTGCACTGATTAAAGAAAACTAATACACTGTTCATTTAGAAATCCTAAATCCCTGCCCCATATACATGCGTGGACAAAATCACTGAATTGGACATACTTGAAAACAGGCATTTTAAAAACTTTAAGTAAATATCTGTCATCATTCCTGTTCCATAATCAGTTTTCAGTGGGTGTGACATATCCCAGCCTATATACACACCACAGGAGAGAAGTCAAGATTGGGATAGCCAAGGTCAGTTATAAATATTCTTGATCACACAGTGCTCTACCACACCTTCCCTATTCTTCCTTCTTCATTTCATTCTTGTTTTCCCCTTTTGAAATCACTTTGGATTTCCTTTTTATTTTTTATTGTGAGCATGCTTAGTCATTCATGATACAGTGACTGAGTAATTAAACAAAAATTTAATCATAGCACCACTTAACATCTTAAAACATGTGATGTTTGTGTTTTGCATTTCTCTGTGTA
Source organism: Peromyscus leucopus (assembly GCF_004664715.2). Classification (NCBI taxonomy): domain Eukaryota; kingdom Metazoa; phylum Chordata; class Mammalia; order Rodentia; family Cricetidae; genus Peromyscus; species Peromyscus leucopus. Next base: position 67,118,696 of record NC_051079.1, on the reverse strand, counting down.
TGATTAACACACTTAATATTTACATTTCCTCCAAGTTTTCTAAATGACTTGTCTCCTTTACTAATTTACTCATTTATTCCATTTCTGGAATACACTAATTTTGTGGAAACACTGGCCTTGGTTTGGAGAACACGGCACCTGGTGCAGTGTTCTGCTCCATGCATGAAGGTTTCTGAAACCTACATGGTTATGATGTTTCTAATCCAACTATGTCTTTTCTATTTCTTTGAGTAGGCAGAAGTAAAGATTGCTTACATTATCCTTTACTTAATATGAGTCTTTATCATAGCTATATTTTGAGGGCTTAAGTAAATAATATTCATGTTATTATACAGTTGGTGGTCATTCTCCATGTACACAGTGTTTTTAATAAAACTCAGAATTCCCTGCTAGATCACTGATCAATATAGTAGTTACATATTTAATAAGCTAAAGGAAAATGCAGCATCTTCAATAATGCAAGTGAGAAAAACAATCATTAAATGTTATTAAGTCAATGACTATGGGAGGCTTATTCTTTACATAATAGCTCATGCTTCAAATACATATTGATTCGCCTTTATAACAATTACACTAGACAAAGAGGCACAGGAAGGTCCAGGAGCAGACAACACATATCAGATATCTCATCCCACAAAAGACATCTAAGTGCCAAATGTTCACACTTGGATGGACAATCAGCTCTCCCAGTGTCCAGAGAGCAGGCTACACTCTGATATATCCTGCTTCATGCATTTGTATAATCATTCATGATGACATAATATCAGATGTTAATGTTTCAGTTGCTTTCTTTCAGTTCTGGAAATGACCACCAACTATATCACAAACCCCTTCCCCTTGAATACTTGGCTTCTATCAACAGGATTTCTGCAGAAACTATCATTCCTAAATTATTTATTAAAGCATGATAAGGTAAGGTAATTACATTATGTGATATCTCTGTGGTATTTGAGCAATAAGGCACCATAATAATAGCATAAGACATCTTGAAAGAGGGTATAATTACCACAGGCAATCACACTCCTGGGGATTATAGTGGCTTGGATACATGTCTTCCCTTATAATGCCCCAAGGATGTGATTATCTCAAGAAGAGAAAAAGAGAGAGAGAGACTCAGTGGATAATGTTGTATTCTGTTATACAAAATTTATAGGAAAGGGCAAAAGTATATTTCAAATTAGGATGTGATATGACAGTTTAGAATATTTGAACAGCAGTTTGAAATGAGACAAATTATTCTTAAAAGATAACTCATCTCTTTAGAAAATAAATAAGCCACTCTAAATCACTTTGCAAACCCAAACTGATGCAGAAATTTGCTAAGTCTTAGCATAGCTCCAGTCCTAATAAAGTGGTCACTTTTAACAAATGGAGGAACTTTCAAGGTTGGGGCTACCTCTGAAAAAATCCAGCAAAGGTCATTGAGCCAGTCATGAGTGACAGTTATTGCCTCGTGGGGAAAAAAATAGAAAAGGAAATAGGTTTGTGAATGCTCCCCTTACATCAGGGGAAACCATATTTCTGATGCTAAATTGATTTTTTTTTTCTTGGCAGAAAAGTAGAGCAGGTCATTGAAATGGCTCAACAGGTAAAGGCACTCACCCCAAGTCCAATCCCAGGAACCAGCATGGTAGAAGGAGAGAGCATAGTTCTGCAAGCTCTCCTTTCCACAAGGGTGCTGTGTACGAGTGTGCACTGATAAAAAAGAAGGAAGGAAGGAAGAAGGGAAGGGAGGGAGGAAGGGAGGGAGGGAGGAAGGAAGGAAGGAAGGGAGGGAGGGAGGGAGATGTTAACTAGGTCATGGTAATTAAGCTACAGATTTGGCTGTATCTTTTATAACTAAACCAATTCAAGAATTTTTTGATCTATGAAGGACAGAAAATTAAACTTTCTATACACACTCTACAAGAGTTTTCCCAAAAAATCTTTAGCATTTGAAGGTGGAATAAGAAGGTAAAAGCCTTGAAAATCCGACCTCAAAAATCAGTTCAGTTAACAAAAAGTTTTTCTTTAAAATTTAAATGCATGCCTATTTATCTTATTTTATGTGTATGCCTGAGTATGTGTATGTGCATCACGTGTATGCAGGAGTCCAAACAAGTCAGGAACCCATAGAGGTCAAAGGCACTGAATCTTCTGGAACTGGAGTTATAGCAGGGTGTGAACTGACATATGGGTGCTGGTAACAGACTCTAGTTTTTCTGCAAGAGCAGCAAGCACTCATAACTGCTGAGCCTGTGTCCTGTGGCAATTAACACCTATGTAGGAAATATACATTTTTGTACAATATCATTGGAGTCATTTACAAACTTTCAATGTCTGTAACTATACAAAAACCCATAAATTGCATTGAATAAGTTTATTTTAGTGTCATTCTGATATATACTACCTAGATTTGCTGTTAAATATTATTACTCAAAATCGTATTTATTTTGTGCATAAAACAGACTTAGTTGCAAAGAAAGTCAAGGATTTGGAGCACAAGGACCTATAGACTTATTGTTGTGACTCAGAAGTTTCATGCAGCAGAAAATGTCATTTTTGGTGTTATAATGTTGTGGCATAGTGCTAAGAAGACAGTAGTTAATCAGACACTGGCTTCCTCAAGAAGATTGACAGCCTACTTCTCTTAGGTTTTTAATTTACTGCCTGCTTGGTTCTTTATATCTAAAAATTAATTCAATTGCCATCATAGATTTAAGAAGAGATGTTACTAGTCCCATTTCAAATACAAAGAAATACACTTGTAGAAAGTGTTAACTTAAATGGCCAGTGCTACACTACTCACAAACAGAACTGGAGCTTTGAACTTTGTCAATGCAAATGTGAAAGCATATGTAACCATGCACCCCTTACTTTGTTAGCAGAAGAAACCGTTAAAATTCAAACAGCAGCTAAGTTGGTATAGCTGTTGTCATAAACATGTATGAAATACACAACGGGAACTTGTAAATACATATTTAATAAGATAGAAAGATGAGATGATTTGCTTCATGTGTCCATTTGACTGGACTCAGGGATACCCAAATAGCTTGGAAGACATTTTTTTCTGGGTGTTTCCATGAGGGTATTTCCTCAAAAGACTAACATTTGAACTGCTGTGCTGAACATGAAAATTCCCTTCATCCATGTGAGTAGATGTCATCAACTGCCAAGGAACCAGGCAAACAAAAAAAATGTGGAGAAAGGGTTCTCTTGCCTCCTGTCCTGGGGTACTCATCTTCCTTGGCTTCTGTGTATGGTCCTCTTGGCTTTGTTGTCTTTTCTTGGACTAAGGTGTATTCAGGACCAGTACCCCTAAATAGTCAACTGTTTTTTAGAATATTTGGATATGTTACTCTATTTATTGCCAGTTGGACTACTTATTCATTAAATCCTATTTGGGTGTGGAGAAACTTTTCTTTTTATCTTATTATAAGTATATGGAAACTTCTGGATATTGCTGTTGGAGTTTAAAAGTTTTCACTGTAAAACTAAAAATCAAAATACATCTTGTGGACTTCATCTTGTATGAAGTTTAAGCAAGTACTCAAGGGAAAGTCTGTTAGAATTTTGTACCTGAAGTTTCAAGGAGTTATTTATTTAAAAAATATATATTTATATATTCATATGTGTGGCTAGAGAGATGATCCATGGTTAATGAGTATTTTTTCACAGTTACATTGGTTTATTGAGTCTTTCCCTTGAAACTTTAGATTTTTTGTTTAAAATAGATTGTTCTGTCATACAATATGGTATTGATTCCTTGTACCCACATTAGGCAGCTCCAAATCACTTTTAACTGCAGTTCCAGGGACTCTGTCATCCTCTTCTGGCAGGGTATACAAGGGTATCTGCCAGTGTATGATGCATATAAACTTATGCAGGCACATATGCATACACATAAAATAAGGAAACAAATAATTAAATATTCAAAAAATGTATACATTCACCTTGAGGGGTTAAAGATTTTTAATAATGATTTGGAGAAAAATAATAAATAATATTCATTATAACTACATTAAATATTGCTGTTCCCCTAATGTAAGTGATGTTCCCTTTGTTTTCCATAAGAAAAGGTAGCAGGATAGTAAATGCCTTTCTGAGAACCCAGCCTGGTTGGGTAGGTCTTCAGGTGAGAGCAATGTCCTAGCCAGGAAAACCTAATGTACCCAGTGATTGTAGCAGGATTCTTAAAAGTTCTTATTAATAAAATCAAACCCGAGGCCAGTTATTGGGGTGAATACTGGAAGGTCAGAGAGACAGAACAAGCCACAGCTATCTCACCTCACCAGTTCCTCAGCTGGTCCTGTTTCCTCAGACTGGAAGCCTCTGTGTCCTCATCCCAATGGCTCTCAGCTGAACTGCTGCTGGAAAGCCTGAAGCTTAACCAGCCACATGCTTAACCAGCCAAATGCTGCTAGTTTCTGGTCCTCACGCCTTATATATCTTTCTGCTTTCTATCACCACTTTCTGGGATTAAAGGCTGGCTTTCTGGGATTAAAGGCGTGTGTCACCATGCTTGGCTTTTTCCAATGTGGCCTTGAACTCACAGAGATCCAGAAGGGTTTCTATCTCTGGAATGCTAGAATTAAAGATGTGTGCTATCACTGCCTAACTAGTGGCTTTTCTGTTCTCTGACCCCAGATAAGTTTATTAAGGTACATGATATTTTGGGGAACACAGTACCACCACAAGTGATGACTGTCAGAGATGGTCAGGGTTATAGAGACTCTGTCCTGTCTAACAGCTCAGAGCAAAAATTCTCATCACACAGCTGTGTTCTCAGCTTTGGGGAACAGTAAAATTGTTCAAATTTTGGTGGATTTCCTATACTTTTAAACAAAACTAGTGTTTATAACTAATGTCTAAAGTTTTTAAATTAATTTTGTGTGTGTGTTGTGTGTGTGTGTGTTGTGTGTGTATATGTGTGTTGGGTGTGTGTGTATGTGTGTGTTGTGTGTGTATGTATGTGTGTGTTGTGTGTGTGTGTATATGTGTGTGGTGTGTGTATGTGTGTGTTGTGTGTGTGTATGTATGTGTGTGTTGTGTGTTGTGTGTGTGTGTATGTGTGTGTGTGTGTGTTGTGTGTGTGTATGTATGTTGTGTGTTGTGTGTGTGTTGTGTGTGTTGTATGTGTGTTTGTGTGTTGTGTGTGTATGTGTGTTTTGTGTGTGTGTATGTATGTGTGTTTTGTGTGTTGTGTGTGTGTATATGTGTGTGGTGTGTGTGTATGTGTGTGTATGTATGTGTGTGTGTTGTGTGTGTGTATGTGTGTGTTGTGTGTGTGTGTATGTATGTGTGTGTTGTGTGTTGTGTGTGTATATGTGTGTGGTGTGTGTGTATGTGTGTGTGTTGTGTGTGTGTGTATGTGTGTGTTGTGTGTGTATGTGTATGTGTGTGTTGTGTGTGTTGTGTGTGTGTGTGTGTGTGTGTGTGTGTGTGTACAGGCCCAGGTCTGCCATGACTCTCAGGAGTCAGTTCTCTCCTGCCACCTTGTGGGATGTGGGGTTAAAATGCAGGTCAGTAAGTGCTGTCGTCATAAACATGTATGAAACATGGCTCACACTGAGCCATTTCATCAGCTTTAACTAGTATTTTTATAGCAAAGACAGATGAAGAACTGGCCCCATGGTTACAGATTGGAGGGGGAAAAACCCATATGAGGAGAAAGGAAAGACAGCAGGTCCTCAGACAAGCAGCTTTCTGTACTCAGCACGAGGTTCTCTCACACTCTGTTTTATCATTACTCAGAAATTAAAAAACAATCAGCTTCTGATGTCTCATGAAGAGTGCTTCTAATAGGAAGCATAAAGTGGTCCTCTTAGAAGTTCAGTTCCAATAAGCTCAGGTAAGCTAGTTTTGATGTCTGTTCTTGGTTGTTAACATGACTCCATGTGAAATTAACTAAAATCCTAGTGACTGTGCACACCTGTAAAGGGTTTGTCTTAATTAAATCATTTGAAGTGGGAGGACCCACTTCTAATCTAGTTGAGGTAGGAAGAGCCACCTTTAATATGGACCACACCATCTGCGGGCAGTCTTGTACACTTCGTACCGACTTATCCTGATGTAGACAGAATAACCTGGCATTTATTCTCACTTCACTTGGCGGCCCTCACCTACAGTAATACAACTATTTAGTACATTTTCCTTACAGGATACATTTGCTGCAGTTCTTCTCATAAAGCAGAACCACTCTGTAAACAGCAATGTGGCTGACCATGAGAAAGGCAGGGACATCTCCAGATGCATCCCGGCTGTTGCTGAGGTGGAAGAGTGAACTGGCTGAATTCTGTCCTCCATATCATGAAAGCAGGCATGTCCTCAGAGCCTCAAAGCAGAAGAGGATGAAGCTGAAAATTCAAATCCTTCAATTTTCTGCTATGGGCCTTAGATGCTATATAATAGCATGTTTAGCCTTTTGGTTTGTAGAAACTAGAGGTCTATTCATAGACTCCAAAGGATCTACCTAATGGTCAAAAAAGATGTCAGGTCATGTACAAAGAAAGTCAGGCAATAAACAGCTATTAGGATGGCTACTTAGATGCCCAGAGACCATTGGGCTCTAGACTAGCAGCATTCCAATCTCTGCAGATCATGGATGAACGTTATCATCAGTTCATCAGCGTTTGCAGCCACGGCTCCTTTCCAGGAATTGTCACTCGGTGCCTCATAAGCCAAGGAGACAAAAAGTAAAAGGATTGGCAGCGATAGCAATGGAGACAGCAGACACTGAGTGAAGCAGGTACCCTAAGAGTATTCACCAAATCACACCTAATGTTTTAACAGGTAAGACATTCTCATTAAATGCTAAAAAAAAGTCTCCATGAAGGAACCGGAACCATTTTTATCTTCCTAAGTCTTTAGGGGAAGCTCCATTGTCAGAATCAAATTTTTCTAATTCAGTTATTCCACAGAGAAATCTAAAATTCCAAGCAGCATTTTTTCCTGTGAATATCTTTTTTTCCCTTTGTAGAAATTAATTTTTTTCACATTAAAGACAATCATATGTTACAAATGCTGTGGGAGGCCTTTAAGAATGGTCTGTTATTGCTAAGCATTGTCTCTAATTAATATCAATTAGAATCTATTAACTTTAATAGACTTTGAGTTATTGAGTTTAATTCAATTTCAATAAATTTCAATTAAGTACAATTTGTTTCTATTACTTTTATTAATTCCAGTCACTATCAATTACCTTCAATTAATTTAATTTACTGGCAATATATGTTCAGGTAATTTCCTCTTACTTTCAATTAGTTTCTTTTCATTTCAGTGGCTTTCTTGGCTGCTAACTGATTTCATAAGAGCAAATGTGCATCTACAATATAATTCCTACAAACAGGACAGTCATACAAACTAATTAGCTCTACAATCAAACTTACAATAACACATTAGAACTACACAATTTACATGCCACTTGCATTTACCTCTGCCCACATTCTCCCTGAATTATCTGTTTGCAGAGTCAGGCATTCACGAGGCTGTGTCAGAGTATTCACCTGATTCACAGATCAGTTGCATCTGTGATTGGTTGTATGAGTCAAGGAGAGTACATGAAAGAGATTACAGGAGGATTTCTCAGACAAAGCCAATGTGTAATGGAAGGGCCTGTATGCATCTCATTAGTCATGGCACTCTTTGCATAGTCATCACTTGACATAGAAGAGAAATTTAACAACTATAAACATTTTTTCTCAGAAAAGTCAGCGTTCAAGCAAAGAAACAGGACAATCACAAAATATTCTCGGCCCCAAGATATCTATGACCATGCTCTCCCTGTGGAAAAATAATACAAAATTATCAAATATTTGTAAAAAAGAAAAAGCCAAAGATATTTTAATATTATATTCGTTTCACAGTTGAAGTCTTTGAGGCAATGCAAATAGGACATGACTAATTCTACAGGCCACTTCTTTTCTACCTAGGGAGCAATTTGCATTTTAAAAACATCAACATACAGCTTTTCACAGTTTGCAGAGTACTTTAGCCTCCATTAACACAGTCCACGCATCTAAAACACCCGGAAGGTGACACTGGAAATTCTAAGTACACAGAGAAACTGAGTCCTTTAGAGGTGAGATGTTTCTTCAATATTGGGTAAGTTAAGTAGTAGTGAGATTGAGAAAGAAATTTAAACAACTGAAAAGATCTAAACATTGGGTTTGTGAGCGCTGTGAGGAAGAGAGGCAGTCCAAACCCATAGGTTAAAGAAAATCATGCCTACTTGTCTCTAGGATGGTGAATTCCTTGCTGTGATGCGGGCTAGGGAAGCAGGCAGCTACGTTGCTGGCAGGAACATGTGGAACAAATGACCCACTTACTGGGCCTCCTGCTCCCTCCAGTCAGGAATTCCTTGGAGAAATGTACCTGTCTGCACTGAAGTGCCTGGACCAGTGACAGCTGGCCAAGGCTGGCTGAAGGGGAACACTGAGCACCACCACCGGGGGACAGCCTGTTTCTTGCCGGGGAGCACACTCTGAGCAGGGCTTCTTTGGCAGTGGGGCAAGGCTGGAGCGCAAGAAGCTTGGCTCACTTCCAACCCGTCCCTGGCAGAAAATTCTGTGAGGAAAGAGTGGAAGAATTTAAGGTGATTCCAAACCAAATTACCGGAGTCTTTTGGCTAAGATGTGGGAGGTCTTGGGAAGAAAAATAGAGAATTTAATATATCAAAAAAGAAACTTGACTGGAGGGATGACAAAAACTATTGAAGTAAAACCGAAGGGACTGATGTTCTGGCAGGGAATGTGCTCCTCACAGCAAGAAGGAAGAGAGAGAAAGGTGAGGACACCAGAAAGCCAAACATTTAGCACAAAGGCTAGGGACCGTAGGTTTCTGGTTGTTTTTTGTTTGTTTTGTTTTTTCGAGACAGGGTTTCTCTGTGTAGCTTTGTGCCTTTCCTGGAACTCACTCTGTAGCCCAGGTTGGCCTCGAACTCACAGAAATCCGCCTGCCTCTGCCTCCCGAGTGATGGGATTAAAGGTGTGCGCTACCACTGCCCAGCTGTTTTTTTGTTTTTTGTTTTTTTCTTTTCTTTTTTGGTTTTGGTTTCTAGTTTTTAACAACTATGCTGTTTGATGCTTTTTCTTAGGCATTTTCTAAGTTAGTATAATAAATATTTCCATAAATGTTAGGTGATTGTCCATGTTACTTCCCAGACAAATCATTTTCATCAGCTGTGTTGCTGCTGCTGCTGCTGCTGCTGCTGCTGCTGATGATGATGATGGTGATTTTGTAAACTTGACAGAGGCTAGAGTAGTTTAGGGGAACCTTAACTGGAGTAATTGCCTCCATCAGATTTCCTATAGACAAGTCTTCAGGGCATTTTGTTGATTAGTGATGGATGTGGGAGGACCCAGCAACTTTGGGTGGTGTCATCCCTGCACAGATAATCCTGGGCAGTAGCAGGCTGAACAGTCCAGGGTGGGCAAGCAGAGTTCCTCCATGGTCTTTGTTTTAGTGAGCCTTGAGCTCCTGTTCTGATTTCCCTTCATGAAATGCTATGATGTAAGTGTGAGATAAACAACCCTTTTCATCCCCAGGTTGGCTTTCATCAGTGTTTTATCATAGCAACAGAGAGGCTAATTAGGACAGCAGGCGACTGTCCCTAGCAGTTTGCACTGTACCACGTTTATTCCCACACTGTCTACTCCTCACCCCACTCCTTAGTACCTGGCATCTCATTGCTACTTATGCTCCATGACTTGCTGACATCAAATGCTGAAGCTTCAGATCTCCTGAATTGATGTCAGTGAGTGTCAGTCCAAGGATCTGTAGTATAGTTCTCACAGAACAGGCCAGGTGTGTGACAACGAGATGACTTCTCTCCTTCTGCAATGCAATGGCCGCATCCAAGGAAATTCTTCTACTCACTGACCAACAAAAGGTGATTTCCTGTTACAAAACTGGCACCCATAGGCCTCACCATCCATTGAGCATTTATAGTGTCAACATTATACAGGACTTTACTTTTATAAAATGTTTCCATATGCACGTCTTGTTTAATCCTGCACTAACTTTTATGGCCTTCTAAATATGGCCTTGTGTGTATATATTCCCCAGACAGACATCAAAAACAAAAGGTCGAGCTCCTGGTTTCTTCTATTTTCATTCAGAACACACACACTCAAAGATGCCTGTTATAATAATACTGTATACTATTATTAGCTATATGGGGTAGTCTTGAGAAGTGTTCTGACATTTTTTTCTATTTTTTAATAATTAGGTAGTACTTATTCAGGTCCATACTGTATGAAGCACTGAACTACAGGGGTGGATTATGTGAACAATCTTAGACCTCTCAAGTTAAGAAGGGCTTTGGAACTGCCTCAGTAAGCAGTGGCAGGGATTCTCCTATGTTCAAGTCTCTTCCTAGACTGTTTGATATTATCTCTTGAGAGACAGATGTCTTGTCAGGTAAGTAGGTAGGTAGATCAATCGACTGATTGATAGATAGGTTAGGAAGATTAGTTGAAGAGAAATAACTCTGCTACTGCTACTTACTCATTATTCTGATTCCACTGTTTAATTCATTAAGTCATTTCTGTTCTGTATGGTTTTGAACTATACAATGAGTATTTCATTTTTGCTCTCCTTAGCTATCAAGCTACACAAAAATTAGCTTTTCTTTCTTTTTTTTTTTTTTTGCCCTCACCTTTCATGATATTGGGTTCAGTGCATAGTAGTTCACTCATCTTGACACACTTCTCGGTGGAAACACTTAAATTGCATTCATGATACTGTTTCGCTGCGTGCTGGCTTTGAATTGCCTATATCTACCATCCTGTGGGTCTGTTGGTCACTGGTGATCTTTATCTCCTGTTCCTGTTATACTTTCAATTTCTCAAGATAACTAGAGGCAGTATATAAAAGACCCATTGTTTCACTTCAGAAAATCATTTTATTTCTCTGTATGTTCTATTTAAGTGTTTGAAGGCATAGTCTCTTATGGATCCTTAGTGATTATGTTTACCATAGCCAAAAATTACAGGACATTTTTTATACCTATAAACACATAACTGGTAACTAATGATGAAAAAGCATGACTGACCATAGACCAAGATATTAGAACTAAGTGAAATAACTCAAGCACCTGTAAAGACTTTAACTTAGCGGGGGCGGTGTGGTGGTGCACGCCTTTAATCCCAGCACTCGGGAGGCAGAGGCAGGCGGATTTCTTTGAGTTCGAGGCCAGCCTGGTCTACAAAGTGAGTTCCAGGAAAGGCGCAAAGCTACACAGAGAAACCCTGTCTCTAAAAACAAAAAAAACAAAAAAAACAAAAAAAACAAAAAGGCTTTAACTTAGTGAGGTTTTTAAGGGAAATACAAGATGCTAGCACAATATGAAGGACACATTTAAAGACATCTAGCTGACAAACCAGGTACCAAGATACTGAGACCTTATACTAGCTTTTGAGTCACTGGTTCAGTTCCTATTGTATTAGAAACATGGTCTGTGCAAACTTGGCTACCGGTAATTCTGTTCTTTGTTATTCTGTGAAGTTACAATAGTATTTGTGACTTTCTCCTGTCAAAAGATGTAGTCACAAGAGAAAAAAAAATGTGTATGTTTCTACCACAGTTGAAAGCAGGAGCCGCAGCAAAGACTTCCAGAGGACTATTCCAGAAAGTAGCAGTGAGAAACACAATATGGAGAACTCAGAGAAACCAGACAGGAAGCCTGGACCTGTGTATGCAGATGACCTAGATGGTTCTTCAGCAAAGCCCGGAGAAGTGTCTGTATGTTTTGTTTGGGGGGAACGTCCCTCTGTGGAGCCTTCTGCTGCTTTGCACCGAGTGAGGTCAGCTGTGACGTGACGCAGATAAAATCCCAGCATGCTCTCGCATTTGACAATTCATATGAGCATGCGTGTGAACCTGGGGGAGGTGGTTGGCTGCAGAGCCCTCAGCTGCTGTGTTCCCCACTGGCATGCTCCTCTACCCTTTCCGACAGTCCATGAACCAACCTCCACAAACTGCATTTGTCACAGTATCACTGCTCGAATCATTAAATCAATCTCTCTCTGTCTCTGTCTCTGTCTGTCTGTCTGTCTCTCTCTCTCTCCCCTCTTTCTTTTTTGATATCATTTCACCTTCAATCTTCAAATAAGGCTCCTTAGGTTGGTTGTTTTTCTTCCTATCCAGCCCTAGCCTTTGCTTGCTAGTCTGTTTCTGACTACCACATTTTCCTATTCCTTTTATAGACCTTAGTCATCTGCATTCTGATCTCCGAAATCCTATTCATCTCTCCTAAAAATATTGCTAAAATGTAGGCTTTCTTGACAATTATTTTTATTATTTGAAAGTGTGTGTGTGTGTGTGGTGTGTGTGTGTGTGTGTGTGTGTGTTTACTTGACTGCAGATGGGTGCAGAGGCCAGGGTCACTGGATACCTGGAGCTGAAGTTATAGCCAGTCAATTGTGAGTGGCTTGACCTGAGTGCAGGGAACTGAACTTGGGTCCTCTGGAAGAGTAACAAGTGCTCTTAACTGCTGAGCCACCTCTTCAGCTCCCCAAATGCAGGCTTTCTTAATTCCACTGACAACCCTCAGCCATTGTTTTCTGGGTCTACCTCACAAATACACTTGGGAGAGCATCAGGATCATAATGTCACTGTGCCATGTGGCTTTCCTTAACTACAAGGAAATGATGGCCTCCTCAAGGAGACCCATGCACCCTCTGTAAACTTCTAAAACTATGTTAGAGCCAGAACTGACACCAGGCATCCTCCTATGTTCACTGAAATAGCTGCTTCCCTCCATCCCACAGGTCAAGGAAATGGGTTATTCCATAGTTAAATGTTAGACCTAAATTCTGACATGAATCATAAGCATTTTATTTAACTAGCTTGTATCCTCACATTCATGAAATCCAAATATCTAATTGTTTTCTGCCAGAGACATCTGACTATATTCCAACGAAATATTATCGATAGTTTACCAAACTTTCTAAAACCTCTAGTAGATTGTGGGCCAGCATAAACCAGTTTTCCATGTCACTTCAAATCACTGGGGTCAGGTTAATCTCAGCATCTGATACTGCACATTATATGTTCGTACTCTGTGTAATCCTTGCTAGGCATAGTGATTCATTTCTAATGTCCATGTCTTCAAATTCCTGCCCTTAATATTTCTTTTCCTTTTTATGACCTTAGTAAAAACTTCAGTCCCTGAAGCTTGAAAGCCCCTTACATAATTCTGTGAAACACCATCTCATTGATTCCCATAGACCTCAGAAACCTCAAAGCCTCTGAGATTCTCAGAAGAATAATTGACTAAATGACAAATGAAGGCAGATTTTAGCTACTTGTGCTAAGAAGTCAGATCAAAGGTAGCAAAATGGCTCCATGTGTGGGGACAGTCCTAAGTCTCCTGGTAGACAAGGAAGAGACGGATATTATGTCTGCACTCCAGACAGTCTATCCAGGTTCTTAGATGACTCTGATACACCCTCATTTCCTATGGAGAAAACAAAGGAGTTGGACTCAACCACACTTACTTTCTTGAAGTCTTTTTCTATGTGCATGCCAGTCATTGGAGTTTCTCTCACCCACTGCCAGCAGGTGCACAGCATCATCTTTGTTTTGCTTTTTTCACCAAAAGCAAAATTTTACCAACTTCATCCCTATGCCTGCCTTGTTGTTCAGTTTTTTTTTTTAAAATAAAATTTGGTCAATAAAATGCCTCATCATGACTCCGAGAAAGGGGAGAGAGGTAAGTTGTGGTGTGTAGTGGGTAGCCATTCCAGGTTTGGTCTGGAAGTGCCAACCCCCATTGAGACTTTGCTAACTATCATGCCTACAAGGCGGGGCCAAGAGAGGGCCCTGAAGACCCGAGATCCAGATGCGCTGGCTCTCTGGTTTTCTGGACCCTGGACGCTAGAGGCAGACCCTAGGAGAGTTCTCCAGAGAACACCGCCAGACTGCACTGCATCTTTCCCAAAACCTGCAACCTACCTATCCCTTCGTTTGTTAAGTTGCGCCACTAAATAAATCTCCCTTTTATCTACATGGAGTGGCCTTAATAATTTCACCAATAGTGGTGTGTGTGTCTTATCTATTCTCTGGCTCCTCTGGACCATGTTGGCTGTAAATAGTCACATATTGAGCCGAGAGGTCTGTCACATAACCTGTCCCTCACAACTCTGTTGTTTCTGGGTACTAACGTAATTAGCCTTTCCCCTCTTTCCTTGAGGCTCAAGTATGTCAATAGTTTTCCATTTTTGCTAATCTCTGATAATTGCCATGCTTTTTTGTTAATTCACTAATTTTTTCTCAGATTTCTCTAAGTACTTCCTGTGTTACTGTCTCAAGATTCACTTGAATTGGGCTTCATTTTCTTGTTGGAAACTTGACTGATACATAAAATTAGGTAATATTATATATGCTTTAAAGGAAAAACCAAACGGTTTGACATGAATTAAATGATAGATTGAATGAAAAATAGTTTTATATTGTTAACCTAGTCAGGACTACATCATAAAACTGTAGGGGTATCAGAAGACAAAATCCTCCCCCTTTCCTTCCTGGCATCCAGATGATCCTGTGATAAGATGGTCTTGGTTAGCAGGGAATGGGGTAGAACAGTGAATACAATATATAGTAGTCCAACAAAACACAAACATTTATAATGCTATTTGCTTATGTATGCATATAAATTTATGTATTTTCTTCTTCTTTTTCTTCTTTTTTTTTTTTTTTTTTGGATTTTTGAGACAGGGTTTCTCTGTGAAACAGCCCTGACTGTCCTGGAACTCACTCTGTAGACCAGGATGGCCTTGAACTCACAGAGATCTGCCTGTGTCTGACTCCTAAGTGCTGGGATTAAAGGCCTGTGCCACAATGCCTGGCCCGTTTATGTACTGCTATTGATGCTGTAACAGAGTACCACAAATTTGTCATCTTAAAAATATATGACCCCACATACCACACACACATATCATAAATAGACATCTTTAAATATATTTCTTTTATATAGTTTGGGAGGCCAGAAGTTTAGAATTAATTTAACTAAGCTGAAAGCAAGATACTGACAGGTTCCCCACCTTCCAAGTCTTCCCTCCTGAATTACATTCTTCACATTCTTTGGCAAATTAGTTTCTTTTCAGTTACTGTGACAAAAAGCAGCTAAAGATCCCATAACCTTCCCAAATAGTGCTATCAATTTGGGACCAAGCCTTAAAACACATTAACCTATGGGGTTTGATCATTCACTCTCATTCAAACTGGTGCACATGGCTCTTGGCTTTTCATCTTCAAAGCCAGCAGCAGTGTCTGTGTGAGTGGTCTTACAACCTATTTTATAGCCTATCTCCTACTGCCTGCCCCTCTTCAAAGAACACTTGTGATAGCAGTTACAGCCACTCAGATAATCCAGAAAACATTCTGCCTACCCCAACATCACATCTTCCAGGTATCCTTTGCTGTATATTTTAGAGACTTTCTTTAGAGAAAATAGCTTGACTTATGTAGGTCATGGTTAATGAGGTACAAATAGAAACTCTTGTGTTAGGACACTAGACTTAAACCAAAGTTAGAAAAGAATGAAGCATTCATCTTCAGGAAGCAGACAAGATGATCTTGCCTTCAAGAAAAAAGGCACAGAAACAATAATGCCAGAAACTGTCCTTCTGTACCTGTCATGATGGTAAAGGTTTACAAAAAATACCACTTATTGATACTGATGGACTATTTCAAATAAAATTGATGTGTTATATTTCACAACTTTTGAAATCATTTTAGTTAAATCATTTGATTTCCTTTACTCTTGATGAGATAGAAGTCATTTTCTCCATGCTACAAATGAGAAAGCCTAAACTAGTATCTATTAAGTCACATGAGAAAATCTTACAACTTGTGAGTCATAGAGCAATTGATTATGGTCAACCTTAATATTTCTGGGTCTCGCTTAGTATCTCAGTGATAGAGAAGTTTAACATAATGTTAAATAGTGCTAGATCATTGGTTTTTATACCACATGTAATCCAGTTAAGGAGTTCACAGTTGTCACATTTAGAATATGTGCACTGGAACTGAAGTCTATGGATAGTCATTCCAACGTATGGATATAGATAGAGAAAGACAATGAATATTGTGGTAGTTGAAATGATAATTCTCCCCCAAATTACTTTGTATTTGAACACTTGGCACCTGTTGGTGGTGCCATTTAGGGAGTTTGTGCTGTGGGATGTTTCCTTCTCCCATTTCTCAGGTAGTATTATATCCTTCTGAGGTCTTTGATGTAGTTGAAGCTAGATACAATTTTCCTTAGTTATGATAAAGGATAAGTTAGATATAAAACCTTAGACTCACAAATATAAGATAGATAGGATATCTTCTTTAATTTTTCTAAATAGACTAGTTATTATAAATAGACTAGATATTATAACTGTAATTCTTGATTGATAATTGTTTTGTTATCTGTAATTTTACTATGTAAAAGTTAAAGCCTTCCTTTAAAAAAAAAAAAGAAAAGGGGAAATGCTGTGGGATGTTCTATATGGCAAATGTGTTAATAAATAAAACACTGATTGGCCAGTAGCCAGACAGGAAGTATAGGTGGGACTAACAGAGAGGAGAATTGAGGGAACAGGAAGGGAAGGGTGAGACTGCCTGCAGCCGCTGCCAGGACAAGGAAGATATAAGGTACCAGTATGCCACAAGCCACGTGGCAAAGTATAGATTAATAGAAATGGGCTGAATATAAGAGTAAGAGCTAGACAATGGTAGGCCTGAGCTAGTGGCCAAGCAGTTTAAATAATATAAGCATCTGTATGTTTATTTTATAAGTGGGCTAAGGGACTGCCAGGGCTTGGTGGGACCCGGAGAGGAAACTCCAGCTATGAGGTTGTGGAACCTTTGGGGAGTTCATGGGTATATCTATAGGGTTAAGGCTACATTACAACAATAACAACAACAACAACAAAAAAAAAACCAGGAATTGGTAAACACTTTCATTAATATCTCTCAATATTAGTGGTCTCCATTCTCCAATTAAAAAAATACAAACTAACAGAATGGACCAGAAAACAGGATCCATATTTCCATTGCATCCAAGAAATACACCTCACCATCAAGAGCAGACATAATCTCAAGGTTAAAGGATGGAAAAAATATTCCAAGTAAATGGAACCAGGAAGTAAGAAGATGTAGCTATTTTAATGACAAAATAGACTTCAAACCAAAACTAATCAAAATGGATCGATAATAATAGTATATATTCATTAAGGGAAAAAATATACCAAGAAAATATTGCAACCATAAATATTTATGCACCAAACACAAGGGTACCAAGGTTTATAAAAGAAACACTACTACAGCTGAAACCATATATTGACCCTCACACAGTGATAGTAGATTTCAATACCCCATTTGTTGGGGAATATTATTTTATTTTATTTTATTATTTTTTTTTTCGAGACAGGGTTTCTCTGTGTAGCTTTGCGCCTTTCCTGGAGCTCACTTGGTAGCCCAGGCTGGCCTCGAACTCACAAAGATCCGCCTGGCTCTGCCTCCCGAGTGCTGGGATTAAAGGCGTGCGCCACCACGCCCGGCTTTTGGGAATATTATTTTAAAGTGTATTACTTTTGTTTATGTTGCATTTGTTTAACTCTGTGTAGCTGTGTTACTTTGCCTGTCTAAAATACCTGATGGTGTAATAAAGAGCTGAATGGCCAATGGCAAAGCAGGAGAAAAAATAGGCAGGACTGGCAGGCAGAGAGATGAATTAGAAGGAGAAATCTGGGAGGAAAAGAGAAGGAATGAGAGAGGAAGGAGGACTTCAGGGACCATCCATCCATCTACATAGCAAGCCACAGAGTAAGAGTGAAAGTAAGGTATACAGGAATAGAGAATGATAAAAGCCCCAAGTCCAAAAATAGACAGCATAATTTAGGTTAAGAAAAGCTAGCAAGAGACAAGCCAAGCTAAAGCTGAACATTTATAATTAAGAATAAGCTTCTGTGTGTGATTTATTTGGGAGCTGGATGGCGGGTCCCCCCAAAAGAGCCAAATGACAAAAGAGCAAAAATAAACAACATCCACTCATACTAATGAATAGGTCATCCAGACAAAAACTGAAGAGAAATGCTATAGCTGAATAATGTCATAAATCAAATGCACCAAGCAGAAAACTACAAAACACCCCACCAAACACTAAATAATATGCTTTCTTTTCAGCAGCCCATGGAACTTTCTCAAAAATTGACGACATAATAGGACACAAAGCCAGTGTCAACAGATACAGGAAAACTGAAATAACACCCTGCATCCTGTCTGACCACCATGGATTAAAGCTGGGTATCAACAGCAACAGAAACTATAGAAACTCGTGGCAGCTGAACAACTTACTACAGAATTAAACTGAATCAGAAAAGAAATAAAAATTGAAATTAAAAAGCATTTTAACAAAATTGTTTAAAGTAATATAAAGAAAAACACTGGGAAAACACATAAATGATAAACCCATTAAAATTTAACCAGGCACACGCACACACATGTCATTTGTTTATGTAACCTTTCTAAATCAGTTATAATAGATTGAACTGGCAACCCAAATTCTCCACACTTTTGATATTACTTGAAGTTCCTTCATCAGGATGTGGGATTCATGTCACTCTCACTCTACCCTAGTCTTATACTTTTGTGTGCGCAGAGCATTGTGTTAGTTCTGAGCATAATGCCTCCAACACTACCCCAGTTCCTACTGAGACTGTCAAACTTCTGGATAAACAGTCCTGGCCAACTTGTGTGAGGATCAGGAGCGCAAGACCTTTTCTTTCCATTGGACTGACTAAAAGCCAAGCCCTGGCTGCAGAACAGCTCACATGAACTGAACCTAAATCACTAACCATACGGCCAGAGCTAAATCACTGTGCTGAATGCCACAAAGCAGTGATATCAGATACTTCAATTTTGCTGTTTACTTGGAAAATTTCATAAAAAAAAAACCAAACAAAAAAAAAGTTCATTCTTCATATTAGTAGATAAAGCAACATGCAGATTGGAAATACAAAATTGTACTTTCTAACTTCATGCTCATTTTTGTTTCCTCCATATTTTGGTTTTCTCATTTAGAAAAACTCATGTGTTAGATTATATAATATTCAAAGATCAAGCTAATTCCAAGATTCTGTACATACTGATGGTGGTGTTGGTATTACTTACAAATCTAATACATAGTTCATGCTTTGCCCCCATGAAGATCTGGGCAACCACAGGAGCCATTCCCTTGATAACATGTGACCTTTGGGAGACCTTAGAATGCACACCATATTTCTAATTTGCACTGAAAACTGTGTAGAGTTCAGGCACAGATGAACAAGTCTTTTTTTTTTTCTGTTTTGTGTCTTTTGTTGTCAGTGGTGGTATTTCATGCTTGATGTTGCTTTACAGAGCTAAGGAGCAAACACAGGACCTTGCACATTTAGGTTCTACCACTGAGATACATCCCAACCCCCCCCCCCCATCCACTTTCAGTACAATTTGGTTTGGATT
The DNA here is from genome assembly GCF_004664715.2 of Peromyscus leucopus. Taxonomy (NCBI): domain Eukaryota; kingdom Metazoa; phylum Chordata; class Mammalia; order Rodentia; family Cricetidae; genus Peromyscus; species Peromyscus leucopus. Next base: position 67,099,223 of record NC_051079.1, on the reverse strand, counting down.
TTTTGAGACAAGTTTCACTGTACAGCCCAGTTAGCATCAACTCGAAGATCCTATTACGTCAGCTTCCCAAATGCCAGGATTAGAAGCATGTGTCACCACACTTTGATTTCTAGTGCAATTGTAAGAAATGAGAAAAAAAAGTTTTGTGTGTTTTTCAAATACTAGAGATTTCTATGTGTACTGAATGGTAATTTCACTTATTTTGCAAGTAACAATGTCATCAAAGTGCAGAGGCTAAAAGGTTTCTCTCATAGTCAGTTAGATATTGATTGTCTGTGAGGAGCTGGGCCATTTAGTCATCATTTTTCCAGCCTTGCTATGTGTGTATAAGATTAGCATCGTTTTCTTCCTTTCATTATTTTTTTTTTGAATCAGACGTTGTACCAAATGGATGAAGCCATTTTTGTTTTCTTTTGAAGAACATCCTTGTTATTTATTCAGTACTTGCTGAAATATATGCTCTTTATTTTCTTACTTGCTCTGGAAAAAAAAATATCCTGCTACATTTTCTTATCCATTTAGAGTTCATAAAGAGTGACAGGTAATGCACAGCCTACATCTGCTTTTCTTCTGCCTTGGCTATGCAATACTTATCTGTTGAAAAGGCCAAAGAAATGTGCAATGAGGCTTAATATGCAGTAAACAGAATATAATCAATGGCCTTTCAGAATGTCATTCTAGCCTTAAACTGCCACAGGAAAAGGAAAAACCTACAATGGAATTAGGTATGACTGTCTCTAAATTATGAATAAATTGGGCTACTGACAGCTATTTATTATTATCTGAAGACATGGGAATACCCAGCAACAATAAAGCTTATTATCCACATAAGGATTAAAAGAACACTTCCAAGTAAGTTGACGTATTTATCTCCTTTCATCCTATAAGCGTCCCTGCACATTGAAAAAGCATCATCTCCATTTGTACAAATGAGGAAAATGAAGTTCCCTTGAGTGATTCATCCCAAAACATGCAAATTGGTTGCAAATCTGCATCAGAATCAGTAGCCACTGAATCCCAGCCTTGTGGCCCCTAACAGACAGCAAGTCTCTGTTCCAGCCCTAGCTGCCCTGTTCTTGTTGATGAGTTTTTGTAAATTTTATGTTTAGAAATGGAAAGGAAGGAAATAGAAGATAGAGTAGTTAGTTATTCTGCACATCTGCTGAATGTAGTTAATTCATTGGTTTTTCATGAATATGAAATGCTGTAGATGAATGTGTATCTATTTATATACAATAACATGCTCTGGGAAGATACATGTGGTTTGAAATATAGATATATTTATTGGTTTCAATTCTAATATTGGTTTAAGTAATTTTTTTTTTACCCCATCTAATAAATACATCCATTAGAGTTAACTTCTTTAACTCAGTTAAGGACTGCAGGTTTATTCAGCAGTGCATGTAGACTGGTTATGTAAAAGCAATAGCTGAAGTTCATCCATGTGGTTTTAATTAGGATGCATAGATTGAGATGAAAAAGCAAAGAACTTCTGGCTTTGATTATGCCTGTATCTGCTCCAGTATCAGTGTCTGCAAAGGCAAATATGTGTTGGCTTCACTTAATACATGCTCATTCACAGACACTGTGCCTTGGCTCAATTTCATGTTGAAGGCTTTCATTAAAAGATATTGTTTGTCTACGTACCAGTTTAACTCATGTCATTCAATTATCCAGGAGTATTTTCCAGGCTTGGGAAATAATTGCACATGTTGAAAATAAGTTGGTTGTGTTGTGTTACAAAGAAAGCAGATTCATTTCAGTGAAAACTTCTTTGGATTTCTGGAAACTGTACTGTCTCCAATCTACGTGCTTGTCTCCAAACATGACTTTGGGAGACTGCCTTATTTTCCTTCCCAGGGCAGAGAATTCTTTAAGGGGAAAAAGCATTCCTTCACAAGTAGCAATCATCTTCTCGGGGGGTTACTAAACTTTCCTACCAAAGAGAGAGAAGCAATTTTACATTGGCCCTACATTTATTATTTTAAGAAAAACTTATCTTTTGTAATCATTTGTGCTTTTGGTGAGACTTTCAGTTACTTTATCCCCTTTAATTAACAAATATTGATTGTATAAAATGATTGCTTCATGAAAACATTTCCACGTATGTCTGTCATGTATTTTAATTATATTCATCCCTATTACAATCTCTTGTCCCCTTTCCATCTTCGTACTAGTTCCTTTCTTTTTTCTACCGTTATGCCATGCACAGAGATCATATTTTATTTACATTATTTTTTATTTGTGTATGTGATGTGTATATTGTGATATATGTCCGTGCGGCATGGATGTATGTATATATGTCTGTATGGTGTGTATGTGTATTGTGTATGTGTAAAATGTGTGAGTGTGTATGTCTGTGTGTGTGTGTGTGTGTGTGTGTGTGTGTGTGTGTGTGTGTGTGTGTGTGTGTAATGGTTGTGTGAAGGCATGCAGGTCATGGCACATCTGGAAATGTCAGAGAACAGCCTGGTAGGGTCACTGCCTCCACATTTGAGTAAGTTTCGGGGATAGACTCAGGTTGTCAGGCTTGTAGGAAACAGTTTTACCCACTATAGCATCTCACTAGCCTTAATACATATCTTAAATCTAGTTCCACACATGGGAGAAAATGTGGTATTTGTCTTTGAGTTTGCTTTATTTCACTTATAATAATGATCTAGTTCTACCCATTTTCCTGCAAATGACATAATTTTGTTCTTTATGGAAGAATAAAACTCTATAGTGTATATATACCATATTTTTTCATTAATTCATTTATTGATGGATATTGATTTCTAGGTGGATTTTAATACAATTAACAAATGGGTTATTGAACTGTACAAACAGTTCACAAAAGGTTAAGTACAGATGGCCAATATATAAAGGAAAACTGCTCAACATCCTGAACTCTCACAGAAGTGCCATCAAAATCACACTGAGATTTAATTTTATGCAAGTCAGAATGATTATCATTAGGAAAGTAAAAAACAAAAAAAAATTCTGGTTTGGAACCCATATATTCTTCTATTGGGAATGCAAATTGCTCTATCCACTATGGAAATCAGTATGGTGCTTCCTCCAAAACCTAAAAATGGAACTACCGTATGACACAGTTATATTACTTGTTAATATATACACAAAGGATGCTAAAGAAAGATGAAATTAGATTGTTTGTTGCTGATCCAGTCTAAAGAATCTAATGCTTAAAAATGTAACTCCACAGTGCATAGATTATTACCCATAATATAGTGGCTCAAAACATAAGGCTAGAAAAGAATAAGTAACGTATTTAAGTGCATCTAACTAATAAATAGTGTACCTGGAATCTAAATTTGTCCATTTCCTGGACATCATGAATACTGACACATATGTAAAAAACCAAAGGGTAGGCGCAATGGCTCAGAATATGTCACCTTCAATGTTGAAGAATTCCAAGACCTCCTGGCATTCTAGGACTAGGTATAAACATTATTGATTCCAGGGACTGGAGGTATGGGTTAATTGGTGTGACACTTGTCTACTATATAAGAAACTCTGGGTTTGACCTGCAGGACCACAAAAACCAGCCATGGTGGTATATGCCTATAACCCTGGTGCTTGGGAAATATAGGCAGGAGGATTGAAATTGAAGATCATACTCAGGGATTTGATGCCAGCTTGGGACATATCAGACAACGCCAAAAGCAGAAGGGGTTTTATTGGTTACAGAATGTGTGCAGACCTCAGTTGCCAACACTGACAAAATGGCTTGCCTGTGAATACCAGATAACCTTCCCTGAAAGAAGCCAGCCCACGCAAGCCAAGCTTTATCAGATCCTCTTCTTTCTCTTATGTTCCTTCTTAATCTTTTCTTTTTTACCTTGCTTAAAATATATGCATTAAACTGCAATGCCATGAACACAATAATAAACAAGTCAGGCATTCTGGTCCTCAGGCCACAGATACCCTTCTTACAAATAATCTTGGTGCCAGAGATCCATCAGCAAAGGGTCTTTGCTTTCGATCTGGAAATATTTTTAGTTTGCCAAATGTCTTCTATTAAAAAAAAAAGTAGTGTCTCTTATGTCAGTGAGAAACTTCTAAGTTCTTATCAGTCAGACTCATAGTGGACAGTTTATGAAATTGATATAACAGTTCTTCAAGACTGAAACACACTTATATCACTTACCAATGCATACACATTAATAAAGGAGAAAGTCGCAGAGGAGAGAGTAGTATAGTTGGGTCTATAGAATTTGTCATCTATATCTTCCCTAAGCCTGTCCAGCACTTTGCGACTTATTCCCATATGTTCCTCTTTCCTCGCTTTCTGTTATTACTAACCTACTTTATACATCCCATACAGAATGAAAGCGTGCACATGTGTGTTTGTATGTGTGTGTGTGTGTGAGAGAGAGAGAGAGACAGAGACAGAGACAGAGACAGAGAGAAAATGAGAGAGAACATGTGTGTTAAAAACCAAAAGTATGAAAGAGAGAGAGAGAAAATATGTATTAAAACCAAAAGTATAATCTAGAGATGTGGAGGCATTACTGCCCTGTGAGATTTTAAAGTTTTAAATAAGGCTGGGATTTGGCTTAGCTCATAAACTGCCTACAATGTAAGAAATCCCAGAACCCCTGTGGAAAGCAGGCATGCTGGTTCACATCACTAACCCAGGGCTAAGGGAGCAGAGACAGGGTCATTGTCCAATCATTTTGCTCTTCTAAGAAAACATGAAGTAGATATGGAAGTTTGAAGTGTTAAGTGGAGGTAAATATGATCAAGATTTATTGTATGAAACTTTCAAAGAATTATTTTTTTTTTATTTTAAAAAGACAGTTCCCTCAGACATTACCACAGGCCCCTCATTGAGATTTTTTTCTAGGTGTTCCTTGGTTGTGTTGAGTTAACCACTAAAATTAACCATCATGTATATTAAAGTCATGGTTCAGATTCAATCTTGGTCAGTGGTCCTCTGTGTGACTTTGGACATACTGTCTTCTATTTCTCTAAGCTTCAGATTTCTTAAAGTGAAAACTCAATTATGACAGTTATAGCAATGAATTAAATACTTAGCAAAGTGACTAGAAAATAGCAAGTGCATTACAGAGCGGGTAATGACATTGCATTTTAGTATGACAACAAAATAAGAATAGCACTGCATCTGAACCCACATTAGACTCTGCTTTGAGCATTAATTAGTCATTCTTCTTGATAGTTCTTTAGATTATGATGGATAGCCAAGGCCAGGGTAATCCTAAAGAAAGTAGTCTTACCATTTGGGAATGATAGACTAAAAAAAAATTCCTGGTAAACTTCTTTAGAATATGAATAAGTTCTGAAGATATAATGTACCATTTGTTAAAGATCCTGAATTGTATCCTTAAAATCTATGCAGAATAGATCACAAGCATTTTCACACAATCAAATGTAGACATGTGAGATGATGTCTGTGTTAAATAGCTTATAGTAACCATTTAGTCTTAACATATGGAAGTATAAAATCACATTGCATATTTTAAATATATTTCATCTTAGATATCAATTACCTTAAATGGAAGAATGTATCTGAATAAAAAGATCATTTCTCATCCAAAAGATAACTGTCTAAGTCAACTCAGAGAATAAGGACAGTTGAGAAGTCTGTAACTAAATTTTGTTATGAAGTCTGCTATCTACAGATGAATAAAACATGATAATGAGTATAAGCTTATGTCTACATCAATGAATTATGCCTAAATACTGATAAATAATTTTAAATACAAATAAACATTTATGAGCAAATATTACCATAAATAGTTATTTGACATGAAGTCCATACATCAGACTTCTAATGGCACTGGCTCCAGGAGACAGAGACTTTACCTTTTGTGTATCAAAGAAAAATCAGGTTATGTTCTATACAACTGGAGAAGCAAGCATGTTTTAGCAATAAGAGCTGTACCTGAACACCTAGGTATAGTGAGAAGGGAAAAACATAAAAACTGGAAAGTGCTGTTTTCCAAATTAAAGAATACTTCTTCAGTATTTGGTCAGATATTTTCTTTGTCTACAGAGGGTGAAGAATTGAGAGTTTTCCGAAGAACATTGTCTTAATGGCTAATTTGGGAGTGAAAGTATCAATGATAATAGTGTTAACAGCAATGATTTCTAAGACACTACTATCCTTTAAGCCATATGTGTAATTCATATTCGTATTACCATCAATCAAGAAATTATTGCTGATTCCTGAGTAAGGATGGGGAAATCAAGACTTTAAAATTAAAGAATATAATGCAATATAGCATTTATAGAGCATATCCAGGCTACAAGTGAAGGGTTCACAACACGCCCCCATGGTTGCATATACCAGGCGGACACTTCTGCCTAGCCAATTCCAGGTCAGGATAGGCATTTCCGGGTCAGGGCGTCTCTCGTAACCAGGATACCCGGCGGACCTGGACACCTCCGCCTAGCCAGTTCCAGGTCAAGATAGCCATTTCTGTGTCAAGGCGTCTCATGTAACCAGGATCCGTGACGTTTCATGGCCACGTAAGCGCACACACAACGTGACCATGTGATCTACGCACACACGTGGAGTAGTGACGTGACCTGGCCGCGCCCCCAGCTGGTTTTAAAGCGGAGCACCATGTTCCCGGTTCCTTCTTCTTCTCCACACACGTGTCTCTTTCACAGGCCTGCACACTCTCTGTCCCTTTATCTCTAATAAAACTCTTATTAGCGGATTCTGTCGTGTTTCGTGACATTTCCTTGCAGGGTAAGAACACAACACGGCTAAATAACTAACAACAAGTCACATGCAGAGGTCAATAGTAAGGCCATCTTTTGGAAATTATTGAGGTCCAGCCTCTTTATTTTCCTTCCCAGGGGCCCAGAAGAGACAGTACAAACAATGAGAATATTCTGAGGGAAAGGAATCTAAGCACACCGTGCTCTTTGTCCATCCACTTTACTCCTCTAAGACAAAATTCTATCTATACAGCTTCAGTTCTGTTCTAACACTCTGCTCCTTTCAGTCTCTTTTCCTCCTGTCCTATCCTAGTTCTAGCTAAGCTCTTTTTGCCACTTCCTCATCTTCATTTCTCTCCATCTTGGATCCTTCCCGTTCCTCCTCCAGAACCAGTCTCAACACTACCAGCAGCGTGACTCTTACATTACAATGCAAAGCTTCCAAGCTCCCTACAAGAGCCATGATAGCCAGCTTCATTTGTAACTCAAAATAGAGGAGGTGGGGTCAGATAAGGCCTGGAATAAGTCAGAAACGGAATTTATGTGCTCAAAATATATTCTTATAAACCGTTAGGTGAAATGTTTGGAGTCTATCATAAATGTGCTCAAACTACAATCTTATAGGTGGTTAAGTAAAAGAGTCTATAAGTCAGTAAGATAAAACTGCCTCTATTTTCCTATGCTGCAATATACTGGCAAGGGCAGGGTAACTCTGCTAGGAGCTAGGAAACTTGCCTCATAACTACATTGCACCTGGTATGCAAAAAACCCTTTGTTCTGAGTCAATTGCTCTGGAATGCCATTTGGGCTGTGAGAGAAAGGAGGTTCTGAGTTTCATTTGCACAAGAAACAAAGCAATGAGCCTGTCTCCTAGGTGGTATCTCCAGAAGGGTGTTTACATTAGTTCAGGAGATTGTTTTCCATATTGGCCTAGGATGCTTGAGAAGAATTTCAGGTAAAATACACTGTTAAAAGTTCTTGGGGAAGTCATGAGTGCACATGAAATTCATAGCAGAAGACAGCTGATATATTAGAAGCCAAATAACACCAAATCCTCCTTGAGATTTGTCTTAATCCTCTGAAAGGCCCTTAGCTTCTTCCAGGTATTAGCTTTACCATATTCAGCTAAATTCCTAATACATTACTACAGCTCTTAGCAGCCATCTTCCTTTAAACTGCATTTTATTTAGGAAAACATTATCACTGAAAGCTAAAGTTGTCCAAAAGGTTGTGAGATATCATTATAAGAATGAGTTGTCCACAAAGAAAAGGAATTTCACTGTCCCAAGACTTAATCAGACCAATGGCATTCATTTAAACTTAAATCCAAGGTTAAACTCTGTAGTCATCTGTTCCTTCTGAAGATTAGCTTCTACCATCAGAGTCTAGGCCTGCCTGTCCAGTCATGCTTGACTATGTTCTGTCTTGGTCCATATTTGGCTTAGGATCTGGAAGTAGCAGTCTAGGATGTGAACAGAAGGTAAACTCCCTTTTCTACTTTAATAGATTGAGATAAGAGAACTAATTTTTCAACTTCAAATTTATGCTCAGAGATTAACCTTATGAATTAATTCTATTTATGAGCAAAGCAGAGCAGTGTTGAGAAAGAAAACTTGGCTGATGCTTGTTTCATAATGTTACACTATGAAATTTTATACTAAGTAATACTTTTTTAATTTAGTTTAAGTATTGACAATATCATACACACATAGGGTATCTTGTGATCATTTTTACCTTCTCTTACCCTTTTTACTCTTACCTCTTATCCTTTTACTTTCCAGCTCATTTTCCCTTCCTTTTGCTTCATTTTATGTATATATATGGTTTGAAATTAGTCATAGCTCTTCTGTTTTCATGAGTCTATGGGCCATGTTATATCCAAAGACAATTTAGAGCACTTCTCCTCAATATCTGATTCTCTCAATCTTTCTGTCCCATGATAGTCCCTTGTCCTTGGAGGAGGTGATGTCAATGTCTCTTTTGTAGTTGAGCACTCAGCAGTCACCTTAATCTTAACATTTTGACTAGGTAGGTGTCTGTATTTACTGTTACTTACTACACAAAGAATACTCTATGACCAAAACTAAGAGCACTAGACTAAGCATATGAACATAAATATTTAAATAATCTGACTACAGCCCCAATTATTAGAATTTTATCAATCATCAATAGTAAGTTTTTCCTTAGGGCCTGTGATTTGTGCAATCAGCAGTTCTTGACCAAATTTACTAAAGGGCATGAATTCCCTCTTGTGGAGCAAGTCACATACCCAATCAAAAAGCAGTATTACCCCAATAATTGCTATATTAGTATCTCACTGGTGGGTTGATTTTATATAACAGGCTGGTATTGAAACATGCAAGGCCCTCAGCTAGGTAAGACTGCTGTGGAATAATCTTTTGTATAATGTAAAGATTTGTCAGTCAAACTGGTTTAAGAAAATGCAGATTGTCCTGTAGCTAGGCAGGAAGTATGGGTGGTATGACCAAACTAAAGATGCTTGGACGAAGAAGGATGGATAGAGTCAGTGGAGATGTCACCAGACACAGAGAAAGCAAGATATGTACAAAATGAGGTAACAAGCCATGAGCCATGTAGCAGAGGATAGATAAGAAATATGGGTTAATTTAACTTGTAAGAGTTAGCTAGTAACAAGCCTGCGCTAGCAGCTGAGCATTTACAATTAATATTAAGCCTCTGAGTGGTTATTTGGGAGCATTACCAGGGCAGGAACACTCCACCTACCTAAGACCATTGATTACTTTTCTCTTTGACAGCCAGTATAATACATTATGGCACTCTAAACACTAGCCAGCAGAGAGGAAGCTTTCAGTTCATTTGTAGTTAGATTTTTTTTTGTGTTGTATGTGTGTTCTATATTAAGGTGTGTACTGTCTTCAACAGAAAGATTTATCAAGAACACTTTTGTACCCCACTTGACACTATTTTTCAGTTGGTCAACTCCTATCAGGGATTTTGTATGTGTGAGACATCCCAGCATTAAGTTATCTGGTAGCACACAGTGAGAGAACTGTCCCTGAAACAGGGAGAAGGAGAAGGAATGGTCAAATATTCCTAATATAAATAAATTATGACTCTTTGTTATTAAGAATTTCTTGGAATTGTTGCACATTGGCAAAACAAATGGAAAAGAATAGAGATGGTTCTCTCCCAAGACTAGTTAACAATTGGATAGAAGTTTGGCATGGAAATAATAGTTCTACAAAACAACTGAAGCACCATATCTGTAGTTCCTTCTGCTGGGTTGTTACTACACCAGAAGCTGCACCTCCCCCTACTCAGTATGGTCACTGATAAAGTCTTGAATCATTTTTAGTATCTTCTTATTCTTACTTCCCTGGAAGTTGTCTTTCCATTTGCTGTGCATTCTCTTCCAAATGAACTCATTTCTGTGTCTATCCTGCCTATGTGTGGAAGAGAGCAATAGCAATAGCCTGTCATGTTTGGGGTTGGGGCCTCTCAGGGCCTTCATTAAATGATAACTCTAAAAGAAGTAACATACTTGTGGCAATGGACTTTTCATTTCATAGCTTTTTGTGTCCAGGAGTGGTATTATCCTGTTAGAGGGCAACTCCACTTCGACTCCTTTTATATATTTGTAGGCATCTATTATAGGAAGCTTCTATGGTAGTAGGTTTCCACATGAGAAGTTTTCAGTGTTACCTGTTCTTCCCATATTCCTTCCTTTCCTCTGCCTTCCCATGAGCAACTCATTCTTTCTTTCTCCATTATTTTCCTTGTCCCCTTTATATTACTTGTGTTCTCTTTCCTTCCCTTGAAAGCCTACAATGATTTACTACTTTCCTAACCTCTTTGGTTATTCCTAACCTATTTGGTTATGTGTGGCTAATTTAACCACACATGTCTAATGATTCAAAAGTAGTATCTACATATGAAGGAACATGAAATTTTGCCTTTATAAGTCTGGGTTATCTCACTCAGAATGATAATTTGCAACTCCATCCATTTATCTGAAAATTTCATAGCTTATAAAATAGTAATCCTCATCAAAATTTCAATGTCACTCTTTCCAGAAATAGAGAAAACAAAGTTCAAATTTATATAGAAGCATAAAAGATATGTGATAGCTAAAATTCTGAGCTAAAGGAAGAAGGTTGGAGATATCAATTTCTAAGTAATACTATAAAGTTATAGTAATAAAAATAACAAGGTATTTGCACAAATTCACACAAGGAGTTCAATGGACTAGAACAGAAGATCAAGAAATAAACCTTTTCAGTTACAGCATTTAGCCACCTGAATTTGTTTCTGTTTTTGAGACAGAATCACACTATGTAACCCAAGATGACTTTGAACTCAAAGAGCCCAACTGCTTTTGGATCCCACATACTGAGATTAAAGCCATGAACCACTATGCCCAGCTCAGCTATCTGATTTTTGATAAAGGTGCCAAGAAAAATACACTAGAGAAACGATAACATCGTCAACAAAGAGTGATAGCAAAACTGGGTATTCCATGTAGAAGAATGATACTTACATTCTATTTCTTACAATGTATGAACAAAAAATTAAATGTACCAAGAGCCTTGATGTAAGATATTGACACAGGCAAGAATCTGACTCGTATTCTAGTAACTTAGGAGACAGTGCAAACAACTGGCGAACCGAACTTCATGCAATTGAATGGCAAAAGGAACGCTCAAGTGGAGACACAGCCCTACTGCAAGAGAAAATACTTGCCAGCTCTACATCTGATAGCTAATTAATATTTAAAATATATAAAGAACTCAAAAATAATTAAAAAAACAAGGCAAAAGAGCTAATCAAAAAGTGGCATAATGAAATAAGCAGCAGCTATCGTAAGATGAAGTACAAATAAATATATGGAGAAACATTCAGCATCACTAAGAATCAGAGAAATGTAAATAGAAACTATAGTGAGAATCCATTTTATCCCAGTTAGAATGACAGTCATCAAGAAGACAAATAGCAAAGGATGCTGACAAACGGGAATCCTTACACATTGTTTTGTGGGGCCATAGTCCTACCACTATGGAAATAAATATGAAGGTATGAGCTCCTTAATTGGTTATCCAATACAGAGAGGTCAGCCTTAAAATCATACATACACAAGTAACACTAAACAGATTTAACAGGTTGCAATATATATTTATGTGTGTGTACATATACATGTATGTGTATGTAAAACAATAATATCCAAAGAAAGAGAGGCCATCAATTTGAGAGGGAGTGGGGGGCCATGGCTGAGGTTGGAAAAAGCAAAGGGAAACAGTGAAGAGATGTAACTATATTTTAATTAAAATAAATATGTATTAACATAAAAAGAATAAAGTACCAAACCACATGTTAAACCTGTCCTTAATGGCAGTTAGGAAAAATTAGAAGAGCCCATAAATCAAATACATATGCAAACAAATAAATTGCAGTGTGATTTAAAAAAAATAAACTAAAAATGAACCTAAACTGTCCCACTCCAACTAAACACATCACAAATGCTTATTGTAACACCGTTCATACTATCTGACTTATGGATTCAACCTGGGTATCCAACATGAAAGGAATTGGTAGGAAATGTGGTTTAAACAAATAGTTTAATTTTCTTTTTACCTACATAGAAAAATGAAGTTCTTCTCATTTGCAGGAAAATAGACGAAACTGGAGATAATAATATTAAACTAATGAGATTGATGTTAAAAGGTTAACTCTCACAAGTTTGCTTTCATTTGTGGGTTTAAGATACCACAGACTCATAAAGTATATTTTCTGATGACATGAAATTGGAAGCAAAACCAGGAAACAAACAGGACTAATGACAGGAGGAGATGAGGGAAGTTAGATGGTTGTACGAGGGGACACACTTAAAGTACATTGTACTCTCACACGGAAATGGCCTTGTGCAATCCTGTATAATAAAATTGTAAGGATTTTTTTGTTTTTGGATTGAAGGTGTTTAAGTGTTTTGGTTGCATGTATGTATGTTCACCATTTGTGTGCAATGCCAACTATGGTCAGAAGAAGGTGATGGATCCCCCAGAACTAGGGTTCAAGTAGAGGTCCTCTGGAATAGCTGCCAGTGAGCTGAGCCCTCTCTTCAGGCCCTGTATAATATTTTTAGGAAGACAACAGCAGAAAAGAATTTCATGAATAAGAAAGATTGTTAACTGTGTCTCAAGGACCTATGGGAAAACCAAGCAGTTAGGTTTTCTATAGCAGAAACAATCACTTTGTTCTTCACGCCAAGTAAAGACTTCTGAATACAACAGTCCATATTAGCTCCACCCTAAGCCTGCCAATCTAGACTATAAATAGTTAAGTACTAGAAACCCCTCCATTGAGTCCATGTCCTGAGAATTCCATAGCGCCCTCTGTCTTAACATTAGTAGCTTGTCATAGGATGTGCAGGGGGGCTGAGAATGATGAACGTCCTTAAGTCTTCCCTTATGGTGGAGGAAGTTCTTCCCTGTCTGCTGACATTGACACTATTGAGACTGGGGAGCATGGAAAGAATCTTAGCACCTCTTCACTCCGTATGCATAAGTCACTCTGGGTACAATTGTGTCCTCAATATTGAGCTAATTTTTCCCATCAGCCCTTTGTCTATACTGCCAATCAATTTCCATATCCTTCTCTCAAAATCCATAAGCAAAAGAAGTATAAATATTGAAGGGAAGAAAATGAGCAAGAAGAGAGGTAGCCAAGGCCATTTTGTGGCATCAAGAGGACAATGGAAATTCCTTATAGATGTGCATTTTTAACAAATTTTGCATACAGTTGTTGAAGTACTGTCTGAGACATACTATAGCAAGAATCTGAGTTAAATTATCTACCTCGAAGAACACCAGGTAAAGGACTTTTCAGGTCAAAATTGAGGATATGTCACCAAATGTATAGAATTTCTTTCCTATAACCATTAAAACCAAGCATCTGGGAGTGATAACATGTATAGGGTAATTTACTGCAGACACTGAATTAATTTATACTCGAGAGCTATAGCAGTAAAAAAGGACTTTCTGACAGGGAAATGTGAAAGATTGTATAGTTCAGCCAGAAATTCTAAATGCCAAGTCTTAACCTCAGAGGTGAGTTTTCAGAGACAATACTTTTGAAAATTTTACAATCTGTTGGCTGTCTGTAAGGAAGAACATGCATGTAAAGACAGTAGTAACTTCTCTAAAATCAGCACTTACTTTATATGAAATCAAGGTGCAAAACGAGACAAACAGGATTGATCTACTCTGACTTTCAACAGAATCTTGCCCCAAACTGTCAAAGGACGAGCTTCCCATCAGAGGTTCTTGATCTATTAGTTTCAGGTTCAAATCCCATCTCAAACATGTAGTGGTTTTTCACATAGACAATATAAATGAACTTCTTGGCCAAATGAAGTAATACCAGTTGCTAGTCCAACGGATTTCTATGAGGATTTAATTAAACAAGTAAAGGATTTGCTAAATAGCCAGGGATTGAATTTGTACCCAATGGTATCATCATCATCTCTGTTATTAACATTCTCGTGAAGATTGCATTGTCAGATTGCAGTGAACTTGGGATTTTATCCATGTAGATCTTCCCATTTAAAAAGTTTTTGTTTTGTTTATTTTTCCACTGCTCTACCGAAGTATAAACTTCTTTAAAAAAACATTTTTGTACATACAGTAGAATATACTTATTAGAAATACATTTTATTAGAAAAGGAAGAACACTGGATGGCTTTCAGAACAAGGATGCAAACCTGGTTTAAACTTGAAGATACAGACAAATGATAGAGCCTGCCTAATCCCGTCCTCAGTTTGTATATACAAATCATCTTAACTACAGTTCTGCTTAGATTATAGAGGAAAAACAAATCTTGTCAGTTTTTGACCTTTAGGATTCTCTGGGCTCCTTTGATTCCTGTTTATGTATCTGGAGTAAATCAGCTTCATTCATTCACTCCAGTATATTGAAGTAGGAGCATTTCCTGTACAAAGAATCTCAGATTTGACTGCTGGTGCCATGATGGTAGAGAGTGAGTGTAATGGGCACCTTACTCCCTCATGACTCATTCTAGGTGAAATTCACAGCCCATGCATGCGCATTCACAGTCATGAGTGTCCATTCCTTCATCTCACCCTCTACTATATCTCTGTATGTTCAACACTGGAAAAGAAATTCCCTTGAGACTTTCCTCTGTTTTTATAGTCAGTTAAAGTAAATTCAGCTGGAATGACCTGGGAAGGAAAAGAAGTCCCATTAATTAAATTTTGTACTTGAGTAACACAGGCTTAACTAGAATAAACATCACTCTTATTGTTTAAAATATGGTTGAGCATGTTTTCCTCCCTTAGGAACTGAAATCCTACCCGCATAACAACTCACTTTAATTTTGGAAATGATAAGAGTAGGGAAAAATTACCTCTGAAGTTCTTGTCTAGCAAATGTTTTGTGATTTTTCCAATCAGCAGATAATAAAGAGAAACTCGAACACATCCTCCATTAATACCACATTAGAAACAATATTGTCATGGAAATTCTGTTTAAAATATTGCCTCAATAACTGGCCTACAGCTCCTGTGATGGTATGGTAGCTGGCTAGGGCTCAGATGCACTTCAGCAGAGGCACAGAGGAAAGACAAATCTAAGAGCATTTAGTTAGCCAAGGCGCCAGGAAATGCAATCTAAAAGCAGCTCACATTAGATGTCATTTCTTCTCAGGCTTCTGCTCTGAGGGTCAACAGAAAACATTTGAATGCTTTTGTTCTGTTTTAGAAAAGACAGAGTGGAGTCTTTTAATCTGCAATTATCTCATTATCAGAAATCTAAATGCAGAGAAGAAGGTTCTTAACATTGTGGATTTTATTTCTAGCCTTATCTTATATTGAGGGTACTCTTGCTCACATGTTAATGTTCCTCTCAATAAATATGTGCCTGAGAGAGAGATGGATTTCATTGATGTTTTGAGTTTTGACAAGGATGGGAAAGATATGAGCAGGATTTGGACCTGATCTTTGCTAATTCTGTGGTGAAATGCTGGGTATTCACCGTAAGCAAACCATTCTCTCAATGTTTGTCATGGTTCTTAAAAGAGATTGAAAACTCCATTCTATCTGGGTTGTGATTGTGTAATTTCTATTTGTGTAAGCAGAAGCTACAGCAGTGGCAGAACAGGTTGGGAGTCCAGTCATTATTTTGCTTTGTCAAATGAAGGGGAAAATCAGTTCCCAGGTAAAGCTAAAAAAGATTTGTGTCTGGTACTCTTCCCTAGATTCAGTTTGTTGACGGCAGATCTGGAAACAATTAATTACATTACTATAAACCTCCAGATAAGGAAACCGAGTTGTCAGGAGAACATCACATTTGCTCACAATGATGGGCCTGGGGGGAAGTGAAAAGCAATGACTGCCTCCCAGGACTCCTGATTGCTCTTCTAATGCCCTTGATTCCAGTGAGACATTAAACTCTAGCAGAAATATAAGGCTCTCGTGACATAAATCCAATAAAAAATGTACAATATGTCCATCTATTTCTAGAAAATTTGCAATCACAAGGATTGGAGTTGACCTATCAACACCAAGAGGAAGCCAGAGAAAACAAACAAAGCAACTGCTTTGAAAGATTAGACAGTTGGTAACAAGGATTATAAGACTTGGGAGAAGACAGATAGTACATTATCCCTAAAAGTAAGAGGAATCCAGACAGAGTCCCATCTGTTCAAGGAGTTAAAGAATTGGAGATAAAAAATTATCAAGGCCAGAGAAACTAGAATTTTGAGGCCATAACCTTGAAATGGGGAGGCAAATGCAGGAAGCATAGATTTTCACAAGTCTATAGAGGGTGCCTTGCTCGATATTTGTGCAATTAAAAGTTCCCATCATCCATTTGAGGGAGGAGAGACTCATAGCTAAAAGAACCCCAGAGTTCAAGTTCTGTGAAGTTAACACACGTTATAGAATTGGCAATTCAGTACAGCTGCCCTTTGATGCTGTGTTCCATCATTCTTCCCCATTATTTCCTATTTGTGTTTGAGTTGGAATAACTTATATTGAAGTGTGATCAAGTTTCTTAATTCCTTCACCTTGACAAAATCTACTGAAGAACTCAACAGAATTCATCTTTATTATCATATTTTCTAGATTTCTATAATTTCTTGTTGCCTATTATAATTTCTGTCTCTCCCGTAAGATTTCTCATCTGTTCAGTCATGCCCTGTTTGGAACCAGATTGCTTAGTGAATTGATTGTGAAAATTTTGAAGTCCATATTATAATTCCAGCATGTAAGTAATTTTTACTATCATTCTGTGGATTGCTTTGTTTCTTGATAATGACTTGATTTTATTTGATTTTTTTGTATATCTTTTTTTTTAGCTGCATACAGAGACTAAAGTAAATATAAATTACACCCAGGTGTTTACATGCTTCAAATTTCTTTTAATTGCTTAGGATATAAGATGGCTTCAGTCACTTATCTCATGTTGGTTCTCCATTCAGCAATTCACTGGAGAATCATTGAGGTTGAAAGAATAAATAATTTGCTAGTTTTTGCTGAGTATTAATCCATAGTATGAATGAAATATAATTTGTGTATAAGCCATAGGACATCTGGATTATTATTTGTGATCTCTCGTGTTTGAAGTGATAATAGTTAAGCAGAGCTGAGAAGTGGATTTCAGAGATAGTTTCAGAGAAAAAGCTTATGTGACTTGACAAATCATAGGAGCTGAAGAAATGGTAATTATTCATCTTTAGCATCTGGGGATAATCTGTCTTTAAGTTGTGGTGATATTGTTGCCTTGTATAGAGTTAATCATAAATAGCAAAAGTATTTTTAAACTCTATCTAATTTGTAGTGTGTGGAGACCTTGGCATCTATCATGCTTTACTTTAGGGTTACTTATCTACTGTTTGTCTTTCTCAGAAGGTCCTCCCTCCTATGCATGGGTGGTTCATCTTATTTATTTAGGTCTTATCTGCCTTTTAGTACATCTCGCCTTCCTGAAGACTTTTCCTAACCACTGACCTGACAGCTACTCATGCACTTTTCATTGCTTTTGTATTTTGTAACATTGTCATTAGCAGGTATTAGTCATTATCAGGTATTATTACCTCATATCATTTGTATTTGAGCAGGACCCCAAGCAGCGGTCGGCATCTGGCAGAAACCCAGTACAAACATACAGTTACAGAAAGCTGCAGATGTACACGTCAGCAGCTATTTAAAGCAGATGGCCAATATAATAGCACCAGAAACAACAGCACCTAGAGGTACATGAGGACGAGCAACAACATATACAAATTTCTTAGCAATGTTTGGCACTTGATGAACATTCTATGATAACAGCCCCAAATCATCACTTCTGTCAACATGTGCCATCTAAACTCCTTTGCCTTTTCAGTGGCAAGCCTTTTTTTTAATATGATCACACAGTAACACAGTAGTTACATAAAAAGAATCTTTGGTCAGAAAATTATAATAAATTTTGCCTCCAATCTTTTAATTAAAATAAAAGATGAAGCCGGGCAGTGGTGGCGCATGCCTTTAATCCCAGCACTCGGGAGGCAGAGCCAGGCGGATCTCTGTGAGTTCGAGGCCAGCCTGGACTACCAAGTGAGTTACAGGAAAAGGCGCAAAGCTACACAGAGAAACCCTATCTCGAAAAACCAAAAACAAAAAAACAAAAAATAAAAAATAAAAAAAATAAGAGATGTTCTCTTAAATTAGATTAATAAAAAAAAAATAATTCACAGGTTGTGTTGTGTGACTTTTGCTGGGAAGACATGAACAAATATCTATTTGCTCCAGTTAGGGCAAGGATGACAGACCTAAGAACTGCTTCCAGTCAAGTCAAGTTCACTGAGCCAGTGAGTGTACCAGGGTTCCTAACAGTAATCTGAGTGAGGGGTTATTTACAGGAACGTGAATGACCCACAGTCAGCTGCATCATCAAATAGTCTGCCTCAGCATGGGTGACAGTTCATAGGAACTGCACCCCTAGAGCTCCCTGTATTGTCTGCATGGAGCCTGACTGGTTGGAGCATCCCCTCTCCCCAGCAATTGGTAGTGTTTTTATCAGTTGGGGGAGGAGGCGTGAGGCTACCCAGGTTTTATGAGACTCCCTATTCTGGTTTTTACATTCTTCTTCACTATTTCCTGGTCTTTGGAAGAAGCGTTATAGGTGTTTGATTATTTGCCTCCATCTAGTCACTTAGGAGTTTGACTAGTTACAAGTCTCTGCAGTATGCCTCCCACCATTTAGAAGTTTTCTTTCAGGACCAATAGACTGACATCAGCAATAATCTATGGGCAAGTGCAGAAGTCTCCAGGAAGAGAAGAAGTCTACCAGGCACTTCATATTCACTCTATCTCTTCACCAGAGCCTATAGGTTTTCAAGATATGAGCATTTACATTGGCTGGTAGTACCAATTATGACTTACCCTCTATGGAGCATACTTTAAATTCAATTGTGAAGTAGATGGTTATCTCCATAATAGTGATGCCACTATTATACCAGTGGGCACATCTTGCTGGCCTATGGTACTATAGCACAAGAGGTCCATAGCTTAAAAGGGCCATTGGAACAATTCCCCTAGCAGTACTGCCAAAGCTAGTCAGTAGGGAAAAAGCCTCTGACTCAGCCATAGTCCGATTGTCCTTCCTACAGCTAAAGAGTGCATTGTCTTCATGAAAAGGGGACTCACACTATAATTTTGCTATGCAATCAACATTAACGACAATAACTTTTATGGTTTATGGAGTTATAGAGTCTTCCCTGGCCAATACCTCACAGGTAGGTAGCCTACCCCTAGTTCTGAGTTTTTTATCCAACATCCTTGTGGTCCCATGGAGTACCTATTCCTAGATATGCAGTTTGCCTTTATAAAGCTTTAACTACTATTTTTCCTGATCTTCCATTGTTTTTCTTCAAATCTGTAAGATATTTAAGGGTTAACAATGATGTTAATGTTAATTGTTAATAACAATATGTAATGAAACCTTTCTACACAGATTAGGCAGGATCTCTGAAGGCCAACCATCATATAGTCCATGTAAGTACCAGTTAGTCTTGAGTGGCTAAGGGAATATTTGAAAAGAAATATAAGATCTAATATAAAAAAGTAATTCATTGCTTCTATCAGTTTTTCTGATAGAAGCAATGTTGGGTCCAGTGGCATGGATAGGAAACAATATCACATCAGATACTCCATAGAGCACAGATATCTCCCATGAACTATCTTACTTTCCTGGGGTGCTAGTGCTTCTTGGGGCCACTAGATATCTCCTCACTCCAATACCCTTAGTGTGACTCGTTTGTGGTGTTCATCCTGACTCCGGTTGAAGGAGGTGGAGGGACATGCTTTTGCTTGCCATGCTTTCTGCTTGATTGAGCTTCCTGTATCTGATAGGTTCTTAGCTAGAATCATGGCCCTTGATATTCTATCAGCCTTAGCTGGCTTCTGATAGGGCCCAAGGTTGCATGACTAATTCCCACCTCCAATATACACAGTACACTCAGCATACTTTCCATCCCAAGGACAAGTGTAACTTTTTTTTTCATTTGTGCTATTTTATCATTTATGTCCTTTTATGAACTGTTGTCCATGCCTCAAATCTTTCTCAATCTCACTAGCACAGCATTTGACTTTCTATTTTTTTTTTTGAAAGAGAGAGAATTCAGCTCAACCAAAATCAAGTCTGCTTTGCCTTTTATCTGCCTTGCAGTTCTCACCTCCCCTCTTGTTTGCTTTAACACCATATAAACTTGATAGACATGCTGGTTTAAGTCATTCTGATCTGCTAAAGACTTTCCTATCACATAAAAATCATGTCTCACCGTGGGACTCAGCCAACCCACTAAGTCCCTGTATCAGCCCCAAGGTCTATGTTGAGTCAACCTCTTTCTTAATCCTCCTGTGAACACAATTCTATCCCACTCAGTGAGCTGAGCAATAAACACTGCTTCCACCATGCCTGTCACTCCTCTACGGTCTCTGTTATTCATGGAGAAGCTCCAGCTAGCTGAGCTGCCTGAAATTCACCCATACGGCTCTAGGGCTGCAGCTTTTATGAGTCACCACCCATGCTGGGATGGGGTTTTCAGTGATGCAGCTGCCTTTGAGCCACCTATGACCTTGTAAGTAACCTTTCACCCGTATTCTTGTCAACGAACTCAGTGGTTCACAAGGTTAGTCTTGGGTAGAATAATTTCTTTGGTTTGCATTAGTGTCATATTTTGGGTGAGCAGAGGGCAAACACACTATCACTTTGTAAGTAGTGACTTAAATCTGACATGGGATAGATAGTAATCATTTTTACCACATAATGTGTTTTTGAACTATCCTTGTAAGTCCTTGCAGTCTATACCCAGGTTTTATCCTTTCCTTATTCCATTAATTTTCTAGGTAATAGTTGGTAGGAACAGTTTTCAATTGCTTCTTATCTATTATGAAGCAATCTTGTGCTGGATGGATTAATTATGAATAGAGCGCTCACAAGAAATGAGATGGGCAATTTTTGAATGTTGAACAGGGCTGATACTTTCCCAGATTCTGATCTGGTCCTCTGGTTTATTATGACTTATTTATTTGCAAGATTTTTGAAGGATTCCATTCAAATGTTGGGTAAACTTATTTTTGTGCCCCCCACCCTACATTTTGTCCTTCACATAACAGATGCCTATTGCCTTATCTCAATCCTGTTTATCTTCATAGGGAAGATAACTTGTTGGGAATTTTCTGGGAAAAAATTGTTGGTTCTTTGCATATCCAGTTTTGCCTCTTTTGGCTGTGGTTTTGTCATTCTTTTTATGATCAAATTCAAGTTAAAATCGATTCAGTAGGGGGAAAAACATATTTATGTCAAGGCAGAGGCAGATTGATCAAGTAAATTTGTCCATGTCTAGGCAAATTTAAGGAAATCACTCTTAATTAATTACTCTCTTCAGCTCTAAATCCATGAAACAAGGTTTTCTCCCCAGTTCTTCTTGCCCTCTGGGGTAATCATTTGAGTAGCAGCTTCTGCTATTACTGATTGTATTCCAAATGGTATGCAGGTGACACTTAGTATTACATAGTTCTCTATTTGGCTGAATCAATTGCTCAAGATTAGAAGTAATATGTTGTGTAGTTACTTAGCATCACCTTCTACTCCTGTTTGTTTGATGATATATCTCCTGGGAGTAGGTTGGGAGGAGTATAAGGCTGCATAACTACGAAATCAGCAATCTCTCCCATCATTCCAGATACATAGATCAGTAGCATCAAGTGGAAGAATGTAGAATGGCCACAGTTTTTTTTTTTTTTTAAATTTAACTCCAAAACATATTCTAAACCGTGACTTCTTCAATTAGAGACTATAATCTCTGTGACTGTTTTCTTTGCACATATGACTGAATTTCTTTAAGCTCCAGATGAAAAGAAAATCTCATCAGAAAACCCATCTGAGATATGTGAGCAGGTATTAGAGTGATGGAGTTAGGCTAGCCAATATGGATAGTGAATTTAGGAGCCATCTTGGGTCCAAGAGTACAGCTCCATGTAAGGGATACTGGTACATACAAGAAAGGTAGCGGGAGCATCAACCACCAAGCTAAACTTCAAAATCCAGTTGGGGTGTCCAAGTTTGGGAGTTCAGCTGCAGCAACAAAAGCACGAGCTGTCTGAGGAAAACTAAACACAGGTGAATGAATTGTGGACAAGGACTATGTCAACAGGAACACATGCCACAGCCAAGACATGTGGGAAGAAGTGAGATAGAGAAGAGAATGAGGACGGAAGAAGTTGGGTCCACAGAGAGCCTCTGCTGTTCTCTACTCACTCTGTAACCATGTGACTTTGGATGCTTCCTATACTCCCCAAGAGTTTCTTTCTTTGTAAACCAATCTTTTCATTCTTTAATTTTTCTTTAATTTCATTTGATTTTGTGCGTTTCCCCCCCATTGTTGTTGCCTGTATGTTGGAACAAGAGTGCCTGCCAGCGTCTAATATATCAGTCGAAGTTGCAGCTTGCTTTTTGAAATCATATCAAGCTGGAGTAAAGGTTGTTTCCCCCCCGTTATCTGTTTGCTTGTTTTGCACTTATGAGCAAGAATGAAAGTGAAAAAGCAATATTTTCCTAAAACAACCCAAGGCAAGAAACCACTAGGTACAAATCATTGATTGCATGCCCCCTCGTGGGCTCGTTATCCTATTGACAGTTTGTCTGAGATACAAATTAATGCTGTCTGTTCTAGGAGAAATATTATATTCATTCAATGTTGAGTAAATCCATATATTAAAGCCAAACATTGATAAATAATGTAGGCCAATAAACCCGAAAAGGCCTATTTCCACATTTCCTAGAAGAGTGACAGCATGCTACTGTTTTTAATGGTCCTCACTGTTGCCATTTCATATGTGTGAGTGATGTTTCAGTGGTTAAGTCTCTGATTTATTAATTAGAATGCAGTTTCCAGTGTGCTGATGTTACCCTGAGTTGAATGATAAGCACATATTTTAAATATGAGGTTTGGCAAGTGCACAGTATTTTAAGTTGGCTTGGAATATGTAAAGGATAAAAAATCTCTCAGGGGTACAGGGGATTCAGATCACTTCCCTATGAACTGGCAGTTTAAACACAAAATTAGCATTTGTTTTCCAAGGATGAAGCACAGCAGCATATGACTTTTAAAGCAATATTTCTTTAGAAAACATTTTATTTTTCCTTGAAAACCTTCCATCTACTGATCCTTACTACCAAATCCAAGTCTAAATATTTTGAAAGATTGCTTTCCTATGTGTATTTGGACGAAAACAGCAACATGCACAGGGAAGATTTTCATCAACTGCTTTCCTGAAGGCAAGTTCCTTGCTAAAACTTTGTTAATTAATGACTTTTCCCCTGGAATTACCCTTTATACAGGTAAAACCAGTAACCACACCCCTCAGGTATATTTTTCTTTTGTTGTTATTGCTGCTCCACAGCTATTTGAAGTCCATAACTTCCAGCCACCCACCTCAGAGGGTGTTTTATTTTTCATGGTTCTCAATCCTAACAAAACTCGTCTCACAATTTGGTGATGTAACACTCAGTTTTGGAAATGGGAAAAGCCTGAGCATAAGAGTTGGTGTTTTCTGGTGAGAAGGTCTTTCCTCAGTGAGTACACTGAATGTCATTTGGTTGTTCTTGAATTGCCATCCTAAAAACTTAAAAATAACATTCAAAATAAAGATCGACTACTCTGTAATGTTCACAATCCGCTTGTTTCTTATCTCTTAAGTTCTAACAAGAAGTCAGTAAAATGCATCAGTATAGACAAAAGCAGGAGTTTCTTGGTTCCACAGAATAAATAATTCTCTTTTTGAGAATGTAGGAAATAAAGGCAGTGGTACCTAAGGTTTCTGGATGCTAAGGAAGCTTAGATGTCCTGTCCCCAAGCATGCTGGCTGGTATATGTCAACTTGAAGAGAGAACCACTGTTGAGAAGATTGCCCCGCTGGGTTAGCCTGTAGGTAGTAAGCCTATGGTTCGTTTTCTTGGCTGATGATTGATGTAGAAGAGCCCAGCTCACTGTGGGCAGTGACACCCCTGTGCAGATGGTCCTGGGAATATAAGAAAATAATCTGACTGAGCCAATAAACAACATTCTTCCCTGGCCTCTGCATCAGTTCCTGCCTTTGGGTTCTTGCCCTGCTTTTGATCCTGTCCTGAGTTAACTCAGTGGACTGTTATCAGGAGGTGTAAGATGAAATAAACACTTTCCTTCTTAAGTAGCATTAGGTCATGGTGTTTTATCACAGTAATAGAATTTCTAAGACACCAAGCACAGAGATGGTTTCTACACTTTCAAACATTCTTTTGGTACATCTCTGCCTATATCTGGCAACTCTTACATGGAAATTAGAATCCAGAGTGCAAACTGCCTTGCATTCAGTGGCCCAGGAGGCTCTCTCAAAAGGTCTTCCTTGAAGTCAGATTGAAGGAGGCTCCTCCACTACCTTCCCAGATTTGTTTGAAGTGAGGAAGCTGGCTCTAAACACATTAGTTGTATACCTCTATGGTTTCAACAACTGTGCTTCATTATTCTCCAGAGCCAAGGCAAGGCTATTTCTACCATAAGTCATGAAGGTTTTTCAGGAAAATTCTGTTTGGAGAAGCTGATATATAATCACTGCCATTAAGTGCAACGTGTGCCTTAAGAAGAGATTCTCAAGAGCCTTTGTCTCCTTCACCTTCCCACATGAGGACCCCATTTTGGCTTACCTTGGAAGTCTTAAGCTATGAGTCATACGGTGGAGCTGACTACAAGCTTCTGACATATTATTTTTTCTTCTCCTTTATTATTTTACTTGATTTGACAAAAGAAAAGAAGAGATGAGAGCCACCGGCTTGGTCAGTCAATTTAGAACAATTTGATTCCTCATTAAAGAAATCTACAAATTACTATGTTCAGTTTTACAAAAGCTACTGAGTGTTTACTATTTGTCCAAAGAAAACTGTAAAGAATATTATCTCTCTCCAAGGCGTTCAGGCTAAAGAAGATGTTTAAAGGGAAACGCCATGATGAAAATAGCACAAGGGTGAATACACACACACACACACACACACACACACACACACACACACACGGGAGGGATATTGATGGATATGTGTGGAAAGAATAGAGATCCAATGTCAGAATAATTAACTCTGTTTTGGGGCAGAGATTCCCCAGGGCAGAGTGTAGGCGATCACAGGAGGCAGGTAAATATATGAGATATATTTGTGTTAGGGGTAGGATTGGGAAGGAATGCTAACATGAGAAACTTTAGAGAAAGTGAAGATTTAAAAAAAAAAAAAAGGCTTTTCTCTTGGCAAAAACTACTGAGCACATGTTCTATACTAAAATTTCATATTTGCTGTATATTAATGCAAACAGAACAAAGTTATGGGCTGAATCAGCCATGTATTCTGATAGCATGGAGATCCACAGTATGCAAAACATGTATGACAGGAATAATGGAGCCATCCAAGATCTTGGTGAAAAAGGAGGTCTTCAAAAGAGAGAGCAAAGACATGAAAGCAAGACATCAAGATGGTGCTGGAGAAAGAATCTACCAAGCAAACTGAACAGCAACAACTAAGGCCCTGAGCAAACATACTAATCATGTTAAAAAAAACAAAACAAAACAAAACAGACAAACAGAACTGTAACTTGAGTTGAGAGTGTCTACAGATTAAGTTTAAGTGGTAGCCAAGGCCGCATTCTTGTAGCTCTTTAGACCTTCATAAGAACTTTGATTCACAGTGACATACATGGGAAAAAGTAAGATCTAGGCAGAGGAATGGCATGCTGTGATTCACACTCAAGTTCTTTCTCACTGTCGTTCTGAGTGTAGTAGCTATCATAGCAAGTCTTGTTAGGAGACAATAGGAAAGAATGGGATATATCTGAGATACGCAATCAGGTCACTATTTCTGGAACTCGAGGCACAGAAACAGTAAAAGAAGAAAAGGGTTGATGAAAGGTAAAGTTTTTAACAAACCTAGCTTAGTTGTTCCGCTACAGGCAAAGCAAAATGTGTAAGGGTCTTTAAGGCGAGGCGTGGGCCAGCCTCTGGACACTCTAAAATACTGCGGTGATGTTACCGGGCTGAAGGAGGTTAATACTGAAGTCAGAGAGAGAAATGTAGTCTGGGATAACAGTGACCACGTGAGCGGAAGAAGACTAGAGTTTTTCAGAAAATTCCCTTGTTATGATTTAACCACCAAAGGAGGTTAATGATAAAGTGAAAGCATGGTCTAATTCCTGCCAGAAGTTTCAGAGCATTTTCATTTGTGCAACCATTCTCTAAGAATTTACCTTTCCATTCTTCCTAAGTCAGCTGCAAATCCATTGCCTGCCAAATATATCTGTTTATAAGAGAAAGAAACAGATACCCTGCTTACAGGCGTAGAAGGGACCTATCTTTTCTCTAACTGTGCAGACCTTGAAGTTGTCCGTTTCTGATCATTTCCCATCCTGTTTTAAAGTCCACCTAGACTGTGTTACCCATCCAGAAAGTTTTCTGTTCTGTGTCGATGCTACTTTAATTCCCTAGTTTGATGTATGAAGACACAGTTATCGCTGCAGCGGGATTTTCCATATCCTTTCCATCATAGTTATGGCTCTAGCCTAACAGGAACTTCGCTGGAAATGAATGCTAGAAATCATAATGGCATTTGTTTCATGCAGCTTTATTTAGGGAAATGCTATCTGGAACATGAAATAAGGAACTGCCCTAGAAAGGTATAAACAACCGACTCCCATAAAGTCATGTTTTGGTGTCAAGAATATTGTTTCTTGGCAATATGTTTGGGATGTTTTTATTTGCAATTCATCCCGTCTTCTTTAATTTTACTTAAAAATTAATGTGTTGACTTCACTATCAAGTTAAAGATTGCTAGGGTGATTAAGCTCTTCTGTTTTATATGTAAACAGGAGTCCTTATAATAGCCTAAGAAATGGTATCAAGAGAATATAATCCTGTTTTCCTTTGTTGCTCACCCAAAGCTGTTTTGATTCAATGCATATTTACAGAGAATCTCCTATTTGTAAGATTCTACTTGGCCACTCTGTCTATTCAGTGATGAATTATGGGTGCAGTACTTTTGCTCAGCATTTTTTTAAATATTTTATTTTATTTTACAATACTATTCAGTTCTACATAATAGCCACAGATTCCCTTGTTCTCTCCCTTCCGGCCCCCCTCCCCTTCCCCCCAGCCTACCCCCCATTCCTACCTTCTCCAGATCAAGGTCTCCCCCGCGAACTGGGATCGACCTGATAGACTCATTCCAGGCAGGTCCAGTCCCCTCCTCCCAGATTGAGCCAAGGGTCCCTGCATGAGTCCCAGGTTTCAAAGAGCTAACTCATGCAACGAGCCCAGGACCTGGTACCACTGCCTAGATGCCTCCCAAACAGATCAAGCCAATCGACTGTCTCACCTATTCAGAGGGCCTGATCCAGTTGGGGGCCCCTCAGCCTTTGGTTCATAGTTCATGTGTTTCCATTCATTTGGTTATTTGTCCCTGTGCTTTATCCATTGCTCAGCATTTTGTAACCATATATGGAAGTTGTATAAAACATAAATATAATAAAGATTCATCAAATACCATGAGATGGAAAATACCATGAACCTGGAGGAAGAGAGGTTTAAGTATCTTGCATAGGAATCAGCATTGACTATAAGTGGGCTCTGAGAGATTGTTAAGTTATGAAAACTGAACAACTGACGTGCTGCCTGAGTATTCTAAACTGGTAAGAACTAGAGGAGTAAATACAAAATTAAGAATTATCACAGCGTAGTTGAGAGCTCAGGGTGAAAATCAGTGGTTTTAGAATGTTGAATGACACAGTGTTGGAGAGAAAAGGACCACCCTTGATCAAATACTTCATTCCCTTCCAGGGGATGATAGTCATCAACTGTTCTAGACTGGAGTGCAACCTAGTGGCATGGATGCAAATCAGGAGATGGTGGGAAGATTAAAGTTAATGATAAATGACTGACTGGAGATGATACTTATAGAGGTAGTAGCTTTAGTAGAAGATTTAAAGGGATATATTTTAGAGGTATTTCGGGAAGATAATTTATAGGCTTCGGTGATTTCCTGGATATGGGAATTGCAGGTGAAAGTGAGAATGAACAGGTTGGAGCCTGTTAACTGAAATAAGTAAGTACTTGCTACTAAGAAAAATAAAAGCCCCTCTAGATGAACAAAATGT
Organism: Peromyscus leucopus; assembly: GCF_004664715.2. Classification (NCBI taxonomy): domain Eukaryota; kingdom Metazoa; phylum Chordata; class Mammalia; order Rodentia; family Cricetidae; genus Peromyscus; species Peromyscus leucopus. Next base: position 67,070,830 of record NC_051079.1, on the reverse strand, counting down.
ATTCATTTGGTTGGCTGATTGATAAAACAGCTATGCATGAATTTTAATATATTTTAAAGTAGTTATTCATGGAGGAAGATTCAAAGGTATCTTTAGACATGTTCTCTATCTTCCTCAAAATGTGCATCAGTTAGGATGGGCTTTTCCCCTCTTCCATGGTTTCAGAGTGTGCACTGGGGGCATGAAAGCACTTGTTCATCACCTTCTGTTTCTAAAACATCTCTGAAAGATAGGCTAGACACTCTTATAAAACAATTACAAAAATTATTAGCCCCGTGAATACTCAAATTTCAGTCTTCGAGTATTAAATTGCAAGATCGCCACTACAATCAGCTGTTAGTGGCACTCTCTAGTTAGTGTATTCATTAGTTCCTGAGCATCACTGATAAATAACCAAAAGGCACTGACTCTAATTCATCTCAGCTCAGATAATTGAGGTTTAGTTGTATATTTTAATTACTTGGTACTCATGTAAGATTTTTGGAGGTCTATAACTCATAAAGGAGTTGTAATTTTTAATAGCACATGCAGTAGAAAATAAAAATCAACCTCTACATTTATGTGGCAACCCTTTGTGATTCTAAAAGAAACAAAGAACTTCTTCTTAACAGATCAGTCAGTAGATTTTTCATATGAGTAAATTCCCTTTAACATATAAGAACCTCAAAGCCGCCAGGCTCCCCTTTGCTTAGTCATTCTCTTAATCTAAAGGCTGTTACCCTTTTCTTGAAGTTCTATTTATTCTTAGGAAGCTGCTTACTCACATTAACCTTCCCTCTAGACATTTCAAGGTTTCTCCCTTGCTAGAATAAAATTACATTTTAATAGTAGTTGGTACTTTAGGATTTATAGAGCGTTTGGCTATCCTTTATCTCATTATTCTTTTAACAGTCTCTCAATGTTGTGATACAAAGCCCATATCCATTATGGGAAAATTATCTTTCTCAATAGGCTATTGAGGCAAAGAGATATTTGAAAATTGAGGCCCTCATATGAACAATAGCCACTAAGGATAAAGATTGCCTATAGTGTATGGCTCTAAGGGAGAAATAAGGATCTTCTCAGATGTAGGATGCACAGAGAATTAGGGAACAGGTCTTGAGTATAACCACTTGGTTTCAAACTCTGGCTCGGCCTTTTAACAGTTGTGTATTTCCCAAGGCATTCATTTCCCCAACAGCATAATCACAGGATAAACAGGACTGATCTATGCAGCATGTATAACAATGCTTTACATTCAACATTATAGCTCTCTAAACACCAGAGGGGTATTTGTGACTGAATAATAATACATGGATGTCCACAAAGGAAACTCTCATTACTAATTGTAACCCTAGCTTCAAAATTATCTCCTACGTAGCCCTATCTCCAATAAATAATCCTTTACTAAAATTTTACTGAAAAGTCTGCTCACAGAAAACTTCACCTTCAGATGCAACTACTCCTAGCTTGTGGCTTTAAGACTCTTTGTGGCAATAAGAATTAGTTCTCTTTGGTCAAATTAGTTCATACATTTAGAGGTCATTCTTTTTAGAATCCATTGCTCCATATATCTATCCTTATTTTTAATACAGAAATATTTTATATTGCTTCCTCCAGTGGCAATATCTCAGTGCAATACCAAAACTAAGATATTAATATTTGCACAGGACCTATAACCAAACTGCAGGCTTCATTTAGAATTAACTCACTTGGCTCTCAGATCTGATCCTGGGCAATACTGAGTTATTCTGTCACTCTCATGACCTGGCTACATCTAAAGAGACATTTTGTAAGATGACTCCCAGCTTTGATTTGTCCTAATGTGACTTTCACATTTTAGCTTAGGCTAATGCTAGGATAGAATATCTGTTGTCTTGTTGGTACTTCATGGCAGGGGGTAGATATTGCTTTATATACTCCTAGAGGAATACACCTTGGAAAGCTAGTTAGGATGAGCCCTGCTGTGTTTCTTTACTCTCACCACACTTCCCTTTGCATGTACTAGGCATTAGAAGTAAGTCACTATTTCAATCCACTGTCAACCAGAGGAAATATGGCTTTGTCTCCTTAAGAAAGTTTGAATACGTGTTAAAGCTAGCATGGAAGTTTAAGACATATTTTTGGTAACACAATCTGAGACTATAGTGAAATCTAAGTCCTCTTTAGAGGCTCATTTATAACTTTAAGGAGGTATTAGAAGATCTTCATAGCAACCTTCTCTTTCTTAAAAATGTTTATAAAATCATGAATTCAGTGTTAATAAACTGCTGAGGTTTTATATATATAATATATTATATATATATATATATATATATATATATAATCTTGTGTGATAATTAATAGTTTGCACACATATGTTCATAACCAGGAAATTCATGATAGCCTGAAACAAAATCAATTCAGTTCACTGACTGTTCTGGTAAGAGCAATATACGTTGTGGCATAGTCCTGTGAGGGAATACTATATCCCAGGGAGATCAAAACAACTGCTGGTCTAAGGGACAGCGCAGTCCCCGAAGTCAAAGTGGGTGAAAGAATGTTTGCATCTTATTCTATTTATGCCGAATTCAAAATCATGAAATACTTATTCATGTTGTTATTAACTGGGTTATTAATCCTCTGGGGAAGGAAAATCCTTAGGAAGGAACAAAAAATTCCTAGTTTGAGAAATGTACTTAATTTTAGAAAATTAATTAATTTATGCACTTAAACAAAATTTGGAAATTTTTTTGGTTTTATTTGTGTGTTTATTTTCAAGATTGCAATTTAATTACAACAATCCTCCCTTCAAATCTTACCTATCCCTACTCTTCTTCAAATTTATGGCCTAATTTTTATTGATTGTTGATATATATATATATATATATATATATATATATATATATTCCTAACTAGAACTTATTGAGTCCGTATAATGTTACATATACAGTGTTTTCAGGACTGACGAACACTTGGTGTGCTTTTCCCTCAGGAATACCACCCCTCCCACTCCCATCTTTACTAACCTGTCTGCCGTTCTCTGTGTAGGATTAAGGTTTTATGGGCTTTTCCCATCCTGTTTGGAATGTTTGCTGATATCATTCTTGTTCAGCTCATATTTGGGCAGTCATGTTGGTGAGACTTTATGGGTACAGCTTCTAATGTTGCTAGGATACACAATTTCCCATCAGACTCCTCTGGCTCTTTCTGCTACATCTTTCAACATGTTCCTTCTACCACCAGTGAGAGAATGTTTTGTGGATGTACCCATTAGGACTAGTCAGTGCTAAAGAACTCATGGCTATTGAACGAGCCTACAACCACTAATTTACTAACCAGCATACTTCCTAAGAACAGTCTACAAATACTTGTCCTTATATCCACAGAAGTGGTCTGCACCCCTCATCCAGGAAGCTTCTCTCTGCAATGAATGGAAACTCTTCTGTAAGTTATATTTTAATCGACGTAAAAACAAGTAAGGTTGTTGTGCTGCTTATGGGGACTATCATTTAAGATTCCAAAGGTTTCACTGGAAAAAGTTGAGAGAAGAATGTGAAAACTTGAAAGTTTCCAATATAGCCATCAGCGTGAGCCCATTTTATCTATGAGATGGGATGGCCAGGGAAATTATTTTCACACTCATTTCTAATAGTTCTTTCCTAATATCTTAAATATATGGAAATTAAAAGAATGGTTTCTTACTTTCCAATCAGAAAACTGTATTAGACGATATTAGCTGGCACCTGAAACACATCTAACATTGCTGTGATTTGGGAGAATTTAGGAAGACGACTGCCTCATTTCCTACCTCCTTATGCTAATCTGTCAGGATTCAGCACAAGACCATGCTAAGACTCAAACTTCCTTTGCTTTCCAGTTTGTATTTTGCAGAATACAGCCATTCAACACACACAAAATTTTGATATACAGATGTTTTGTCACAATGAGTTTCTTAATGTGAATTCTATTCTCCACTATTATTTAGGGATCTTCCATAATAGTTTTTGTGACTTCAACTGCAAATTGCTTCAATAATCTGAGATTTAATACATTGAGCTAGAAACTTGAATTCATATAGTGGTATTAAATAATTTTGTGGTTGTTAAGTCAATCATGCTATTTATTCTATGACAAGAGCCTCTTCCTGGATTGAGTGCAGAGTAAGTAAAATTGAACAAACTTACTGACTCTGGTATTTAGTAACATGATCTGTCCTTAAGCAATAGACTTGACTCATAAGCTTTTTGTCTTGTTCTATTTAGAAATTTAAAGGTGTGCTTTTCCCTTCTTAGTCATTCTTGGAATAAGGCCAACTCCAATCCAATTTTGTCTTTATGAAAATTTCCTATTATTTCATGTCATTTTCTAATGTCTTTTGTTTCTGATACATCTTTGGGTAAAATCATAGCTAAGAGGCAATATTGTTCACAGAAATGAAGGAGCTTTTTCAAGAATGAAATATAGAGTTACGAGAGTCAACTTTGCTACTCTATGACCCTGATTCAATGCTTAGTCAGAACTCACTTCTTTATTTCATTATTTCTTCATTACTTTTGTTAGTGAATGGTAGACAAAGGAATCTAATAATGTGGACACACTAGGAAGAAGAATGAAGAGAGCTACTCTACCAGAAATCCAGCTTCAGAGTCCTAGGATGAGTCTTAGGTTTAAATAGAGATCAGAGGCATGTATAACTAAGTGGTTCCAGTCAACGTCATTATTGGGCCACCATTGTCCTAGCTTCAGTCTTCCCTGCAAGGAGACCTGACTAGTTGTCAGAAGTGTGTGAAGTCTCTTTCTGGAAACAAGGTCCTCCTCTGACTGCTACTAAGCCTCTGTCTTTTATTTCTTCCATCATGAGATTCCTGGAGAAATTCTAGTTTTGTGAGGTCTGTTGTCTCAGTAGTGGCAGTCAATGGAAAAGCCATAAGTGTCTATTGAAAATGTGTTCATTCTGGGCTGGGGAGGTGGCTCAGTGGGCAAGAGTGCTTGCCATGTAAACATGAGGATCTGACTTTGGACCTCTAGCATTGTGTAAAAGCTGAGCTTAGACATTTAAGCACATAGTCCAGATTTTGTTTTCTAGCTGACCAACCAAACTGAAAACTGGAGTGCTCTAGTAGGGGACTCTGTCTCAAGAGGATGAAATAAAAAGTGATAGAGCAGGACACCTGACATTTTCCTCTGATGTCTACAAGCACATCACATAACTGTACATATCCACACACAAATACATTTATAAACACACACACACACACACACACACACACACACACACACACACACACACCAAGACAGTTACAACTCTCCACTCTCTGTTTATATACCTCAATCTTGAGATGAGATATGTCTATTTGAAATAAGCCTATAATGTGGCATGAAACAATATCATAAACAGAATAGAACTAGGAACCAGGGCTACAAGATACTCGGTTCCAAGTGTCTCACTATGAAGCCTAGGCTGTTTCCAAGCTACTATTGTTCCAACTGTTTTAGCTTTGCAAGTGCTAGGAATCAGAGGTCAGCAACCATTACAATGCCAAGCATGACTTCATTTTGATTTGGAAAACTTTCCTGTCCCCAAAGGGCTGTCTCTAAATGATATTTTCTGGAGACAGTTCACATTAACTGTCTGGTCGTTCCTCTTCACCAGGTTAAGATCTGTCCTAGATGGTCTAATCTGATCCCCTGGTTGGGGGCAGGGAGAGGATATAAAAGATGCTGAGTATTGACTGCCAACAAACCTTTATAGCTAATTTTATGCAACTAAGATGTGTAAAAAGAGTACCCTCAAGGCAGAGTTATTTGGCATCTCTCCTTGTTCTTTAGTACTGTGAATGATGTTCTATTATCTCAAAAATATAGCCCAGGTTCTGTGGTTGGAAGTTATACTGTAGAATATACAAACAGTGGGAACAAAACATTACTAAACAATAGCCAACATAAATACCACTGAAAGAAAACTAGTTTGGGGCCAATGAGATGGCTCAGTGGGTAAGAGAACTTGCTGCTAAGTCTGATGGTCTAAACCTGATTCCAGGACCTACATAATAGAAGGAGAGAAACGACACCCGCAAATTGTCCTTTGCCCTCCACATGAATGTGTAGATGCTAGTTAGAATACACTCACATGCAAAAATCTTTAAAAAATTTCAAATAAAACTAACTAGTCTGAAAACCTGTTTTATAGTTGAACTTCTTAGATGACTGTGTGGTTCATTTTAACTGTCAATTTGACATACTTCAGAATCACCTGGAAGTTTATGGGCATGTCTGTGGGGAATTGTCTTAAGTAAGTTCTTTAACATGGAAAGACCCAACCTACTGTGGTGGACCATTCCTATATGCCAGAGGTTCTCAATCCATGTGTTGTGACCTCTTTGGCAAACCTCTATCTCCAAAAATACCTACATTATGATTCATAACAGTAGCAAAATCACAGTTACGAGGTAGTAATGAAAATAATTTTATGGTTGGGGGTCACCACAACATGAAGGGCTGTATTAAGGGGCTTCAGCATTAGAAGGCTGAGAACCACTGCTCTAGGCAGAGGCCGGTGGGCTGTCCAAGAGTGGAGAAACGGAGCTGAGCTCAAGCAAGAAGGCACACATGCACTCCTTCTCCTGACTCCACAGGATGTGATGTGACCAGCTTGTTTCATCCTCCTCCTGCTGTGACTGCCCTGCACTGATGGACTATAGCCTGGAATTGTGAGATAAAATGAGTCTTTTCCCCTACACTGCTTTTTGTCAGGGCATTTTATCACAGTCACAGAAACGGAATGAGGACAGTGGCCAGTGTCATATAACTTTTATCTGGTCAGAGACATACTAGGAGTTTCAGGTGTTAAGACCTGTTTATCTTTTCTTAAAGAACATAGTCAAGATGTAATTGGGAACACATGAACACAGGCTTGGTGACGGTTAGCCTCACTGACAGTTCTAGATGGGAACTTAGTAAAGTGCCCTCCCAAGCCCTATGCCTGATAAGGCTGATAGGCTTACAACAGAGAAGTAAATAAAGTTAACATATAAATGATCTGACCACAGTTACAGTACTACACAGGACCACTACAGAGATATCTTTTGTGTATGAACACACTTTCTAGCTTTGGGGCAAAATTTAGAATCTCTGGGTCCGTACTAACGTACAACATTGGACTTCTTACAATTTAGAGAACGGTGCTAGCATACACCAGCAATCATTTTTTGATGTACAAGTTGTATCTCATATACTCATTAACAAAATTCTTATTTCATCAGGGTAAGTAGCTCTAGACCAGGGTTTCAAATAGCAGCTGTGTATATGCTTATGAAATTATATACATATATATGTATATATATATACACACACACACATATATCACACAAGACGGTGCATGTATTTAATTTGCCACTTTCTGAGCTGAACTTACAATGTGTTTGCTCTCACACTCTCATGTGTAGAGTCTTTTAATGTCTCTTCCAGAGATCTTCCCTGATACAGTATTTTGAAGCCCCCATGGCCAGGTCTCCTAACTAGACCTTCCATTCTTGGATTACTGTGAACTCTGAGATGACATGGTCACTTCCACCCTGTGTGCCTGACACTTCTGCTTCACCAAGCAGTTCTTCCTCGTTAGGAAATTAACTTCACCGCAGCACTATGTACTGCTTGTTACTTTTCCAGCCCCCCACCCCACCCCCGGGAGCTGAAATTGTCAGGGAGGTGACTCCAGAATTTGTCAGATTTTTCATTTAGCAGTCACTTCCACCAGCCATCTGGCTATGTGTGCCATCTACTGCCACACACACCTAAGTCTCTGCACAGGATCCACCCATGTCCTTCACTGTGGAAACATCACGAAGAACTGGCAGTACTCTGTGTGGGTGGCCTAGGGTCTTTCTAGCTGTGAACTTGTTTGTATGTTCCTCTTTCCCACTGTCCATCTCTTCCAAGGTGAAGCTCAAGTCAGTGAACTGGCATCTGATTATTCTGTGTTATTTCTCTTAACTCTGTTATTTCTCCACTATTTTAAGCCCATGAGGAAGATATATCTAGACTAATTTATGTAGGCTCAGAAGACCAAAATTTCTTCCTTTTTACTATAAAGTTTACAATTTTGAACTAATAATTATTTTCCCCACTTTGTTATCTACATTTTGCCAAATCCATGGAAACAACTAAGCTATTTTTCTCCCTCCAGCCCCTTTTTTCTGTACTTCTGGTCTTTGAAGATTCTCATGACCATTATTATTCCCCTCTTTGTCTATCTTCCTCCTCTTCAAATTTCAGTGTAAGTTGTTGATCTGTTTGTGAGAAACAGACCAGCTAGATTTCTGTCACATTGTGCCTCTTTAGTCTTTGCAAATTTCCAATTGCCTTTCCTTATAGGTCTGGTTTTTCTGATCTTATAACTAAGAACCCAGAATGATTCTGTGCAGCTAGCTGCGTGCTTGTCCTAAGTCCTTTCACTTGCCGAACACTGGCCTCCAAATGAAAGACAGAGAAGCATCCACCTGCACTGCATTTGCTCGAGCTGTGTTTCAAAGTGTATGTACAGATGGCGACAAACCCTGTGAAAAAGTGTCCATGGTCACAGAAACCGGAGAAAGGCTCAACACAATGTCATTATTTGATAGACACGGCCCTAAGAAAAACAGGTATTTTTCTGTCATACAATAATAAAAGACTGCAACTATTGAAACAGCATTTGCAACTTATTTGGAAGTTTCTTTATTATGTTATCTTCATTAAAAGTCCAAGAAGCATGCATATGTACATAGAGATAGATAGATAGATAGATAGATAGATAGATAGATAGATAGAGGTGTGTGTATGTGTGTAAGTGTATGTGTGTGTATGTGTATAAGTGTGTGTGTGTGTGTGTGTGTGTGTGTGTATGTGAGTGAGTGTTTGTATGTTTGGAAGGGTTTTTTAACATAAAGCCAGGCTATGTAATTCAGGCTGACCTGAAGCTTGCTGTGTGTAATGCAGGCTGATCTCAAACTTGCATCAATCCTTCTGCCTTAGCTCCCCGAATTCTGGGATTGCTGGCATTGGTCACCACACCTGGTTTCAAAAGGCATATTTTAATATACTAATACATAAAACCTATTGACTGCTTTCTATGTGTTAGATACTATATTAGTGATTTGTGTTTCTATGTAATTTTATATATATGTACCACCCTTATGTATACACATATATGTACTTACTCATCAAAAATACTTGATGAGAATTTGTTATTTGATAGTATATATTTTGTCACTGAGAATACAGTAGTAAAGCTATCATATTAGTAAGTAATGGAAGTTTAATACAAAATAGATTTGTAGCAAATAAGAAATAGGAAAGCCAAGCAAGAAGAAGGCTGTATCACTTAATGACGAATGGTGGGCTTCAAATTCTCAATATATAAACAGGGGAAATCTCACATACAAAGTAACTTTTAATTAAATACTGAGATAATTTGGGAAGTTCAGTCATACCTTTAAGAATTCTAGGCAAAGAGGCTTCTAAGGATGAAGGCTGACACATGAGGATCATGCTCAGCTTAGATGCCATGCTCACCATGTCCTCCACATACCACTGATGTGTCAGGGACCCTAAGGAAGGACAATGTGGCTGAGAAGTACACACACAGTGTCAAGATGTAGACCCTCAGTTGGAACTATAAGAAGAGATTTGGCCTTTTACTGAATTAGAAGTGTCAAGCCACTAGAGACTGTTGAGGAAAGTGGCGTGATTTGACAGCTTTTAACAGGGTCATTTGGGCTGCTGGGTTGAGTTCAGCTAGTATGAGGGACAAGAGCAGAAGTCGAGAAATGAGAGCTTGCAAGAATACCAGTTAAGGGTAGACATGGCTTGGATCAGAGTCATAGCAGGGCTATTTTCAAGATAGAGGGTTAATTCTAGTTTTGTTTTGTTTGTGACTATGGTTCTTCCTTGAGTAGCCAAAAGTGAGGTGATGCTGTGGAGAGAAAGAGACAAAACTACAGCAGAAACTGTGAGCTTATGGATGGATAGAGGCCGTAAATAACAAATCTTAAATCAGATTGATTAGTGGCTGGAAACAAGAGGCTATGATACTTCATCCAATCCTTATAATTCTATGAAGTGGTTTCCAATTTCATACCATTTTAATACTGAAATAACAAGACCTTAAATAAGTAAGAAATGTATATTAGTAGAGACAAACAACTCCACAAGAATTACTCTGGGATTTGCCTTCAAGGACATTTTACCCTTAGGGTCTGGTTAAGGAACCGAAAAAATTACCTGCTAACTATCAGTAAACTGAGATATCATTTCCTGCCTTTAAAGTAATCAAAATATATACCATTGGTGGGCTTAGTTTCTGGAGGCCTGTTATGGGTCAGTTTTATGTTTAGGGAGTCAGAATGCTCACCTCTCATTTTCCTGTGTTTGAAGCATTCTTAAATCTCATGAAGAAATGCTGGTGTCCAGTGTATACCACCTCTGGGTCAGTAAGAGACTTTGTAATGCTTTGACCTCTTTCAACCCACTGTTAGCACTCTGTTGTATCTCCCATGACTATGAATTTGAACTAATCATTTCCCTCCATGTGGAGGGTTTTAATCCTCCTTGATCACACCTTTGATCTGTCTATGCACCCCAAATCTTTGTCTGTTTACCACCCTCACTTACATTTCCTGCTGTCTACTAGGATCCTCCCTGTTCCTCAAGGAGACATATTTAAAAAATAGTGTAGCTCTAATCCCTTCATTCGAATGAAGAGAAACATCGTGTAAATTAGAATGTTTTGCTCTAACCCTCCCAGATTTCAAATGCACACATAAATTTTCTTGTCCCTAGTAAGAAGTCTGGGGGGGGGGGAAAGTAAACAGTGGGAAAAAGTAAAAGTTGAATATAAACCTAGTGATCACCCATGGCTAAGTGATGAGTCAGTCTTGATTCAATGGACCTGATAGAGAACACAGCCCGGATATCACTGACATTGATGGCCCTTTTCTTGCTTTCCCCTCACGCCACTGTCAACTTTGTCTCTAATGATGCTCAGAGGAAAATGCTTCCTAGTCTGGGAGATGCATCTCAGCTACAGCTCCTGAGAATGCCGGAAGTCTACTTGGTGCAGATTCCACCAGCGAGTTTTACCTTCTCAGCAGTCGCTCTCTCAAGAGGCCTCCCAGAAATCCATCCGATCAGCTCACCCCTGAATGCACTGTGAGCAAGTTGCTGGCTACCTCTCCCAAAAGGGCATTATTAATGGACTCTTTTCAAAAGCAGAGACAGTGCTCTGGAAAATGCAGTATTGATTCGCCCCTTCTTTCTCTCTGTTTCAATCGCTGCTCGTTTGAATGGCTTTCATTTTTAGCAACAACAAGAGAATCGTCGAAGAAAAGTGTTTTATAGGATCAGCCTGAAATAAAATCACCGCTCAATTTAAGCTCTGAAAAATACTATTGATATTTTAATAGAAGTTTGGAGAACCTATTGTGAGCTCAATAATAGCTACAAGGAGTTTATACACAGAAATCATACTTAGAGTTCATTTTATTTCTTAGGCAGTGTGTGTTAACAGCAAATAAAGGTTTAAAGCTCTGCTCACTGCTGCACTGAACACAAGAGTCTCAAGAGTGTGGAAATGTTCAGAGTTTCTCAGAGTGGGTAAATACCTCTTTATGAGTCAAATGGTTTGTCTCTAATTGACCCTTGCAGAAAAGGCCTGGGGTGGTTTTCTCCTACGCTTTCTCTTTTGCCCCATTGGAATCAGAAATCTCAGCTGTCTTATGGCTCAAAGACCTGTAGCCCATGGAGTCATATTACTTTCTGACTCACACCAAAAATAGTATGACTTAACAGAGATGGCACAGGCTCAAACATTTCCCCTTGATCAGCACCTTGAGTCCTTTTTTACCCTCCCCCCCCCCCCCCCCCCCCCCCCGCCCCAGCTGGCATATAGTACTGATTCTTTTTTCCATTTTCCTCTGATTTTCTCTAAAATGCCTATGGACCTTCTCAATTCAGAATTTCATTGTTCTGCACAAACATATTCACTTGACAAGTATAGCAGTGATGTTATTGTATGAATAGGCATTACTTAGCATGACAAGTACTTATGCAGTACTCTGTGGTACTTATGAGTACTTTTAGGGTCATTATGCATACTCAGAAGACTCTATAGCACTATGTGGTTCAGAAATACAGACAGCACCAATCTACTTGTTCAGGAGATGTGCAAGTATAAAACATGACCTAGCTTCTACGGTAGTTGTACTGAACACAACTCACATTTTAGACCATGGAAGAAATTTGAAATTTGCACAGATTGGCCTTGATATCGAGAAAGATAGACTGGAACTCCAGAAAGAAGGTGCGTGCAAGGGGAAAAAATGGAGAAATACTTGATGTGTCTGGGAAAACGTGAAAATTAGTTTTTTAAATGTATGAGAAAAGACGAAATAGGATGAGAAAGAAGATGTTTCTGAGTTTGGAGAATCAAGTCTATGATTTTACTATGCTCCATGGAGTCAACAAACAAACAAACAAACAAACAAACAAAACCCTAATCAGACTGGATAATAGTGTAACAGATACCACGGACATCTCCACACAAGGGCCATTGTGGACTCTGAGGGTAACTATGAAATGGTGAGGTTAGAAGTTATTACACAGAATGCCAGACCAGCTGATCAGCTCATTACTTCGAGAATGAAAACAAGAGTCAGTCTGAAAAATATTGAGGAAGTTGTGATTGACTAAACATGCGGGCAAGGAAGCCAGAGTAACATAAACAGACTGAAATGCCAGTAGTAGACGAGAAAGTCAAAGAAGTTGACTGGAAGCTTGTCTGGAATGAGGAGGATGCTGATAGATTAAGGTGTAGAGCCTAGTGCTAGAGACAGGGAGTTTGATGGGAAAATCTCTCTCTCTCTCTCTCTCTCTCTCTCTCTCTCTCTCTCTCTCTCTCTCTCTCTCTGCCTTTGTCATCTCTTTTTATTGTTTTGTTTCTTCCATTTAGGACCTCTAATTTTTCTCATCTTGCTTAGAATTGTTGGACATGAACCTATAGTCATCAGATTTTGATATGGAAGCTTATATATATATATATATATATATATATATATATATAAAATGTATTACATATATATACACACATATACATGAAATACACATCCACGTGCACATATATATACAAAGAGTTAAGATGGAGTTATCCTACAATGAGGTGAAGTACCCCTACTAGATACCACAGACTAACATTTAAAAACCCTGATGCTAGGGTTTCTCTTTTGGAGTTGTTGACCATGGAGATATTATAGACCCCCCCAAACATTAGAAGCTGCTGCCACTCTCCTTGGTTTCCTTCCACAACTTGGTGATAAGACCGTGTGGCTGAAGACATCACATACTGCACTCATAGAACATGGATAAATAAGTGAATTTTTATATTAGAGGCTACAAGGTTAATACACAAATATTTATAGTTTTATACACTGATAATATATAATTAGAAAATTAAATAAAGAAAATTGCAAACTAGTAACACTGCAAAACCATATCAGAAATTTTAATTAATAAAGAAAAACCAATTTTTATTACTTCTTTTATTTTTTTAATTTTTTTTTATTCATTTTACATACCAACCACAGATCCCCCTCTCATCCCTCCTCCCGCTCTCCGCACCCCTGCCTAAGCTCCCCCCCACCCACTCCTCATTCCCTTCTCCAAAAGGGTAAGTTCTCCCATGGAGGGGACAGCAAAGCCTGGTACATTCAGTTAAGGCAAGACCCAGGCCCTCCCCTCTGCCTCAGGGGTGAGCAAGGTGTCCTACCATAGGTAATGGGAACCAGAAAGCCAGCTCATGCACCAGGGATAGATCTTGATCACACTGCCAGGGGCCCCTCAAACATACCCAGCTATACAAGTGTCTCCCACATGCAGAGGGTCTAGTTCAGTCCCATGCAGGTTCCTCAGCTGTCCGTCTAAAGTTCCTGGGTTCCTATGAGCTTGGTTCAGTTGTCTCTGTAGATTTCCTCATCATGATCTTGACCCCCTCCCTTTTTTTGAGATCATATAATTACACAATTACCCCCTGCCCTTTCTTCTCTTGAAACCCTCCCATATAATCCTCCTTACTGTCTTAAAAATCTATGGCCTCTTTCTTCACTAATTGTTGTTACATTCATGTATGTATATATTTACACATTCCTAAATATAACCTGTTCAGTCTGTGAAATATTACTTATCTGTGTGTTTTCAGGGCTGACCATTTGTTGATTGATAATCGATTGGTGTGCTCTTCCCTGGGGAAGACTGCTGCTCTCACTCTCAGCAATCCTTAGCTGCCTGCAGTTCTTTGTGTAGGGTTGAGGATTGTGGGCTTTCCCCTGTCCACTTTGACATGTGTGTTGTTGTCCTCGTTCAGATCATGGCCATGCAGTCATGTTGGTGAGACTTCATAGGTTTAGCTTCTGACATTGCTAGGAGACACAATCTCAGAGCAAACTCCTTGATTCTCTCGCTCTTACAATTTTTTTCACTCCCTCTTCTCCAGTGTCCCCTGAACTTTAGATATGAGAATTGTTCTGTAGATGTATCAATTGGGTCTGTGCTCCACAGCTCTACACTTTGGTTGGTTATGCTTTTCTGTAATGGTCTCCTGTTGCAAACAGAAGTTTCCTTAATGAGGGGCGAGGACTACACTTGTAAGGACAAATGTTTAAAATGGGGGGGGGGGTTGTGCTGGTTTAGTAAAGTGGTGGTTATAGGTTCTCCTCCAAGATCCATGATTACTACACTAAGCCTGGATATTTGGCTAGGTTTCCAGCACCATGTATGGTTTCCTCTTATTGAGTGAGTTGTGAGTCCATTTAGGACTGTTGTTTGCTTCCAACCTTCAGGAGATGGCATGGTGCCTTCTAGGACAAGGAAAGCTAGTTCTCAGAGAGGAGGCATTCAGGTTGGTTTCAGCTCTGCAGCCTCCGGGCACTGCTTCTGAAGTTCATGGTGTCTTCAGCAACTGGGAAAACTGCCACATTTGGGAGGCAGCCAAGGGCACTACTAATAGTTTGTAATGTTTGGGGAGTCTCTTGGACTGCCATGACTACCTCCCTAAAATGGGACTTCTTGTGCCTTGTGTTGGGGTTTTTGTTAGATGGTCTTGGCTCTTGTAGGTACTCTTATCAGTCCAGATAAGAAAAATTCATTTAATCTATATATACAGACTTATGTGTATTATATAATTATTATGGAAATAGTTAGTAGTGCGATTCCTTGTAATGTTTTCCAACATCCTTAATCTTATTTTATCTTCCTCTCTCCTTCATCTATATTTATATCCCCGTTCCCTTCATAATTATAACCCCAATTTTCTTGTTTTAAATTTTAGCTGTCCATCCCCATATTCCCTCCCCCTCCCTGTTTGACCCTCTTTCCAGTACCCCATCTGGTTTTCCATCCATAATTCTCTATTCTACGTTCCCTTCCTAGGTAGATCTGCTGTCCTCCACCTCTAGTCCCTTATTCTATTCCTAACCTCTGTGGTTCTCCACATTATACTTTGCTTAGATTTGATTTAAAAGCTAACATTCACATATAAGTGAATACATCCCATATTTGTCTTTCTGGGTCTGGCTTGTGTCACTCAAGTTCTATTCATTCACCTGCACATTTTGTTGTTTCACTTTTAATGGCAGAGTAATATTCCATTTTCTGTTTCGTAAGGTCCCATTTGTTAATTATTATTCTTGATGCTTGTGTTAATGGTGCTCTGTTCAGAAAGTCTTTTCCCATGCCAATGAGTTCAAGGTTATTTTTCACTTTCTCTTCTATCAGGTTCAGTGTATCTGTTTTATGCTGAGGTCTTGGATCCATGTGGAGTTGAGATTTTTGCATGGTGGTAAGTATGGATTAATTGGATTCTTCAACATGCAGCCCTTCAGTGTGACCAGCTTTATTTGATGAAGATGCTGTCTTTTTTTTCCCCAGTGTGTAATTTCTGCCTCTTTATCAAGAATCAGGTCTCCACAGCTGTGTGGATTTATGTCTGGGCCTTCCATTTGATTCCATCAATCAAGGTATCTGTTCTTGTGGCATTACCATGCTCTTTATAATTACAATAGCTCAGCAGTACAACCTGAAGTCAGAAATGGTGACCATGCTCTTTATAATTTCAATAGCTCAGCAGTACAACTTGAAGTCAGAAATGGTGAAACCTCCATTTATCGCAGTTATTTATCGTTCAGTATTGTTTTAGCTATCCTGGCTTTGCTGTGTTCCCATATGAGGCTGGAAATAAAATAGTCCTTTCAAGGTCTGTGAAGAATTGTGCTGAGGTTTAGTTGGGAACTGCATTGAACATATGTATTGCTTTTAGTAGGATGGCCATTTTTATTCTGTTAATCCTACCGATCCATGAATATAGGAAATCTTTACATTTTCTGATATCTTCCTCAATTTCTTTCTTCTATGTCTTAAAGTTTTCACCACACAAGTCTTTCACTTGCCTGTTTAGAGTTACTTAAAATATTTTATATTTTTGATGTTATTGTGAAAAGTGTTTCCCTGATTTCTTTCTCCATCTGATTGTCATTTGTATATAGGAAGGCTACTGTTTTCTGTCAACTATTTTTGTATTCGGCTACTTTGCTGAAAGTCTATATCAGCTGTAGGTGTTTCCCAGTAGAATTTTTAGGGTCACTTATGTATACTATTATGTCATATACAGATAAAGAGTCTTTGATTTCTTCCTTTCCAATTTGTATTCCCTTGATCTCCTTCAGTTGTCTTATTGCTCTAAGACTCCAAGTACAATATTGAATAGGTATGAGAAGAGTGGACAACCTTCCTGACTAGTGGAATTGCTTTGAGTTTCTCATCATTTAAGTTGATGTTGGCTATGGGCTTGCTGTACACTGCCTTTATTATATTGAGATATGTCTCTTGTATCCTTAATCTCCCCAGGACTTTTATCATGAAGGGGTATGGATTTTGCCAAAGGCCTTTCCTGATCTAATAATCATGTGGGTTTTTTGTTTGTTTGTTTTTTCTTTCAGTTTGTTTAAATGGAGAATTATAGTTATCAATTTACATATGTTGAACTATCTCTGCATTTCTGGGATAAAACCTACTTGTTCATGGTGAATGATCTTTTTGATGTGTTCTTGAAATTGGTTTGCAAGTGTTTTATTGAGAAATTTGCAACTATGCTTGTAAGGAAAATTGATGTCTTTTCTTTTTGGGTTTTATGTGGTTTAGATATCAGGGTAACTGTGGCCTAATAAAACTAATTGGACAATGTTCCTTCTGTTTCTATTTTGTGGAATAATTTGAGGAGTATTGGCATTGGCATTAATGCTTCTTTTAAAGTCTGGTATAATTCTGTGCTAAAATCATTTGACTATGGAGTTTTGTTGTTGTTGTTTTTGGTTTCTAGACTTTTAATGACTGTTTTTGTTTTACTAGTGGTTATGGATGTGTTTAAATTGCTTATCTGATCTTGATTTTACCAGTGGAGCCTCCATGGGCCTGGACTAGGTCCTCTGTATAAGTGAGACAATTGTATAGTTTGATCTGCTCAAGAGTCCTCTGGCAGTAGGAACGCGATCCATCCCTGGTGCATGAGCTGGCTTTTTGGAGCCCACTACCTATGGTGGGATACCTTGCACAGCCTTGATACAGGGGGAGGGGCTTGAACCTGCTTCTCCTGAATGTACCAGGCTCTGCTGACTCCACATGGGAAGCCATACCTTGTGTGGGGGGGCGGCGGCAGCAGCAGCGGGGGGAGGTTGGAGGGGCAGGAGGAGGAAAAAGAAGAGGATCTGTGGTTGGTCTGTAAAATGAATAAAAAAATTCCTTAATTAAAAAAAGAAAGAAAATGATCCATTCCTTTTAGATTTTCCAATTTAGTGGAGGAATTAATTGGCGGCTCACTTGCAGCTTCAGGAAGTCGGCAATTATCATTATAGTAGAGAGCTGTCCATAGCATGTCACTAGCTGAGAGTTACATCCTGATCTGGAAGCAGAGGGAGACTGGGCCTAACTTTGGCTTTTAAAAACTCAAAGCCCACTTCAACTAACACACTTCCTCCAATAAGGCCACACCTACAACAACAAGGCCACAACTCCTTGTTCTAATTCTTCTCAAAGATTTCTACTCTCTGATGACTAAGTATTCAAATATATGAGCCTGTGGGGGCCATTTGCATTGAAACCACCACAACAGGTTTTAAGAGTACATCATTATTCTCTGGTTTTCCACATTGTCTGTTTTGTATTACCCAACCCTGCTTCATTTCTGGTTTTTGTTTTTTATTTTAATTTGGATAGTCTTTCTCTACCTTTAAGTTAATTTGAATAAAGATTTGTCAATATTATCAATTTTCTCAAATGACCAACTTGTTTCATTGGGTTTTTTTTTTTTATTGCTTTTTTGTTAGAATTTTCTTAGAATTTCTTTCATTGTGTCCCATAAGTTTGAGTATGCTGTGTTTTCATTTTCATTTGATTCTAGAAAGTATTTGATTTCTGTCTTAGCCCACTCTTCATTCAGTTGTGAGTTGGTCAGTTTCCATGAGTATGTAAGCTTTCTGTTGTTTCTGTTACTGACATCTAGCTTTAGTCTGTGGTGGTCAATTAGGATGCAGGATGTTATTTCAATTTTCTTTTATCTTCTGTGACTTGCATTGTGTCTGAGCATGTGGTCAGTTTTGGAGAAAGTTCATGAGATGCTGGAAAGAAGATATGTTCTTTTGTGTTTGGTGAAATGTTCTATAAATATCTGTTAGGTCCATTCGGTTTATAATATCAGTTAGCTTCAGAATTTCTGTTTAGTTGGGTTTTTTGTTTGTTTTTTTGTTTTTGTTTTTGTTTTTGTTTTTTTCTGGATGACCTGCCAATTGGCAAGAGTTCAATACTAAAGTCACTATCAGTGTGTATGGCTCAGCATGTGATTTAAAAATTAGTAGTGTTTCTTTTCTGAACTTGGATTCTCTTGTGTTTAGTACAACAATATTAATAATTGCTAGGTCCTTTTGGTGAATTTTTCCTCTAATAAGTATGCAATATGCTTCCCTATCTCTTCTGATTAGTTTTGAGTTGAAGTCTATTTTAAAATGACTACACCAGCTTGCTTTTTAGGTCCATTTGTTTGGAATATCTTTTTTGATCCTTTTATCATGAGTTAATGTATATCCTTGATGTTAAGGTATATTTCATGAATGTAGCAGAAGGATAGATGTTTTCACATTCATTCTGTTAGTTTCTTTTTATTGAAGAATTGAGATCATTGATGCTGAGAAATATGAATAAGCTGTGTTTGTTGATTCCTGTTAGTTTGTTCTTATTGTGGGATCCCTCCCCATCTTTTGATTTACAGCTCTGGTATTTAATCCTTGTATTTTATTGGGTGTGATTAACCTTTTCAGGTTGAAGTTTTTCTTCTAGTTCCTTCTGTAGGGGTTGGATTTCTAAATAGATACTGTTTAAATTTGTTTTTTTACCATGAAATATCTTTCTTCCTCCATTTATTGTGATTGACAGTTTTGTAGGATATACTAGTCTGCACTGGCATCTGGTGTCTTTGAGAGTTTATTGAACATTTGTCCAGGCTCTTCTGGATTTTAGAGTTTCCATGGAGATATTAGGTGATATTCTAATAGATTTGCCCTTATATGTTTCTTAATCCCTTTTTCCTTGCAGTTTTGAAAGTCTTATTTTGTTCTTTATGTTTAATGTCTTGAGTATTATGTGCCAAGGGGACTTCCATTTCTGGTACAGTATAATCAGTGTTCTGCATGCTTCTAGTACCTTGATTGATACCTCCTTACTTAAATTAGGAAACTTTTCTTCTATGATGATGTTGAAAATAGTTTCTGTGCCTTTGACCTGGGTTTATTCTCCTTCTTATATTTCTATTTTTCACAGATTTGGTGTTTTTATAGTGTTTCATTTTTTTCTGAGACATTTTGTGCCTGGACTTTTTTTAGATTTAACATTTTCTTTGACTGAGGTATTCATTTCTTCTACTGTGTCTTCAATGCCTGAGATTCTTCCATCTCTTATATTCTATTGGTAAGGCTTGCCTCTGAGGTTCCTGTTCAAGTTCCTAAATTTCCCTAAGTTTGGCATTTCTTTGTTGATTCTCTTTCCACTTTCATGTCTTGAATTGTTTTATGAATTTCCTTCCACTGTTTGTGTATTCATAGATTTCTTTTTTAAAATGTTCTTATAATTAAGAATTCTTTTTTATAAATATTTTTATTTTATAATCAATTTAATTTTATATATCAGCCATGGATTTCTTTAAGGGTTCATTACTTTCTTTTTTAAGAACTTCTGTCATATTCAAAAAGACTGTTTTAAAGACCTTGTCTTGTGTTTCAGCTGCGTTGCATTTCTCAAGGCCTACTGTGGTAGGGTTACTGAGAGCCCACACTTCTTATATTCTCCTTACCAGAGCACCTATATCCTGCGACTCTCTTCTCTATTCTTCCTCTACCAATGTCCCCAGTTGAGCAATTGTTCCCTTTTACTTTCCTGGTTTCTTCAGTTACTCTAAGATAGGTATTCATACCTGATGATTTGGAGCTAGGAGCCTCAGATGAGAGAACATGGGACATTTATTGTTCTGGTTCTGGGTTACCTTATTCAATGTGATCACTTCTCGTTCTATCCATTTATCAGCCAAGTTCATGATTTCATTTTTTCCATATAGCTGGATAGTATTCCACAGTGTACATGCACCATATTTTCATTATCTATTTGTTGGTTGAAGGACAATTTAAGTTGTTTCCACTTCCTAGCTACTGTGAATAGAACACCAATGAACATGGCTGAGCAAGTGTCCGTATAGTAGGATACTGACATCTTTGGGTATATGCCAAGAAATGGTATACCTGGGTTATATGGTAGATTTAATTTTATCTTTTTGAAAATTCTTCACACTGATTTTAATAATTGCTGTACTGGTTTGCAATCCTATCAATAGTGAATGAAAGTTATTTTTCCCCCATACACCCTCAAGCATTTTTTATTGGTTGTTTGGTTGATCTTTGGCATTCTGCCTGGGTAAGATGAATCTCAAATTTTTGATTTCATTTCTCTAATTAATAAGAACAGTTAATATTTTTGAGATATTGCTTAACTATTTTTTCTTCTTTTAAGAATTCTGTGTTCAGTTCCAAGACCCAGTTTTTGAAGAGTCAGTTTGCTGTTGTTATTCATTGATTATTGTTTTCTGAGTTCTATATATATTGGGGATATTAATCCTCTGTCAAGTATTTAGTTGGCAGACTCTAATTATGTATATTTTCTCTTCACCCAGTTTATTGTCTTTAGCTGTATAGAAACTTTTAATTTTTGTGAAATCCCACTTTTCATTTGTTGGCTTTAATTCCTGGGCAAATGGAGTCCTAGTCAGATAGTTTTTCTTACACCTATATTATGTATGGTTTTGCCTATGTTTTCTTCTAGCATAAAAACTAAATTAAAAAAATCAAGGAACAAATAAAAAAGACAACTTAGAATTTAATAATAATCTCAAGCTTCTTTAGAAAATAAAAGTAAACACTTATTTTTAGCCAAATGAAAATAGCAGATGAAAAGACATATATAAAGATATAGTTCTTAAATTATCGACTCATATTTGATTTAAAATAAAAGTTTATATGAAAATAGTAAGGGCAATTTCCTGTTTAACTTAAAATATATAATATATGCAAACAAAAAAGAAGTAGATATTAGGCCTACAATGTTGGAAAGTCACTAAGTTGTTTAAGAGACCAATATCACTGCCCAACACTGTGTTGGTTAAGTATAACAAAGAAATAAAGAGGTGACATGGGGAATCACCTAAGCTCTGAGCTCCAGGTGACTTGATACTCAGCTATAGCCTTGTAAAAACTGTATGTCTCTTTAACGTGATCATTTTGGAGAGGGTAAAGCAATTTCTAAAGGGAGGGGGATAGCAGAGCACATGTAATATAAAGGGGAAATGGACTAATGGAGAGAGCGGCATAAGTGGTGAGAGAGGAAGAGAGAGAGGAAGGCAAATGACAAGATAGGGGAGGGATAATTAACACTAAAGTCACCTGGAAAAGTCATATGGAAACCCATGGTTTTATAAGCTTCATATACACATACAGAAACACAAGTGTGCATATATATACATGCTTAACTGGAGCTGCCATATACAGGGGATAGAGCTCTTCCCAGAAGCTATGGGTTGACAAGTAAGCCCAGTGTCAGGTATGTGTTGATACTTTCCACTAAATTGTTGGTCACTTGTGTCCCAGAGAATACCCAAACAATACAAGCTATTGCCATTGCTCTTGGTTATCCATTGGAACTTTATGGTAAGACTCTATTTCTGAAGACACCACATATTTTTGTAACAGGACATGCGGAAATCAAGATTGTACTGACCAGGAAGCTTCTCTGTTGGTAGTTTTCATAGTATGGGAAAATGTTGGAAGGTTGTTGTGGGGTTGGGGGGGGGATGTCATCAATAATCTTAGTAAAGGGTGAGCTCTGTGAACTAATATACTGACCAGTATGGTGTGATGCTCCCATCTGTGCAGTAGTGACATGAATGTTGCTAGGTAACCAACCACTTTCTGATTGGAGTTAAGGCCTGATCCACAAGAGGAAAGATATACTTGATAATGTAAAGCTGCCCAAGAACGGATGTTTGGGAAGCTCACAGGCCCCAGGGTGAACTTATGTATGTTATCCTCTTAGGTTGACATAATATAAAGCTACCTTCCAAGTTTATGTCTATATCCATGGATTAGTGTAGTTCTCAGACTTCATCAGAAAAGTCCCCTCACATAGTAGATGGTGATTAATGTGAAAACCCATAACTGATCAAAGTGCAAACGGTAAGTGTCAGTGCAGTGCTCAACCACAAATGAGATAGCTGTATCACCCTCCCCATCCTCCCCACACAAGATCCAGGGAGCATTGCAGAAGAGGGGATGGAGAGATTGTGAGAGCCAGAGGCCAGGGAATGCTGGAGTGAATCACCATCTTCTGGACTTGGCAGGCTAGCTACACTCATGAACTCATAACAAATGATGTTGCCTGTAGAAGACATGGACAATATTGAGCAATTCAGCATTCTAGCATAGAGTGGAAAGAGGCTTGTGAGTCTCTACCCTAACTGAGGTGTTATTGACAATTGATTACTTTAACAGTGTGGTTCCAGTGGATTGCACAGGTTCCAGTGGATGGCCCCTTACCTACGAGTACATGGACAGCTCTAATTAGACTTAATGGGTTATTTTAAACATAATAATAACTGGAATTGGCAATGGGGGCTAGAAAGTGCATCTGGGGAGAGTTGTGGGAAGGAGTTGGGATAATTTTGACCAAAATACATTGTAAGAACTTCTCAAAGAATAGAAGTTTAAAAATTATGCCACATAGGGCTTCTCTTACTTGAAATACTGAAAAATCTTTTTCATTTACCACTATGTCCTGAAGTATTGTTGTTAATGATAACTCAAGTTGTTATATATGAATATAAAAGTAAGATGAAGGTTATATACATACTTTGAAAAATGCTTGAGGGGAACAGAACCAAATCATGGATAATATTGTTATTTGGCTACTAGTATATATCATCTTTGTACTCTTATGAAAGTTAAATGTTTGCTAAGGCTCCCCTTTCTCTCCAAATATAAAGGGAAATGAGGTGGGAATGAGCCCCTGGGAACGATCTGAAGTTGCTGTTGCATGAGTTGCTGAGTATTTTATGGCCTGCACTAGGGTCCAAGATAAAATTTTAGAACAGTTTATATTAGTTTGCATGGGTACCTAAACACCCATTGGGGTTTCCCAGAAACAGCTTTTAAAGTTGGATGTTCATAGATGAAATTAAATTTGTTTCAGGATATAAAATTTCATTGGAAAAATAGTTTTGTTAATGGAAATTACAGATGAGTAGGGAAATTTTTGTGTTTCATGAAAATGTTAAAGGAAAAGAAGTGAGAAATGCTTTAAGATAAAAGGAGGTGTGGGTCCTTTTTAGCAATGCATAATCATTTGCTTAAATTTAATTATATACTAGTTGTAAAGAGCAAGTCTGATTCTCTCATCTCACCCCAAATTCTACACCAGCATTTTGGCATGTCTAATGAGGACTCAGAAGCCTTTCAAATAAATGAAAATGCATTGGTCAAGGTGTTATTTGAATAAAATAAATATTCACATCTATTTATATCCCAGAGAAGATAATGTTTTCAAAATCATCACTAATAAGAAACAAATCTCAAGCATAAAGGAAGGTTAAATTAGCAGAGCTCCAAGCCATCATTGTCTACCATTCTGAATATGACAATCAATTAGAAATCCCGCTAAAGGTAACTCTGTAAGAAATGTCATCCTTGAACTCCAATTGCACACTTCCGTAACTTACCAATGTTAATTAGGTGTGACATGTAGATACTAAAGTTCAAGGAAATGAATTGACTCTTGTTCATTTCATCCATTCCCAGCCCAAGCCTCTTCAAGTTGGATAAATCTGTAGATGTGATGCGTGTCACTCATGCAGCAATGTTTCCCAGCATGTCCGAGAATTGGCCTTCAGGGTTCAGCTCAAATGCTTTCAGCAATATGCTTCTCATTTGCTTGACAACATATATTGCTCCTTGGTTAGAAAGCTTAATTATTTGAATTGCCTCCCTCAAATGAGGGCAAAATCACCACCCCCTGCAGTATCCACCAACTGATCCTTTTCCTGTTTTCTAGCACAATTCAGAATCTATTGCCATTCTGTTTACCCTGTCCACTTCAGATAGCATCCTTGTGTTGGGACAAGCTGACCCCTTCTGTGTAGAAGAGAGATGGTTGGTGCTTCAATCTGAAGATGAGTCCAATTCTTCAGGTTCAGTTACGACTTCTGAATGATAACTCCCTTACTCCTTTGAGCCTTAGGCTCCAAATCATTGCAAGAGAGATAAGGGTAACTGAGTTCAACATTTCTTTGGGTTGTGTGTGGATTATGTTGAAAACATATTTGCGAATTCATTCCTTCCACTCTAACATGCACAGCAAATACAGACAAATCTATTTTGAGCATTTTCCCTAGAAATCGGACATCCATTGTTCTCATATTTACAGGATTTTCTTCAGTGATTAGCAACACTAAAGAAAAGCTAATGTCGAGTTCTTTCCAATTGCTACTACTCTGCTTAATGCAGTTGATTGGCTGAGTTTTACAAGTTCAGTGATAAGCTGAAGGATTTTCTCACTTTAGTTATACTGTTTACTCATCTAAACCTAGATGTTTCCTATCACAGAACACATTACACTTTTTCTTGTTGATAATTCATATTATACTAAAAGTTATTTTAAAATAGATAAAGTTTATGCCAACAAGATGAAATTCATAATAAAGGAGAAATGACAGGAGTCAGGGGACATCTGATTATTTTTTTTTTAGTTTTCTTGAATTGACTTATTCAATATAAGCCAAATAAAAATCTTAAATATAGGAATATCTGCTTCAGATGTAGGCTAAGGTACAGATTAGAAGTCAAATGACAATAATTTCTTTATAGTAAATGGCTCAGGACAGTAACTTAATCAGCGGTATTTATGAGCCATTTAAAATACATGTAGCTTTGTTCATCATTTCTAGGGAAACATGATTATTAAATCTGATAACATTTGCATATGTAAACTATTATAATTAGATGAAAGCTTTCTCCTTCTAATTCTAAAGGGCATTTGCCAGATGTATTAAGGAAAATTAAATTGTCATGTGCAGGTTACTGTATAAGATGTATGCAAATTAAGATGCTCAGGGTTTTATTTTAAATGTATCAAGGAGCAGAATGCTGATGCCAAGTGTGGATCACACTAATTGGACACAGTAATTGAAAAAAATTGTTAATAACATAAAGAAATGAGTACTGAAAAGCTAAGTGAAAAAATTAACATTAAGTCCAAGAAGTTTGAAGAATTAAAGTCATGAAAATGCATATGAGAAATGTTGGGCTCAGTATGTGCACATGACCAACATGTAATCCCAGTACTGAAAGGGTAAAATGGAATCATCCTGAGTTCAAGGTCAGTCTGGACTACTCCATAAGATACTGCCCTAAAGTTAAAAAAAAGAAACAGCAGAAAAAGTGGTTCAAATAAACCACTGGAATTCGGGGGTACGTGTAGTACTTGGTGGTACACATTACAAATGCTATAGAATTATAGGATAAACATCAGGCAGAGCAGGAGAAATGAGGCAGATTTTCAACACTAGAATTCAACATGACTAGTCTAAAAGAAAAGTAAAGCTGAAAGAACCAGTCACATCCCACACTAAGAGGGTTTCTACTGCCAAAAAGCAAAACAAATACTTCTAAGAACAGGACTAGAAATTGAACTAAATGAGAAATAATTGTTGAACCCTATAGTGAAATAAGGCATCTGCTGGAGGAGCAGAAATTATAAAGCCTGAGTATGTCAGTTCCAATTATACTCAACTGCATGTGACAAAAGAACCCAAGAAAAATAGTGCAAATATAATAAAAGTTGAACCTTAAGATTTTAAAATCTGTAATATAGAAAATTATAAATAATAAGGGCAATCTGCAGTTACCATTTTTTTCCATTTTACCTGCCTTAGAAGACCATTGTCTCAATGGCTACTAGAGTGTCAGCCACCACAGAAGCATCTCTACAAGGAAGTCAGAGGAGAGTAGTTCTTCTCTACTCAGAAGCTCCTTCCCCAAACTACACGTGTCTGACTCCATTTCATTAGCCGCCATTACTTGATAATACATTTTCAAGACAAACTAAGGAATGTCTTCAAATAAACTCAAGGAGAATCAGTATTAGAAAGCAGTGGATTTCTCTTATATATTATTTCATAGGAATGTCAAAACAAAACAGTGACATTTCTTGAGGGCTAATTATATAGCAAAATCCTGTATAAAGTCTCCTACAAGTTTGCCATTTCACAATGATCCTTAATTAATATTCCTCCCACTTTATAAATAAGTAACTCAAGGCAAAGAACTTTAAATGCACTCCAATGCCATCAACTTGGAAAAGAGAAGTAACTAAAAGTTGAGTTTTCCTGTTTCAGAGACTCCAAGTTGATATTTACACAACTGTATCTTTGATCAAGTAGAAGTGAAAGACATTCTCAAAAGGCCACCTTTAATAATTAAGACAATATTTTTCCTTAGAAAATCAGTTTATAAATATACTCCCACTCACCTGAGGGATAATTTAACACTATAAGCATCTCAGAATCTGTAAGCAAAACGATATAAATGAAAACAAGTAATAAAGGACAGATGCAAATTCAACTCTGGAGAGAAGTAATTAATGAGGGGGAAGGAATACAGAAAAACTAGCAAAGAATGGAGGGGAAATAGAAAAACACTAAAAGAAAAGAAATGTCATTACAATATAAGAAGAGATTCAAAGTATCAACAAGATGAGAGAATGTGGAGGAGGAAAAGGAAGCTAAGCGAAAAGAAAACAAACTTCTGCACCACTGTGCATTCGAGGGACGGCTCCCTTCTGCTCATTCTCTCTAACTGCTCCAATGGTAGGAAATAATATTCCATCTTAGGCAATGAGTGAGTTTGCATAGATAGAAGAAAGTTTCAAAGTGAAATCAGATATTATGACTCATTTCAAAAGAGAAATTCCAAACATTTTGTTTCTTAAGGAAATGAACACTTCAACTCCTGAGACTTATGACCCGTCTGTCTACAGAGACAGACTTGTCAGTTGAATACTCAGTGGAGGGGCAAGAAAGTCAGAAATGGGGTAATTCTATGTTTACCTCATGTAAAATCTGTAATAATCACTGTAGTCTACAAGGTTACAGGTTCAATTTTTGTTTGATGATTGGATTTGCATTGACACACATAAAGCGGTAATGCATTTGCTTTGACGGTAATGGCTGAGTGCAGAATAAAACTCTTAGATAAATTTCATACTTCTGATACCTAGACCCTAGGCACAGTAGCTGCAATACTTTAGCCCATGAAAATGATAATAGCCAACCAAAATACACAGAAGTATCAGGAATTAGGGCTATATAACTCCTTGATAATGCTTTGTTATATGTCATTTCACAGAATACAGAAATAATTAGAGGAGATAATGGGAATAGCCAAGCCGTCATATGGTCATCCCTACCTCAGCGTGGGGGAGATTTCTCTGGTTTTAAGACATATCATTGTGGAGCTACCACAAAAAATTCTCATGCTACTTTATTTTTCTTCAGCATATGAATGAAACAATATAAATACAACTTGTATTCAGAATCTAAGCCAAACTTTCCTAAAGTAGAGGAATAAAGAGCTTCTGCACCCAATATTAAATGTTGCATCTTCAATGGTCCATTAAGATTCAATAATAATAAACTTGAGAATGCACCCAACAGTAAAATGGATTTGATTCTGATGGCAAAATGCTTGCAATATTGCAAAAGCTTTGCTATTTAAAGTCTCATAGCCTGGCCCATATGTGTTAGTATGTAGAGAGAAGGAATGGGGACATATGGAAGGCTTCCAGGTGCAATGGGAGATTAGAAATCTCTCTCTATGTGACCCAGTAAAATAAAATAGAATAACATGTAGCAATAAAATGAAATAATATGTAGAAGTCTCCATTGTTGCAATCTGTAAACAGACTTATCAACCCAAGCAAATGAGTCATTGAAGAAATGAAGAAATTTTAAGTCATGTAACAGAAACAAAGCAAAAAAAAAAGAAACAAAACAAGTATTAAAGAAATTAACATAAGAAACCATAGACCATACACAAATTAATGGAGTCAGAACAACACATTACTGAGTTATGAATGAGTCACTGAAGAAGTGAATGAATTTAAATTTTTTCTAGAGCTTAATTTTTCTCCATTTCTTCAATGATGCATCCAATGATTAAAAAAAGTTTTTACTAAAATCATGAATAAGGATACAAGAGTGTTCGACATCTCCATGTGATTCAATGTAGTGCTTGAAGTCTTAGATAGAGCAATAACATATAATAGGGAAATAAAATGAACATGAATATGAAAGGAAAATGTCAAAGCATTCTTACTTGGGGCTGGCGAGGGGCCTCAAAAGGTAAATAGGCTTCCCACCAACACTGATGATCTGAGTTTGATCCCCAGAATCCACACAGAGTTGAAGAAGAGAATGGACTTCCAAATGTCCTCTGACCTCCAGACCCTGCGCGTGCGCACGCGCACACGCACACGCACACGCACACACAAGTAAATAACTAAATAAGTAATTTTTCTCTATAACATGCATTATTGTTTTCTTAATTTCTGTGCCAAAATAAGTGACAGAAGAAACTTAAAGGAAAAAGGAGTGTTTTGCTTCTTAGTATCAGAGTCTAGTCCATTAGGTTTTGACAAGCATGACAACAGGAACTTGTAGAAGCAGATCACACTGTGTCTACAATCAGTAAGTAGAAAGGGGACTACTAGTGCTCATCCCTCTCTTTATTTGGTCTTGTAATAAAGTGGGCCTTTCCTCCTCTATAACTTAATCCAGAAAATTCCTCACATACATGTCCAGATATTTGCATTCTTGGCAATCTTCTAAATTGATAATAAATATAAATCATTACATACAAGTAACATGCTGAAAAATTAAAAAAAATTCCATTAACAATTGTTAAAAGAAAAATATAAATAACTAAGAATAAAGCTAATCAAGGAAGTTAAAGACTTCTACAGTGAAAACTTTGAAACATTGAACAGAGAAAATGAAGAAGCCACTATAAGATAGAAGGATCCCTGGCCCTATAATCATGGGTTAGAAGAATTACTAGCTGTGAAAATGGCTATAATACTCAAAACAACTGATCAATTCAATGGAATACCTATCAAAATTCCAATACCCACTCCTGACAGAAATTGGAAAACCCATATCAAAACAAACTAAACAAACAAACAAAAAAAAAGTCAATGCTAGCAGAATCACCTTACCAGATTTCAATTTTTCTACAGAGCCATTGCAAGAAAAATAGCATAGTGCTAGCATAAATAGTAGGTACACAGAGCAAAGGAACAGAATAGAGTACCCAGAAACAATCCTTAACAGCTAAAGGCACTTGGTTTTTTACAAAAATGCCAAAAAATGTACAGTAGAGAAGATAGCCTTTTCAACAAATAGTCCCAACAAAATGGGATATCTTTATACAAAAAAAAAAGAAGGAAATTAGATCCCTGCCTCTCTTTTACACAAAAATCAATTACAAAAGGATCAAAGATCTTAATGTAACACCTGAAGCTCTAAAACTGATAGAGGGATAAGTACGAAAAACACTTAAAGACATTGACATAGATAAGTACTATTTGGGGACTCCCACCACTTAGATTATATCGCCAAGAGCTGATAAATGAGACTTTATGAAATCGAATGACTCTTTCACTCAAGAAAAAAAAATAATAACAGCTGAGTGAAGAGACAGTCTACAGAATTGGAGAAAATATCTGCTATCTATCCCTCTGACAGAAGATTAATACCTAGCATATAAATAAAACATAAATAATAGGATATCAAACAAACAAATCAATTAAATGGGTAATGGAATTGGCAGATAGTTCTCAAAAGTACAAATGGCCAGTAAACATTTTAAGATATTTAAAATCACCTTTTATAAGAGAAATTAAAATAAAAAATATATACTATGTGGCAATCAATGTCAGTAGCAATAGCCTACAATGTCTTGGAACTATCTTGGGTAGAATCCAATATAAAAAACGTATCCTGGATTAAAAACCCGGAGCAAAACTCAAAAGAGGGCTTCTCACTCATACCTTGTGTTGGGGTTACACTGACTTATGTGAATAACAGATTTATTTTAGGCAGATATTTAATAATATGATTCCTTATGAATTTTTCAGATGTCCTTACTGTTATTTTAGCCTCTCCCTATCTTCTTGTGGATTTATTTTCCTCCATTCTCTCTAATTAGAGCCCCCATTATCCCATTATAGGTTATTGCTATTTCCCTTGGCTGTTCCCCAGGGCTAGAAAATGAGTCACTGTTGCTGCAGACACCGAGTACTTCAGACACAGGGTCTACAGGATCTGAGATGGGTCTGACCTGAAAAACTCCTCCATGAAGACTAACTTTCATGGTACTAGAAGACCACTTTCAAGTTTCCAAA
This sequence comes from Peromyscus leucopus, assembly GCF_004664715.2. Taxonomy (NCBI): domain Eukaryota; kingdom Metazoa; phylum Chordata; class Mammalia; order Rodentia; family Cricetidae; genus Peromyscus; species Peromyscus leucopus. The sequence continues at coordinate 67,039,750 of NC_051079.1, read as the reverse complement.
GGAGAGAAACAACCAATAGTCTTACCTAACTATGATACCTATGAACCACAAAAATGATCAGCATGATACAACAACCCTAAGGACACAATGGTGGTATGTATACCTTGGTGGTAACCAATAGCTCCCTAATTAGACTTGAGGCATGTTCATCAAGAAGGAAATCATTCCTGGTACTGAAAACCTAGCCAAGTACCTAAAACTAGTGGAATTATGGATTTTGAAGGAGAGCCAAACACACTTACTTTACTGATAGTGTAATCCCTAACTATATTCTAATGATTTATCCTTAGACCCACAGACAAGTATAGTTCTCATCCTTCATTAAGGAAACTTCTTTTGCAACAGAAGGAGACCATTACAGAAAACCATAACCAAGCAAAATGTAGAGATGTTGAGCACAGTCCTAACTGATACATGTATAATACAATGCCTGAACCTAAGAGATTATTGTAATAAATATTGCAAGAGGCATAGGATCAGGGGCTGTGCAGTGAGATTGTGTCTCCTAGAAATGTCTGAAGCTATACCCATGAAATCTCACCAACATGGCTGGCTAAATATAAAGTGAACAAGGATAACACCAATATACATGTTAACACGGAAGAAGAAATGCTCACAAGGCCTTGATCTAGACAAAGAACAAAGAAAAACTAAAGAAAGTTGAGAGTGGGAGAAATAGTCTTCCCCAGGACAAAGCCCACCAATTGGTTATCCAATGCAAAATTATCAGCCCTAAAAACATACACAGAAGGAACATTATACAGACTGAGCAGGTTAGGCCGGTTGTATACACATACACACACATATGGAAAGAGAGAGAAAATACATTGTGATTCCATCTCACTCCAGTAGAATGGAAGACATCAAGACAACAAATAACAGCAAATGTTAGTGAGGATGTGGAAAGAAGATAACTTTAATAATATTCTGTTGGTGAGAATTACAGCAGCCCAGCTGCTAGGGAAATCAGGATGGAGATTCCTCCCAAGACTAAATATAGCCCTAACGTATGGCCAAGCTCAACAATTTCCTAGTACTTCCTCTGGAGATGCCAAAACAACATATTGCAGAGATAATTGTACACCAATGTTCATAGCAGGATTCTTTAACAAGGCCAAGTTATAAGAACATCCCAAATGTCCAAGAATAGAAGAAGAGACAAAGAAAGCATGATTTATATACACAGTATCATATCTTTTAACCATAAAGAAGAATGAATTCATTGTCATTTATAGGAAATGTATTCAGCTGGAGATAATCTTATTAAGCAAATTAAGTCAATCTTAGACTAATATCATATTTTCTCTTATTTGTCATTATAGCTATATAAAATCATATGCATACCCATGACAGGAAAGTAGAAGCAAAACTAGAGTACAAAGGGAGATGACGAGGTAAGGAGAAAATTTTGGTATGGAGGGAGATGCTCAGGTACATTACATACTTGCATGAAAATGGTCTTAGGTAGGCCTGTACAGTTGTTTTTAAAAGAAGGAATGTAATCATAAGGTTTAGGACTTAGATGATTAGGAAACATTTGTAAGGAAGAAGAAATCACTGTCACGTAAAACATAAAGGGAGGGAAACTTTAGTTTTCCTTCTATGTCCCAAACCTACTAAAAAGGAGGAGCTACTTTACTATTTAGTATTCAATCCTTTCCTGCAAGCTAAAATCCCTGTTCAATTTGATAGGCCACTTCTGCAAAATGAGTTTCTTCAACATATTTCATATTTACATATATGCATGTATGTATATATAAATTATTTTTAAATTAAATTTAATTGGGAAAAAATTTTTCTTACTTTATTACAATTTTTTTTTTTACTGAAATAACAGACTATAACACAAGCAAGTTGCAGAGATGGGCTGCTCCAGATTTAAGAACAATGTCTTATTTGAAATTAATTGTTCATGTGTTTCAACCAGCAAATAATGAAAACGGTGTCCTCTAAGCCCAGCAGGCATTGCTGTCCCATTCTATGCCAGGTGAGCACACTCTGTCAGCTTTGTCCCAACAACTGTCTTTAGAGCAAGAGCCGAGGTCAGGCACCTCAGCCCAGATCATAGCAACTTGCCATCCAGGTATTGGATTCATCAGTTTCTGTGTCAATTTAAAGGAACTACCTCCTGTTTTGAAGTCAGAAAACAAAGTTTCACTGTGCTATATCTGGCCATAGCTTTTTCCACATGTTCCCATAACCTGAAAGGGTCATATCTTATCTGAACAACTTTTTAATATTCTGAGTGACACAAGTAAGTATTGTCTTTTCATGGTAATAACAATTATTCTTTGTACTATAAAATATTACAATGTTAAAAAATACCAAGCATAGGAGGTAGTATTGTTAAATCAGTCCTCACACTTCCACAGTCACATCAAAAATTAATAAAACATCCAGATATTTTCTGATTTCTCTATATTACCTCACTTGAATGAATTATTTTATTTTCTGCTAGTACTTCAGTTGCAAGTGGGTCCTAAATGACTACGTGGAGTGGCCAAAATAATTTCTCCAATACATGTGCTCACCTCAGATAGGAAATCCATGACAGACGCAAGTGTATTTACCACATGTTCTTGGTTGTCAACTTGACTGTATCTGGAGTTAACTAAAACCTAATCAGCTGGGTTCTCCTGTAAAGAACTGGGAAGACCCACTTCTAATACTGGTTTTTTGAGGTTGGAAGACACACACATTTAATCCAGATCTTTTAAGGTAGGAAATCTACTTTTAATCTGGACCACACCTACTGGCAGCCAACATAAAAGACATGGAAGAGGAAAGCTTGCTCTCTGTCTGCTGGCTCTCACTTAGTAAGTCCATTCCTTCAACTGGCATTAAAACCAACTTCTTTGGAATTCTGGCATATACTGAAGGTCATCTGAGACATCATTTCTTGTGGACTGAGCAACTACTGGATTCTTGGAACTTCTATTATTAGATAGCCATTGTTGGACTAGCTGGATAACAGCCTGTAAGCCAGTCTAATAACTTCCGTAAGTGCTGTTCCTCTAAAGAACACTGACTAATACAGGCTTGGTAACAGAAATGGTTCTAGAGCAACAGAACCAGAAGTATAAGAATAAATTTTTAAGTATATAGACTAGGATTTCCAATTTGCCAACACCTGTGTTTACTGAAGCCTCTCTAGTCACTGAAGCCCTTCCTGGAAGCTTAGAGAGTGGGGAAAGCCCATGTTCTGAACTATTTTACAAACTTAAGGAGACAAATTCATTTGACTATCCTAACTCACCAATTGTGAGAGGCAAAGGATTTGGTGACTCTATATACAAAACTTTTGACGATTTGTGAAATAAATAAGGAAAACGATGTTGTCAGACACTCCTAGCATCTGTGGAGGCAAAGAAAAGGAGTAAGTTCTGTGATACAATTAACCAACTTCTATCATCTCGGAATATGGTGAAGGACCACAGTGAATTCAGTGATAGAAATGGCTGGCTACGGAAGCAGCATAAACAGTGTAAGGTTTCTAAGAGAATCTTCTCTCTAGTGGCCACGGAAATCAAATTGCAGAAAATCATACCAAAGCCTTTATTATAAGGTTGGCTGAATGATAGAGAAAACTCCAGTCCCAGCCTCAGTGTTGGGTGTTGGTGGTTAAGGTAAGGGCATTAATTGCTAGGAATTCTGTAACTTGGGATGAAGCTGTGTGGGAGGGCTTTACTGAAACAGAACTTTGAAACATCAGACTCACTCCGGCGTATCTCACCCGAGGAGGTAGACCCTCCTTCCTCAGCACAAGACGCTCCCACCCACACTCATTTAAAGTGTTGCCTTTTTTCCCCTGACTAGTGGAGTGAGGGCTATTAGAGCTGGAAAGGATTAATGGAAACCTTTAGAACTGCCTCTACCAGGGAAAGCAGTGAATCCAAAAGAGTATTATATCCCTGGAGGAATTACAGAAATTAGTGCCACCATCAGAGATTTGTAAGATGCATGGGTGGTGGTGCATATCTCCCATTTAACTCTCCTGTCTGGCCAGTGCAGAAGACAGATGAATTATGGGGAATGACAGTTAACTATCAAAAACTCAGGTGGTGACTCCAATTGCAGCTGCTGTACCAGATGTGTTGTTCTTACTTGAGTAGGTTGACACATCTCTTGGTACATGGTATGAAGTTACCAATCTAGCAAATGCTCTTTACTTAGTACCTATCTATAAAGACCACCAGAAGCAATTTGCTTTCAGCTAGCAAGGCCAGTAGAATACCTTTACAGTTTTACCTCAAGGATATATATTGATTCTCCAGCCTGTGTCATGACTTAGTTTGAAGGGATCTTGATCATCTGTTGCTTCTAAAAAACATCAAATTGGTCCACTATGTTGATGACATTATTCTGATTAGACCAAGTGTTCAAGAGGTAGCAACCACTTTGGAATCATAGGTTACACATATGTGCATTAGAGGATGGGAAATAAATCCAACCCAAATTCAAGGGCCTCCACTGAAATTCCGCCTCAGTGAAATTTTTAGAAGTCCGGTAGTGTGGGTCAGGAGAAGAATAAGTTATTGACCTGGTCCCTCCCACCACCAAGAAAAAGAGGAACAAATTTAATGGGCCTATTTGGACTTCAGAGACAGCATATTCTTCCCTTGGGTATGTTACTCCAGCCTATACACCAAGTGACTCAGATAGCTGCTAGCTTTGAGTGGGGCCTGCAACAGGAGAAGGCTCTTCAACAGGTCCAGGCTGCTCTGCCACTTGAACCATATGATCCAGCATACTTGATGGTACTTGAAGGGGCAATGGAAGATAAAGATGCTATTTGGAGTCTTTGGCAGGCCCCTATAGGTGAATCACAGAGGGAATCTTTGGGATTTGAGAGCAAGGCTCTACCATCATCTGCAGACAACTATTCTCCCTTTGAGAGACAGCTATGTGGCTTCAGTGGAAACTGAACTTTTGACCATGGGGCACCAAGTTACCATGTGACTTGACCTGAGTGGCCCATCATGAGCTGGGTGTTATTTGACCCTCCAAATCATAAAGTAGGATATGAACAGCAGCAATCTATTATCAAATGCAAATATCAACTATGCAATCAGGCCCAGCAAGATCCTGAAAGCACAAGCAAGTTAATGAAGAAGTTACCCAAATGACTGCAGTTTCTGCTCCTGTTAAATGCTGTCTGCAGCTGAGCCATGATTGGTTAACTGAAGAAGAGAAGACTAGGATCTAGTTAACTGATGGATCTGCACATTATTCAGGCACCACTTAGAAGTGGACAGCTGTAGCATTATAACCCCTTCTGGGACAGTCCTGAAAGAAATTAGCAAAGGGAAATATTCACAGTGAGCAAAATTTCGGGCATTACACATGCTCATGCATTTTGTTTGAAGGAAAAATGGCCAGATGTGTGAGCGTTCACCAACTCTTTGGCTGGACAAAGGATTGGTTGGATGGTCAGGAACTTGGTAAGAACATGACTGGAAATTTGGTGAAAAAGACATCTGTGGAAGAAGCATGTGGATAGATCTTTTTGAGTGGATTGACGGATACTTGTGTGCTATGTAAATGCTCATCAACAGTGACTTCAGCTGAGGAGGTGCTCAGAAATCAAGTATATAGGATGGCCTGTTCTGTGGACAGTCAATGTTTTCCTTAGCCATCTTTGTCATTGTCCAATGGTCCTATGAACAAAGTGTCCATGGTGGCAGAGATAGAAGTTATTCATGGCCTTGACAAACTGTCTTCCATTCATCAAGACTGACCTGGATGTAGCTGATGCTGAGTGCCAGATTTGCCAACAATACAGACCAACACTGAATCCCAGATAGATAGCAATGATCCCCATGGTAACCAGCTACTGCCCTGGTGTTTGGTTGACCACATTCCACTTTCTCCATGGAAAAGACAATGGTTTGTCCTTACTGGAGCAGATACTCTGGTTATGAATTTGCCTTTCCTGCATGCAATGTACCTGCCAAGATCACCATCTACAGACTTACAGAATGCCTTATCCATAGTTATGGTATTCCACACAGTATTCCTTCTGATCAAGGAACTCACTTCATAGAGAGAGAAGTGGGACAATAGACCCGTGATCGTGGTGTCCATTGGTTCCTGTTCCCACCATTCTGAAGAAGCTGGTCTAATAGAAAAACGAAATGGCCTTTTGAAGACACAGTTATATTGCCATTTAGGTAGCAGCAGCCTGGAGAGCTGGCACAGGGTTCTCCAGGAGGCAGAATATGCTTTGAATCAGCTTCCAATATATGGTATAGTTCCTCCAATAGCCAGGATTCACAAGTCCAGGAATCAAGGTGTGGAAAAAGATAGTTTGACTCACAATCACCCCTAGTAATCTACTAGGAAAATTCTTGCTTCTTGTTCCCATGACATTAAGTTCTCCTGGCCTAGAAATTTTGGTTCCAGAGGAGGTAGCACCCCTGCCCAGAAACACAACCAACATTCCATTGAACTGGAAGCTCAGACTTCCTCCTGGCCACTTTGGGCTTCTGATGCCCGTAAGCCAACAAACTAGGAAAAGAATAACGGTTAGGAGGGGTGATTGAACCATATTATCAGTGGGAAATTGGGTTGTTTTTCCATAAGGGAGGTAAGAAAGATTATGTCTGGAGTGTAGGGGATCCTTTGGGGTGTCTCTTGGTTCTACCATGACCTGTCATTAAAATAAATGGGACACTACAAAAACATAATTAAGAAATTATGACAAAAAGCATAGACTCTTCAGGAATGAAGGTATGTATCACTCCCCCAGGAAAAGAGCCAAGATCTTCTGAGGTGCTTGGTAAGGGTAGAGGGAACACAGAATGTGCAGTAGAGGAAGGTAGTTATAAATACCAGGTAAGGTCATGTGACCAGTTGCAGAAATGAGCACTATAATTGACATGCATGTTCTGCCATATTTTGTTAAGAATGTGTTTATACAGATATTTGTTTTCTTTCTTTAATTTCTTTATCATGTGATGTGACATCAATTAAGAAACTGTCAGTGGTTATTGTATTTAAGTTTGTGATACTACAAGAATATCCCTCAAGGGACATTGCCACCTATTCTAAAATTTAAAATGTGTTTGCAATTGTATAAATGATAGTCATATCATGTTAGGCATAATTATGACCTAGTTATTGTTTTCACTTGGAAATTAAGCATGACAAAAAAAAACATGATTTGTTGAGTTGACAAGGGTGGACTTGTGATGGCTATTCTTGGTTGTCAACTTAACTACAACTACATCTGGAACTAACTAAAACTCAAGTGGCTGGAAACTCCTGTGAGGGATTTTTTTCTTAATTAAATCATTTGAAGTTATTTTCTTAATTAAATTGCCTACTTTTAATCCTGATCTGTAGATGTAGGAGGGTCTTCCTTTAATCTGTGCCACACCTTCTGCTGGCAGCCTGTGTAAGAATATGGAAAAAGGAAGCTTGATCTCTTTACCCATCTCCTCTAGCTCTTGCTGGAGCCCACTTGATAGAGCCTACTTCTTTGGAATTCTGGAATATACTGAGGACCACTGAGACATTCAGCCCCATGGACTGAATAAATACTGGATTGTTGGACCTCCCACTCTAAGAGTGTGTGTGTTCTATAACTTTTGTTCCTCTAGAGAACCCTAACTAATACAACCACCAAAGTCCAGTTTGGTGAACCAATGAGTTTTATTGGGATTACATACAGGAATATGGGTGAGGGGTTACTTACAAGAGCAGAACTGACTCAAAGACAGTTGCATTACTAAGCCCCACCCTAGTATGGGTGACAGCTCATAAAATGGGAAATCTGGAGAACTCTGGACAGCCTGAAACAGCTCAACATTTTAGAGAGTCCTTTCCAGGTGCCTCAATTGGCCTAAACCTCTTCCAGGCATCTCCACTGGTTTCTGATTTTTCTAGTAGCTGGTCTGATCTCAGGCTTTGCTTTGTAGTTCGGTTTCTCTACTCTTGCAGGGAGGGGCCTAGTGTATCTGGTCAGCTTCAGAGACTTCCTGAAAGAGTTTTGAGTTGTCACGTTCCTACTTAAGGAGCTTACCTGCAGGACAGAATGTTTCAATCTAGGAGGAAACTATTACACAACACAAGGTGTTTCTATTTATTTTAATTGCATTATGATGAAGATGTATATTTGAATGGGAGGATGTGTGTGCCACTGTATTCACATGGAGATTATCAGTTGGTTCTCTTCATCCAACTTTAAGTGGATTCCAGGATTCAGGTGCAGCAAGAGCCTTTATCCACTGAGCTGCTCAACTGTCCCTGGTAATTGAAGTGAAATGGCCTTGAAGAGAAACATATATGTATCAGCTTCTCTCCCATTCAAACAAGCTTAGAAAGATGTCAATTATGATATTTAAAATTGTTGGGGATCATAATTTAAACAGACATTTTGTGATAATTAGGAAGAATAGTATAGATTTGTGTTAGGATATTTTAGCCTGATATTAATACATTTAGATATTTAAATTGTTCTTATTTTGTTTTTGTTTTTGTTTTTTTGAGACAAGGTTTCTCTGTGTAGCTTTGCGCCTTTCCTGGGACTCACTTGGTAGTCCAGGCTTGCCTCGAACTCACAAAGATCCACCTGGCTCTGCCTCCCAAGTGCTGGGATTAAAAGCATGCACTACCACTGCCTGGCTAAATTGTTCTTATTTTGTTGATTATGGTAGAATATTAAAGTTATGGGGTTTCTCGTTTTTTCTTTCTTTTTTTTTTTAGTGCCTTTTGAGATAAACATACAGGAAAGTGGGTAAATGTACATGAGGGCTCACAATATTAAAACCTACCATTTATTCCTCTTTTGTCAATAATTAAAAAGGATTCCAAATCATTGCAGTTATACGTATCATAGTATGTCTATAGCAGCTGTGTTTTCTTGAATGATTCTCTTAGAATATATGCTTTGAGTAAGATGAAAAGGTATATAAAATACATTTATATTTTATTTATTAATGAGTTACTATCCAAGTTGACTATCTTCACATAGTATTATTATTTTCCCATTTCATATGAAAATTTAAAAAGTTTAAAGAAGGTGTTAGCCCTAGCATTAGGTGAAGCAGTACATCATGGAGCACACAAGACTATGTACAATGAGGGCATTTCAGAGCCTGGGGAGTTTCACAATCTCATAATGTTTGTGAATGACAGAGGAATAAGTCCGTTCTTCACTTCTTAAGACCAGTTTAGAAATTTTTATCATATGTTCTCAGGTAGGCTAGGTTTGAAATAGTGGTAAAAATCTTTGATCACAGTAGTTCAGAATACTTACTAAACAAGTAGCAATGGCTGTGAACCAAGTCATTCTGCTGCCCTCAGCCCCAGAGTAGAATCCAAGGAGAAATCCCCAACAGACACAAATTCCTCCAAAGAGACAATCTGGGGATACATAAATGTCTTCCTCAAGGAAATACAGTGAATTGTATGGTAGTATTTTATTTGTACTGAAATGTGATTTTAATTGTATGTTAATAAATAAAGTTGCCCGGGGGTCAGAGCTATTAGAGCCATAGGAAGAGCATGGCGGTGGTGGCGGCGGCGCCGCACGTCTTTAATCCCAGCACTTGGTAGAAGAGCTAGGTAGATCTCTGTGTGTTCAAGGATACAGCCAGAATTGGAGACACATGCCTTTAATCTCAATATCAACCATAGAAGACCTGGAGGTCTGTACAGGCAATGATGAGGCAGTCATGTGGTTGGGTTTACAACCAATGAGAAAGCAAAACAGAAAGTCTATATACAGACAAAAACACAGGAAGTAGTTCTTTTGGCTGAAGAGGCTAGCTGCAGCAGATGGGTAAGGCTCTTAGCTCTGATCTCTTGGCTTTCTTCTTTGCATTGGTTCTGTGTTTCCTATTTAAAAAGATGGTTGGTTACATCTACATACATGCTTAGGGATGCCTGGTTAAACTAATTTCTACACATTGCTCAATGCATTTTGATTAATTAGATTTTTCCATTTCTTCTTATATTGGTGTTGTGGCTAGTTTTATGTCAACTTGACATAAGTTAGAGTTATAAGAGAGGAGGGGGCATCAGTTGAGAAAATGCTTCCATAGGAATGGGCTGTGGGATGTGGGGGTCACCCAAGTTCTAGCTACTATAAGAAAGCAGGCTGAGGAAGCCATGGGGAACAAGCCAAAAAAGCAGCACCCCTCCATGGCCTCTGCATCAGCTTCTGCCTCCAGGTTCCTGCCCTGTTTGAGTTCCTGTCCTAACTCCCTTCAATGACGAACAGTGATATGGAAGTGTAAGCCAAATAAACCCTTTGCTCTCCAACTTACTTTGATCATGGTGTTTTATCACAGCATTAGTAACCCCAAGACAATGGGAACTTATGGTAAAAAGGTTAAGATTGGGATTTCAGGTTTTATTGTTTTTGTTAATACACAATTGGTATTTGGTATATGAGTTTTACTTCCTTGCCCCCCCCCCAGTTATTATTTCTTTGATTAGAATTTTTATAAGTCCTGAGCTGTTTTAGTTTTTGACTTTGAACAGACCAGTGTCTAAGCTATTTTCCAAGTTAATTTTAATATATTTGGATTTATTTCATGCCTTAGACCGAACATATTTCATCTCTTATTTTGTTTTGTTAATTTGTTGTTTTCCTTTTCTTGGTTCCCTTTCTCTCCCTTGCTTTATTTTATAAGGATTGGAGTTATTTTTATCACTTTCTCCTCTGCTGTTTTAGAACTACAGCTTGTAATCCTATTCATTTCATAATTCTTTTGTTTTTGTCTAATTTTTTTACCCAGAAAAATGTAAACATGCATTCATTAAAAATACTTGTGTTATAAAATATCCAAAATATTATTTTACTTGGGGTTATCATAACTCCAACTATTTCATTTTTATAATTTGTATGATATATTATTTCTGATTCCCAATAATTGAGTTTTCTAAATTTCTTGTTACTTATATGAGAAAGCAGTAGCTGGTTGAAATATTTTCATCTGGAGAGTTTATCTCACCAATAATATCACTCCTCATCTGTGCTTTCTATTTAAAGGCTTTAGATTTGTTCTACTTCTCTTTTGTTTCCTTTTCTGTAATTTATCATCATATTTTCAATTGATTTCTTTCTTCACAGTTCTATTTTTTGGTCACTTAGTAAACACCTTTAACTAACACATGAGCCATGCCCTGGCCCTTAGATTTGTGAAAATAAATACAAAATATTGAATCATACCAAAATCTCAATAAATATAAAAATCATGGAGATAGGGCTGGAGAGATGGCTTTGCAGTTAGGAGTACTTGTTTCTCTCTCAGAGGACCAGGGTTTGATTCCCAGCACCCAGACAGTGGCTCACAACCATTCACAACCTCAGTTCCAGGGGATATAGCAGAAATGCATATGGTTGCATACACACATATACAGGCAAAACAGTCATAAACATTAGGTAAAATAAATAAATCTAAAATAACATAAAAATAAAGACGTTATGGAAATATGACACTAAAAGAAAGCCATACAAGGGAAATGAATCTAGGAATCTGTATTATTCAGCACTCAATAACCTAATAAATGCATGTAAATTATAACTAGCAGACACTAGTTACCAAAAACCATTTCAATAACCCAGAAAAAATAATTCAAAAAACACAGGAATAACACAGCTAATGGAATTGAGAAGCATGAAAGTTAACGCTATAACAAAAATGTTCAGTGTTGTCCTATTCTCTGTTTCTGATAGGGACTGGAGATTCAAAGACAGAGATGGAAAAACGGGGACGCCACTGAATCTGGCTAGACTATGAAGCCACATTCACACTACACTTCTGAAATTGTGTTCTGCCCCCTTCTCAGGGTTTAGAACACCCCACCCAATTCTTCAGAAGTAATTCACTGACAGCTTGTATAAGTCCCTTATTAAACAAGGTCAACCCTACACCATCTGCCTGCTTCCATCATGAACTTGGCCCTGTCCTGAGTCTTGTGTGGGACACCTGCTTCTCACAGGGGAAAAGCTTTTGGTGAGTCTAGATTTTTCCAGAATTACAATATTAACATTAATTAACATTTAGTATTTTGGGTTCATTAACAAAATAAAGAAACATGTACATTGTTTTTAGTTTCACTATTTTGGGTTTGGTTTTCTAGTAATACCTATATATTTATATTGCCTTTGTAAAATGTTTTTGCGTATCTCACCTTTATATGTTAAATATGGAGAAATGGCTTTAAAATATTTCAAGAATATCATGCCTTTTTCTCTACTGCTCACTAAGTTGTTTTTTTATTCAATTAAGTTATTCATTCTTTTGTCTCCCCATGTTACTATTTTATTTTTCAAAATTTAAGTAACTGCCAGGATTTTTATCATGACAGTAGTGATCTTTCCCTAGTCTGAAATCTACTGATTCTTCAGGACACTTATATGTTCCTCATTAGAATTTGCACTGCTGTGGTTTGTGTAATTCTTGTGGTACTGTTGGGAACACTTTTATTACCCGGGGTGATCCACTCCATGTCATCCTGTGGACCTAAAGAGCTATGGCTGCAAATCTCATACCATCAGATGTCATCCTGTGGACCTAAGGAGCTATGCCTGCAAATCTCAGACTATCAGGTGTCATTTTGTGGACCTAAGGAGTTGTGCCTGCAAATCTCAGACCATCAGATGTCATCCCGTGGATCTAAGGAGCTATGCCTACAGATTTCATACCATCAGATTTCTTGGAAAGTGTAGAGAGAATATTCCCTCCATCTCACATCAAGTCCAGGCTTGTGCACTACACCCAGAAGGATCACAGACAGACATGGCAAACCTCTCTGTGAATGGACTCTTTTGTGAAGTTAAAAATGAATCAAGTTGGTTAGATATAAATCCCAGTCATCTCACCAAAATGATTCAAAGCTCAAGAGAAGGAAAGAGAACAGTGAATAGACAGAGGAATTTCAAACTGGTTCTTGTCTGGCTCCTCATCTCCAGCAGAAGGAAATCTGCTGTACAAGGCACCTTCCCATTATTATACCAAAGGCCAGAAACAAACAGCGTATGAAGAAAATCACATTTTGCTTATCTGGAATCATAGTTTTAGAAGTGTCAGCTCATGATCAGTTGCTGGTAGGAGCTTAACATGGCAAGAACATACAGCTGAGCACAACCATTCACTCCCTGGTAAAAATGAAAGAATGAGAGGCGAGAACCAGGCTTCACTATCTTAAGACCACACTCACAGTGGCCAAAAAGGCTTCCATTAGGAGTCTTGTCCCTCCACCTCCCAATGCCACCTCTCTGGAAACTGCATTTTTAGCATTCATACTTTCCGAAGATATTTAAGATCCAAGCCACAACAGGCAGCACCACAATAGACTGGAGAGACTCTAGAACGTTTGGAGAGGATGGAGAAGAATGGGTCAGTCATAGAAAGGAAGCAAACCTTTGTCTACAAGCTTCACTCACCTATGTAGCACTGACGCTTTGGTCTGTTCTGGAAGGGTACAAGGATTCTTTGCAGCAGAAATAAAAATCATCCTGGATCCAGAGCACCTGCAGCATCCACAAGAAGTCAGCAGACTCCTGGAGCTGAGACTACAGAATCCAGCAGTTACACTTGTTAGTAGCACATTCTAACAGAGCAGTGATGTGAAGGACACAAGCTACTCCTCAGCAAGGGTCAACTGTAAATCTTCAGTGGTGAATTACACACTATTATCCCAATCAATACTAAGTCAGCTAAAGAATAAGAGGAGAGTTCCCAACTACTGACCGGGTCCTATATGCTAGCTACTACTGTTCTGTTCTGTTTATGCATATCAGTTCATTTTATCCTCAGAGCAACCAAATTATACACATTTCTGTTTTTGACAAAACAACTGATTACTTATTCTAAGTGTGAGAGATCAAAGCAGTTTGATCAAATGGCCACTCAATTCACATTCCTGATGTTAAAGAGAACAGAACTGTAGAAATGTCAAAATATGTGCTAATGGATATCGGACTTATATTCACATGTCTTCACATGTAGCACAGGTCCTCAGAAGATGTAAAAGATTGAATGTGGCGTTTACATGGAGAATTTACAATACTGAATGGCACATCAGACTTATTCAAATTACTACCTGTAAACACTTTCAGATGATTTTCTGCTTGTTATTGCCCATTTATCCTAAGTCATTCATATATATATATATATATATATATATATATATACATATATATACATATAATGTATATTATTCTAATACATTCTAGGTTCCACTCCCTCGCTGCACACAATTAAATTCCTTGGATTTTGAGTATCATCAAGGCCTGAACAGTCACTAATGTCTTAATGGGTACTTCCTACCTCTGTGGATGCACAGTAGTTCATGTAAACTGTCAAGGAAGACAGTCATGATTTAGTGGAAGGATGAAAGTCTTAGGAAAGGAAAGCTAATTTGCAGTGCTGGAGAGGATTTGTTCTGCTTTGGAGGGGGAACTGGGAAGATTCAGGAATCACAAAGTCATTCTTTAGAGGACTTTGGAGATTCCTGGACCCAGGAGTAGCTCCCCTACCCAGCTCTCCTCTCCTCCTCCCCATCTTCCTCCTCCTTTTTTTCCTTTTTATATTTGTGGAAGAACAGAAACTAACTGACAGCACAATTAGAGCTTGTATTGCTGAAATGTGTTCTATAAATGTAAACGGAAAAAATATTCAAACAAATATAAAATTTTTTTATAGTGATGTCGATGGAGACAGCAGGAATCAGTGCTAGAAGGAGCAAAATGTAAGGCGGGGTGGGCCCTTGGATGGACAATTCACAGCTCAGCATTAGGACCCGAGGGATTTCCTTCTTGGGTTTACTGAGGTGAGATGATCTACCCCACCTCCCAACCCCCATTAAGGTGAACGGCATCACTTCGTGGACTAAGCTGGGTTGAAATCATTTCAGTTCTGGGCTGAAAAAAGAAAAACAGAAACAGGACTAAGACTTAGCGTGCATACATTTATTTTCTCTATGTTCTTAGCCAGATATGACTGGTTGCCTGGAGTTCCTGGGACCTGGACATCCCTGTAGTAACAGACCAGACCATAACCTGGAACTGTGAGCCAAATGAACCTTTTCTTTCTTAAGTTGCTTCTACCACGGTATTTTATCACAGCAACAGGAAACAAAACTCAGATGATTAGAAGCAGTTCGCAAACATCAAGGACAACATGGAGGAAAAAAGAAAGAATAGGAAGAAATGAGCCACAAAGCTGAGCAGGGTAGGAGCCACCACTCTCCAGGTGGTGAATTTTCAGTCTATGTACAGCTTCTTTCTCTCCATCATTCTCTTCCTTGTCATTTCTCCCTACACCTGCTAACACCTCCTTCTAAGGACCTGGAATCCTAGGACAGTGCTCAAGATCAGAACTGAATGCAGAATGCAAAGTATATTTAGCATTGTCCTTTAGGGGTCAAACTTCCCTCATACTCCAGGGGACACTAATCAGGCTTCTCCATGCCAAAACATTTCCTTCCTAAACTCTTCAATCCATTTTATGCATTTTGCAATGAAAACACAGCCATCAAACTAACATAATTTGTGCATCTTTGCTGAGAAACTCTCCACAGAGCCTTGGAAGGAGTTTGAACATGTATCTAGACTCTGGGTAAAGGGCCAGCAGAGCACAGGAGGGACAGCTTTGGTGACATTGTTTTTCATTTCACTGAGGACGACTCATGTTTCTCTCCTTAAATATAGACGGCAAGCCACAGGAGATGGCAGCTGTCTAATTAAACCTGATAAAGCCTCCTTAAAAATGAGACTTGGGGAAACACATCATTTCAACTGTAGAGCTGCCCAATTTTCCCCGGAACCCAGAGGGAGCTGTGTACTGTTTGGGAGGGACAGAAGATGAGGCCTGAGGGAGAGAAGACAAAATTACTGGTACCATCAAGTAGTTGGTGTGAAATAACAGAATACACACAATCCATATTTAATGCAAAGGAGGTAACTTTATAAAACATGCAAAGCATAACCTCATCTACCATTTAAAACGCCACTGATGAGGCTTTGATAATACACCAAATCCCTTCTGAACTTATAAAGATTTAATGGGAACATTTTATTTTCTCCAGCAGTCCCTTGCTGGCGGCAAGAGAATCTGGGAAGTTAAAACCGGGATGTGATAGCTGTCTGAGACTATGGAAGAGCCAAAGGCAAACTCTCCCCTTTCTGTATCCAAACCCACAGGGAGATACTTTTCACTTTGGTTTTAGATAAAGTATTCAATAAACACATTTACATGTACAGAGTGTTCTAGATAGTAGAACTCTAAACAGATCTTGACCTCCTTAATGCTCTCTTTGTTGTTTCTGAGTTTTATCAAGCTTTTATTTTTATCATTTCTAAATCTCTCCCCCAGCTCCATGAGTGTCTTACTACAATGTGTTGTCCACTCTCTGGTGTTGTTAGAAATGGTATGTGAAGTCTCAAGAAGGTATATAGTGTTGTACCGATGTGCTGTTATCCACCCGCTGGTGTTGCCAGAGCCAGGATGTGGAGTCTCTAGAGGGTAGTCTGCCATGGAATCCTGATGTGGTAAGGGAAGGCTCTTAGTCACTGATGGGGCCTCACCAAAGTCTAATAGAAGCAGAGATGGAGGTCTGAGTTTCTCAGGCCTGCTGAAGGTTAGTTCACACACATATCTCTGGAAGCACATATATTGTCTGATCTCTTCTATTTCATACTGCCTTAACTTCTGGCTAAGTAATGGCAAAACTATTTGTCACAAATATACCTAGCCACACGGTCTTAAACTACATCACAACTAGAGTGATCATTACACTTTAAGCCTGGAACCATTTATACATTGAATCTAGATTAACTTGTTTGGTGTTCTCTCATTTGGTGTGTTGATTGCTTCTTCCAGTTTCATCTCATAGATTTCAGCTGCCTATCTGATTCTTCCTAGATCTTTGTTCTAAACTCAAATAATTATAATATCTATATCATTGGATCTTGGTTGTAACTAACTTTTATTTTCTTACCATTGTCTACAAAACTAAAAATTTCTTTAAAAATAAATATTATTTCTTCTATTCCTTTTTATCACTCATAAAATCTTTGAGATTGTTTTGTTGTTCTATGAAAAGGAGCTTGGGAAAGTTTTGTGGCAGCCAAAACCCAAAGTTGAATCTGGAAATCATGCCAGCTCCTACACTGTTCTGCATAAAGCTCTCAGGATAGAAGTTGGTTAGAGTGAGAAGAAATATTGACCCCCAGATGTGGGTGCAGTGTCATGGTCACAAGCTCCACAAAAGAGCCCAGGCCAGTCTTTGCCAAACTGTTTCCACAGAATTCTAGGTCCATATAATTATAATTGGTAATATGCACCAAATGAATTCTGAGATCAAATTAGTTCAGAAAGAGCAAGGTTAAACAAAGTTTAACGGGCTATTTTACTACAAAACTTGGCAGAACATTTAATAGCTGAAATGCATGGTGATGTTCAAAGAGGGGAAAGCAGGCACTGTTCCCAAAAGTACCTCAACTTGGAGGACTTCCTAAGGGAGCCTCTTGTGAGGCTGGAAGCACAGTGTGCAACATGCTGCTCTAGATTCAGATTTACCCACAGTAAGAAGTCTGCTGCCCAGAACTTTGTAAACTTCCAGCACATAGTCACACGAGAACATAATAGAGCCTGCCTCTCATTCCTGTTCAGTGCCACCTCTTATCTTCTAAACATGCCACTTCTTTTGGTAGTCCTAGTATAGATTCTGCCTTTCCAAGAGACAGTGACAAACAAAATTACACACCTACCTAAAGACAGACCAACGGGCTGCTGCTGTTTTACCAAGGTTCTGGAAACATAAGAATGTGATAAATCTCATCATACAGGAAAAGGATGTTCAGTCATAGAATTCACAAGACAATAATACAGATTTATGTATGTGTGTGTGTATTGAAAGTCACATGTGTGATTATAATGCTCTACAAAAATAAAACACTACCATCTAGAGAGAAATAGAGAAGGGGAGGGGAAGGCTGTTACTTTACAGAGGAGGCTCTGAAAAGCAGATAACACATGGACTGAAATGAGTAGAAACCAGTAATAATACACACACAGGACAAGAGAAGACTCCTAGGTAGACTAATAATGAATGGCATTGTGATATGTCTTTCCATTATAGCAAGTTAATGCTGTTAATATTATTAGGTAATTATCATTATTTTTCTAACACTGTTTATTCTATAAACCTGTCTCCTAAAGTATACTAGTAGGTCACAATGTTTTTGCCTATCACTTTTTCTTACTCCTTCAAAGTAGAAGGCACTGGGATGAATATTTGAAGATATAAAACACACACACCACACACAGACAACACACATGCACACACACACACACACACACACACACACACAGAGAGAGAGAGAGAGAGAGAGAGAGAGAGAGAGAGAGAGAGAGAACTTAAAAAAATCTAAAACATCATTTCTCAAAATAGAAATAACACAGAGCATAAAGGCTTAAGTCACCAGTTTGAGTTTGGGAGGACAAAAGATGAATCCCATCGAATGATCCTGCAAACCCCATCTCTTTGGGAGCAGATCACAAACTGTGATGTTTCTTGCCCAATACAAGGTGCTGCGCACATTCTAAACAGAAGTCTCACCTCCTTATACACTGGAAATTCTTCCTATTCTTTGACAATGAGAACCAAGCTAGTCTTGTCCTGCTCTAGATGAATAGGTGCCTTAGAAAGTGACATTCCAGACATGTGTGATTCCTAGGATCCTATGAGAGAGTTTGACCAGCAGCTCTTCTGTTAACAGTTCCAGAAAAAGAAGCTGATCAATTCAGTGAGCAGACTTCCTAACTTATCTTTCTAATGTATAAAGAAGACATTATTTAGAATCTGAAAATACCTCTAAGGAATGAAAATCTTTTGATTATCATGTAAGTAGAAATTCTTGAGAAAGAAAAATGAGTTGACCGAGAGATGGGTCAGTAATTTCATCATCCAAAGAATATCTTACCTATACCACAAATAAAATTACATAAGGATCAGTAAGCATTTAACTTTTTTTAGCTCATTTGGTAATCTTAAGTGGCATTTAATACTGTGAACTTAAAAAGTTAATTATATCTTAATGGCTTGCATGAACAATAAAACTGTAGATCAAACACAATCTATTGAGCACTGCTGGATGCAATAAATTTATTTTTTAGGATGGGCTTCAGTTTCATTATCCAAAGTTTAAAAACCTAGGTTAGTATATAAAGAGGGAGTCAATGAAGTATAGAAAAGAATTAGTGAGCAGTAGAGTGATATTCAGCCTGACTATCATTCTTCCCACTGTATAGACACAGTCACCCAGGACTCAAGTCTCAGACTGACCTTCCTTCTAACAAGAAGAACACAAGAAAGAAAGGTGCTCAAGTGTAGATGAATAAGATTAGGTATTCTGGGAAGCAGATGCTGAGACAAGGTTTCTTATGGGTGCTCTTACCAGTTGGTAACACCTGTGGAAGTGAACGTGAAGAAATGGGTTTGTATAAAAGGAAAAATAAATCTGTGCAGTAATACTTCTGGCAGTCTTGACAAAATCCTTGAGAAGCTGCAAAGCTTTAACGATACATCAGAGTTGTCTCTTATTTGGCTGAAGTTGCAAAGCCTTTTTCATTCCCCCACTCTGGCCAGTCTTGGACAAGGTGGCTGTCTACAGCCAAGTCAATAGCCAAGTTATCTAAAACTTGATGGGAATTCCAGGGCAAACATGTTTTTGATAATCTGAGACTACAACAAGAAACCAAATAATTGTGAGCCCATTGGACATCACTGAGCTGTTGATAGGAGCCATATAACTGGACAAAAAAAGAGAATAGATCCTCTGCATTCACTTTTAGAGAAAGGGAAATTGGTGCAGGCTAGAAGACATGGTGGGAAGTAAAGGTATTGGAATATTCACACTCTTATTTGTCTGTTATAATATTCCTTTGACATAGTATTATAGTTTATCTTGCTACTAATCCCGTGTAGTAAACAAAGAAGGCATTACATCATGTCTGATTTACAAATGAGAAAACCGGGGGCCAGAAGACATAAGTGATTTTTTTTTCCTGTGGTCACTTAGTGTTTCAGAGCTGGAACAAAAGCCAAGTCTTCCTGATGTACATGTCTCATTGTCTGAGAAGTCTTCACTCCCTTCTTGGTTTTAATTGAATGGAATGCTTTGCTCAGAAAGCATTAGGTCTCAGCCAGTTTAGATGGAGACAGGCTCAATTCATTTTTTAAAATTTTTAACCATTATTTTTATTTTATTTAAATGAGTGTTCTGTCTACATGTGTGCTATATACCATGTTGTCTATATACCATGTGTGTGTTGGATGTCCTGGGACTGGAGTTATAACAATTTGTGCACCATCATCTGCAGCTTGGGAATAGAACCCAGGTCCTCTGAAAGAGCAACCAGTGCTCTTATCTCCTAACCCATATCTCCAGTCCCCCATCACAGGATCAGTTCTTGATGGAAATAGGATTTCTATTGCTTGGGATCCCTGCTGCTGCTCATGTAGCACATACATTCAAAATGTCTTGCCTCCATTTAGATTGTGATGGTCTTTTCCAGTCCTCAGTTGGTTCATAAAATTCTTAGGAGACTACTTAATTGCTAGCTTCACTATAACACTAGAGATTGAGATGTTGGACTCTGTCATATAACTTTGGGTAAAACATCTACAATGGGCTCAGTTTCTTATCTCTAAATAATCTATTATGTCAGATGAACCCCATTGTTTCTTATGAATTTGAAACATATGCATGAATAGAAAAGCTGCCTCCTACTGGATTCTAAACTTCTAAGGCCACTGCGTGATGCTTTTCAGGCACCATCAATAACAACTTGCATTGCTTTTCTAATTTATCCTGGGAAAAGCCATATGGTGCCATTGAAATCAGAACACTGCTTCCATTAACTCCACCAACTAGAAACAGATATGAAGATTATAACTTTTCTTTTGTTTTACTTGGTGGCTTTACTCATTCAAAATTTTTGAAAAAGTATATCAAAGGGAGTTTCCTGAGAACTTATAACCTCCCACCATGTACATATTAATCTTGATTTTATTTTAAAGTTTCTGAAGCCAAGAGCAATCAGACTAGGGAACCCATCTACTTCTTGTATAAATTATTGGTATTGCAACAGAGATAAATAGAGTGACCATGTAGTCAACAATTGACTTTGTACAAAGATGTATCTCAGATCCAAATACAGGAGAGATAAGCTATTTGTAAGTCTTAATCAAATGAAAAATAGTGGAAGAGCAACTTTAAAAGTATGCCCCAGAACTATATTTCATTTTTAATTATCATCTAGGAAATACTGTGGGAGAGAAGAAAATGACACAAATTATAAGGACTCTACTGTCCTGTTGAGAATCTGTGTGGCCTGTAATACATAAGTTAAGATATTAACTGCCCACAATGTCCAGGCAGGAGAAGAACCAGGTACCAGAATCACTAAATCTTTCAAGCCATGAGGACTGAACTTTCTTTCTCAAGGTCTAGGAGCAAAGAATACCTCTACTATCATAAGAATTGAGTCAGTAGACTCTTCCATTGAATTGTCCCCAAGTGCTTTCTAAATGAAATCTACTATTCTCTTCTCAACGCATCTCTGACTACAATCTTACCACACTCCTAGAAGTTCTGGTCCTTTCAGTAACACCAGTAGGACTGTTAAAGCCAGATTTACTTTCACCTTGACGCTTATATTGAAACACAAACCAGGGTTCCACAGAGGCTTCCTTCTTCCTCCAAGCTGTGATTCATTCTCCATACAAGTTCCGAGAAGCTAATTTTTACTAAATAATAACGAATCTCAAAATCTCCATGCTTTACTTCTGTCCTGGGCTTTGGTCCATAGCAGTAATTAACTCAGGAGTGTGGAGTAGGTCTTTAAATGAAAGGCTTTGGTCTCTGAAGCATGACTGTGATGCTGTGACCCAGTAGGGAGGACCCTGCACTGGAAGCTGCTTCCTAGTAATTTTGCTAATATCCCTGCTGAGGTGTAAGTACAGTGGTGCCACCTGAATAGAAGGTTGTGCCTTGTGGTGAGATTTTTCAAAGATGCCAACATGCTTTTCCAATTTGAGCTTTTGTGTCTTGTAGGCACAGCATTCCTTTAGTCAACATTGATATTAATCTATTTTAAAGTGGTATAATTCAGCAATTATCTACAACCTGGACAGGCTTTTTACTGTGAGATAATGTGTCTCTGCTTTGAACCACACAGCTCACTATTTTTCTTTTCACTCCCAGTTTCCCTGAGGATATTTATATTTGAAAAACAAAACATTTCCAAAAATATACTTGGATTCTTATTTGCACAAAATACCCACAAAATTGGGGAGAAACCCAACACTAAACATTCTAAGCCTCCCCTGTCTAACTGTCCATCAAGTCACAAAACTAGAGCTGAGAATGGAATCTTACATTTATATCTCCACCAGCATTTTACGGAAATTGAAGACTGGAAGCTACACATACAAGTAGAACCAGTGATTATAGACAATTCAGAATGGTAAAAACAACATTATCAAAGAGACACTTGCATTTCCTTCAGCCCTCAAGTAAAGACTGCATGAAAAATCTAAGAGTAGAAGGAATAATCATGATTGTAATCCTAGGTTTCTTTCAACAGAAATAAAAGTGTTCCCTTAAATAAATGAATTATATTAGAAGCATTTGAAACACCGATTTTTTTAACGTAACTTTAACCTTATCCCAGGTGCTTTTTACTGAGAGGCAGGAGGCAGACCATGGGACGTACAAGTTTTGGAAAGGGTGAGAACTCAACTCTGTCACCAATTAGATAATCATGGGAATGTATTTAATTTCATTGACCTTCAGAATCCATTCCTATGAGTTGCAGCTCCTTGAGTCATGGCAAACCAACGTTGTAAAACTTAAATAAAACTGATGATACAGTACCTGACAATGACATGCATTTTAAAAATTCTTGCTAGTACTTGGCAATTGTTTTTGCGTTTGAACTCAATAATTATTTTCATATCCACAATATGTTTATTGTTGAATTAGTAAGGAATGCCTTTGGGAAATGGAGACTACCGGAAATTGAGATGAAGCTGAAGAGGCTTGAGAAAGGTATAAGTCAGGCTTGGATATGAACTGACTTAAGTACTATGCTACCCATAGCATAGGCACAATAAGCCAATGAGAACAAAGGTGAAAAAGTGTGGCAAGCAAGCATATCCCAGAATACCAACAACTCACAATGAGAGAGTTCTCGGGATAGAGAGAGGTCTTAGGTTGCTAGCACATAGGCAGTGAGGAAGCCTTGGGAGCTGCTTTGCTAAAAGTATAGACTAAACCACTAAAAATGACTTTGTGAACTCAGAATGAACTATCAGTAATGCAGATCTAATGGAGGAAAAGATATAAATAAGATACCACTGCTGCCATGAAAAAACCAAATAGACACTATTCAAGAAAATATATAAGAGAAACAAAATCCAAATTCACTGCAATATGGAAGATATCCATTATATAGGGAAGAGAAGGTACTGAAATACAGGAAGAAACTACTCTTAGAAGTTGTGATGTCATTTAGATAAGGGCAGCATCTTGATGGTGGTGGTGATGGTGATGATGATGATCCTGCTGATGAGAACGACAGTGATGATGCTACAACTGAGAAGTGTATCACATCTCTGCCTACTTTTTTTGTATCAACAAGTCTGTTAACTCATATTATTGCACCTGATTCTAGATTAACAAAAGTTGACACATAGCCGGATAAAGCAACTTCTTGCCACATGAAACTGTGAAGACAAAAAATTACATGGGCAAAACCAAAGAAGACTTGGGCCATTTACTCAACAGTGTTAGAGTGGCCTGGCCTGATTGGCACTTCCAATAAATGGAGGGCAGTAGTGGGTGATGAATTTGAGCAGAGAGGTTATAGGGAGCCTTAAACTCCAAATTTAATATGATGAGCAGTAGAGAATCATTGAAGAAATAACCAAACTACAGTGATAAAAAAAAAAAGCTTCACTTTAAGACGTTTCATATGACAGAAGATATAGAATGCATTAGGGTTTAAGAAGAGAGCTATAAAGAGCTTAAAGGTTATTGAAAATGTGTCAAAGTAACAGCAATATTTCCTTGTTACCCTTGGAACCTTTCAAAGCAGAAAACTGACCTCAAAATTATGTTATAGGCAGGGCTCCTGCAAGTGGAGAAACTGTGCATTTCTCCATTTTCAGGTACACTAGAGAGGTATCACAATGGAAGGAGACTCAGAGTTGGAAGCATGAGGTTGCTTTAATTTTTTGTCTGAAACACCTAAACCATCTAATTAGTGTCAGGAGCAAGGAGGGAGAATATTCACTAGAACTCAGATTTACATAGCGGAGTAAGCAGAATTCTGAACACCAAAAGACCATGAGAAGAGTGCTATCTGAAGGCATGAATCAAAAAATGGAGGTGCAGTTGTTCAAAATAACTCTAAATTCACTGTTACTGAGATCAAGCTCTACTCATAGAGTGGCCCATATCTTACAAATTGTTAGATGGAAACCTAATTTATAAATTCATATAATCTTATAAGTATACACCTGCCTGACACTGAAATTTGATGGGATGTTCAATAATAAACAAAGATCAATAAGTCTAGATGTCATGTCAGAAACACATAGTGCCACTTAGCCATGTGGCAAAACAGACACCTCAGATTCCATCTCAGTCCAAATCTTTTTTTCATTGGTCCAGCTATCTTAAAGAGTAATATGAAAAGTAACAAATCTAAACTATATGTTGTTAAGGAATTTCCTGAATTTACAACCTGTGCCTTTCCATAATATCAGGCTTTCCCTATTCTTCTTCCATTTTCTAACTAAAGTTTATACATATGCATAAATGTTAAATGGGCCCTTTTAACTTATTGGGCTCATAGGTGATAGTTTGGAAGAAAAAAATTAAAGGATATTGATTATGCTGGACATTGTTGTGTAAAGATAACTAATACTGGAGAAAGGGAGATGTGAGACAATAATAATATTAGATTATACCCCAAAGTAGCACATATAAATGTATGACATTTAATCATTCTGACCTCGGTTTCCTTTTCTATATCACAAGAGATTTTAAAAAAATAACTAGTGAGTTGTTTTAAGATGGAAAATTCCATGAGCTAAACCTTCTTCAAGTGAATAAATGGAGACTGTAAGGTAGATGTCCCAGCTGGCAATGTCCAACAAGTGGCAAACCCTTGGCTACCTGATTACACCTTTCACACAAAAATAGAAAATACTCAACTGTTTCCAATTATAATATGCACAGTTATTGGGAAAAACAAAGTAAACTGTGTTAAAGGCTTCATGAGGTGTGTGGGAGCAGCCTCCCTCTGCAGACTGAAGCTTGCAGTGTGAGCTCGTGCTGTATGGTAAGCAGCCATGAAAGGAGAGACAAGGCAAAAGCGGAGCTATTTTTTAATCCAAAGAGACTTCGCAAAAGAAACTTATGCAAGTGTGCTGATTTTAGTTTAGCCACAAACTTGATGGTGGATTCTTAAGTATTGTTTTGTCTTCAGTATCAATATCCTACAAGAAAAGTGTCAAACATATTGGAAATGGACTCAGATCCATTCTGAAAAGGAGTGGTTAGTACTTTAATCAAGCTCCAATGGTGTGGAACAATCCTTTTCTACCCTCTGTGTATGTATTATTCTCATTAGTTAATAAAAATCTGACAGGCCAGTAGCTGGGCAGTAAGTTAGGAAGGAAAGCCAAACTGAGGGTGATGGTAAGGAGAAGGGCAGAGTCAGGAGAGACACCAGCCAGCCACCCAGGAAGCAGGACATGCTAGAAGACAAGCCTTGTGGCAAAGCATAAATAGAAATATGGGTTAATTTAAGTGTAAGATTTAGCTAGTAACAAGCCTGAGCTATTGGCAGAGCATTTATAATTCATATTCAGCCTCTGAGTTGATTATTTGGGACTAGGCAGTTGGGACAGGAAACATCTGCTTACATATTGCATTCCAACATGTGGCCAAAATTTCCACATAAAACCTGATGAAGTTTAAAAAGGATTCTAGACATACAAGAGTGTAGTCAAGCACAACTTCTTGGGTAGCTGCCTTTTCTCCAGTGGTCTCTGTTTGCTGGCAGTGAGTAGAGGCATGGGTCCTTCATGAGACAGCTTTCTGGCTCAATGCTAGTAGCAGAAAATGGTGGACTCTTTTGAGAGACCCTGTACCAAACACTCGAGCAGCAGGTAGCATTCTACGCAGTGGCAGCATGGACCTAGAAACTTCCCAGAGTTGGGGTGGTAAGCATCACTTTCAGAACTGTTGGTAATGCACATCTGCAATGAAACTAGACTCTCAGGAAGCTGAGGGGGAAGTGATTTAAAACACTGGAAATCACCTAGTATTCCCTTTATGAAGAGATGTCTGCTAGGGAAGTTCTACCTCAACACCACCATTCATATAGCCCAAATCATCTAATTTCGAAGGTTTTCTTATTTGTAAAAGTATGCAAATAAATTCCTGATTATGCAGTACAATAAGATTATCAGAATCAATTGTAAAGAAAAGGGATATACTGAATATTCCATCTGTGGAATTCCATCTATTCATCTTCCATCTATGGCTGCCATGTCTTTATTCTAAAATACATTTCCAGAATAGTCATAAAATTCTAAGATTATGGGAATCTTCAGCCAGAAGCAATATGAAGAAACCTGTAGCTGTCCCAGATCAATAGTTATAGTATATTTTCTTGACATTTTGCTCTTCAAGTAGAGCTGCATAATCTTTCTTAGCAGCTTGGTCTTTGTTTTGTATTTCTCCTTTTTTTCTTTTACTTATTTTTTTCAGGGTTTGAGGAAGCAGTCCTGGGACTCCAAGCTAGAGCCTTTTGCATGCTAGGTAAGGGCTCTACAGGAGCAGCATCTGTGATATTTACCTGCACAGTAACTGAGCTCACTCTTGTGCAGCCCTTGCCCTATTCCCTCCTCTGTGACCTCATCTGTTTCATTGAGTGGCTGGATAATTCTATACTAGATTTAAATTGACTGTTTATTTTCATTGCTGAAGTTTGTGTGTGTGTGTGTGTGTGTGTGTGTGTGTGTGTGTGTGTGTGTGTGTGTTCAGTAGACTGGGTCCTCTTTAAAGATTTTTTTTTAATTTTATTTTACAATACAATTCAGTTCTACATATCAGTCACAGATTCCCTTGTTCTCCCTCCTCTTGCCCCCCTCCCCTTCCCCCCAGCCCACTCCCCATTCCCACCTCCTTCAGGGCAAAGCCTCCCTAGAGGACTGAGATCGACCTGGTAGACTCAGTCCACGAAGGTCCAGTCCCCTCCTCCCAGACTGAGCCAAGCATCCCTGCATAAGCCCCAGGTTTCAAACAGCCAACTTATGCAATGAGCACAGGACCCGGTCCCACTGCTTGGATGCCTCCCAAACAGATCAAGCCAATCAACTGTCTCACCCATTCAGTGGGCCTGATCCAGTTGGGAGCCCCTCAGCCTTTGGTTCATAGTTCATGTGTTTCCATTCGTTTGGCTATTTGTCCCTGAGCCTTATCCAACCTTGGTTTCAACAATTCTCGCTCATATAAACCCTCCTCTTTCTTGCTAATTAGACTCCGGGAGCTCCACCCGGGGCCTGGCCGTGGATCTCTGCATCCAGATCCCTCAGTCATTGGATGGGGTTTCTAGCATGACAATTAGGGTGTTTGGCCATCCCATCACCAGAGTAGGTCAGTTCGGGCTGTCTCTCCACCATTGCCAGCAGTCTATTGTGGGGGTATCTTTGTGGATTTCTGTGGACCTCTCTAGCACTCTGCGCCCAATGATGGAGAAATGGATGAGAGCTACATGAACAGCCTGGACATGAGTGGGGATAATGAAAGGCGAGGGTCAAGGGAAAGAGAGCTTGGGGGAGCGGGAGATCCCAGCTGGATCAAGAACAGAGAGGGAGAACAAGGAATAGGAGACCATGGTAAGTGAAGACCTCATTGCTGAAGTTTTAAGATATATTTAAAGATGTCTTGGAATGAGTTCCTATTGGGCATTATAATTACCAATCTGTCTGTTTATATTTGCAAGTCAAATACATCCTTGAATGACAGCTAGTGTGTTGACCACATAGTTCAAGCAGTAATCAAGAGAGTTTATTCTCCTCTTCAATTATACTTCAATAATCCCTAATTAAAATATCTAAATATTTAGGTCATGATTTTTTTTGTACAAGGAAATGCATAGTTTCAGATGTAAAGACACAACTAATGAAATTGAAGTCTTTTTAAATTTAAATTTGATGCATTTATATTAATTATTTAATAGAGTTGGGTTTTGTTCCCAAAGTCTAAATAGTCTACTAAGTTTTCATAGGAACACTAAAGGTTTACATTCATTAAACTAACTTTAACATATAAACATTTTATTACATGCCATTGACACATTTTCTTCATTTTCTAATCATTTGTGCCTGGGAAGTTTTAAATAAAATATTGTCATTGTTACAAGAGGTAAATAAAATAGAATTTCAAGTTACTCATCTCCACAATTCTAGGGGGACAATATGAAATCATGACTTCAAAATATATCACTCTCTGCTATTAGTTTATTGAACATCATTTAAAATATTTTATTTAATATCTATATATGCATGTAATGTGTTTGGATCAAACCTATCTACTTCTAAAATAATCTACTTCTAAATCCTCACCCATAAATTCCTCCCCATCTCTCCTGCCACTTTGACCTCTCAACTTCATGTGATCTCTCTCTCTCTCTCTCTCTCTCTCTCTCAAGTCTACTTGCTGCTGCCTACAGCAAGTCTTGTGCATAGAGTCCCCACTGTATTGAGTATAACTATTATACTATGCAAACACTGAAGACATCTATTCCCTCTGGCTTTATAATATTTCCATACCCTCTTTTCTGTGATACCTGAGCTCTAGGGGAAGAGGGTAAATGCAGATGTCCCATTTAAAATTGAGCACTCGACAACCTGCCTCTTATTGCCTGCATATTGACTATTAATCATCACCAATTATAAAAAGGCAGATTCTCTGATGATAATTGTGAACTGTGCCAAAGAATGGTATACGGATAAGAACTAAGGTGACAATTTATAACTATGTTCATTTGGCAGAATAACAGTCCCAGGTTTTCCCATTGGGCCTATGACCTAGCCAGTCATATATTTGTGGCCTAGTTGACAGTATCAGGCATGGGTTCTACCTTGTAAATGTGGCTTGAAATCCAAGTAGAAAGTAGTTGGTTACTTTCATAACATTTCTGTCACTATTGCATCAGTGAGCATATCATGCCAGGCCAATCATCATTGTACCTCACGGAGTTCACAGCTGGATAGGACTATACGACCTCCTGTATCATGTCATACATGGAACCTTCTGACACCATCACAACTATCAAAGGAGCCAGAAGAGATGAAGCTTCCAGGTTAATAACAGCTTGATTTCTCAATGCCCTTTAACTTGAGCATGTGGTTTCTTCAACAGCAGGGCATTAACATCAAGTTCTGCAGGGTAATCCAAAACAATAGTGAAAAGCCTATAATTTGAGGAGGTGTTTATGACTCCACTGACCAGCACCTCAAAAAACTTATACCTGGCATTGGCCTTTTTGCTTGATAGCCTATAATGTCTAGGAAAGGCATTATGTCCTCTCCCCAAGGCAAGGTAACACCTTTAAAAATGATTACATGTATGTTTATATATGTGTATATATTTCAAGAATCTTCTATACTAGATACTTTTTTATGGCATTCCAAAGAGTCTTTATGATTAGTTATCCTTCCCCACATTCCCTTCTCTATCCTCCTCCCCCATCTTCCACCCCATTTGCTCCTTCTTGTTCCATTATTCACCCCTTTACATCCACATTCCCCGTGGTATTCTATCTCCTTTTCCTTTAACAACACCCCCCCCCCGCCCCCGTGGAAGCTTCCTGGTTTTCTGGCACCTACAGATACTCCAATTTAAATACACATACTAAAAATTCAAATATGGCATCCACATATGAAATAGAATATGTGGCATTTTTCTTTCTAGGAATGAATGAACTCACTGAGAATGATTTCTGGCTCTATCCATTTACTAGTAAATCTCATGATTTAATTTTTCTTTGCAGCTGATTAATATTCCATTGTGTATATGAACCACATTTTCATTATCCATTCATCCATTGGCAGACTTCCTTGTTAAATCATTTCCTGGTTATTGTGAGTAGAACAGCAATGAACAAGGGTAAGCAGGTATCTCTGGGGAGAAGGGTATAGTCCTCTGGGAATATGCCCAGGAGGTGTATAGCTGGATCTTATGGTAGATCTATTTATAGCTTATTGAGGAAACTCTACACTAATTTTTATAGTGCCTACACGAGTTTGAATTCTTTTTTAAAAATTTTTGGATGCATTGATATTTGACCTGCATGTCTTTGTGAAGGAGTCAGATCCACTGGAACTTGAGTTACAGACAGTCGTCAGCTGCCATGTGGGAGCTGGAAATTGAACCTGGATCTTCTGGAAAAGCAGCCAGTGCCCTTAACCTCTAAGCCACCTCTCCAGCCCCACAAGTTTGCATTCTTAACACTAATAATTAAGTGCTTCCCTCTCCCCATGTCTTAGCCACTATTCTATTGCTGAGGAGACACCATGACCAAGGCAGCTTTTATAAAAGAAAGCATTTAATTGGGGCTGGCTTGTGATTTCAGAGCTTTAGTCCATTGTCGTCATGGTGGGAAGCAGGCAAACATGGCTCAGTGGCTTTACAACCTGATTCACAGGCATAGAGAGTAACACTGGGCCTGGTGTGGACTTTTGAAACCTCAAAGCCCATTCCCAGTGACACACCTCTTCCAACAAGGCCATGTCTCCTAATCCTTCTCAAACAGTTTTTCCACTGGGGACCAAGCATTAAGATATATGAGGCTCTGGGGCCATTTTCATTCAAACCACCACAGTGCACATCCAGACTAGAATGTTTTCTTTTTTAACTCCCAGTCATTCTCACTGCAGTAAGATGAAATCTAAAAGGAGTTTCGATTTGTATTATATTTCCCTGACGCCTCAAGATTTTGAACATTGGAAAACATATTTCTTGGCCATTCTATTTCTTCCTTTGAGAACTCTGTTTAGTTCCGTGCACAAAATTTTAATTGGGTTGTTTATTTTCTTGGAACTAATTTTGAGTTTTTTGTATATTCTAGACACCAACGCTTTGCCAGATGTATACTGGGTAACGCTATTTTCCCATGTTGTAGGCTCTCTTACTCAAATGATGTTCTTTGCTGCCCAGCAGCTTTCTCTTTTAAAGAAGTCTCGTTTGTTAATTGTTGGTTTTGATACTCCTGTGCTATGAGAGTCCTGTTGAGAAAGGCCTTTCTATGCCTATAAGTTGAAGTATATTCCCTGGTTTCTTCTATAACAGATTCAGGGCACTGGGTCTTATGTTGAAAGACTCGATCCATTTGGGGTTGAGTTTTGTGCTGGGTGAGAGATGAGAATCTTTCATTTTTCTACATTTAGTTATGCAGGTTGTCTGCATGTACCATTTGTTAATGATCCTGTCTTTTCCTCTCCAATGTGCAATTCTTGCCTCTTTGTAAAAAAAAATAAGGTGGTTATAGTGCAAGAACTTATATGTGGGTCCTCAGTCCATTCCATTTGTCAATTTTTCTCTTTTTATGATAGTACTATACTGTTTATACTGTTCTGATTTTAGAATAACTTGAAATCAGGGATATTAGTACCCCTAGAAATTATTTTATTGTTCAGGATTGTTTTGGCTGTCCTTGGTCTTTTATGTTCCCATATAAATTTTAAGATTATTTTT
Source organism: Peromyscus leucopus (assembly GCF_004664715.2). Classification (NCBI taxonomy): domain Eukaryota; kingdom Metazoa; phylum Chordata; class Mammalia; order Rodentia; family Cricetidae; genus Peromyscus; species Peromyscus leucopus. The sequence continues at coordinate 67,007,949 of NC_051079.1, read as the reverse complement.
ACAATTTCTGTGAGGAATTCAATTGGGATGAGCATTGTACTGAGTTTGTAGATTGCTTTTGGCAGGATAGTTGTTTCCACAATATTAGTTCTACCAGTCCATAAGCATGGGAGGCTTTTCTGTCTTTTAGTAATTTCTTCAGTTTCTTTCTTCAGTGTTTTTAAGGTTTCATTGTACAAGTCTTTTTTAATTTCCTTGGATTTCTTTTTTAGGTTATTGTGAATGGAACTGTTTCCACAATCTTGGTTTTGGTAAGTTTGTTATTGTTATGTAGGAAGGCTACTGAATGTGTGTGTTAAATTTGTATTTTGGTTTTTAAATGAATTTGTTTGACAGTTTTATGAGATTTCTTGTGGAGACTTAAGGGTCTTTTTACATATAATAATAAGGATACTTTGACTTCTTCCTTTCCTATTTGTAACCCCTTTTTCTTCCCATTTTGTCTTTAGCATGATGAACAGGAGTGGATAGAGTGGGCATCCTTGTCTTATTTCTGATGTTTGTGACAATGCTTCCAGTTTTTCTTTATTTAGCATGATTCTGCCCGTGGGCTTATTATTTATTGCCTTTATTATGTTGAAATATGTCCCATGTGTTCCTATATTCTCCAGAACTCTTGTCATGAAGGGATGTTGGATTTTGTCAAAGGCCTTTTTTTTTTCATCTCATGAAATGATGATGTGGTTTCCGTTCTTGAGTCCATTTATGTGATAGATTACATTTATTGATTTACATACATTAAACCTCCTCTGTGTGTCTGTAATGAAGATTACTTGATCACGGTGGATAATTTGATAGGTTCTTGAATTCAGCTTGCAAGTATTATATTGAGAAAAATATGAGGCAGTTATATTTTTGGTTAGCTCATGTTCTAAATATGAACTAAATATAATATCTCTTAAATGTCTGTCTTCAGCTTGTCCTCTGGATTCCAGAATCAGATATCCACTGCCTCCCCATTCTCTGTGTTTGGGTGTTGTGGGCGATTTCAATACAGCAGTATCTTGACATCACCGCCACGACTGTCCCTGCCACAGTTATGCCTTCCTAATGGAATAAGATGGCACCACCATGGCTGTCACTGCCTGAGTTACTGTTGCAGTTCCTATCTTCCCAGTGGAGTGTGATGTGACTCAGTTGCAAACCACAGATCAGGCTATGATCTGTGTGGTGAGCAAAAAAATAACCAATTTGATGGTAGTTTAAGGAAAACTGAGGAAATTGCATTATTTTTCTAGATGACAAATATGTTGTATCGACTGATAAAAATGGTTAATTCAATGAACAATGAAAGATATAAAACAGAATGAAAATCATGGTAACATGAGTATCTCTCAAAGAATTAAATGGATATTTCACAAATATTCTATTAAAATTACATCAATAGCTACTTAATGTCTCTATAGGTGGTATAGAAGATGAAGCTATTCATATTCACACTATTCGTTGATATCTACTGAAGACCAGTTAGAAATTGTGTATCTATGGCATCAGAACTACAACCTCTCTGTTTTCCACCTTAGCTCAGTGAAGTGGAATGTCATTACAGACAAACACAGTAAGCAACACACTATTCCCCGGCAGCTTCTGACTTGGAGGCTACCTTCCAGGGAGAAGCAGAATCTTAGCATTCCTTACCCTGACATCACCCACCCATTGAGGAACACAATCCTAAGTAAGACCAAGGTCAGGTTCACTCACATGTCGGGAAGAAAATATGGGAGCTCTGATCACTTCTTCCTGTTGTTTCCATCCAGGACAGTAACCAAGAGGAGATAGGGACTCTGCTTTCCTTTCATACAGCATTTGTCTCCAAATGTAGGGTTATCACTTAGAAATAAATGTGGCAAACTCCAGATTTGAGACTTAATAACGGCGCGTAGGGGGAAAGCAAGACATCACTAAGAGAGCTATTGAACTCTCCCTAAAGGAACTGAAGGAAACAAGATAAAGAAGTTCATGGTTAAGGGAACCATTGAGAACATTGGTGGCAGTGGTAAGCAGCAACTTATCCGCAAGGTTGTTAGTTCACTGGAGAGAAATGAGGAAAGAGCCCCGCTATGATCAGAAAAACATCAATTGTTGACACTAGAAGCTTTTTTTCTCTCAAAAGATCCAGAATAGATTGAACAATTTAATACATCAATTTATGACTTGGAAGAGTATTGGAAATAACACATAACTGGCAAACAATTAATGGAGTCGAACAGGTCAATAAATCATGAAGTGCCAGAACAAGAAAGCATGGTGGAAAATGCTGTAATCCCAGAGCAGCTGTGGACATGGCCTGACTATTATCCCAGGAACCACTGGAAAAGCCCTCATTATTGGATGAACCTGGCTTCATTGAAATTACCCAGTTGATTACTAAACAAATAAATAAGTAAACAATAAAAGCACGCTCCAGAAGAGGAGTATAGTAACTACAGATGACACACATTTTATTTGAAATGTCCAAAACTCAACAGAACTTACAAAACATGCAAAGAAACATAATGTACACCCTGGATGGGTGGAAGGAAGGCAGCATCCACTCCTGTGGAAGTGGCCGACGCAGAATAGACATTCCAACACATACAGAGATGTGAAGAAACTTGGCTAGAGAAGTAAAAGGAAATATAATGACCATGTGGCATAAAATATAGTAATATCAGCAAGGAGATAGATATCACGGGAAAATCAAAGGAAATCCTAGAGCTGAAACATGCAGAAACTGAAGTAGGAACTCAGTAAAGTGATGCGAATTGACATAAGAAATAATTATAGACATGAAAATGACATGAGAAACTACCCACCTAAATGAACACAGATGAAGGGAAAACAAAACAACAAAAACAACAACAACAAAAACATGAGTTCTGTCTCTCTAAAGTGGGCAGCAGTGAGTGCATACGGGCATTTCTCAGAGAAGGTGGGCAGCAGTGAGCACGTGTGGGCATGCAGAGAAGGCAGAAGACAGGGAGGATGTGTACACTAGGTACCAAGAGAAGAGGAAAGGTGTAAAGGAAAAAAGGAAATGTATACTCTTTTCAATAATGTTCAGAAACCAAACACTTTAATAAAAATAATTCAACTGGGAAGCATAATAATTGAAGAATTATGAGCAAAAGTGCCCCATGAACACAACACAACACCATGCTGAAAGCTGAGGAGAGAAAGAGAACTTAGCACTTATGAGGGTGTCTCAATACAATCAGTAGTGACATTAAAAGCAATGAAGATGAAATGGTTACAGGAAAAGATTATCAAAGTGCCAAAAAAAAAAAAAAAAAAAAGAGTTATCCAACTTCAAGTCCAAAAGTTCCCTATATAGTAAAACTACCTTTCAAGTATGAAAGGTGAATTGCCTTATAGTAATACTAAAAGAAATTGCCCAGGCTAAAAGCAAATGACTCCAAGCAGTAATTCAAATAACAGAGAGTGTATTTCTAAAAGGAACTAATTAATTATAAAATATTTATTACCTTTCCTCTCTTAAGTAATTGAAAAAGCAACTGTAAAAAAATACAATCATGTACAGTCTATCACACACAAAATTGCAATATGTGTCAATATCAGAAAAAAATGGTGACTGGAAGCAAATCTTTTTTATGGTAAGGAAATAAATCCAGATTTTTATCCATGAGCACAGAAAAAAAGAAAAAGGACTGAGAGGAAAGCTCATATTAAAAAAAAAAAAAAGCACTAAGGAAATCTGCTTTCTTCTTATTTCCTTAACTATCCAAAATTGTATATGGCAGCATTTTAACAATATACTTCTGAACATAATATTTATGGAAAGGATAGATGCTTAGCTATATAAAATATTATGGAAATGGAGAAAAAGACTAGTGTTACCGAGGAATGATGTTTCTATGACCCAGTAAAATTAAGTTAGTGCCAAGTCCAAAGGTGCTTCTTATAAGTTAGGGTATGTATGGTGAGGCCTGAGCAACCACTGATGTAAACCTGAGAAGTAATTACAAAGGGGACTAAAAGGCAACATTAGAAAATGTTTGCTAATCAAAAAAGAAAGTAGTGAGGAAGTGATGAGGGAACAAAGGAACAAAAACAGGTATGAGATATGAAAATAAAACATACGACACAAGCTCAGCTACTAGAAGAATAGTATTAGATGTAAATAGGGTTTTAAACCCAACTAAAGGGCAGGAAATTGACAGATTGGCTAAAAATCAAAACCAGAATTAGACATGACTTGAGTACATATTGTTTATAAAAGACACTTAGACCCAAGAGAAATGTAGATGGATAGTAAAGAAAAGTCACGAATTACAGACAGAGTAGCAGCTGAGCAGACTTACAATCAATGAATACACTTGGAAAAAAAAAAAAAAACACGACTCAAGCTAAAAGACATTTTACAGTGGAACAATGTGTGTCTATTGGCTATTGGAGTTATAGAACATAAATTCATATACGCACTTAATAACATAGAGCAATGGTATTTATATCCTTAGTGACGGTATAGAAATACATAAAGCAAAAATTTATATACATGTAGGTGAATGTTCTGAATAAGGGGAGATGGTAATACCTCACTTTCAATGTTGTCAAAATAAACCAACAAATAAGACTCTACACTAGGATAGTGGACAAGAGCTGGATCAGGCTTTGCTAGAGCAGTTTCTTCACAGCACAGCTGCACACACCCTTCCATGCCTGCCAGACAATCGCCCACACAGGACGTGTGCTGGGTCAGAGACCAATCCACAGCACATTCATACTGAAACTGAAACTGAATGAAATTAGAAGTACCTACCATAGGAAATTAACACATTCCTAAGTTGTCAGGAAGGAGGCAATTCAGAGACGAAATCAGGAGGAAATTCTGAAATATTTCAGATGCATTGAAATGAAAGCACAATACATCAGACCCTACAACAAGCAACAAAAGGAGCATGTAGAACAGTAGTTCTCAACCTGTTGGTCGCGACCCCTTGGAGGTTGAACAACCCTACCACAGGGGTTGCATTTCAGATATCCTGCATATTAGATAATTATATTATAATTCATAACAGTAGCAAAATTACAGTTATAAAGTAGCAATAAAATAATTTTGTGGTTGGGGTCACCACAACATGAGGAACTGTAATAAAGGGCAGGAGCAACATTCGGAAGGTTGAGAACCAACTACCATAGAAGAAAATCCTAGCTATGAGTTTATGCATTTATTAAAGTGGACTGGAAGCTAATGACATCACTATCCATTATGAGATGATGAAGAAAGAAAAGCAAGGTAAGTTTAATATGAGTAGAAGGGAATAAAAATATCAGAGTGTACTTTAGTCATACAGAATATAAGGTAATAAAGGTGCGTATCAACAAAACTGAATAATAGTCCTTTAAATTGTCAACCTCTTTTCTCATCCTCTGTTGAAAAACAAAACTTACTGGTCTTGATCATTTTTACATTTATTTATTTATCATGTGTCTGTGTGAGTGTGGCTATGCATGTGTGTGTGTGTGCATGTACCAAAACATACATGTAGAGGTCACAGGACAACTTTGAGGAGTCAGTTCTATCCCCCAACCTGTGAGTTTGGGAGATCAAACTGAGGTCATTAGGCTTGGTGGCAAGGATCTTTACCTGTAGAGACATCTTGTCAGCTCCAAAATGAAAATATTATATAGTTATCTTAATAGCTTTCTCTGAATATTAAGTTAAATAATACGTATATTCACACACACAAAAAAATTTAAAAAGCTGGGCAATGGTGGCACACACCTTTAATCCCTGCACTCAGGAGGCAGAACCCAAAGGATCTCTGTGGGTTCAAGGCCAGCCTGTTCTACAAAGCGAGATCTAGGACAGGCTCCAAAACTACGCAGAGAAACCCTATCTCAAAAAACAACAATTACAACAACAACAACAACAATAATAATAATAATATGTATATTCATAAGATTGCATGGACCATTGAAACTACCCAAGAAAAATTTAAGCAACTATCAGGTAGCTCAGTCATCCATGACTCTTGTTCTAGGACATCTTCTGACCTCTGATGGCACCAGGCACATACATAATACACATACATATGTGTAGACAAAACACTTGTGCAGATAAAATATAATAAATACATCTACAAAAAAGAATCTTAAAGTACTTATATATTGACCTAATCACAATCTCAGAGCCCAGGGTTTGGTTCTGAATGATTCAATGATTTTTAAATGATTATGCAAAACACAAAAATACCCATAGATTATATTTCCAGAAGTTACGTGACAGTATGTACTGAATGTGAGATATATGATCAGGCATACACTCTTTGCAAATGCCTGGATGATATAAAAGAAGTTTAAGTTTCAGAGGATGCAATGATGACGTTTTTAAACTATAGTGGAATTGGGACTAAATGACAGCAAATCTGTAGACAGGTACATAGGTATGAAGACTGTGAATTTGACCACTTGACCTAGTTTCTTCAAGTGTGTAGTAGCTGTAACAGGAAAACTGAATCACCTCCCTCAGTTTTTGATAGTTGCTCACCACGATGTTGCTCCCCTCTTCTGCAAAGGCAAGAATAGCAGGAGTGGTAGCTGTACTGGACAGATGTATTTTAGGGCCACATTACAGAAACTCAGCTGAAACAGCTAAAATACATGAGTTGACTGCCTGTTCACTGTGCTGAAGAAGGGTTCTAGCAGTGGTGCTGCATCTCAATTACGTTATAAAAGACATAGGCTTCTTCTATGCTCCCCTCTGTCTGGCCAGCATTGGAGGTGTGGTGGCCAGCATAGCTACCTTCCATCTGCCAACCCAGCGTAAGTTTTTCATTCTCTAAACCAGAATACACATGCAGCTTCTCTTTTCATTCTATTTTCTAGACTAGAAGAAGAGGTGGGGTCAAGTGAGGAGCATGCAAATTATGCCCATTCATAGAGCTTGCACAAGAGCCCCCCCCTCCCCCGCCCCACAATGCACTGAGCAATCCGTCTGCCCACCCTGCTGCCAGGCCAGGTCTCAGTGTTAGGTTGTGCTAAGCATTTTGTGCCTCACAATGACCACTTTTTACCCACGAAGGAAGAGGCACAGATAACTTGTGAAGGAAAATCGTCAGTACTTACGGTGCTTTTGTGTAAATTTGACGAGTGCCGGCCTTCTCCTTTGCTGAGTCAGTTTAACATCCAAGATGATCAGAATTGAGGGTGTCCTTATGCATGCTCAGGAATCCTTGGCTGGAGCCACTGGGCAGAATACAACCTAGACAACCATACCTGAGAAACTGAGTCACACAAGTAGTAGCCAGTGAAGCAAAGCAATGCATCAAGTGCTAGACACCAGAATCACCCTCTTAGCCAAGAAACTTCAGCTGCCATTCTAAAGTAAGATACACTTTCTGACAATATTATTTGGCCAGAAAAAAAAGCAAAAAGAAATTGAAACTGGCCAACTATACTTAAGAGTGCCATGGTTTCAAAAGTGTTTTCTATTTCCAATTTAATTTGTTTTATAAAGCTAGAGTGTGAATACATGGCCCTTCCAGGCTAGGTAAACACTACCTCCAAGCCACAGCCCCGTCCTCTGGCTGTAATTTTTAATGTTGTTCACATGCAGCAAATTCTGGAAATCAGCACTCATATTGTGAAGGGGCCCCCAAATAGCTTGACCCACACAGCAGCCATGACAGGCTTAGGGGCCTAGACACAGCTTCTGTGACAGGCTTACTGGCACGCAACACCCAGATCCAGGAAAAGCCTTAAACTGATACCACCCAGGGATCTACCCATGGGTGAGGAAGTACCTGACCTCCCAAACATTCCAACCATTAGATAAGGTGGCCAGATGTCCTTGAGTCTAGCACACACTTATTGTTTGTTTTACAGATACTCCTAGACAATTGTCAGCCAATCAGGGTCCTGGACCCTGGAAATCCCCTCACCCCAACCTCTGCTATGATAAAAACTCTGCCCCACCTGAGTTCAGGGCTCTCTCTGCTCTCACCGCTGCGTCCGACAGACAGAGGGACCGAGCCCCAGAGCTTGAATAAAGGCTCTTTGCTTTTACATATGAGATTTGGTCTCTGTGGTGGTCTTTTGGGGGTCCCCACGATCTAGGCATAACAATATATATGTTGGAAATTAGTCCTCTCTAGTAGTGTGATGTAGCAACAGTGTCTTTGACAGCTGGATGTGCTGCAGTCAGGGCTGCCTTCTTTCCTTTCATGGGAATTACTCCTCTGGCCTCAGGATTCGCTTAACTAGGTTTTGAAACTAGGAGTCTTCCCAGGGAGTGGGGATCAATCTGCAAAGGTCGGGCATGAGCTACAGCATAAACACACTCTGGAGCTGCGTTCAAAGTCCATCTTTTCCTATCTGGGAGGAAGTCACAGAGACAGCTCTGATTTTGTATCTAAGCCAGTAGGAAACCAGGTGGGGAAGGTGTGACAACAGAAATAGAAGTAAGGGGCAGAGTGACCTCTCAGCAGAGCCAATATCTAGAGTCATAGAGGAGAAGGCCAGAAGCTCCCCGGGAACTCAACAAATATTGAGGAAAGCACTGAATCTCACGAGGGTCTTTTAAGTTGGTAACTTTGTAACAGTACATAAAGGCATTTTCAAGGAAATATGACCAAATGACACCTATGTGACATAGACAAAACATGATTCTATCTACAATATCCTTAGCAAGCAATATAGTGGGAGTTAGAATTTCGTGATCGGTAAATTTTTATGTGTGTTGATTATATTGCTGCTTTCATTGTTATCTTTATTGCCATTCATCTAGAGGCACTTTGTCCAGAGTCTTGTATATTTTTGTGTGTTCTGTGCAAGTATAGGCCTCTTTCCTGAGTTTTCAAAGAAGAAAAACTGACACAGCCACCCACTTCGTCCCACTCTCCAACCTCAGATCCTGAAAGAGAAACAAAACTTGACAGAGTCTGCAGTTCTCCGGAGATAAAATTCGCAGAAGAACAGTCCCTAGCAACACAAAAGGGAGCCTGCCCTGCTGAGCGGCTCAACAGGGCTCTCTTGGTCTCTTTCTGAGAAGAGTGCATTCATCCTGATTGTAATAAGTGAGCTGGGAGGGTTAGACAGGCTCTTTAATCTCAGAAATGATGCTGTGAACTCCAGTTCACCTGCTCGATTTATTTACATTGCTTCTGCCCACTAACAAATCCAACTCTCCATCAGATTAATCAACATTTATCAAGCAGCGGCGGGAGCATCATTTTGTAATTTAAGTAAAATAGAGAGGGAGTGAAATGGAACAGAGAGTGTAAAACTCCCATCATTCTGTGGCTATTTTATCTCTCAGTATTTTATTCCCATAATAAATGATGTACTTCTGACTTGAACAATATAGCAACCCTGTGCTCTGTTTGTTTAATGTTTCCACACCAAGGACTATCTAACTCAGTATAATATGCACACAAGGATGAAGGAGAAAATGGTCAAATTCAGATGCAGAAGGCTTAAGATCATTCAAGTAAAGCAAACTTAGATTATTTACATTGTTGCCTAGTGTTTGGAGGTGTTAATTCAAGTAGGTTATCAACAAGTAACAAAATAATTTTTTTAATGTGGCATGTTATTGACCAACAAGATAAACATTTATTCATTCATATTTTAGCAATTATTGAACAGCATGTATCAGACATTATTCTGAGAGATGAAGCAATTGCCAAGAATAGAAGAAACTCCCCATCCAAAAAAAAAGATAGATTATAGAACACAGAATAAAAACTCATGAGGAAATGGTATGTAGTTGTGTTATGATGAAAATCATAGTGGGCTAAGAAGACCGAACAAGAGTGTTCCTTTATATACAGCAACCAATACCACTTTTCTTTAATGATATTGGAGGAGAAATCTGAATGAATGGTAGGAGCCAGACATCCAGATTTCTGAATGAACTACATTCTGGACAGAAGGACTAGAACAACAAAGAATGCAGCTGGGAGGGCATTGCTGCTGGAAAGAAGTGAATGGGGAAGAGAGGTGGGAAAGGTTACCTGCAATGCAGTGCTGTATGTAAGTTAGAATTTGAAGATGATAAGAATTGAGTAGAAAGTTGTTAAATCAAGTTATGATTTAACCCTCAGAGGTAATGCTCAAGGACAAAACATTTGCAATTACTTATTTTTCAAATGAAACGTTGCCATCCCCCATTAACCATTTTAGTGATGTTCATAACAGCCATCTCAGCAGGACAGGCAATCGGCCATTCATTACTTGGTCAAACTTTTTAAAAACTGACATTTTATTTAACATTTTCAGTTGAAGTATAACATACAAAGAAAGACAGATGCTCAGTGAACTAACACAAGAAAGAAAGATGCTCAGTGAACTAACACAAGGCAAAATTAACAATGAGACTTAAAAACTTGAGCAGTTGAGCAATGTACAGAGTTCACTCTTTGATGCTCCGTTCGCAGCTTTTCCTTACTCCCTGTATTTCAACTCTTCCTTAATTTGAAAGAGCAGACATCTGCTTTTCCTAGTTTCTCATGGATAAGATATTCATTTTTGCATGTAGCAATATTTTTTCATTTATAATTCTGTTCAAGGATCAGTTCTAAGTTAGACCAGCTTTGTGTTCTCCCTTGCAGTCCTGATAAACATAGGAAAGAGCTCCAGTCTGATAATGTCAGCACTGTGCATCTATGAATCATCTTATGTTTCTGTATGGCTACAGACCCGGAGTACACTGTTGTGTTGTCTGTGTGCCTAAGTGTATGTCCACAAAAAAGTTGCTGGGATTTAAAAGAAGCTATATGTTCAAATTTAGAAGAATATATAATTTTTTTCAAAGTACATGTAGCAATGTGCAGGTAACCTTGATTTTAATTTGCATTATTCTGCTGACCAAAGAACTATGACATTTATTTGCCCCTTACTCTCTTTGGCATACTACCTAACTTTCTTGTGCATTTATTTTCTGGGTTGTCCATCTTATTTTATAGACAAGAACGGTTTACATATGGTGTGAAATAATGATCTGCTCTTGGGAAATGTACAGTCTTTTAAAGTTGTCTCTTAATGATGAAGAACTCTGTTTTGGGTTTGTTGGTTTTTTGTTTGCTTGCCCACAGCTATAATCTTTCCTTCAACTTCTTTGGCCGTTCTTCCAGGTCACTCTCATTGGGGCTCATTACTCAGAGGTTTGTTCAGAGGGACAGGTTGTCTTGATATTCCATATTAATTTTGTTTCTGTTCCTGGGCTTCTGTATCTGAAGTAGTTTATTATTTGAGTCTTGATGTTCAAGCCATCTTTCTTCTTTCACTCTCGGCATGAACAGTGTTCAGGAGAGGATAAAGTTTTATGAAAGCTGAGATGTCATCCCCCCCCCCTCCTGTGGGCTGGAAGTTCTAGCTTTCTTAGAGAGTCTGCTATCTAACAGAGAGGATCTACGTTGAGCATGACCCATGCTGATCCTCTCTGCTGCCTCCCAGTGTGGGTCTCCAAGCCTAGCTGCCCTGCCTTGAGTAAGCTCTGACAACTGGTGGGTTGGAACAGGCGGTCTTGGAAATTGGGTGCCACGATCTAGGCAGTCAGGATGGGTTCTACCTGGGAGCTCTGGGAAACAAGATTCTGGAGGAGCTGGCTGCTTATAGGATAGGAAGAAGCGGGCCTGGTCTGACACTCAGGGATGGTTGATCCCAGAAGATCCAGGCAGCTTGACAGTACTGAGAGGTGAAATCCTGGAGGAATCAGGAGGCTTATGGAGTAAAGCAGAATATTGCTCTCTCAGCTATTGGTGAAATTATTAAGGCCACTCCACATAGTTAAAAGGGAGGTTTATTTAGTGGCATAACTTACAAATGAAGGGACAGGTAGGTCTCAGGGTCTGGGAAAGGAGTGGTGCAGCCGGCAGTGTTCTCTGGAGAACTCTGCTCGGTCTCCCTCCAGTGTCCAGGGTTCAGGAACCAAGGGAAGGCAGCACATCCAGATCTTGGGTCTTCAGAGTCTTCTCTTGGCCCCGCCTTGTAGGTGTAACAGTTACCGAAGCCTCAATGGGGCTTGGAACTTCCAGATCAAGGTTGGAATGACTACCCACTACGTCTCCCCTTTTTGTCTAAATAAGAAGGTTCTAACCTAATACAAGACTAAATACAAGGAAAGGTTATCAAATATTGTCCAGGGGTAATGAGGGATAATGACCTAGATAAGATGGAACTACAGCCAATGCGAACAATATTAAGCAAGAAACACATACTAAAATCCAGAGAAGTCTAGAGCATAGGTAAATGGCATGTTACAAAGATCGTTCCAAAAGGTGTCCTATCCTAAAGAACCTGAATCTAATATTTAATATGTTCTATCTAAGAATATATATATATATATATATATATATATATATATATATATATATATATAAAGTTGTAACTATAACTGGTAGTCTTCAATCCCATCAAAGACCCGAGAAGGAATATAATGGTACCTGAGAAATGGAAGATGGATGCAAGCAACTTTCAGGAATCTTGCAAGAGTAGACAGAGACAGCTGGCAGCCTGGACAGTCACCTAATGTTTTTCAGCATTGTTAGTGCATTTAAATTGACTACAGGCCTAGAGTATCTGACAGACCATTTTCAGAAGCAGGAATTCTGAGAGACCATCTTACCCTGTCTTGGCAGAGTTCAGAAGTCACTTTTCCTTGTGTCCCACTTGTCCAGAAGGGCAGCACTTGTTTTTTTTTTTTTTTTTTTTTTTTTTTTGGTTTTTCGAGACAGGGTTTCTCTGTGTAGCTTTGCGCCTTTCCTGGAACTTGCTTTGGAGACCAGGCTGGCCTCGAACTCACAGAGATCCGCCTGCCTCTGCCTCCCGAGTGCTGGGATTAAAGGCGTGCGCCACCACCACATGGCTGAAGGGCAGCACTTGTATTGTCAGCAGTTGAGGCAAGGGCAGTTCTTTGCCCAGTAGGCCATTTTGTGCCAAGAAGACAAACTTCCAACTGGAAATGTCTTAGAGGCCCAAAATTCTCTTGGGATCAAATTGGTTGCTGCCAGGACCAATTGTAAGTTATTTAAATGCCATATTCTCTAGGTCTATGAAGTGTTTGAAGATTACCTGTCCATCTGACCTATGTATCTGTAAATCTGGATAACCTAACGTAACTATAGAGATGACAAGCATAGGTGACTATAAATCTATAAGTCTTATCTACTGAAATAACCTAAGGACTAAGGCTTCGTGTAAACAAGGTAAACAGTCTATAAGCAGATGTATGGTAAAGGACGATAACTTTAAAATCTTCTAAGTCTAGGGCTTCTAGTACAATATGATAGGAGTGCTAAGTTTTATCATGCATGAGTATTACAATTTTTCTTCAACAATTCATATAATTATGTGAGATATCATCTTAGTTTATTGTGCTAATAAATTACATGTTAAATTTTAAATGTTGTGTCAATATTGAATTGTGAAATTAATCCTGATCAGTTAGAGTACATAAATTGTGTTACATAATTCTGAATTTGAATTGATATTATTTGAAGATTTTTGCAGTGGGGTTCATGAGAGGTATTGGTATATTATTTTCTGTTTTTTGTGACATAGTACTTTACTAGTAATATTAAGGTACTATTCCTCTGTAGATTAAGTTAAGAAAAATTCTGCTTGTTTCTACTTTCTAGAAAAGATTCTAATGAAAGGCTATATATTTATCCTGAAATGTTTGATAGAATTCAACAGTGGACCCATCTGGGCCCAATTACTTCTGTTTTAGAAGATAATTAATTATTCATTTGAATTATTTAATAGATATTAATCTACTCACATTCTGTTTCTTCCTTTTTGAGAATTGACATTCCCTTTCAAAGAATTTACCCACTTAATCCAGTCCACCAGATAGTCATAATATTTATATATTTTGTTTTAAATGTCCATGGAATCTATATTAATGTCAACTCTTTTGTTTCTGGAATGAATTACTGAATTGTTCACCATTTTCTTCTTCTTTTTCTTAGCTTTATTGATTCAAAAAACCTGATTTTATTTTGATGATTTCTTCCCTGATAATATTTTTTCTTCATTTTTATTTATTTCTGCCATAGTTTCATTAGATTTTTATTCATCTGACTTTATAATTAATATACTTTTCCTCATTTCCTTCAATCTTATATTTTAGATTTTCTGTAAGGTGTACATTCATTGGTATAAATTTTCTTCTAAATACTGATTTTATTGTCTATAAGAAATTTTAATAAGTTTTTGTTTATTTTCACTTTTTATTTTTCTGAATTTTTTTTTACTTGTATGTTACTTAGAATTGTATTGCTTACTTGGCAAAAATTCTGGGATTTTTTTCTGTCTATTTTTTATTTGATATTAATGTCATTGTTTTCTAAAATCAAACGTTGTATGGACTATGCTGTTTTAAACCTATTAGTCTAAGTTTTATGGCCCCAGTTATTATCTATGGCACGCCTTCTATGTGAACTTGAGATTATGTTATTATAGCATATCATTCTTTACTCAATAATCTTTCACATATGCATATAGCTTTTTACTAAAACTAGACAACTTAATGATAGCATATAATTAGAATAACTTACCATATTTATTCTGAAAACCTATGTCTTTTACCTGAAAATCTATGACATTAACATTTAAGGCAATTATTGACATAGTTGAATAGCTACCAACTAATTTTCTATTTGTTGCTCTTTATTTTATATCTGTTGTTTTTTCCAATCTTCTATCATTTGTGGAATTAATTGAACAATTTATATGACTGTATTTCATTTTCTTTTAGCATATCAGTTATTTATTTGTTTTCTTCTCCAAAATTTATACCTGGTTATTAATAGCAGTATATATTCATAGCCAATCCAACTCCACTGTCAAACCACACTGAAACACTTCACAACTATACTAACATCTGATAACACCAAAATAGTTCTAAGTTTTCTCCCATCACTTGTATCACTGCTATTATTCATTTTACTTTTACCTTCACAATACATATTTAAAGATATTGCCACTAATATTATTTTGAATAAAATCACCTATTAGAGAAACCAAGAATATTAAAAGTTCTGATATTGCTCTCACTTACATTTTCTCTGCGAATCTGAGCTTTGACCTGTATAATGCTGTGGTGGTATTGTGTTCCCCAAAATATTGTGCACCCTAATAAACTTATCAGAGAACAGAAAAACCACTAGATACTTAGGATAGGCAGTGGTAGCACATGCCTTTAATCCTAGTATTCCAGAAACAGAAATCCATCTGTTTAAGGATACAGCCAAGCATGGTGACTCACACCTTTAATCCCAGAAAGAGAGCCTTTAATCCCAGGGAGTGGTGGTAGAAAGCAGAAAGGTATATAAAGCATGAGAACCAGAAACTAGAAGCATTTGGCTGGTTAAGCTTTCAGGCTTCTAGCAGCACAGTTCAGCTGAGAGCCATTCGGATGAGGACACAGAGGCATCCAGTCTGAGGAAACAAGATCAGCTGAGAAGTTGGCCAGGTGAGGTGGCTGTGGCTTGTTCTGTCTCTCTGATCTTTCAGTGTTCACTCCAATACCTGGCTCAGGTTTGATTTTATTAATAAGACTCTTTAAGATTCCTGCTATATATTGCTCCTTCTCACCAGTGTCTTTCTCTTAACATTTCTTGCAAATCAGATCAATTAGTACACAATTCCTTCCATTTTTTGCCTGAGGAAGTTTTCATTCATACTTCATATTTAAAGAGTAATTCCTATAGGACAGACTTTTAAGTCTTTATTTTTAGCAGTCAACATTTTTAAGTAACTTATTCCACTCTTTTTTTCCTTGAATGGTTTCCTGGGAGACGTTTGATGCACTTCTCATCTTTGTTTCTCAATGAGTAACCTGACCTCTCTCTGCTTGACTTTTTCAAGGCTTGTTTTTGATGCTCAATACTCGAATATGATATACATAAGTGTAAGGGGTAATTTTTGCATTATCCCGTTTGATAGCCTGAAAGGTTTTTGCAACTGTTTTGGTGCCTGTTAGTCAGTTTAGGCTGTCACAACAGTGTATCGAATCCTGGATATCTGAAAGTATAGAGCATATGAGTTCCATAGGCTTGAATTATCACTTTGACCTTAGGGTATTCAGACGGTGGAGTTGTTAGAGAGGTCCTTTTAATGACTGCTGCTTTTTCCTGGTATCCTCACATGGAGGAAAGCAGAGGGAAGTGGCAAGCTCTCTTGTGTCTCTTCTTAGAAGGCCATAATCCAATTAATTTGCACTTCACCTTCATAAACATGGTTGGGTAAGGCTTCAGCATATGAATGGAGGCCCAGTCATTCAGCATGCAGTCATTATCCTTTCAAATACATATTCTGTACTTTCCTTTGTTATTCTCATCTGTGCACTTAGTTTTATTTTTTGGTAGTCGTCCCTCTTAATTACATATTGTCTTTTCTTCAGTGTTCTTTTTACTTTGCTTTTCTGTTTTAGAATTTTCTACTGATACATCCTCAAACTACAGATTCTCTTTTCAGCCATGCCCATCCTATTAATAAGGCCATCAGAGACATTATTTGTATTACAGTGTTCCTTTTCCTTAGCAATTCTTAGAATTTCTAGGAATTCTTAGAATTTCCTTGCATATACATTGCCCATTTGCTCTCTCATGTTGTTTGTTTTACCCAATAGAATCCTTAATATCTTACTCACAGGATGCTAAACTCTAGGTATTATAATTGCTACATCCATATCTTTTTTTAGAAAATATTTTTATTTTATAATTAACTTAATTTCATATATCAGCCACGGATTCCCCCACCCTCCCTACTCCCACTCCCCAGCCCTCCCTTCCAGTCCACCTCCCATTCCCACCTCCTCCAAGGCAAGGTATCCCCTGGGGAGTCAGTCCAGCCTGGTAGATTCAGCCAAGGCAGGTCCAGTCCCTTCCTCCCTACACCAAGGTTGAGCAAAGTGTCCCAGCATAGGCCCCAGGCTCCAAAAAGTCATCCCATGCACCAAGGACAGGTCCCGGCTCCACTGCCGGGGGGCCTCCCAAGCAGATCAAGCTAAACAAGTGTACCACTTATCCAGACGGCCCAGTCCAGTTGCGCAGGGGCTCCTCAGCCATTGGTTCACAGTTCATGCATTTCCACTAGTTTGGCTATTTGTCCCTGTGCTTTTTTCAATCATGGTCTCAATATCTCTCACTCACACAAACTCTCCTCTCTCTCACTGATTGGACTCCCAGAGCTCCACCTGGGGCTCAGCCATGGATCTCTGCATCTGCTTCTCTCAGACAGTGGATAAGAGTTCTAATGATGACAGCTAGGGTGTTCGGCCATCTGATAACCAGAGTAGATCAGCTCAGGCACTCTCTCGACCATTGCCAGTAGTCTACAGTGGAGGTATCTTTGTGGATTTCTGGGGACCTCTCTAGCACTCTGCTTCTTCCTATTCCCCTGGGGTCTTCATTCATCATAGTATCTCCCTCTCAGTTCTCCCACTCTGCTCTTGATCCAGCTGGGACCTTCTGCTCCCCTAAGCTCTCTTTCCCCTGACCCTTGCCCTCCATTACCCCCAGCCCCACGCCCAGTTTGCTCATGTAGATCTCATCCAATTCTGTCACTGGGAGATCCCTGAGTCTTTCTTAGGGTCGTTTTTTACTAGGTAGCCTCCCTGGAGTTGTGAGTTGCAGTCTGGTTATCCTTTGCTTTACATCTAGTATCCACTTATGAGTGAGTACATACCATGTTTGTCTTTCTGAGTCTGGGTTACCTCACTCAGGATGATTTTTTCTAGTTCCATCCATTTGCTTCAAACCTCATGATGTCATTGTTTTTCTCTGCTGAGTAGTACTCCATTGTGTATATGTACCACATTTTATTCATCCATTCTTCAGTTGAAGGGCATCTAGGTTATTTCCAGGTTCTGGCTATTAAAAATAATGCTGCTATGAACATAGTTGAGCATGTGTCCTTGTGGTATAATTGAGCATTCCTTGGGTACATTCCCAAGAGTAGTATAGCTGGGTCTTGAGGAAGGTTGATTCCCACTATTCTAAGAAAGCACCATATTGATTTCCAAAGTGGCTGTACAAGTTTGCATTCCCACTAAAAGTGTAAGAGTGTTCCCCTTGCTCCAATCCTCTCCAACAAAAGCTGTCTTCAGTGTTTTTGATCTTAGCCATTCTGATGGGTGTTAGATGGTATCTCAGAGTTGTTTTGATTTGCATTTCCCTGATGACTAAGGATGTTGAGCAATTCCTTAAATGTCTTTCAGCCATTTGAGTTTTTTCTGTTGAGAATTCTCTGTTTAGCCCTATAGCCTATTTTTTAATTGGACTGTTGGGTATTTTGACATGGTCAACAAGACAAAACAACAGCCTACAGAATGGAAAAAGATCTTCACCAACCCCACATCTGACAGAGGGCTGATATCCAGAACATATAAAGAATTCAAGAAATTAGACATCAAAATACATCCATATCTTATCTGATTGTTGTCCCTATGATTTATCTGAGAAACTTTATTATTTGATTTTGTTTAAGGCCTTTTACTATGACTTGAAATTTGTTTGTGACAGTTGATAGACACACTGTATAAACAGTGGTGTTGGAACAAGCCATGGGTGGAGAGGGTATGTTCTATAGTCCTATGATTAAATTTCAAATTTCTAGTGAGACTGTTATAAGACTCTCAGCTTCACTGTGTTTCTTGGGTATCTCTCCCTTCCTTTAGGAGAAGCTGCATAGACTCAGCATTTTCATTGTTAGTTGATTGGTTTCAGAAACAAAACAAGACAAAACACTACCTTGTAGCATGAATTATTAGAAGGTCTTATTAATAAAAACAAACCCAGAGCCAGGTATTGGGGTGAACGCTGAAAGATCTGAGAAACATAACCAGCCACAGCTAACCTCACCTTGTCAATTCCTCAGCTGATCTCCTTTCCTCAAACTGGAAGCCTCTGTGTCCTCATCCGAATGGATCTCAGCTGAACTACTGCTCAAAAGCCAAAATCTTAACAGTGTTCTAGTTTCTGGTCTTCATGCTTTATATACCTTTCTGCTTCCAGCCATCACTTCCTGGGATTAAAGACATGTGTCACCATGCCAGGCTGTTTCCAGTGTGGCTTTGAACTCACGGAGATCCAGATGGATCTCTGCCTCTGGAATGCTAGGATTAAAGGTTTGTGTGCCATCATTTGTGGCTTCTATGTTTATCTAGTGGCTGTTCTGTTCTCTGACCCCAGATAAGTTTATTAAGGTGCACAATATATTGAGGAACAATACCATCATACTACCTTTACTCTGAAAATGTAGTTCCTGTTGAGGAAGGTTTTTTAATTAATTAATTTATTTATTTATTTAATAACAAGATGCTCTAGTGTTTCTAAAAATAAATTCTTCCACCCTCCTCTTTGCAGGAACAGGAGAGAAGGTCCTTCAGAAACAAGGAGAATATAATGGAACTCCCCGAAGTGAAAAGGGACCTTTACCGGGATGTACAGTCCTAGAGTTTTGATCCTTTTGACATGTACATCCTAACCAGCAGTAATTCATCAGTTACTGCCTTGATTCCCCTGGCCTGTCTCTGGTTCCCATGGAGGTCCCTGCTGGTGAGTTTCCACTTTGGTAAATTGCTACTGTCTTTATCCAGTTTGCCTGTTTTTATAAATTTTGGCAACAGCAGTTTGTCTCAGATTTTGAATATCTTTATTTCACTTAAACTGAGTTGTGCTGCTGAATAATCATGATATACACTGTTTCAAAAGTATGGTATGTTTCACACTTAAAACCATCATTAACCTCTGAACATTTGGTAAGAAATATATTATTGATCTTTCCTTTTTTGCTATAATTAACATCTATGATTTGTCTTTTTCAATTGAAGTAAATTATTTTTCTGATAATTTTAATACATTTGTGTATAACTTGGGTAATAATTTATCATCTATAAAATGTGTGGAAAAATTTAATTTCCTCATGATTGTTTTTAGCAAAAAGACAAATTCATGAATATAATTATATGCCCTCTAAAATAGTTTCACATATCCTACTGCAATGTAAAATTTAGAAATTTATTTATGCCACTTCATCATCCAGTTTTGCTTCTAGAATAAAATCTTTGCCTCCTGGACAAGAATGACCTTCCTTAATTATATTCTTGTGAATTGGCCTCAGAAAACCATCAGTTGCTTACTTAAAAGAGGTTTTTACTATTAATCAGGGAAGCATCACTTTTTAGAAACATCAAACTAAAGCCTAAATAAATGAGAGATGTGATTGTTTCCACATGCTCAGCTAGTGAGCCACTGAGCAGAAAAAAACCATGTAAGCCTGAACCTCATGTCAGACCAATGGATGAAGGCAAGCCAGCAGCCACTAACAATGATGGCTCCCACAAGCACGCCCATGTGTTTACTCGAGATAAAAATAAATGTATATAAAGTTCTAAACAATTAAATAGAATAACCTTATTGATGGTGCTCTTGAGAAATGAATTACTGAATGTCATATCACTATTAGGAAATAGCAAAATTAGACATAGTTGTTGATTATGCATCTGCTATAATATCCAATAAGTGCATTGAAACTAAGCTTATAGCTAAAGGCTAATCCTAAAAAGAGGAAAATAGTAAAGACTAATATATTATTCACAATCATATGCCAGTCATACTATACAATATGCCAGTCATATTATACAGTATTAAACTATATAGTATTAACCATCCCTGTGCTTTTCTTTTATAGTGGTTGCTATCCATGTAATAGGTAGTGGAAGAAATTACACATTACATTTAATTGTCATATTGAGAAGCACCAGAAAGCAGCCTTCCCTGGAATTTTAACAATGATCTGGTTGGCTTGCCAACTAATATCATATCAGTCTTCTAACTACTTTCTTTATGACTGTAATGATGACCTCAACTGATAGACTCTTACAACCTTTCTCAATTTAATCCAATTTTCTAGGCATTTTAAATTGAATCTTTTTACACAAATTAATCTTAAATGAGTGATTTCCCACACCAGCAACTCCTTCCTCTTTCCCCCAGGAAAGATTATGATTGATGAATTGAATTATAGCTAGCTAAAATTGCATAAAATGTTCAAAGCCTACAATTAGCATGCAGTTTTGTACTGTAATTTATTTTTTAAATTTGTTGGTCTGGATTCAAAAAATTAAAACAAATGTTGAGGTTATGTTTCTGATTGATGAAAGACAACTCTTGTTAATCACATGGCCTTTTAGGCCAGAATCACAGGTTTCATCTTGTTTTGATTATCACAAACTGTTCAAAGTAGACAAGTTATCCAACCCCAGTGAATGTAGCTTCCTTCCCATGTAAAAGGAAGTTTTCCTGTCTATTTGATATAATTTGTGCAATGACTAAATGAGAATATGTACATAGAGCATGTAAGAGTAAGATGAGTTGTTCTAGATAACACACACTTGATAACTAGCTACAATTTCTACTTTCCAATCTGTTTTGCTCTATCCCAAGATTCTTCACTTCAGTGAAATGTTCTTCCTAATGCTGAGACCCTTTAATATAGCTCCTCATGTTGTGGTAACTCTCAAACATAAAATTATTTTCATTGCTACTTCATAACTGTAATTTTGCTACTACTATGAATCATAATGTAAATATCTGATATGCAGGATATTTGACATATCACCCTTGTGAAAAGGCTATTTGACTCACAAAGGGGTCACAACCCACAAGTTGAGACTCACTATCCTTAAGGTAATATTGGTTTAATTAGTCAGCTTAGAAAACATTCCTGCTAAAACAGAGAATTATAGGGTCTGGACTTGTGGAAGTGAGAATTAGGGTGGTTTTTGTCTCTTATTCTAGGCAATGTGTACACCTGGATGTATCATCAAGGAAATGCTGCACAGTCCTGGGGCTTCCAGATGTTTCTTTCTACAAAATAAAACAGAGAGAACAGATCTCTGGTTAGTGCCAGTTACCATGGTGACAATAATGTAATATAAACACTTTAGGAGATGTCTCACTATTGTCCTGCACCTGGAGATCATAGTTAGGCTTACCCAATTCCAGACTTGGGACAGTTGAAATTTTACAAGACTATTCGGTACAGCTCAGCAGACTGCCATCTGCCCCATGACAGGTTGCAGGAAGTGGATAACTCTCTACAGCTAATGAAAAACCATTAGCACAGCCACCATATTTGGACACAGCCTCTTCTTCCTAAACTAATTGCCTCAAGCTGGTCAGAATTGTTTCCTATAAAGTATATGGCTTTAAGAATTCCAAAAGAGATCATTATTCACAATCATAAAAATAAAGCCTAGGAGGAAAAGTATGAATGCAAAAAGAGCATTAAACCAACCAATACTTATATTTACTCTCTATAATCACTTGTTTTTCTATAACCATGAGACAGATGGGGAAATGGGTCAGAGGTGAGCTACTACACCCCATCATCACCATTGTTATGAACTCAATGGCCATCACTTTTCCATTGAGCCCAATACCCTCACAATACAAAGTATACACTTTGCCCTCTTTTAGATTTTCACTCTTCATTTACACAGTCCTCTTTACTCTATTCACTTCGCACAGTGAATCCATCCAACATGCAGCAAGACTATGCTATTAGTGCCTCTCACTTTTCTCTACTAAAAATAGCAGACACATAAACTCCCTAATCCCCCCATCTGAAACTAATGGAATTCCAGCTTCAAAGACTGTAACTTTATCTATTCTGCAACCCAGGTTAGTAAAATGCCCCTTCCTCTGCCAACCTGAAGTGTCATTATTTGGGAAATATTACCTCTCAACATTCTCTCTCTTTGTTTGCCTTTTCCATTATTTGCAGTTCAGTGGCTATTAGGACCTGGTGCTGGAGAAAACAACAATAACAACAAAAGAGCCATTTAATAACTAAACTTAAAAACCAAAGCAGTCAGCACATAACAATGCCTTGTCAACATTTCTAAATGAAGCAGAAAGAAGGCGAGCCAAAAGGACAAAGAAAGGGCAAACAAGAGAGACAGGATGCTTTATGATGGATGAGTCTGCATAAGTGGTTTGGATAATGGCTAAGAGGTACAGTCTGCAGCACATTAGGGGGAGGAGGAAAGGGGGTACAAAGAGAAGGAGGAGGAGGGGCAGGAGGAGGAGGAGCAGGAGGAGGAGGGCTTCGAAAGAAGCTCCCAGGTCAGTGATATATAACCAGGTCTTGGAGAAATGCCACAATGGATGATATTTCTCTGAGATGTTCCCTACAATTGCCCAGAGTTTTGAGACTCTTTGCTCTCCTTCACATTAGCACCACCATCTCCCTCCTCCATACTGTTCCACATGGCCATACCCTCAGCTAGAAGAAATCAATCCCCAGCTGATGAAAGTTTAAGATGGTTGGAATCCTGAAAGCTTTCATACCATAAAGGAAAACACAGTAGAGAAGAAAAGAAAATATTTTGGCATGAAGTGTGTCTTAGGGTTTCTATAGCTGTGACAAAACACTATGACCCAAAAGCAAGTTGGGGAGCAAAGGGTTTATTTGGCTTACACTGGCTGCTTTTCATCACTGAAGGAAGTCAGGACAGGAACTCAAGTCTGGTAGGATTCTGGAGGCAGGAGCTGATGCAGAGGCCATGGTGCGCAGGCAGTTGGGGGTGGGGTACTGTTTAATGGCTTGCTTCTCGTGG
The DNA here is from genome assembly GCF_004664715.2 of Peromyscus leucopus. Taxonomy (NCBI): domain Eukaryota; kingdom Metazoa; phylum Chordata; class Mammalia; order Rodentia; family Cricetidae; genus Peromyscus; species Peromyscus leucopus. The sequence continues at coordinate 66,984,377 of NC_051079.1, read as the reverse complement.
CTTGCCCAGCCTGCTTTCTTATAGAATCCCAGACCACCTGCCCAGGGATGGCACCACCCACTGTGGGCTGGAAGCTCCCCCACTGATCACTAATTGAGAAAATGCCTGCAGCTGGATCTCCAGGAGGCATTTCCTCAACTGAGGCTCTTCCCACTCTGATGACTCTGGCATGCATCAAGTTGACATTCCAAACCAACCCATACAAAGTGTTTTCTAGTCCCCATAGATGTCTCTGAGTTAGAGAATGTATTCTTAGATAAGCTTTCTATGCAGTTTTAGATATTTATTAATAAAAGTTGTGATCCTGCCACCATAATTGTTTTAGCTCCAGAATTAGGATCCACACTCCAATGTCCACTGGAAAGAAGTAAACCAAAAGAAAATTTTCTTCTGGCTCATTTCAGGAGCTTCTGTCAGACTGGTCCTAGCAGCCAGGCATAGCATTCACAAGCTACAGTAAACAACTGCATCTTCCTGAGTCTGTTATCCATGGTTGCACCCAAGGCAAGTTATTAAAAACTGAATTTTCTGTCCCATCTCAAAGTGCTGCCACACTTTATCCCCCACCCGGTTTTGGTTCACCACCACTAATCTGAAATCAAGTCAATACTGAAGCAGAAAGTGGAGGAATAATTACACCGCACAGTCTTTGTTAACCTGCTGACATTGTGTGCCAGACTTGAGTCAGTCTCTCTGGCTTCTTTATAGATCTGTGACTGAAAGTCTTGTCCAGTTGTTTTGCTCCACTTGAAGTTGATTCCTGCAAAGTAAGAGCTATTCTCAAATTTTTCCGAAGACTGTGCTAACTCAAAAGCACTACCCAGGAGTAACAGGCTCAGAACTTAGCTTCAGCAGGTCTCCTTGTCTACATCTTACTCGTGTCTTATCTTCCCTGGCCTCTGCAGTCCCCTCGCAGGGTGTCTTCAGTTAATGCTGCCTTCGTGGCATCTAACAGATGCTGAACTTATTTCAATAGTCTACTCATCCTTTCTAAGTAAGATCCTACTCATGTAAAATCTTTAACCATGTAAAAGGAATATAGAATGGGGAACAAATCCAGAGTGGCTGTTCCCCAGGTAGGTAGAGATAGAGTGGAAAGAGATACGAGGAAATGCTCTAAAGCCAAAGTCATATGCATTGTTTCATAGGATTTTGGGTCCTCAGATGTTTGCAATTGTCAAAACTTAGTGAATGTTCACTTAAGGCTTATTAATTTTATTATATTGAAAGTAGAAAAACTTCAACCTTGTTAATTTTATTATACTGAAAGTAAAAAACAAAGAAAAATTTCAACCAACTGATTTCTATCTTTCCAAACTAGCTTTTCCATGAGCAATTTTTATTTCATGAATTTCTACTCATGGCTAAAATACTGTGGTCATCTTTGACTTTACCCTTCAAAGCAATCCATCAATTAATCTTGCTGTCCCCAACTCCAAACTATAATTGAATATAACATGCATTATTAATATTCTAATCTACTCCATCATGTACTATTGCCTGTACCATTGAAAATTCTTATAAATGGTATCTTTGCTTACATCCTGTCACTGATGCATTTCTTTACCCATTCCAGACTCAGAAGTGTGCCGTAAGTACTGAAAACCACGTGAAGCACAAATCAACCATCTCCTTTATTTTTTCGATGCTAATCTCAATTACGTAAAGTAAAAATGAGAAACTATTTCATCATCTACTTAACTGGATTGAGATTTGTCTAGCAACTAATAAAACATATCTGTAGGTATATCTATGAAGTCATTAGCAGAGACAATTAGATTGTGATGTATATTAATCAGGGTTCTCTAGAATAAAAGAGCAGATAAAATTAATATATATGTATATATATATATATATTTACATAAATGTATGTGTCTCAGTTAAAGTTTTATTGCTGTGAAGAGGCACCATGACCATGATAACTCTTATAAAGGAAGGAAAACATTTAATTGGGGCTGGTTTACAGTTTCAGAGGTTTAGTCCATTATTGTCATGGAGGGAAGCATGGCAGTGCACAAGCAGACATGGTGCTGGAGAAGGAGCTGAGAGTTCAACATCATGATCTGTGGGCAGCAGAAGGAGACTGTGTGCCACACTGGGCATAGCTTAAGCATATAAGACTTCTAAGCCCATCCCAACAGTGACACATTTCCTCCAATAAGGCCATACTTCCTAACAGCGCCACTCCCTATGGGCCAAACATTAAAACAAATGAGTTTATGGGGTCCATTTCTATTCAAACCACCAACATATATGATTAATAAATATATGAATATATGAATGAATATATATATACATGCACATAATATGTATATAATGAATATGTATGTATATGAATACACACACACATATGTATGTATGATTTATTAGAGTGGCTTACAAGCTGTGGTCCAGCTAATCCAACAATGGCTGTCTCCCAATGGAAAGTCCAAAAATTCAAGTTGTTCACTCTGCAAAGATGAATGTGTTAGCTGATCTTCATTGTATATGAGAATCCCAAAGATGTAGCCTATAGTACCAGTGAAGAAATGAAATTGTTAGTGAGAGTAAGGGCAAGCATGTAAAAGACAAAAGCTCCCTTCTGGCTGCAACAAGAAAGTGTGACCCAGATTTAGGGAGGGTCTCCACACCTCAAACGATCCAATCAAGAACAACTCTTCACAGGTATGTCCAACTACTTGGGTTTTAGTAGTCAAGTTGACAACCAAGAAAAGTCACCACATGACTTAATGAGTTGACTAATCTCCTGATGTGTTCATGGGTACTTTGCTACTCATCAAAAATAGTTTCTTTTAGATTATATATCCTAAGCATTTCATGAGCTTTGAGAGTGTCACTACTGATGCTTGCAGTTTGATGTAATGGTAATACAAATGTTATAGGAGTGACCAATCCATTAATTTTTTTTGCATGGATTCAAGATCCACTCCATGAGATGGAACCCATACCTGACGCTCCTAAAGTATCCAAAACCTTGAAACTGATAGGTGTGGTAGTTTGAATGAGAATGACCCCCCCCCATAGAATCATAGATTTGAATGCTTAGTCACCAGAGAGTGGCATTATTTGAAAGGATTGGGAGGTTTGGTCTCATTGGAGGAGGTGTGTCATTGGGGTGGGCTTTGAGGATTCAGAAGCCCATGCCAAGCCCAGAGTCTCTCTCTCTCTGCCTGCTGCCTGTGGATCCAGATGTAGAGCTCTCATCCTCTTCTTCAGCACCATGTCTGCCTGAGTGCCATCAAGCTTTCCACCATGATGACAATGGACTAAACCTCTGAAACTATAGGCAAGATCTAATTAAATGCTTTATTTTATAAGAGCTGCTGTGGTCATGGTGTCTCTTCACAGCAATAGAAACCCTAACTAAGATAACCACACTCCAGTGCAGGTCTCAAACCCAGAATTAGTTGGCCAACACAAAATTGACCCCATGGTTTTGATATTATTGTTTTGTTTTTGTGCCTTTGTTTCTTTATTTTGGTTTGATTTGGGCTTTTTTGTTTTGTTTTGTATTTTTTTTAACTTTGGTCTTATTGGGTTGTTGTTGGTCTTATTGGGTTGTTGTTGTTGTTGCTTATCTGTTTGTTTGCTTTGATTTTGGTGCTTTGATTTTTGTTTTTTATTTTATTTTTTGTTTTGAGAGAGAGAAAGAACATGAAATTAGGTGGTTGTGGAGGTGGGGGGATTTAAGAGAATTGGGGGAGAGGAAAGAATATGATCAAAATAAACTATATGAAAAATTAATACAATATCAGATACTTAGTGTTGGCAAATAATGAATGCTGAGCATTGAGTATGGGAAACAGATGTAGTTTTTGATTGAGAGCATTTATAGGCAAGGTTTCAGGATAATGGTTTAGTCATCCAGAACATATCTTAATGTATCATGTAAAATTTGGGGTACTTGGCTTTACTCTATGAATTATTGGTTTTGTCAAAGCCTATGTTGATTACCACATAAGCCTAGCTTGTCTCTACACTTCCTCAACCTTCACATTTATTCTTTCTGGTTTACCTGAAACATAGGTGTCTATGGATAAGGAGAATAAAAATTTAGTGATATCTAAATTCAAATTCTGTTGATTTCATACTTGTGAAAATTGTCTGAGGTAGAGTGAGTTTTCATTTCAAGAGCAAATGGATGATTATTATCATGTGTTATTTCTGGCCTAGTACTGAATCTTGGATATCTTCCCATTTTTAACACATAACATTAACTCACTTTGAGGGAGGTATATTTTTTTCCAGGGACAATGTCAGCTTTGTGAAATTAACTTTTCCAGTGGCCTTGAGGAGCCAATGGTTGCCAGTAGGCATCTGTTCCTCTACAGAAATAGCCAAAGGGCCATGCAAGATATTGGACTTCCTTCTGGCCATGGAAGAAGTGTGTTCCAATATCAACTCAAAACTTGGAAATCTAGGGAGAAGCTGTTCCACATTACTTCCAAAGAATTCAAGCCCAAAGCCCATGTGATGAGCTAATCATTGTAATAGCATGAAAATACAATACCAGACAAAATAAGATAAGCAAATACAAGCTTAAATAACAGGGAAAAAATGAGATAAAGAGAATAATGAAAAAGGCAAGAAGAAAATAACAAAATAAAAATGGGAAAATATTGAGCAGTGGAAAAGAAAAAAATGTTCATGCTCTCTAAAAAGCTTATTTTAAATCATTTGAAGTAAGAAAAAATAAAAATAAAACAGATTAGAGAAAATATGGCAAAATAAACAAAAAAAACTGAGATGAGAATGAAGTAATTCTTGTTAAGGTCATAGGTCATACAAATCCAGTTTCTTGAGTTTATTTTTATCCAGTTAATTTGGGAATAAATAAAGATTTATTCCCAAAGACCTATGTAAGTAGTAGGGATTCTATAACAGTGACTCCTGTGAAGGCAGAGCAAGAATTCGGCCTGTCTTGTCTGTAACTGGCTTGCTTTAGTTAGCCAGTGCTCTGTTTAAAATAGAAAAAAAAGGTGTATTCCAAAAGTCCTGGCTTAATTAGATTGTTATGATTGATATTTATACTAGAAATGAAAACATATGGAATGCTTTTAAAAATATGACTAACACTGGAAATGCAAAATATTTAACCAGATGAAAATAAAATAAGAAAATAAAACTTAGAAAATGAAAAAAAAAAAAAAGCAGGCAGTGATGGTATACACCTTTAATCCCAGCACTTGAGAGGCAGAGGCAGGTGGATCTCAGTGAGTTTGAGGCCAGCCTGGTCTATAAATCGAATTCCAGGACAGCCAGAACTATTACATAGAGAAACCCTGTCTTGAAAAACAAGCAAGCAAACAAACAAACAAAGAAAATTAAAAAAAAGATAGTTTGTGACTCTGGGGGAAACATAACCTTAAATGATATAACTTCATACACATCAAACATAAAATAATAAAAACCCCAGTGCTGGGCAACCTGGCTCAAAGAAGTTGAAGAGACTATCAGAATAATATAGGATATTATGTTGCCCTTGTTGTTTCCTGTACTGCAGCAAGTATAAGAGACATAAGACTAGGAAGTTGTGTCTAGCTCTGTTTCAGTGCATTTAGATCCTTTATAAAAAAAAAAAAAAAAAAAAAAAAAAAAAAAAAAAAAAAAAAAAAAGCTTTTGCAGGCTTTATGTGAATGTACATGGCCCTGGATATTGCACACCATTTGTAAGTGGAGTTTTCCTGTCCCAACTGCCTGTTCCCAAATAACCAGCAGCCACTTCCCAAATAACTGACTTGGAGGCTAAATATGAATTATAAATGCTCAGCCAATAGCTCAGGCTTGTTACTAACTAGATCTTACATTCTAATGTCAGGGACCAAACATGAACCATGGAAAAGTACTAGCTAGGCCAGAGAACAAGCCACCGGCCCTAAAACAGATGCCCCCAAAGATAAAGAACATCCCACGGTCAGGTAGCATAGCAACAGAACAATGGGCCCTGACCAGTGACCTTATCACCTAGCACAGCATCCTGCAGCTTCATAACCTGCACGTCCCCCTTCAACTAAACATGCCCCCTCAGCTGCACATCCTGCACGTTCTGCACCCCTTCCCTCCTTCCTGCCCCCTCCCCCTCCCATGCTATATAAGCCTTGCTGAGGAGAATAAAATTTGTAGCTTGATCAGGACCCTGTCTTGCTATCTTCCTTTGTGTCTCCCATCCCTTTCATTCTCTCCCGCAGGTGGGTCGCCCCCGTTGAGACCCTGCTGGCCGGGGCATTTTAAGTTAACTCATATTCCTCATTTATGCTCTGCTATAAGGCATTAAATTTATTAGCATGACATGTTCACTGCCTGTTCCCCCCTGTGTCTGGTTGGCAATTTCTGATAGCCCTCCTCCTTCCCAACATTCTCAATTTGCGTTCTTGCCTAACTTTATCTTGTTCAGCTATTGGCCAGTCAGCTTCTTTATTGAACCAATTACAGGGACAAATCTTCACAGTATACAAAAAGATTATTCCACAGCAGTACCCCATTTTTAAACCAGGTTATTTGTTTTCTTGAAATCCAGGGTTTTTTTAGTTGTTTATATATTTTAGAGATGTATCTATCAGATGTGTAGTTGGCAAATTTCATTTCTCAATCTGTAGGCTGTTGCTTTTTCCAAATGATGGTGTCCTTTTCTGTACAGAAGCCTTTCAGTTTCTTGAGATCCCATTTAATAATTGTTGATATTAGTTTCTGTGCTAAAGGTGTCAGTTCAGGAAGCCTTCTCCCATGTCAATGAATTCAAAGCTATTCCCACTTCCTCTTCTCTCAGGTTTATTATATCCGGTTTTGTGTTGAAGTCTTTGATACATTTGGAGTTCAGATTTGTCCAGGGTGGTAAGTATGGATCTATTTGCATTCTTCTACATGCAGATAACTAGCATTGTTTGATGAAGATGCTGTCTTTTTTCCAGTATATATTTCAGGCTTCTTTATCTAAAGTCAGGTGTCCATTGGTATATGAATTTATCCCTGGGTCCTCAACTCAGTTTCATCAATTGATACAGTGTGTATATCTTTGTTCCAATACCAAGCTGTTTTTTATTACTATAGCTCTGTAGTACAATTTGAGGTTGGGAATGTGATCTTTCCAGCAGATCCTTGATTATTCAGTATTATTTCATCTACTCCGGGTTATTTTTGTTTCCATATGAAAATGAAAATATTCCTCTCAAGGTGTATGAAGAATGTGTTGGAATTCTGTTGGGAACTGCATTGACTTTATAGATGGCTTTTGATAGAATGGCCATTTTTACTATGTTAATCCTACCTACCCAATCCATGAACATGGGAGATCTTCCATCTTCTGGTATCTTCTTCAATTTCTTTCTTCAAAGACTTGAAATTTTATCATTCAAGTCTTTTACTTACTTGGTTAGAGTTACCCCAAGATATTTTATATCACTTGAGACTATTGTGAAATGTGTTTCCCTGATTTCTTTCTCACTCATTTTTCATTTGTATATATGTGGGCTACTGATTTTTGTGAGTTAATTTTGAATCCAGCTATTTTGCTGAATGTGTTTTTCAGCTGTAGGAGTTCCTTGGTGGAATTTTTTTTTTGGTCACTATGTATACTATTATGTAACCTGAAAATAAAGATACTTTGACTTCTTTTCTTTTAATTTGTATGCCCTTGATCTCCTTCAGTTGTCTTATTGCTTTAGCTAAGACTTCAAGTATTATGTTAAATAGATGTGGAGAGAGTGGACAATCTTGTCTTGTTCCTGATTTTAGTGGAACTGCTTTAAGTTTCTCTCCATTTAAGTTGATGTTGGCAATGGGCTTGCTGTAAACTGCCTTTATTACATTGAGATGCGTATCTTGTATTCCCTAATCTCTCCAGTATTTTTTCTATTTATTTGTTTATTTATTTATTTTTAATTAAGAAAAAATTTTATTCATTTTACATACCAAAGATATTTGGTTTAATATTTGTTTAATATTACCCATGCAGCAGCAGTCCCCTCTCTTTCTGTGTGTGCTTGCTTATGTGTGTCCATGTTTGTATGTGTATGTGTAAACCAGACTATAACCTCAGGTTTCATCCCCACTCTTCCATCTTCCTGCCCCTCCAGCTTCCCTATCCCAACCCACGCCCAATCCCCTCCTACAATAAGGTAAGGCCTCCCATGGGGAGGTACATTTAGTAGAGGAGTAGGATCAGAATCCATCCTTGGTTCATGAGCAGGCTTTTGGAGCCCACTTCTATGATGGGATATCTCTCCAGTACTTTTATTATGTAAGAGAGTTGGATTTTGTTAAAGGTCTTTCCTGATCCAATGAAATGATCATGTCATTTTATTGAGTGTGTGTGAATGTGTTTATGTATGTATGTTGGATTATATTTTAACAATCTCTGAGAAGTGTTGTGAAAGAATTGAGCCTCACAACAAATGTTGAAGAATGACTAAAATATATATTGGCCAATTTGTACAGATAGTTTACAAATTATCTATGTTTGGACTCAAATTCCCAAGTTAATAACTGTTACTTAGGGAAGGCAGTTTGCCCTTCTGTGCCCCAGTTTACTGTCACTATGAACAAGAAAGTGGTGAGGGACCACAAACATTGTTACTAAGATTACATGTAAGTGCTTGATAAGGTTTTGTTTAATGTTACATGTATAGCAGTAGTCCCCTCTCTTTCTGTGTGTGCTTATGTGTGTCCATGTTTGTATGTGTAGGTGGAAACCAGACTATAACCTCAGGTTTCATCCCCCAATCATGGCCCCCTCTTTCTGTGTGAGCCATAGTCTCTCACTGACCTGGAGCTCACCAATTAGGCTAGGCTGAGTGATCAGTGAGCCCAGGTCTCTACCTCCTCAGTTCTGAATGATGAAATGTTCTCTATGCCATTTTCTATTTTTGAAATCATAGTATAATTATCCTATTTCTGCCCTTCCTTCTCCTCCTTCCAACACCTCCCGTGAACACCCCTCTTTGCTCTCTTAAAAAATAGTCTCTAGCAGCCTGCACCACAGACTTCCTATGCTGTGCAGGAGCTGGGGCCACCGTCCTCACCCTTATAATCAAGTGACATGATTCTCCTATGTCCCTGGCCAGCCCAGGGGACCCAGGCCATCCTTAGCTGCCAAGCCTCATGTGACCTTTGTATTCTATTCTGTGTGGTCACAGACACCTGTGCCTAGCAATATTTCCACTTGACCAAATACCCGAATCTTTTTCCATTTATATGCAAGAGATAGAGTTTTAAGTAACTTTTTATAGAAATGATACAATGATATGTGTGTACTCGAAGCTTTTGTGTTCCTGCGCTTGTCCCCTCCTTCCCGGTGACCAACTTGCTGGTGGAGCCCAAGCCAGTGCTGCCTCTGCCTGGGGTAAACAGCTCTGAGACCAGTGGGCTCCTACCTTCAAATTTTGGACCAAAGTTTTCTTTTCTGCCAGCCTCTGACTAGGCCCAGGTGAGGGGCTGACCTTTAGGCCTTAACACCCCTCCCAAATGCCCCCATTGTGCCTAGCCTGTCTCTATGGCAGGGGTTCCCTGGACCTTGGTTCTGTGAAGGAGCATCAGGAGTGTAAATATTTATCATTTTTATACCTGTGTGGGGTTGAGGCAGTGCAGCAGTTGTTTGTTTTTTTTTTTTTTTGGTTTTTTTTTTTTTTTTTTGTGACAGATGTATATTTTGGTAACAACTACAGGCTCAGTATTGTCCTGGGGTCAACCCTGGCCACATTCCACCCCGCCCAAGATGGTGTGTTGGGGGAGTTTCCATTAAAGCAATTTTCTAACCTGTGCCAAAAACAAACAAAAAAAAGTCTCTTTTTCTTTCATTGTTAATATATATATATATTGTGGTGTGTGTGTGTGTGTGTGTGTGTGTGTGTGTGTGTGTGTGTGTGTATGTGTGTGTATCTCTAAACACATAAATACAACCTGCTCGGTTCATGTAATGTTACCTGTATGTGTATGATTTCAAGGATGACTCTTTTTTATTGGATAACTAACTGCGGGACTCTTCTACGGGAAAACCATTTCTCTAGTTCTCAGCATTCCCCAGTTTCTCATTCCTTTTTCCATCTTAGCTTGACATTGGTGTCCAGCCTTTCTGCCCGGCCATTGTACATCCTTCACCAGGGAGTCTATCTGAGTAAATGGATGGAACTAGAAAGTATCATGTTAAGTAAGGTAACTCATACCCAGAACGCCCGATTTTTATGCAGATTCTGGGGATCAAATGTGTGTTCTTATGCTTGCAATGCAAACCCTTTGCTGACTGAGCCATCATCCGAGGGCCTGATTCGCCCCCTTTTATTTGCAATTTTTTTCAGCACTCAAGTCACATCCAATAAACTATACTCCAAAGTTACTCAATGCAAAACTCTAGAAATAAGCAATTACTATTTTAAATAACTTTAACTATAACATATTTGCTATAGTTTATTTTCCTCTGATTTGATTATTGTTAACCTCTTAATGTGTATTGGTTATACATTAATCTTTATCATAGGCATAGACATAAAAAAATACATAAAGAATACAATGATACCAAAGGTTTGGGACAATTACTTGCACACTAAGAAAGGTATATCCTGGGGAGAAATAACTCAGTCAGGAAAGTAAAAGATACACCTTGGAGTTGGAGAAATAATTCTGTAAATTATTTACCTTATAAGCAAGAGGACTTGAGTTTAATGCTCCAAACCCAAGTTTTAAAAGCCAAGCTCACTGGTCCAATAGTGGCATGGCAGTTCTGGGGGTAACCACCTCCTGACTGAATCGGAGGTCCGTTCCATGAAATGTAATATATGCCTGGTACTGTAAAGCTGGCCAAAAGCCAATGGCTAAGGGGGTCATGGGACCTTGGAGGGAACTTACTACTAATACATTGCTAAAAAGACACACAGTTAAAGTGCCTTCTAAATATTTATGTTCAAACTGACAGTCTGTTGCTGTTCTCAGCCTTTGTCAGGGAAGCCTCTTTGAGCTTTGGCCAGTGTTCAATTCAATGTTTTCTTCATGCTGGGGCGTGCTGTGCAGGCTGCTGGGGGAGAAAAGTTAGCAATGGCCTTATCCTGGCTCCAGCAATCTCTTCACTTTCAGTGTCTCCAAACTCCAATCATATCTCTTCAGTCATATCTGTCCAGGTTACTGTTGTTATGATACCTTTTTCCAGGAGAGGACAGCACCTTCCTGGCAGCTACAATTGACTCAGGCCTTTCAAAACAAGCACAGCATAACTGGAAGTCAATTGGTGTCCACCCTAGGCTGCTTCTTTGCAGAGAAAATTCCCTCCTAAGCTTGTATCTTATCTCTTTAGCTCTTTCCCTTCTAGTAATAATATCTATTGTTTTCCTCCGTGAGTCTTATCTTTCATTGCATTGCATGGATGTAGCTTGTCATCCATCATCTTACCCAGAACTTGACAAAACATTCACTCAGGTGTATTTTTAAAGGCTTTATTATTCTTTCTTACTAGAACTTCTTAAAGTTACAAATTTATATATCACAGTATCTAGTTTATGTCTCAGAGGTATATATATTATATATATATAATTTGTGTATGATATAGAAATTAAGTTTTAATGTTGTAAGGGAGGGCTAAGGAGATGGCTCAGTGGTGGTGGGGAAATCATGTAAAAGCACGAAGACTGGAGTTCATTTCCACAGCAACCTCATGAAAATCTAGGAGTGACTGTATGAGCCTGGAACTCCAGTGCTGTGGTAGAGAAGAGGCAGTAGGCTCACTGGGGTTTATTGCCAGCTAGTTTAGCTCTAGGTTCGGTGAGAGATCTAGTATAAATGGAACACTGGACAGTGATAGAGAACAGGACATCTCATGTCTTCCTTCAGCTCCCCCATGTCATGGACATACACCTGTATAGACGCATGCACCTACACCACCTCCTCTTCTTGATAGATGCCTGAGCCTTGAGGGGAGTGGCTTGATAAAGACATCCCATTTAGGCCTGAGTGTTCCAAAGGTCTCTAACTTTCTACACAATGTCCAGTTGTGAGTTTCTGTGTTAATTCTCCTCTACTGTGAGAAGAAGCTTCTCGATAAGGGTTGAGCAATGCACTAATATGTGGGTATAGCATTTTCATCACTAGGAGACATTTTATTACTATGTAAATGAACTAAACCTTAAGAAAGGCCACATCCACAGTTGTGATGTGGCCTTTCATCGCAACTACCATCATGTGCAGCAGCACGTTGCTGTGTTCTTCAAGCTCCACTGGAAGCTGAAACTCTGCTTCTCATTTTCCCTCCCCCCCTTTTCTTTTGTCTCCTCAGTCCCCTACTTTCCCCTCTCATGTCCTGACTCTACAAAAAGTTCTGTCTGTTGGCTTTTGTGTCCTGAATATCAAGGGAAAATAAGGAAGTGCTGGATGTCCACACAAATGCCTACCTGTCTCATAGGGGATAGGAACCAGGTAGAAAATTTTAGGAAAGCAAGCCACCCAACATCCTGGAATTGTTTCTTTTTTAAAATAAGATATTCAACATTTTATTATAAAATAGGATCTGTGTCTATTGATCTTATAGGCTAGTATAAGTGCCTTGACTAGGATAATCTGGAATTTGGGGCAAGTTAGGTATATTAAATGCATGTTTGATTTATGATATACTTGTCTTATGAGTCTATCAAGATGTGATCACTTGCATGTATATGTTTATGTTTGTGTTCATATGTATGTGTATACATATGCACATCATGTGCATTTGTGATATAAGTGTGAAGGTCAAAGGATAACCTGAGATCTCAGTCTTCAGGTGCAGGAGTTTAATCACATGAGCTTGGCTAGGTAGCCCTTGAATTTTGGGGGACCCACTTTCCTCTACTTCCTATCTGTCCATCACTACAAATACATGTTTGAACTGGGAGATCCAGCTTTTAATATGGGTTCTAAGAGTCAAGCACATTACTAATTGACTATTTTCTTAGTTCATGACCCATTATAAGTCAAGGGACATCTTCATATGTGAAATATTTATGATCTATACCTGCTTGTCCACTACTAAATCTGATATCCTTTGAGAAAAACATTATTACTGAGCCAAGTGTATACCAAGGAACCATAGCACAATGTAATCTAAAATGAAAGGAGAATTTGCACCTAATTTCTAATCTGGGTGTTTTCATCTCACTGGCAGACAAAGGTATGTAAATTGTCTCCATACAAAACCATCAACTACTGTCCTAAGAGGCAGTTGAATCTGACTTCTGATCTGTGATGTTGAAACAGGTGACTTGGAGAAAATGAGCTGTTGGTTTTCTTACCTGTAATGTGAGAGAGTTGGAGTTAATCATCACTTAAGTTTCCTTGAGGCTCTAAAACTAGCTTGCTGTTTGGAACTTTTCAAACCTTCCAATCATGCAGAAAGGGACTAAGTCTTACAATTCTCTTTTCATTTCACACTTCTGTTTTCCTTCTGGTTTGTGGAGCAGAGAAATCACAGTAAGGTACTGAGGATAAAGAAAAAACAAGGGGCAACCTGGTCCATTCCTACCTCATATTTAAAACAAGTACTTCCCTTTTAAAAGTAGATTCCATAATCTCCCTTTTTATCTTATCATATCCATATTCTCTTTTTTCTTTTCATAATAGATTCAGTAATCTACCTTTTGTCATTTTTATATCTTCCCATTTTTCTTTTTAGAGTAGATGCAATGATCTGCCCATTTATCCTATTATTTCTTTATCTTTTTTCTCAGAATAGACTCAATGATCTACCTCATATCTATATTCTCTTTTTCCTTTTTCCTTTTTTTAAACAAAAACTCTGAATCTAATCTCCTTGTTCAGCATTTTTTCTTAACCATTAACAATTAACAACTTGTAACCAACCATCATAAACAATGACAATATCCATAACTCATTAAACGATCAAAAACCTCCCATCATACCTCTTGGGAATGTGGGTGTCATGTTCTTAAAATTACTTCCTACTTTTTGGGGGAGAAGGCATCTTTAGGGGATCCTGAAAAGAAAATTTTGAGTTAATTGTCAAGTCCTGTATCATTTGTCTAGTCGCTGCATAATGAGAAAGTGCAGGGCTTGTTTCAAGTCCTTGTTCTAGTAGTCTGTCAGGCTGGATCATCTCAGCTAGCCATCTCGAAATTGTTCTGAGCAGTTTGTAGTCCAAAGTCAAACTTTCCGTGGTGTTAATCAACTTAATGGCTTTACCATAGTCCATTTGGAATCATCATTGTGGGGTCCCATCATCTTTTTGAAGATGTCAAAGTTGCTGTTAGGCGTGGTCATGGTTTATTGAAGGTTTTATTTATTTATTTATTTATTTATTTGTGTGTGTGTGTGTGTGTGTGTGTGTGTGTGTGTGTGTGTGTGTGTGTGTATGTCTCCTCTGTGGTTTGGAGCAATCACAGTCTGATAAATTTTCTGTCTCTCTTGGAACCATGAATGTTCTTCCCTAGAAGAGAAAATCTTCACAGCAATTTCTCCCCACCATTTGTCTTGCCAAACTTTTCCAAACTGCCCTTTGTGGATGCTTTCTTGTAACACGATGGTCCTGCCAATTCTTCTCTGAAAGAGCAGCAGTAAACCCTTTATCCTAGGTAGCAGCATCAATGCAGTCTCCAACATAATGAGAAGGAGCCAGCAACTCGGAGCAGCAGTCACTGCCTCTATGGTCCCACTGCCACAGTTTGTAGCTAGTCCCAAGCTGGTCATAGCTTCTCCTTAGCAAGCCTCCTAGGCCAGCCTCAAACTCGGATCCTCCTGCCTCTGCCTCCTTCAGCAAATCCTACCAGCATGTGCCACCACAACCAGCTGAGGGTAGCTCGGATCTGACCTGGGGCCCATAAGGCCACAGGCAAGCGGCTATTTTATGAATTCATACCACGAACGTTGGGCGCCAGATGTAGCAGGAATCTTAAAAGTTCTTATCAATAAAATCAAACCTGAGGCCAGTTATTGGGGTGAATGCTGGAAGATCAGAGAAACAGAAGAAGTCACAGCTACCTCACCTTGCCAGTTCCTCAGCTGATCCTGTTTCCTCAGACTGGAGTCCTCATCCAGAATGGTTCTCAGCTGAACTGTTGCTCCAAAGCCTGAAAGCTTAACCAGCCAAAAGCTTCTAGTTCCTGGCTTCATGCCTTATATACCGTTCTGCTATCTGCCATCACTCCCTGGGATTAAAGACTCACTTCTTGGGATTAAAGGCATGTGTCACCATGCCTGGCTGTTTCCAATGTGGCCTTTAACTTACAGAGATCCAGAGGGATTTCTGCTTCTGGAATGCTAGGATTAAAGGCGTGTGCTACCACTGCCTATCCTCTCTGTGTAATATTGTGGCTGCTCTCTTCTCTGACCTTAGATAAGTTTATTAGTGTGCACAATATTTTTGGGAACACAATACCACCACACTGAATAATGACTATTTAATTGTATAAATGAAGAATGTTTTTATTATCCATTAATCAGTGCATGGACATCTAAACTGTTTCCATTTCTTGAGAATTGTGAATAGAGCTGCAATGAACATAGATGAACAAGTATCTCTATAGCAACATATAGAGTCCCTTGGGTATATAGGAGTGGTATACTAGAGTCTAGGAGTGTTATAGCAAGATTGTATGATAGATCTACTTCTGCCTTTTTTAGGAACTCCCACTAATTTCCCTAGTGAACAGTATCAGTTTGCAGTCCCAATAACAGTAAATAAGTGTTCCCCTCTCCCTACATCCACAACAGAATGTGCTGTCTTTGATTGTTATTAACCATTCTGACAGTATATAATCTTAGATGAACTTGTAAAATACCTTTAATTTTCAATTCTTTTGTGGGTAAGGTTGTTGAACATTTAAAAAAAAATTTCTTAGTCATTCATATTGATTCTTTGTGGAACTTTCTGGTTTGTTCCATACCCCCCATTTGTGTGTATATTCTAAACATACATCTTCTGTCAGATGCATGACTGGTAAAAAATTTTTGCCATTCTGTGGGCAGCCTCTTCACTTGATTTATGGTATGCTTTGACTTACAGAAGCTTTGTGGTTTCCTGAGATACCATTTGTCAATAGTTGGTTTTAATGCATGCACTATTCCGAAATCATTATCTGTGGCTGTAAGTAGAAGAATATTCCACACCTTCTTTTCTAACAGATTCAGGATAGATCTATTTGTAGTTGAGTTCTGAATGGGATGTGGGATATGGATCTAATTTTCATTCTTCTACATGTAGTCCTGCTTGTCCAACACCAGTTGTTGAAGAGGCTGTCTTTTCTTCAGTACTTTTGGCCACATTGTCAAACCTAGGTTTCTTTATTATAACTGGGTTCTCAATTCTATTCCACTGATCAATGCTTTTTTTATGACAGTACTATGATGTTTATTACTATAGCACTGTAGTATACCTTGAAATCTTTGAAGGTGGAATCTCCAGCAGCATTTTTTTTTTTCAGGTTTGTCCTGTCTATCCTGGGTCTTTTGTTTTCCATATAAATTTTAAGAGTTTCCTTTTTTATTTTTTCAATTTCTGTGATGAATTACATTGAGATTTTTAGGGGCAATTACATTTAATATGTACTTTGCTTTTGGGAGGATTCTATTTCAGCCATATTAATCCCACAATCCATGAGCCTGGGAGGTATTTCAATCATCTGGTGTCTTCTTCAATTTCTTTCTTCGGGGTTTTAAAGTTTTCATTATACAGCTCTTTTACTTCATTTGTTTAGGTTTATTTATAGATATCTTTTTGGTTGTTGAGAATGAGATTATCTCTTTGAGTTAATTTTCAGTTGGTTTGTCATTAGTATATAAGAAGGCTTTTGGGTTATTTTGTGTTTGTTAATTTTGCATCTTGACCATTTGCTGATGTGTTTAACTACTGTAGGAGTTTTTTGATGGAATCTGTAGGATCTTATATATAAATAGAAATATATATATATATATATATATATATATATATATAGTATGTAAACATAACTACTTTGACTTCTTCCTTTTAGCTCTATCCCCATTATCTCCTTCTCTGAACTTAATGCTCTAGTTAATACTATATTGAACAGAAATGGAGAGAGTAAAATTCATGTCTTGTTCCTGATTTTTGTGGAAATACTTAAAAAATACTTTTCTCCTTTTTGATTTATGTTGTGTGTGGGCTTGGTGTATATTGTCCTTAATATGTTGAGACATACCTTCTGTATCCTTAGACTCTCTGGGACTTTTGTTGTGAAGCATGGTAGATATTTTTCTAGGGCCTTTTTTGAATCTAATGAGATGATGATGTAGTTTTTGTCCTTGAATCTATTTATGTGGGAGCTACACTTATTGATTTGCACAAAGCTGACTTGATTGTAGTAGACAATTTGTGGTATGTTCTTGGATTCAGTTTTTAAGTATTTTATTGAGGTTTTTTTTATCTATGATCACCAAGTAGCTTGAGTTATAATTTCCCTTTTTTCTTTTGTGTCTGTGTCTAGTCTAGATATCAGTGCAATTCTGGTTTTTAGAAAGAATGTGGAAGCATTCTTTCTTGTTCTATTTTGTAAAATGGTTTGAGAAGATTGCAAAACTCCGCAATGAATCCACTTGTGCCTAGAAATTTGTTTGCTTGTTGGTTGATTGGAAAGCTTTTTCGTCTTTTTATCTTTCTTTCCTTTTTAAATTTTTTATAGGTGTCAACTTTCTATTTCACTCACTACAGAGTACTGAGACCACCTCAAAACACTCCACTTGCAAAGACTATAGATATTATCAAAGGTATAAAAACATACTTGGGAACCAAAAGAGAATAGTAACGTGGGTGAGAAATGCTGATGCGAGAGGTTTGTGACAGGTATTATGCAAAAGGTTAAAGGTTCAAAAATAGCCCCAATTATTTCAACCTAACTTAGTCTTTGTGTGCAGACATTTTTTTTTTTTGGGGGGGGGGGTGTTATACTCACAGCTGATCCTCTGCCGATTGTGTTTCTTACTTTGGAGGAGCTGGATTTCAGAGGTGACCCTCCTGCAGCCTCCAAGTGTCATGGGGCATTCACTTTTTGGGAGAATCATCTTTGCGGTTATTTCAAGTGGGTAAGATCCAGTAGTTTTGCTCTTATGTATTTATTAAAGACATTACTAAAACCATAAATTACCCAGTTGTGTTAAACTGCAAAGCTTAGGTGTTTAATAGGAAGTTGGTCAGTTAATTTAAAATACATCTAAAGGGGGGAAATGTTACATTGTTTCGAGCCAGGGTCTCCTGTAACTTAAGTTGGCTCTGAACTTGTGATCTTCCTGACTGTTTCCCAAGTGCTAAGATCATAGGCATACACCACTATACCTTCTTTAGGAGAAATTATTAAACCATTGAATTTTTCAAAGAACATATAGGAAATAAAATAGACATCATGCTTATCGTAATATGCAATTTTGTATCACTGTGGCTAAGACATCTTGTTCAGCAGGTAAAAGGACCTGCTTTATGTATGTACACTCAGTGCAATAAAAAAAAATACTGTAAGAGTTCACGATATTGTAATATGAATAGGTGCTGAATGTCCTGTCCATTTTTTTTCCTGTATGGCAAAAGAAAATTATTTTGAAAATCACAGAAGCTTGGATAAAAATGATGATTTTGTACCCAGATGATTCTGTACTATTACAGATTCAGTTACAGGGAGATTTCTTCAACATTTCAGAGATGATATTCTAGCTTTCATAAGAATGTTGGTGTCAATTGCAGTACAGGAGGGAAGAAATTGTTTCTTCACAGAAGAGTTACCCCAGATGCCCACTACCATTGGCTCACTGTGTTAGAATCCACATGTACACATTGGCCCAATTCTGAATCAGCTTGAACTTTGACTAATGATTCCTGAAGGTCAAAATCAGAGCTCTTCCCCAGGATCTTGGCAATAATGAACAAGGTGCCTGAGAATGCCTGGTGTCCAAGATGTGCCCTGCCTGGGAGGCTTTCTGCACTGTGTCAATCTCATTGCTTATGATGGATTTTAACCTGTTAGTTAAATTAAACCTCTTTGAATTGTTCTCTCTTCTTGGTTTAATTTCGGTATGTTGTGTGCTTTAATGAATCCATCCATTCCATTTAGCTTTTCCAATTTGTTGGAATCATGTTTGAAGTGTATCCTTGCCCTCCTAGATTTCATTGATGCCTTCATCCGAGCTCCTTTTCATCTGTAATTTTATTAATGCAGGCCTTTCCTGAGCTTCCTTTCATTAATTTGGCTGAAAGTTTGTTAAAATTATTAAACTGCTCAAAGAACTAACTCTCCATTTCATTATTTCTTTTTATTTTTTCATTTCTATTTTATGAATTTCTGCTCTGATTTTATTTATCAAAGTCTGCTGTCTTTGGTTGTTTTTGTTCTTGCTCTTCCAAGGCCTTAAGGTTCCCGATTAAATTGTTTATTTGGACTCTCTTTGATTTTTTTTTAAATGTAGGCACTTAACCTTTTAAATGTTCCCCAAAAGATTGCTTTCATTGTATCCCATAGATTTTGGTAGCTTGTGTTTTCATTTTAGTTCAATTGTAGGAGATTTTTAATTTCCTCTTCCTATTTCTACCATGATGGATTCATTATTCAGTACTGTGCTGTTTAATATTCGTGACTGTTTATTTTTCATGACTTTTATTGCTAGTGGTATTTGCCTTAGTTCACTGTGGGTTAGATACAGCAATGCAGAAATTAAGAAAGGAATGTGAGGACTCAGAAGACAAGAATTTGATCCAAGTATTCTTGAGCAATGTATTGTGGCTTGAGTCATGATTTGAAGGGATTGAAGGCTCACAAATGAAAGTTGGCATCTTGATTCCTGATCCCCATTTCCACATGTGTGCACCCCTTATAACCCAGAGGCCCATCTAGGTGCTCAGCAGAGAGGAGGTTGTGGTTGATCATATAATCACTTGCTATATATTGTGACTCTGTGCAATAAAACAGGACTAAACATTAAAAAAACAAAGAGAAGGATGGGTACTCCCTAGCATTTGGATGCAATGTTTTGTGTAGATCAGTTAGATCTATTTGATCTATGACATTATTTAGTGCTATTGCTTCTCTGTTCATTTATGTCTAGACGGAGTCCATTGGTGAAACTGGAATGCTGAAGTCACCTAGTAATAATTAATATGCTGGGGTAAGGCTGTTACTTTATATTTAGTAGCATTGCTTCATGAAGATTAGAATTTGGTACATACATATTTAGGACTGTAATATCTGCTGATGGAGTGTTCCCTTGATCAGTATGAAGGGACTTCTTTGTCTCTTCTGAATAATTCTGACTTGCAGCTTATCTTGTCAGCTATTTTCTGCTTGTTTCCTAGTTCTATTTACTTAGTATATCTTTGCCAATCATTCCACTCTAGATAGTTTCTGTTGGTGGTGGTAAAGTGTATCTCTTGGAGGCAGCAAAATGATGGAAGCTGTTTTAATCCCAGTCTGTTAGAGGCCTTTGATGTTCAAAATTATTACTGAAATATGTGAATTAATTCTGCCATTTTGTTGATTTTATGGTGGTTTTTGTTTGTTGTTTTGTTTGTTTGTTGTTTGTTTTTGTCTTGCTTTGTTTAGTCATTGACCCAACATTGTTAAGTTGTCACATTCTTGGATAGTCTTATCCTTTTCTTCAATCCTAAGCATTCCTCTCAGTATTCACTCTAGGGCCGGCTTGGTGGTAATAAATTCCTTTAACTCACTTTAATCATGGGAAGTTTGTTTGTTTGTTTGTTTCCCCTGATAGATAGCTTTACTGAATATAATAGTCTAGGCTGACATCTATAGTTTCTCAGAAATTTTACTACACTGACCAACCCTGTCCATTTTACAAAGTCCCAGTTGGAACATAAGCTGCTGTTCTAGTATAGCTGCCTTTGGGTATAACTTGGTCATTCTTTCATCTTCTAATATTGTTTCTTTAATCTGTATGTTTGCTGATTTGATCATCTTATGACATGGGGAATTTATTTTCTGATCCTGTCCACTTGGGTCTCTGTGTCCCTCTTGTACCTCTTTAGATATCTCTTCTCTTAGATTTGGAATTTTTTCTCCTATGACTTTCTTGAAAACATTTGTGTGCTTTTGACCTGGGTTTCCTCTCCTTTTTTCCTGTATCCATTGCTCATAGGTTTAGTCTTTCTCTAGCCTCACCTTTTCTGCATGTTCTGTTTATGGCTTTTGTAGATGTATCATTTTTAAATGAGCCATCCAATTCTTCTAGCTTATCCTTAAGCCTCCATATTCTGTCTTCCACCCAGTCCATTCTATTGTTAAGGCTTTCCATTGAGTTTTTTATTTAATGTATTTAATGTTAAATTTTTCTTTTGAATTTTTCTTTTGGTTTTTGTCTTCTTTATAACTTCTCTATTAAACTCTATTTTCATATATTGTATTGTTTTCTTTATTTCATTCAACTTTTCTTTCTTGGACATATTTGTAGTTGCTATTCTGAAATCATTGTTCTCTGTGTCATCTAAGCTGCATTCCTCAGGGACTATTACTATGGAGTACTGATCTGTGGTCAAGCTGCATTGTCTTCATTTTTGTACTATTTTTGTCTTTTGATGGGACCTGGGCATCTGGGGTCATTGGCATTGTCTTTTGATGTGTATATCTCTCCCACATTTTTTTGACTGGGCATTTGTATCTCTGTGTGTCATTACTCCACCTTGTCAGGCTTTAAAATCAACTAAGTAGTGTTTGAGGCTCAGTTTGTAGACCATTCAGTGTTGATGTTTGATGTGTGTGCTGGAGTATCAGAAGTTTTCCTAGCTCATTTAGTGCTAAAGAAATATCCTTCTGTATACTGTGAATACATATTACTCTCATTGGTTAATAAAAAGCTGACAGGCCAGTAGCTAGGCAGGAAGTATAGGTGGGACAGCCAGAAATAGAGGACTCTGGGAAAAATAAGGAAGAATCAGAGGAGATGCCAGATAGCTCTTGAGCGAGACATGTAGAAAGTGAGGCAATAAGCCATGAGCCATGTAACAAAGCATAAATAGAAATATGGGATAATTTAAATGTAAGAGTTAGCTAGTAACAAGCCTGAGCTATTGGCTGATCATTTATAAATAATACTAAGTTTCTGTGTGGTAATTTGGAAGCGGCTGCCAGGGTGGGGAATGGGCAATCAGGACAGGAAAATTTCTGATTAAAATCTAGGGCAAGGTAAAACTTCTGACCACACAAATGAATAATAAATCTATCAGGTTCTGTAGAAGATATATGAGGCTCTTCACATAGTCCACAGGTGGTGGACGCTCAGATTGTGATAGCATTGGGTAGTGCTACATGTGAGAGGCACACTTGGCCCTCTACAGTTCTCAGTGGCAGGAGCTAAATCCCAAATCTTTAGATGGTGTTACCTGTGGGAGGCACACAGTTCTTCATGATGCTCAGGTGGTGTGGGTATGGGTGGAGCTCAGGTTTGATATTAGAGTTACTTGTGAAAGGCACAAAGCTCTAAGCACTGTGCTTAATTGTCAGGAACCGGGGTCACAAACCAAGTGGGGAACACTAACTGTGGGTGGTTCATAGTTCTGTGTGTAGTTCTCAGGTGTCTGGAGCAGGGACTGAGGTGTGGACTTGGTGGTCTGGAATCTTTTCTTACACAATGGTGCATGTAAATCCATCAAAATTATCACACATACACACATGAACACAGGAACTCTCTCCTAATCCCCCAATAAACACACACACACACTGACAACTACCAGCTAAATAACACATCTTCTCACCTTTCTGGTGAGAACCCATTGGAAAAACTCTTTCTGAGCACTGAAAAGGTGAGCCAGGGGGCAAGCCATCAGGAGGTTATTTTGTGGGTTGGTTTAATTTATGGGGTTTATTTGTATCCTCTACAGTTCAGCGGGAAACTTTGTAAATGATGTTCACAGGCACTAAGCTGTGATAACTGAACTGATGAGTTAAAGACTTGACTGAACATTTAATGTTGCTTATTAAATAATTATGATGAGGTTTGATGAATAGCTCTGATTCCCTGAACTTCCAACTGAGATTTTCAGCATGAGTTTCATTAAACAGAGGCGGATGGAGCCTGCTGCAACCCAGCTGCAAATGAGCTTGTGAGACATTTGAACTGGAAACATTCAAATGTGGGGAATTCAACTATCTTGGTCTATTTTTCTTGGTCTCAAAACTAGTATTTCATTTTCATTTGATGATGAAGTGGAGGCAAATCATCCCATGTCTATGGGGCTTTCTAAAATATCATTGCAAGCTATCTCCATATGTAATTTATGAAAAATTAATCTATATTCTTTGTGAAATGAAGAAGCCTATTCAACTTAAAAAATAAAAGTCTTATCCTGCTATGTCAATCACCATATAAGAGTATATTAGATAACATGTGCCCAAAGCAGAAGAGCTGAGAAATACGACAACTTATTAATGCTGCTGCCTCAAAGTCATGTGTTCCTTGCACAGCATCTGTCTCCTGCCTTAGAAATGACCCCATACACTGTGACAAGGACTTATTAGATCATCTAACAACATGATTTCAAATAAGAACACCTTAGCAATGCATGCCTTCTATACTATATTTTAAACATTTTAAGCAGCTGTAGTGTTACATTGTGGCAAATATAATTTATGTATCTACTTACAATTCATATTTAAGTTTTTGTTGTTGTTGAAAGTTTTTATACATGTAATGGTAAATTTCTCCATAGGAGAAAAAAAGTAGCCTGCCACATGGGGAGATGTCACTGGGCTCTGTGAAAGGTGAGCTACCTGCAGAGAGGCAGTGGGAGGTGGTGGTTAAGAGTGTGGGTTCTAGAACCTCACTAATTTAGTCTCTATTCCCAAATCTCAGTCCAAATGCCACACAAAAAAGCTTATGCCCAGCATTGGTGATTCAAAATTCTGGGACTGGGCCTTAAGCAGCTAAAACTATACCTTAGAAAATTCCTGAATGCAGAACACTTCTTTTAGTTTGCTGAATTCCTAGTGGCATAGAAACATTGATCTGACTTATTCTGATTTCCTGACTAATAAATAAAAATTCAGCAGAGCTCAATTTAAATTTAATTTAGTTATATGTTAATCCAAAAATAGTTAAGAGGATTTTAAAATTTTTCAGGATATCACTAAGTTTCCCAAGCTGCTCCTGAACTTGCAATTCTCCTGCCTCAGCTCCCAAGTAGCTGGCATTATAGCATGTACCACCATGTTTCACCTTTTTTTTCATAATTTTTATAATTCTCAACAATAGCTGCATTCTTTAACTATGTAAATAGTACATAGTAGCCTTGATTTTAGCTTTTGACCTATGAAAACAATGACAAAAATGTTTTTTTTTTTTTTTTCCCCACCAGAGCCATTTTGTATGCCTGGGTATTATTTCCCAGAGTTTATTTTCTATTTTGTGTATTATTCACCTTTCATAATAACACAGATGAGCAGTTGCTGCTGTTTTCTGTATAGCTCTGATAGGAACTTACCCATTCTACTTGGCTGAAGATTTGTTTGTTCACATTTTAGAGGAAAATACTGGCAGAAACATCACAGGTAAGCATAGTAATGTCTGCACATACTGGTTAGTTTCGAAGGTTATAAAATGTAATCATATAAATATCATAGTAGGCTATTCTTAAATCCATGATAGTTTAAATGTAGCATCTTGTCCTACCCTCACACCCATCTCTCTAACAAACAAAACTAAATTAAAAAGCAGGTACATTTTGTAGAAAGTATAGAGTATCATTGCCTGCTCCAAACGCTGACTTTGTTTATATTCCTTAGCTAAGATCAAACCAAAGATAAGGGAAAGCAAAAATATGCAACATATGGCAACAATGCATCATAAAGGAAATCGTGGAGCAAGCTTAAGTTACATGAACAGCAACAAAAGCAAAATTCCTGCCCAAAGTTATTTTATGAGTGACACCTGCCGTGACGTAACAGCAAAAAATGATCAAGAAATAAATGAAGTAAGTCATGATATCAGTGAAATTTCTTGAAGTTTCCAGGCCCACTTTCAACAGCCTTCCTGGAAAGTTGGCCCACTTTGCCTTGGAAGAAAGCTGTCAGTCTTGCAAAATATCAGCACAATGATTAGTGAAAGCACGCCAAACTTTATCATTTTCTTCCACATTCCACCTACCAAATAAACCATATCATCTAAGAAAAGGGGACCCATAAACCAAAACCACCCTGCAGTGTTCTTTTCTGAAAGATAAGAGGCATTGGCAGAAGTGGTGGGGTACAAACTGAGAAGTAAAAATCACCATAGGAGAAAGAAACCAAATGATTCCAAAACATATTGTCCCCCAAATTATGAGATACTCGTCGCTAAAATAATTATGACACCCTATAGATAACAATAAAAAAAATCCAAATTTTATTCCTATCTAAGAGTTGTGGACAAGCACTTCAGTCTTTAGGCAAGCAATAAACAGATTTTGGTAGCGTTCAAATCATGTTTCTGCATTCTCTCTTTTTAAAACAAGGCAGCCAGACTAAAACAACAGTTGCTCTAGTTTCACAGGGTTCTCATGTACGTGATAGTCTGGTGTATACTGTTTCTGCAGTTTGGGGAAGGTGGGAAAGGGAGTAGAACATTTCTTCTTCTAAACTAAAATAGCACATTTAAAATCACAGGGAAGAAAGTCTATAGGCAGATAATCACCTCATGCTTCATGTCAGCAAGGTGAATGGAGGGAAGCACAAGTGTCTTGACTACCATCAAGGAACAGTAGCTCTAGAACAGGCTTAATGCTTCACCCCAATGAATGTTCTCATAGTCAGTTGTTAGGATGGGCAGCATAAAACTTTCAGTCATAGTTAAATTTTGGTGGCAGTGATTTATCATACTTTGGCTGGGGATGTTCTTAGATTTAAGCACTTACTTTCTTGACTGTTTTCTGTGTAGATGAGGAAGAGTTGAAGAGCCTGGGAATGAGGAGGCTGGTAGGAAGGCTGCCCGAGATCAGAGACTGAGAAAACACATTTGTCAGGTCTAACTCAGAAGCAGAGCTTTTGTATCCACTCTAGTCTGTGTCTTCCACATGGACTAATCTAACTTCCAGAGCCCCTAGGAACTGCTTAGACTGCAAGTTCCTTCACTTGCTGCAGGGGAGTAGCCATCGTTGAGTATTGAGGCTAGTTTGAGACAAGAATTAAGGTTCTTGGGTTTTATCTTTGAAATCAACTTAATGATAAACAACACGCTCAATTGTAGTAGTCTGTCCAAAAAAAAACCAAAAAAACAAAAAAACAAAAAAAAACAAAACAAAAAAAAATCACTTTTCCCCTTAAAATTTTCTGAACATTTTTGTCTATACACAGACACACACACACATACAGACCCACACACATGCATGCACTTACATGCATTCACAAGACTGTAATCTAACTGATATAAAAATTGTATAACTATAATTATCATTGACTATTCATATGCTACATATATATATGTGAGTAAGCCATATTATACATTTCCTTCAGAATAATACAATATATCCACTTACTTCAATTTTAAAATTAGGTGTGTATCCATAATCAGACATTTTCTTATATTATGATACTATTTAATCTATTTAGTAGTAATATAATGCCAATTTCCATTTGCTAAAATCATTTAAACCTCTAGAAGATAGTCACACTTTTGTAGTATATTGATGGAAAACAACCTAAATATTTTTAAATGATGAAAACTATAATATATGTTAATATGAATAAAGATAATAGAGTAATGGAAAGCCCAAATGGGTGATATAAACACCCCATAGGTCTTTGACACAGGGGAGGGAAGGGAAATCGGGAACCTAGGGGAGAAGTAACTATTTCCTTTTCTGCCAGCCCTTCCACAGCCACATGGGGCAGGTGACTCCTGATCCTTCTTAGCATAACATTATCAAAATGCCCTGCACCTTCCCAGTCAGGTAAGGAAGTATAGGAAAGATACGCTGCCCACAGAAATGAAGGGGTTAAGTGGGCTTTGAATTGAATTTAAACCATGAAACAGAATTGATGTGTCTCCTTTATTGTTCAGAAGCCAATAGAAGCTCGTGATCCAATCCACTCCATTTATTTCTGTCATGCTGAGCTAAAGGATAGAGCGCTTTCTTACTCTAATAAGTGAGTAGCCCTGCCTCCCTCATTGCTGGTGTATCTTTGCTGACCTATATTTCTCTCATATGGATGGATCACCGCTAGTGAGTTCGACAGACGCTATAATATCATTATGCAAATGCCAGCTCAGTGCCACTTAGGAATCTCATGGACTGATCACTTCATTATCTGCCTTATCAGAAAATACAAGAGAATTGTGTTCCATACTCGATGAGATGAGAACATAATTTAAATGAAGTAGTTTCCTGTCTGACTACTCTGCGGCTACCGTGGCAGAGGAGGAGGGCTGGTCATAAAAGCCTGATGGCAATAGACACCGCAGGGCTGGGGGACTGCTGAGCCGGCTTCCTGTGCTCTGCCCTCTTCTTTCTTTCTTTTTTTTTTTTCCAAATAAGAGCGGACGATAAGACACCAGGCAGCATTTACTTTGCTCACCTGCTGTCATATGCCCTTGAAAAGTGTCTGTCTTAGAATAGAAGCAGTTTAGCCCTACGCCTGGAGAGGCAGGTTGTTTAGAAAAATCTCTCAAACCTTAGGATCAGAAGACCTGGATTCTCCAGACAGGGATCCTGGTGAGACATTGAGTATTTTACATTATTCCTTTTTAAAAAATCACTTGACCTATTTAGAGCCCATATCTATAAAATCAGGGACTTAATGAAGTCTACATTTAAAGACTCTTTTAGCAATAGCATTCTTTTCTTACCTGGAATGTTAATCTGATATGCTTTTGTTAAGCTTTATTGTATAAATACAAAGCATGGCCATTGGTAAAACATGACTATATTAAATTACACAATGGCAGTTATCATGAGTTCCTGTTAGAATGGTATATATGAAAGTGTAAATTTCATGCTGTAGATTATGATATATATATAATTACCAACAAAACTAATGAACCAAGCACCTGAATTCAACTCATGACACTGACCATCATGTGCTGGGGTCCTGGCCTAACTACTCAGCTCCTAGGTTGACATCTAGCCCGAAACACACTCTCACATGTTTTCTTCCTGGGAAATTCCTACTGGCATGAGACAACCACCCAGTTGTCACTTTATCTGTCTAATTATATTGTGACGTAAATGGCATTGTGCTTAGACTTTGTGACTTGACCTCTCCTATTGGAATCCAGTTGCTTCTGTGCAGTTGTCTTCTGTGTGTTTACACCCACCAGAGTCACTAAGGCCAAATGTGCCTGGCATAGAGCAAGGCTCTGTAAATGGTCAGTCAACACAGGTCAAAATAGACCAGATGACAGAATGCTCTGGAAAGGCCCTGTGATGGAGATTTCCCCTCACATGAGGGCTGTGAGAAGTGGGTAGTGTTCCCTATGACCCCAAAGGAGAAGTCTCCATAGAGATAGCTACAAAAGAGAGGCTCAATGCCTGTTGGAAAAGAAATTGATTTGTTCTCCTTAGGCCAACTTTAAATATGTTTTTGATTCATTTAAAAAAACACTCCTTTTTTTCCTTTTATTATTTTTTTATTTTATAATTAATTTAATTTTACATATCAGCCACAGACTCCCCTGTCCTCCCTTCTCTCGCTGCCCCCCCCATCCACTCCCCATTCCCAAAAATTTCTTTTTTTTTTTCTTGAAGGAAAGAAGTTTTGATGCTCAAATGTTACGAAAAGAAATAATGACTCTTGATTATGTAGCTCAGGCTGGCCAGAATCTCACATCCCCTTAACTCAACATTTCAGTGCTGGAATTCCAGGCATTCACTGCCTGTTCATTCTTTCTTTTTTTTTTTTTTTTTTCACTTTACATACCAACCACGGTTTCCCCTCTCCCCTTATCCTACTTCCCCCCACCCCATCCACTCCTCTGAGAGGGTAAGGTCTCCCTTGGGAAGTCAACAAAGTCTGACATACCAAGTTTAGGCAGGGCTAAGCCCCACCCCCTGCATCAAGGCTGAGTAAGGTATCCCTCCATAGGGAATGGGCTCCAGCAAAAGCTAGTTCCTACCAGGGATAAATCCTGGCCCCACTGCCAAGGGCCCTATAAACACATCAAGCCACACAACTGTCACCCACATTCAGAGGGCCTAATTCTGTCCCATGCAGGTTCCCCAGCTGTTAGTCCAGAGTCCCTGAGCTCCCACTAGCTCAGGTCAGCTATCCCTATGATTTTCCCACCATAATCTTGATCCCCCCATCCCTTGCTCATATAATCCCTCCTCCCTCTCTTCAACTAGACTGCAGGAGCTTGGCCTAGTGCTTAGCTGTGGATCTTTACATCTGCTTCCATCAGTTACTGGATGAAGGTTCTATGGTGACAATTAGGATCTCCCTAACCCCATAATGGCTCCCTCTATCAAGAAAAAACATTTCATACAGTATATTTTCATCGTGTTTTCCCCTCCCGAACTCCTCTCATGTCCTCATCCCCTATGCCCCCCCCACACACACACATCCCTCAATACCTCTCTGCAGAAAGCCCTCTTTAGTTCACAGCTATATTAAAATGACTCCAGTCCCAGGGGTCTGCCTGTAGACTAGAACAACTTTGATTGAACAATGACACACAATGGAAGGCTTACATTAGACTTTTTTATGAAAATGCTCTGCCTATGAAACAATTCCACTGAAACTGGAAGTCCCTGGGGCAGGTTAGGATTTGTACGTATTGGCTTCAAGTCAGGGAGACACCAGAAAGTGCCATAGAAATGCTGCAAGAAAGGTTTCACCCACTTTAGTAGATGTTTTTCAAATTTTCAATTGTAGTGCTTAGAATACACAGTGGTCTCAACTTTTTCCCAGAATTCTAAAGCAGAACACTTTGTAGACACACAAAATACCTTTGTTGAATAAATGAATGAAAGAGAATACAGGAGTAACACAAAGTTAGTTCCTTTCATTTTCAGTTGAGTAGGTCATAAAATTGAAGTTAGGTAAGGTGACATTCATCTGTAATCCTAGAATTTGTAATGCCAAGTCGTGATGATCCTGTGTTTGAGGCTACCCTTGGATACAAGGCAAGATCCTGTCTAAAAACAGTGATATAAAATTAAAGACAGGGCGTTTGACACTGAAGAACTGGTAATTGTCATACTTCATTCATTGACAAAGAAAAATGAAAATGAAAAATGCTAGGAAATCTCTTCCTAGATTCTCAAGTTGATCAGTAGCCACATTCTCCCTGTCTTAGTCTATTATTGTTATTCCACACAAGCAACTGGGGGTATCAAAGTTCCTGCAGCTGGGAAGATCACCTTGAATGGCCGTTCTTATTCCTTGGGAAATCCCGTACCAGGACTCATGTCATCCGATCGCTCTTCAAACAATTATTACATTACAAATACTCGCCAACACTTCTGTTCCAACTCTAGTGGCATCAGAAAATGAACAGGCTATGCTTCCTGTCTAGTGGACTCCTAAAATTTTATATGAAAATAAAACAATTAGTGAGTCCAATCTCTGTCCCTATCTCTGTGTCTGTCTCTGTCTGACTGTCTGTCTCCCCCCCCCCCCATCTCTCTCTCCATAACTCAGCTCAGCAAAAACTCCATGTCTGGTACTAGAAACCAAACCAACTCCCTGGAGCTACTGAGGTCACGGATCTTGGAGGAAAACCCACAACTGCCACTTTACCAAACCAGCATCAATTCCTAATTACAGTTTAAATAGTTATTCTTATAACTGTAGATAAGTGTACCTCTTAACTTTCATCAAAGCATCTTCTCTTGGCGACAGATGGGAACCATTACAGAAAAATACAATCAATCAAAATGCAGGAAAAAAGTGATTGTGTGGTATACAGCTCCCAGAGATCCGTCTACAATACTACTCCAGTGCCTAAGGCATAGGGAAACTTAGGGAACATCTTGGAAAGGGAAGTGGAAACACTTTAAGAGTCTGGGGACCAGGTCTCTAATGTGAGATTTTGTGATGATATTGTGTTCCCCAAAATATTGTGCACCCAAATAAACTTATCTGGGGTCAGAGAACAGAACACCCACTAGACATAGAGGCCAGAAAAATGGTGGCATACACACACCTTTATTCCTAACATTCCAGAGGCAGAGATCTGCCTGGATCTCTGTGAGTTCAAGGCCACACTGGAAACAGCCAGGCATGGTGACTCACGCCTTTAATCCCAGGAAATGATGTCAGAAAGCAGAAAGATATAAGGCGAGAAGACCAGGAACTTGCAGCTTTTAGCTGGTTAAGCTTTTAGACTTTTGAGCAGCAGTTCAGCTGAGATTCATTCTGGATGAGGACTCAGAGGCTCCCAGTTTGAGGAAACAAGATCAGCTGAGGAACTGGTGAGGTGAGGTGACTGTGGCTTGTTCTGCTTCTCTGATCTTCCAGCATTCACCCCAATACCTGGCTCCAGGTTTGATTTTTATTAATACGACCTGTTAGGATTCATGCTACAAGATTTTGTCTCCTAGAAATATCAGGGAAGTTACACCTATGATATTTCAGTAACATGTCTGCATAATGAAGACCTGAAAAAGAGAACTCCAATAGACAAGCTAATATGAAGGGAGGTATTTCATGGAACCATGACCGGAGACAAAGAAGTACAAGCAACAAAACAATGTTGAGAGTAGGGAAATGGTCATGCTGAAGAAAGAGAACACCACTTGGTTTTCCAATACTAACTGCTCAGCCTGAGATAGTATGCATACAGAATATTATCTAAAGTGAGCAGACTGTTTTTATATACTTAATAATAAATATATATGTTAAAACAATTAGAGAACAAGAGGCCATGAATTTGAGACAGACAAAGAAGCTACATGGGAGAAAAGAAATGATGTATGGGAGGAAAGAAGGGGAAATGATGTAATTATATTTTAATTTCAAAAATATTTTTAACACTCAGTGAGTGTATCCAAAAAACAAAAACAAAAACAACAGCAAAAGCATCACCAATGGGAAAGCCTCAAACCATAAGAAGGAATTATTATCTCAAGTTTGTAAGGCAGGGTCAAGGAAATACTGTGCTAATACTTCAATAAAGAAAAAAAATAAACTAGCATGCCCACAACTTCCAAGAACTGCGGTATACGATCAAGAGAGCAAACCTAAGAATCCACAGAATAAAGGACACAGCTTAAACACATGCTGAAGGCACATCCACACAACAAATTACAGCAGAAAATCCCCACATGTAGAGAACAAAATGAACATTCAAATGTAAGGAACATTTAGAACCTAAAATAAACCTAACCAGAGAAGCATTGCTCCACAACATAGTATTGATGCGAATCAAATGAGTAACAACAAAAGCTGTAAGTGAAAAACGCCAGTCAGCTGCAAAAGGAAGCTCCAGAACAATGTCAGATCTCTCATCAGCAAGCCCAAAGCCCAGAACGTATGGAATGATGTGATCAAGCCCTAAAAGGAAATAACCATAAACCGGTGATTCTCCATACAACAAAACTGTCCCTTAAGACAGACTGTCCAGTGACAAATGTTCAGCTCTGAAAACATAGATAGAGGCGACATTATATACATTTAATTTAACAGGTTATATTTGTAATGTGTGTGTGTGTGTGTGAAAATACATATATGCATGAAACAACAATCAGTGAAGACAAAGACCATCAATTTGAAGGAGAATAGGAAGAAGCATAGAGGAAGGTTTGGAGGAAGAAAATGGAAAGGAGAAATACTGTAATTTAATTATAATCTCAGAAATAAAGAAACAAGGAACATCTCAGGGCAAACACAAACTGCAGCCATTGGTGATCACAAAACTCGCAATATTGTGGTGATAATATTGCCCAGGAGATAATTCTGGGCAACTATACATAGAGAAGAAAGAAAAGCAACCTCAGAAACAGCACAGGAAAGAAAGAAATTTCACGAGTGTAGCAGACGATCAAAGGAGAGCATGATAGAAGTTCATCCCATCCCCCACAGGAAGCTATCAAGTCTCTAGTACAAATAAAGGAAAAGAAAAAAAAAACAGAAATGATCCAACCAGCAACCACAGAAAACAATAAAATAGTAGCAATTAGTAAATACCTTTCAATGATATACTGAGATGTAAGTGACCTAAAGTCCCTAACAAAGAGATTTGTTGATTGGGTTAAATATATTTATTTGACTTTTTGTTTCAAGAAGCACACACCTCACTGGCTGGAAAACAAAACAAAACAACAAAGACCAACAATCAACTGGAAAACCATCTGGCAAAACTATTCTGACATTTGAAAGGTAAACTTCAAACCAAAATTATGCAAACAAACTAAAGAAGTCCACTATATACCATTAAAAGAACATCCACAAGGACTACATAAAAACTCTGTGTATGTGTGTGTGTGTGTGCTCAATGTTGAGGCTTCCACTTTTACACACAAAAATACAAACTACATTATTAGACATTAAAGGTCTGATAGGACCTGGAACAATAGCAGGTGGTTACAATACTCCTCTTCAATTTTAAGTAGAACATCCAAACTAAGAACCAACAATGATATCTCAAACTTAAACCACAGATCAAGTGAACCCAGCAGCTGTCTGCAGACCACACCATTGTCAAGGGTTAAATTTCATTGTCAGTGTGACTGAGTTGGAATCATACAGAGGACACAGCTCTCGGCATGTCTTTCAGTGTCTCCAGAGAGGATTACTGAGGTGGCCGACTCCAGGTAAATATGAATAGGGACTCTCTTATTGGCTGGGGTCCTTGGCTAGATAAAACCTGAAGAGAGAAGAAAGCAACATGAGCATCAGCCGCTGTGTCTCTCTCTGATTGCTGACTCTAGGTTCAATTAAGCCGCCACCTCAAATTCCTTCTGCCATGCATTCCCCACTGTGATGGCCTGATGCATTCCTCATTATAATGGGCTGTACCCTCAAACTACAGTATACTTTTTCCTCCCTTTTTTATTCTTTGAAAATTCCATAGATCTTTATAATGCATCATAATTTTGCCTGTCCCCCATAATTCCCCTCCATATTGCCTAGCCCCCTTCCCCAAGATATTTCTCCATTCCCATCAAGTCCAATCAGTAATTCTCATATACCATGTCTGGGGTGTTATCCACTTGGTCATGAGTACCCTGTCAGTGGTTACCCCTAAAAGAACTATTAGCACAACCTAATAGCAGAAACTATTTATTGTCATTAGCTACTCAGCCGGGATGGGGCCTTGGGTGTTTTTCTCACGCTGTGCTGGAAGTTTTAAGTGGCTTAATCTTGTGAGGTCTTCTGCCACTAACCATAGTTGCTGTGAGTTCATGTGTGCAAACAGCTATGTCATGTCCAGAGGCTAACATTTCATAGCATGTCTCACCACCCTCAGACTCTTACAATCTTCCTGCTCCCTCTTCCACGGTGTTCCCTGTGTCTTAAGAGGTGGTCAGTATAGACATCCCATCTATGACTGAGCACTTTCACTCATTCTCATCACTTTGAACAGAAATATGTCTCTCCATCAACCCCTATCTGCTGCAATAAGAAGATTCTCTGATCGAGGTTGAGAGCAACACAGATCTATGGGTAAAAAATATAAATATTTAGAAATCAATTTGAAAACATGACTACTTAGCAAAACAAATTCAAAAGATACTTCCTGCCTCCTTGGGTCTATGATTTCCCTAGCCATTGGTTTTGATTATGTTTATGGTACCTTACCAAACATGAATTCTCTCCTATGGAGCAAGCCTGAGAACCAGTCAAGGGAGCAGCTGTTTATCACCATAAACATTATAGCCACTATTGCGCTGGTGGTCACGTCTTGCCTGGTAGGTCAGACCACTGATGGCTTTTTTCTCCCTAGCGGCCTGCACAGCATCTTTCAGCACTATGGAAACAAACCGCGGTGAGGGTGGGGTAGGGGGGTTCTGCTTAGTTAATAGTTGATCTCTCTGTGTCTTGTATCCAAAGTGAGTGTTGTCTTCAGCATTAAGGTTTCACCACCTACTTATGGTGGGTAACCAAAAGTGACAGTCGTCCATGCTGATTATTTGAAGGCCTCTGTGGCCTCCAGACTAATAACTGGTGAGGAGGTATCTCATGACTGGCACTGAGAGATTTATGTGTAATTAGCTCATGTCCTCTGGGAACAGTGTTGTTCAAACATGTGGGGCATCAGTTCAAACTCCATTGCTGTTGTTCCAATATTAATGAGCTTATAAATTAGTGGGGTTTCATAATGCTTCTTCAGACGTCCTCAGTTTCGGTTCACCCATACCTTATGCCTCTTTTCCTTTAGCTCCCTGCCCCTCTGTGCTTGAGTATTCAGATTCAAGTATTCTTCTCTCTCCATACCCTGCTCTGTTCTTCCATATCACATGTTTCAAGCTATCCCATCGACATAGTTAGTGTGAGCTGTTGATTTAACATAGGCTAGAGTTACCTGAGGAAATCTCGAATCGAGGGAGAGGGTTGCCACAACAAACTGGCCTGTGGGCATGTCTGTGCAGCCTGTTTTGATTGCTAATTGGTGCAGGAGGGCCGGGCCTACCCTGGGCAGTGCCACCCTGGCAGAAGGTTCTGGGTTGGATACAAACCTGGTTGAGCACGAACCAGAGACCAAGCCAGTAAGCAGGGTTCCTTCATGGCTGCTGCTTCAGTTCTTGCTTCTAGATTCATATGGAAGATTGAAAAGCCCCTGGCTAAACCCATGGATGGAAAGAGGTCCCAAATTAATAAAATTAGATATGAAAATGGGAAAGTTAAAACAAATCCTAATGAAATCCAGAGGATCATTAAAGAATAGCAAAAAAAAAAAAAAAAAAAACCACTTTAAAAAGAAAAAAAAAAAAAAAAAAAAAAAAAAAAAAAAAAAGACCTTGAAGAAATAAATTCTTGGACACATGTGGTCTACCCAAATTAAATCAAGATAGTATAGGAAACTTGGGCGGAGAATGTAGGTCAGTGGTAAAGTGTTTGCTGGGCATGTGTAAGGCTCTGGGTTTGATCCTGTTAAGTTTCCAATAGAACCACCAGTTCCCAGATCTTCTACAAGGCTACTTAACTGCTTAGAATCTGAATGGCTTTAGAGAGGTTGGAATGTTGCTGGTCTAGAGCCTGATTAGAATTTATCTTGGCCTAGCCTTAACCCTTTAGAGAACCATTCCCTGCCTACTTCTCTATCTGACCTAGTACCCAAGACTAACAGGTATAAACTGTTGGAATGTATTCATTTAATTATTATTAGCATTAATTACATACTTACATTACATAATTATATATAGAATATAATTATATATTAGTTAATATAATATTAATTATTCATTTAAGCTAGACCACTAGCTTCCAGGAGCCAAGAGGCTAACAGTGTCCTCAAATGACACCCGAGGCTTAGAGCAGGGATTTCTATGATTTCCTTTAAATCTCTTATCTATTTTTTCCACTAATGTATCTTTTCTTTGTTTTGTGTTTTGTTTTTGTTTGAGACAGGCTTTCTCTCTGTAACATCCCTGGCTGTCTTGAAATTCCATTTGTAGACCAAGCTGGCTTCCAACTCATAGAGATCTGCCTGCCTCTGCCTCCCAAGTGCTAGTACTAAAGGCGTGCACCATCACTGCCTGGCTCCACTCATTTATCTTAAAAGCACCTTAACTTATGACTCTTTTCTGTTCCATTGCTAAAAAAAGCTTACCAAACTATTACCACACTGGAACACAGAATTGGAATTAACCTAAATCTATTTTCCCAGGCCATGATCACTCCTATTTGCTCTAGAATAAATTGACTCCTATTTTCTCTAGAATAAATTATCTCTTATCCCACTTTAAGATGAGAGTTATTTTTGTCATGTTAAGTAAGTAGTAAGGTGTGTTACTTTTGTTCGTGTTGTATTTGTTTAACTCTGTGAAGCTTTGTTACTGTGCCTATCTAAAACACCTGATGGTCTAATAAAGAGCTCAAAGGCCAATAGCAAGACAGGAGAGAGAAATAGGCAGGGCTGGTAAGCAGAGAGAATAAATAGGAGGAGAAATCTGAAAAGAGAAGAGAGTGAGGAGCCAGAGAAGGATGAGAACTCTAGGGTCCAGCCACCCAGCTACACAGCAAGCCATAAAGTAAGAGTAAGGTTTACAGAAGTAAGAGAATGGGAAATGCCCAGAGGCAAAAGATAGATGGGATAATTTAAGTTAAGAAAAGCTGGCTAGAAACTAAGCTAAGCTAAGGCCAGACATTTATAATTAAGAATAAGCCTCCCTGAATGATTTATTTGGGAGCTGATTTATTTTGGCGGGCCCCCCAAAAAGAGTCAAAAACCAACCAATAACAGTCAAGAATACCAACATTGCAAACATCAAACAAACAAAAAAGATATAAACAATGGAAGCAATAAAACTGAAGGAGCAATAATAATAGTAAAAGGCATACACACACATGGACCAGAGAGATTCACTGAAAATTCTAACAAAAACATTGAGGAGGAGTTAACCCATACAAATCAAGCCTTTCCACAGAGTAAACAGGATCGTGACATGACTAACTTATTCTCTGAAGTCACTATTTCCTGAAAGGACACAACAGTAAAAGAAAATTAAAGACCAACATAAGCAAGTCTTAATAAAATTCTTACAAATGTATTTAACAACACATTAAGAAGGTAACTAATTTAGTTTCACCCCAAGGATGGAAGGTTTATTCACATTAACCAACAATGCAATAGAGAAAACAAATACATGCGTAAACAGAAAACCCACGATCATCTCTATGAAAGCCAAAAAGGGGGGGGGGGGGCTTTGAAAAATTTCCTGAAGCTGAAGAAACTGGGAATAGACCAGCCATATCACAATATAGTGCAGTCTATATGTATGGCAATCAATAGCCAATATAATGTTAAGTGGTAAACACACACACACACACACACACACACACACACACACACAAAACAACATAAACCCTGTATTTCCAGAATAACGAAAGGGTTTCCACTCTCACTACGCCATTTATTAGAGTGCTTGACATCTCAGCTAACACAATAAGACAAGAGAAAAAGAAGTAAAGGATACAAATCAGAGAAGTCCAAGGATCCTTATTTACAGACAGCAAAAACCTATACTTTAAATATCTTAATGACTCTGCCAGAAAACTATCAAATCTGAGAAATTCCTTCAGCAAAGTAGCTGGATGCAAAATCAGCATAGAAATTAGTAACCTCTTTATATTCCAATGACAAACTTCCTGAGGAAAAAAAAAGCAAGGGGTGGGGGGAATTTCCTTCACAAAACTTCAGGAAACACACACACACACACACACACATCCCAAACAAACAAACAAATGAATAAAAAAAATAGACCAATCAAGCACCTTTACAAGAAGAAATTTAGAAAGAAATTGAAAAAAGCCTCAGATGGAAAGACTTCCCATAGTCATGAATCAGCAAAGTCAATAGTTACCAAAAGCCATTTAAAGTTCCAATACAATTGCCAACAAAATTCTAAAGAAACTTTACACAGAACTGGGGGAGGGAATCCTACAATTCACAAAGAAGCACTAACAATTCTCGATAGTAAATAATCATAAGCAGAAAAAAAATAAGGGATCACAGTGCCTGATATCAAAGTAAACTACAGACTCTTAACAGCAAAAAGAGTGTTACCGTGACAAAAAGACAGTCATTGCCCAGTGGAAGTAAGAGAGGACTCAGAAAGGAACCCACACAGCCACAGCCAACTAATTTTCAACAAATGTGTTCAAGGCATACATTGAGGAAAAAAAGCTAACGTTTTCAGCTTTTGGTGATGAGAAAACTGCTGAATGACAATGTAGAACAATGAAACTAGATAAATACATATCTTTCAGCCTGAAGAAAATCAGTTCAAAGTACGTTGAAGACCTGAATGAAATACCTGGAACCATCCAACTGCTGGGAGAAAACATAGCTGAAACACCTCAAGATAAAGGCATAAGCAAGAGCTTCCTGGCAAGGAGGATAATAGCATGGAAATAACTACAGAAATCGATGAGAAACCCCTTCTCTACAGTGAAGAAAACAGCATAATGAAGACATGGCTTATGAAAGGGCTTACAGCAGATGAGATTAACATCTACAGTATATGATGCAAACTCTGAATGCAAACAGACCTCAAAACACCAAAAAATGTCCAGTGAGTAAACGTCTAAAGAAATGAACATGGTGTCCTCAAAAATGACTTTTTGCAAGTTTTTTTTAAATAGTAAAGTTTATAAGTATAAACAAAATAAAAAGAAATACAAATAGTGTACTTATTTATAAATGGTTTACTTATTTACTCAGCATCTTTAGTTATCAGGAAAATGTAACTTGAAGCTGCTTTGACTACTTCACTCCAGTCAGAATGGTTAGCATCAAACAACAACAAAACAAAACAGGACAACAAAGGCCAGCCAGGGTGGGAGGGCAGAGGAAACTCTTATACACAGCTGGTGAGAATGTAAACTTGTGAATCCACTGTGGTTGTCTCTGTGGAGGTTCCTCAAAAGGTTGAAAATAGAACCACCACATAACCCCAGTTATGCCACATTTGGGTGTGTGTGCACCTGATCATGAGATGAGGAAGAGGCCTCAAGGAAGCAAGGAGTGGGGGAAAGAAGAAAAATCAAGTGCTAGAGACCACGTGGAATGAAAAGCAGAAGACAGAGCATCTCCTGGGCAGAAGGGAGACTGCAGCGGGAGGCAGGAAGAACAAGGGAAGTGTGGAAGGGGAATGAACAAGAATCGGGTATAAGAGCATGCCAGCATAAAGATGCCACAATGAAACCCATCACTTTGCACACTAACCTTCAATCAATAACTCAATGAATGAATGAACAAATAAAGTAGACACAAGGATGGCTGGCAGAAGGTTAGAGTCTCTCTTCCTGCTCCTATCTCTTCCCTTTCTGAGGCGTCTCACTTTTTGCTTTTTCTCCTGCTCACCTTCCAGCAGGCGTTTTCTCTCTATGTGTCTCTCTGGGCACAGTCCTGCTAGTGATGGGC
Source organism: Peromyscus leucopus (assembly GCF_004664715.2). Taxonomy (NCBI): domain Eukaryota; kingdom Metazoa; phylum Chordata; class Mammalia; order Rodentia; family Cricetidae; genus Peromyscus; species Peromyscus leucopus. Next base: position 66,944,468 of record NC_051079.1, on the reverse strand, counting down.
TCTTCTGCCTCTTGGCACTCCCTTCATTTTGCCCTAAGTGGGAAAGGCATTGCTGGATGCTTTTGTTTTCCAGGATTAATCAGGTATCACCTCTTGGAAATGATCTAACAATATAATCCATGGGAAGCTGTGAATGACAATGGCTTACTAAACCTCCACAGGCAGTGACTTTCTTCTAAGAAACCTCTTATTTGGGGAGATGACAGACAGAATGGTCCCTTAATGACAGAATGTGAAGGAAGAGCAAAACAGGGAAGGAACATTAAAGAAAAAGAGAGCCGGGCGTGGTGGCACACGCCTTTAATCCCAGCACTCGGGAGGCAGAGCCAGGCGGATCTCTGTGAGTTCGAGGCCAGCCTGGGCTACCAAGTGAGCTCCAGGAAAGGTGCAAAGCTACACAGAGAAAACCTGTCTCAGGGAAAAAAAAAGAAAAGAAAAAGAAAAAGAAAAGCAGAAGGACGACCCAGGGCTCCTCTCAACCATCTAGCCTGGGCCCAGACCCGTGCTCCATGATTTTGTGTTTTCTTATATTAATGAGCCAGCCTTATGAGGGTCAGCTCAGAAGGAGAGATGAAAAATGGCTGTCCTGTTCTGATTTTATTTGTTGTCAAGAGCACTTTGATCCATGACTGCTTAGCAGAGACTGCATTGCATCTAACACAATTAGAGGTGGCCAGCCCCGCAAGCTTCAGAGCTGCTGGAGTACTGGCGACAGCCTCCATTCCCTCAAACATCTCCATCTGCCAGAGGCAGCAATATATCTCCTGGTCTCAGGCAGTCTCCATAGTGGTTGTTTCTGATAAGCATAAGGGGATACAGGGAATCCCAAGACAGACACTGGGGTCAGGTTTTGTGACTTCATCATTTGATCCATTTCAAATATTTATTGGTCACTTGCTGAGTTGATGGCAACAGATGGAGGAGAGAAAGGACAAAATATTGGGTGATAAAATATGTAGGAACTACAGTCCTAGAATATAAAGGGAGAAATGAAACACATTTGTGTGGACCACCCCTATAGCCCCACAGGAAGATAACTTATTGCACATGTGATTTTTGCCAGTTTTACAGCAGACATCTCCCCTTATGTGTATATTCTTGAAATACAAAGAAAACACTCTAAAAATAATAAATCACTTTAATCCATGTTTTTAGTATAGCTTGTCTTCTTTCCAAAGAGCCGATAAATTATCTGTGATCCAGAGCTCAAGATTTGAGATCACTCACTGGCCTGCATGAGCAATTCTGAATTTCTTTCTGCCAATGCGATGAAATTTTCTGATGCTGCTCCTCTCCAGGATGATTTCAGCAACTTGCTTCCCTAAAGACCCAGCTAGAGTCATCCTGACAGACACAGATGTATTCTGGTCAAAATTAGGAAAGAAGGAAGAACTAAGGGCATATAAAGAAAGAGGCAGAGACTAGCACAATACAAAACAAAGAGATCCTAGAGCAAGAGAGGCTAGAGGATTCAGTGATGGAATCCACTTGATTCTTTGGAAGAACAATCACTCTTGTACCACTGTGACTTTGGACTTCAGACAAATGGAGATATGCTTACATAGTTACATATGCTTACAGACATATGTGCTAGAATCATCTGGAAAATGCCTTATCTTCTGGACCAGGCTGTCCTCTAACTCAAAGCTAGCCATCTATCTCAAGCTCCTACTTGCTGTGATGACATGTGAAGTTATTTATCATACCTGACTCCAGAAATTTTAATTCCAGACTTGTGTCACCATGGTATGTCTAATAACGACAGAAATAATCAACCAAAACTATCACAGCAAGTTTCACACACACACACACACACACACACACACACACACACACACACACACACACACACGCATATCCTTAAAAAACAGGACATTCTTTTAGAGACCAAATCAGTCATAGGAACTAAATCTTTCTCCTTTCTGTAACATGAAACAATTGTAAAGCGCGAAACCCCAACTCTAAATGCTGTATAGACAAATGGCACCACTGACTTAATGAAGCAGAGAACACACAGCTTTGATTCAGAAACCAGGGCAGGCATGGCAGTGGCTGCATAGCCCAACATCCTTGACACTCATTGGTGAACCTTTACAAATCTCTGGCTTCCTAGAGATGGGAATGTCTAGGAGTTAGGCGATTACCTGATCCAGATTATTCCAGGGGGATTTATTGACTATTCCATCAGAAAAATCTGATGAGGCTGTTGACTCCTCTGTTGCTTATTCTGTCCCTTTTAGGGAGGAAAATCCCATCAGTATAGTCTTCCTTAATTCTTCATCTCAGAAAGAGTGGCCTACCTCCTTTCTGGTGAGGAAGTCCCCTAGCCTGTCTTCTTTTCTAACCTACAGTCTCCAGCTAGAGGTATTTTCGGAACCTTCACTTTCTATATGTGGTTTATGTTGGTGTATTGATCTCGCTGTGGGGCCTGGTCCCGATGATTCCTGTGATTCTGCTGCATAAGTTGTGACTTCCATATGCTAGACAGGTAGAATGCCTATGGAAAGTGACCATATCACTTCACACCATGGAGTCCTCAGCAGACAAACGATCTGATTCTGGAGTTCTTCATTACTACAGCACCCCACCCCACCCCCACCCCGGTTTCAACTCACCTTTCAACTGTGGTGTCAACTCTTTTCTGAGATGGCCTTTTAGATGGTTCCCTCAGGGCATTCTTCTGTACTACTGAGTTCTCCAGCTTTGTTTCACGGGTTCCCACCTACTGGCTCACAGTATTTCTCCTGATTTTTATTTATAAATGGTGGGCTTTCACCTTGATAATTTCCTTGTACATCAGCTATGGTTTCCCTGCATGGCTCTTGAAGGCATAAATGATTGGGATGCCCTACTCACCAGCAAGTAATTATGATGTTTCTCCAGAATCTAGTTTAGTTTTCCTTCTTTTTCTCCACACACATCTGTATTCCCGTTCTCCCTGTACTCATAAATTGGACCATAAAAAAATAATCTATTGGCTTCTACAAGCTTGGTGGCAAGATAGCTTCAGGATAAAACAAGGCCCATAGACAATATACACAACACTCATGTCTTGAGAATCACTTCCATTAGAAGAGTGAAATAGAATGTAGGAAATTCTTAGGCATTTGAATCCTGGAAAAGAAAATGGCAGCTCACAGGCTCACTCTGGAGCTAATCTCTCACAGACAGCATTTACTGGGAAAGGAATCAAGTCTGACTGAGCCAGCATGCAGGTGTTTGTCATCGTGATATGGATGGACAGATAAGGGAAGGTTGAAATGGTTCAGAAGTATCTACGGATGGCCTCAGCTGGGAAGGGGCGGGGGATTTCCTGCGAGGCTGTGGGCTCAAGGGAGGACATTCTACCTCAGCCCCTTCCTTGTGACTAAAAGAAAGAATGGTGTGAAACCCAAGTTTCACTTCCTCTATGTAGCCAAGCCAAAGATCATCATTATTCATGAATAATCTGAGCGTCTATCTTTCTTTCAGAGAAAAAATGTTTTTCTTTTCTGCTGTTTCTTTAAAGATGCTCAGACATTTTCCACTTAAAAAAAATAAATAAATAAAAAGAAAGTCATTCTGTTTACGGTCACCCAAGGTTTTTCAGTCAGTAATCATCATCTGAGAAGTCTGATTTTAACTGGTGGTGGAGTCCATGATGGAGGCTTCTTTCTCTTCACTAAGGCCACAACTCACTTTCCAGGGACTTTCAGAAATCTTGGGTTGAATTGAGAAATCACTCCCTGATTAGAAGCAATCCAAAAAGACTGGATAAGTAAAAGATCAGTGTTTGAAATTTACCCTGCAGACCTCAAAGTACCTCAGGCAGATTCATCTGTGAGTTTTGAAAAGATGTTCTATGTTCTGTTCAGTGTAATCCCTAGAAGGAAAATGATGTTTTCCCCATCAGGCTCTGCTTCGGATTCCACTTGTACAAATACATGAACTTAGGACATGGGAAGAATAGTAGGGAAACTATGAATCTACCTACATTGGAGGTTGGGTCTAGAGTTTTCTTACCCCATTTCTGTCTCTTTCTTTTAACCAGTGATTCCACCTGAAAAGAGTACAGTAAAAGGAGAAATGACTCCATGGCAAACAAGAGTGGAATATATGAAATAGCCCAGGATGTGAAGTTAAGCTTAGCTGAGGGCCCAGTGGCTACAAGGGAGATAGATCTCTGTTTTCCACAGTGTACTGCCACTGAGACCGCACTGAGCCTGTGTGCAATCACTTTGAGATCCAAGTTTGCTTCAAGGAGCCTTGGGAGAGCCACCAATGGCTCTCGGGGTTGGAGGAAGAGACACAAAGTATGCAGGGAACCCCTATTCCTGGACTGCAAGATCTACCTACTCTTTTCTAGACCTTTCCATCTTCTGTCTCCAGTTTACAGAATTTCCTATGTGCAGTTAGTTTACCTCGACATTCTGTATTCTAGATGTTAATGGCCTCCAGCTTTACCCCTTAGCTTTCTTTTTTTTTCTTCTCTAAAACTCAGAAACTTTGTAGCTGTGTTGCTGTTTTGTTTTTCTGGGCTTTTGCTAATTCTCAGGGATTTCTCCTTTCAATGTATTTCTGTCCTCAGAGTCAGCTTCCCCACATTTTCTGGCCTCATACTGGACCAAATGATAGAATCCAATATCCCATGCTAAGCATACCTAAACTAATGCACTTTCATAAGAAACAAAAGTGAGTAATGCTTCCCCAACAAAGCTACTGGAGCTGGGAACAAAGCGAGAAAGAGATACTAGAATAGCCTGAGGTGGAAAACATAGTAATTTAATGTCAATAGCTTAATTATTTAAATTTAGCAATTTTTGTCAGCCATAGTCTCTTGAGGGCCACTCTGTAGGAAAATTCATAGAGAATTAACAGAACTCTAACTCTGGAAAGGAGGGAATAAAAATTATAGATTATCTTTTTATATTTTTATCCTCTTAGACCATGCTAGCTGTATCAGTGTGTGTTGGTTTTAACTTTTATTGAAAACACGATGTTAAGAGCGGATTACTGAGGAAGGAGATTATGTAACTGCTGTTCCTCTTTCCTAATCTTTTGGTATATTTTCAAAAACCAAATATTTGAATTCCGGGATTTTGTGATCAGTTAGACTCCGAGGAGACAGGGGCCAAGGGCAAGTGGCTTAGATCAGGGAAGCCAAACAGAGAAGGAGAAGTTGTCTGCAAAGTCCATATTACCATATCAGTTCACTGGATCCTGTCACTACTACAGTAAAGTTAGGAGTTAGTGAGAGGCACTCATCGGAGAGCCGTCTCCCAGTTGTCTCCCTGGAGCCTCTGCTGGTCCAGGATGGTTGACAGGAAGCATTAGCAGCATTAATTCTCTGGCTCTTGGCCCTCTAACAGACCTTGGGAGCTATGGTGCTTGATAGGACAGAGGAAGGCAGTTCCCCCATGTACTGCAGTATCTTGACATTCACATAGAATAGGACAGGTTCAAGGGACTCTTACCTATCTAGTTCTCTTATGATGCCACTTCTCAGTTTTGGAGAACTGTCCTATAATGGGTCTGGGTTTCCGGATATGGCTTTGTTGAAAGGATAATAACTACACTGAGAAGTGCTGGAAATCAGATGACTTTCAGATACAATGGGCACCATCGATTCCAGTTTTCCCACACAGATGTTAGACTTCTTAAACCACCTTCAATTTGTATTTAGAAAGACCCCCTAAAACACACTTCAATGCACATGAATCAAGATGGTCATGTAGACAGCAAATCACTTGAGCAAAGATGAGAAAAATTCTCTGAAAAAGGCAGGATAAGTATTTTGTTTTGTGGGTTAAGAAGGGGAAAAGCAAGAATATTATATGGGCAGCCCATAAGAAAAAAGGAAACAAATTTCTACAATGTAGTCAAAATATGCCAGATAATAAAATTCAAAATTCAGTAAAAATTAATTCTATCTTTTATATTAAAAGTTTACTGATGAGAATAGAATTTGGGGGAGATGACATTGCATTTAAGGTAATGCTCCCTATAACCAAAATCAGTTAATAATGTTCATATTAATATGATCTATAATGAAGCTTTTCAGATTTTTAACTTTGAAATATTTTTTACAGAAATAGGTACTGCTAAATACATTTACTAATCCATGATCCCATTACATTAATTACGAATAATTTTCATTTATCAGAAAGTTATAAAATTAGATTCTTTTATTGATATTTTGGCATTTAGTGTGTTATTACATGGCAAATTACTAATTACTTCCAGTTGAAATATATTTAGAAGCTTTCAATTGTACATTAAATTAATTTTGGAATATGGAAATTTTATTTGTGTCTGCACTAAGGTATGAAAGATAATATGATACTGCAATTTGAATTTGAAAAATGTATCTTTGAAAAATAAGTAGAGTTGCTATTTTAATTTTAATAATATAGAAAGTATTTAGATCATGTTGGAGTCAATGTGAATCAAAATTTAAATATATATTCTTATCCATATATATATATGTATATATATATATATATATCACATAAATACTTTTTGCCCTGTAATGTTACTCTACTTTTTTAATTATGAGATCTTCAGCTAACCTAATCTTTAAGCCAGACAACATTTGGTAATAATAGCTGAAGAAAGAAATGGCTATTATTTTAAAATTTTTGAATCTTGCCCTGAGCTCAAGCAATTGTAACAAAATATTTCCATATAGGCTATGTTGGAGAACTTTGTGTGATAAGAAACAGCAGCAAACTTACTTTTTATTGGTAATAAAAATATGAAAGTTAATGATGAGCCAGTCATACAAAGTTAATGAAATTTGCCATTAAGACTATCAGCCATGAATTTAAGAGCACACACTATATTTAAATATTTCCTAAATGTGCCTTGCAATGAATAATGCATTGAACACTATTCAACATATTATATTTTATATGCTCTGGCAAACATTCCAATACGTTCCTGCTTTACATATATATATACATTACATTTTAACTAATTCTACCTCAGATTTTATTGTTTACATTTTTTTGTTTTTTGATTTTTGAGACAGCATTCCTCTGTGTAGCCTTGGCTGTCCTGGAACTCATTCTGTAGACCAGGCTGTCCTTGAACTCAGAGATCTGCCCATATCTGTCTCCTTAGTTCTAGGATTAAAGGCATGCACCACCACTGCTAGGGTCCCACTTCAGGTTTTAATGAATCACTGTTTTCTCAAATTCTTTAGAAACCATGAATATAGAAATAAATGACCTACCCAACAGTCATTTCAAACTGTTCAAAAACCAACCAAACTATTCTTCTCAAGACTGTAAACAAGCTGTCTTTCTCTTGATACAGATATTTGGCTGTTGTGATCAAACATGAATGAAGGACTCAACATCAGTAAATGTTTATCTTTTCTAGAGAACTAATGGATAAGCGACTTTAAATTATGACCTTTATTCATAACCCATTGTTTTAAGTAAATTTCAGTGATGAGATATTTGTTTTAAAAAGTCTCAATTTTTCTAGTTTTTCTTTGCTGTAAGTGGGAGATAAGTACTTAGCCTTATAATATCAATGTAAATTGCTTTCTTTGAGCCTTGCTTAGTGTCAATGCCTAGTGATACTATATTTAGGCATCTAATTTTCTTTAAAAGCTAGGTCAGGTAGATTATAACACATCTATCTGTACATTTACAGGACCTCATATTTCTAAGGATATTTTATCATATAGAAAATAGCAAGGCCCAAGAACAGATGTATCCATTCCCTGTAGAAACTGCTGACAATTCATCTATTCCTAAGTTTTATGTGTTCATATTTAGTTGCTCTTCTGATTCAGATGGTCATCAACAGTAGCCCATTAACTGGTTTCAGCATAAAGAAATTGCAGGCAGTCTACTAGGTGGGGTTGCAGAACTGTGAGGCTGTTTAATGACATAGATAACTGGCTGGGCATCCTGCAAATGTACAACCTCACTGAAGTATGAGGCCCATGTTTGTCTCTACCTCTGTTCTGATCAAAAGACTGGTGGATGGGGAAGTTGAGATGACAGCTAACAAATTACCAGAAAACTACCAAATGGGAAAGTTGCTTACCAAATCATGAAGCCATCACTCTACCCCATCTGTTTGCTCTGGGCAAAAAGCCAGACCAATAAAGTCGTGCTTCATATACCGAGTCCTTTTCCAAGTGGCTTCGTTCCAAAGCAGTCTCAACTGAATGCCTCAGATTGACAGAAACCAAATAGCATGTAGAATTCTGACAGTCTGAGTTATCCCAGGGAACATGGCAAATGCCATGCTTTATCTTTCCCTTTCTGGCTTCTTAGTACAGAATCTGAATGCATACTGAAAGCGATCCCATAATAGCCATACCACCTTAATCTATCATTCACTTTGTCTGTTTTCTTAACCAGCATAGTGAATGAAACCACACTAAACTGTACATGAATGGGAGGCAAATATCACTAACCTTTTTCCTATTGTAAAGTGACCTATAAGAATATTTGTAAAACTTACCTATGGAAATTATTCTCTTAAAACCCCAAACACAAAAATCCAAGTTCTTAGTTACTTGGGCTAGCCTTGAAGCCTGATTGCCTCAGCCTCCAAGAACCTGTGGCTATAAACCAGGGCCACTCCGTCTGGCTTGTTCACTTTAATTTAACAGTATCTTCAATAAATGCTGCTTAGGAAACTGGACATGAACCTGTAGGAAAATGAATCTGGATCTTTATCTCTCATCTTGAACAAATTCAAATCCAAAGGGTTTAAGAATGTCAAACTAAGACCTGATCATTTGGAAGTTCATGAGGAAAAAGCAGGCAAAGACCTTCTGAGTAAGACCGGTAGCACAGAGAGTAAACTAAGTGACTGATAAATGGAATCTGAGGAAACTAAAAAAAATTTGTAAACCAAAGAAAATGGTAAATTGAGTAAAGAGTCAGTCTACAGAATAGGGTAAACACTTTTACAGCTATACCTCCAACTAAGGATCAACATCCACAATAAACCAAAAAAAATCTTAAAGTAAAAAACAAACAAACAAAACAAAAACAAACAAAACTCCTGAAACAACCCAATTTTTTTTTAAAAAAATCAGTATTTGTAACAGAATTTTCAAAAGAAGAAATACAAATTGACTAATTAATATTTTTAAATTGTTAAACACTATTAGCCATTATAGCCATTCAAATTAAAACTACTATTAGATTCCATTTCATCTCAATCAAAATACAATCAAGAAAACAATCAAGATATAATCAAGAAATCAAAATCACTACAAATGCATGGGAGTTTGTGGAGAAAATGAAACTGTTAATAGTATTTACTATTGTTAATAGTATACACTAATACTGACACTATAGAAATCAATGTGGGGGTCCTCAAAAAAGTTCAAAGTATAAACATATGACCCAGTTACACCACCCCTGGGCATATACCCAAGTATTCTCTATCTGATATCAGAGACACTTAAGCAGCCATATTTGTTACTGTTCTAGTCATGATAGTTAGAAATTAGAATCAGCCTAGATGTGTAATCAATTGATTAATGAATAATGAAAATGTGGTCCATACACACAATAGAATTTAACTTTAGAGAAAATGAAAATTGTGAAATTTGATGATAAATGGATAACACTGAAAAAAATGTAATGAAAAGGTAACTCATTCTAAGAAAGATAAATGCTGCATGCGATCCTTCATACATGGATCCCAGCCTCAGACATTTAGATTTGTGTTTATAATGTGGAGTGCATGCAGAAGTAAGGGAGTAGAACAGTGCCAATGGAGTTTAGGATGTCTAAGCAGGGAGAGGACAGAAGAATATATGTGATAGATAAACAGAGAGGAGCTATGGAAAGTTTAATCTGGGATGAGGACGGGGGTACAGGAGAGATGAACAGGAAGAAGGGTCAATTAAAACAGTGTACAGACAAACTATATGAAACATTACTCATTTTAAAGCCTATATTCACATGTATACACACACACACACACACATCTATCTGTCTGTCTGTCTCTCTATCTCTATCTCTATCTCTATCTCTATATCTATATCTATATCTATATCTATATCTATATATCTGTGGTGGTTTGAAAGAAAAAGGTCCCCAAAGAGAGTGGCACTATTTGGAGGTATGGCTTTGTTGGAATGGATGTGACCTTGTTGGAGAAAGTGTGTCACTGTGGAGGCAGGCTTTGAGGTCTCATTTGTGCTCAATCCACACCCAGTGTCTCAGCTCATGTCCTATTGTCTTTGGGTCTTGATGTAAGGACTCACAGCTCCAGTACCATGTCTGCTAGGATGCTGCCTTGCTTTCTGCTGTGATGATAATGGACTAAACCTTTGAACTATAAGTGAGCCACCCAAATTAAATGTTTTCCTTTATAAAAATTGCCATGATCATGCTGTGTCTTCACAGTGATGAAAACCCTAAGACAATATAGCTATATCTTCTATACCAATATCTTTATATCTATATCTATATACGTAGTTTAGATAAAACATTCCAGCTGGGCTGACCATGCCCCCTCCAAGTGTCATAGACTAAAACAAGATATCCAATACTGGGCATGAGAAGGCCGCTTAGGAGTTGTTGGTCAGGGGAGTTCGAGATGTCCAAAACATTATAGGGTGTTGCTGTTGCTCTTGTTTGCCTCCTAGAGGTAGAAGGTAAATTATGTTGAAGACACCATGCAGAACAGACACAGGGCTGGAAGATCAGAGCAGGATCTTATTTGAAAGCCTCCTCCCTGAAGACTAGCATCCATGATAACAGAAAGTGTTATGCAAACTTCCAAAGGAAGGAAGCAACCAATAGTTCTACTCATTTATGATGCCTAAAACCTACAACAACCAGCATAGCACTTAACCCTAAGGGTCCAGTAGGGGCACTCACCTTGGCAGTGACTTTCTAATTCGGCTTAAGGCCGGCTCAACAGGAGGGAAATCATGCCTGGTCCTGGAAACCAAACCAATCATGCTAGACTACTATGGCCATGAATCTTAGAGAAGAACATACAACTGTCAGTCTATTAAATAAACATAGTACCTAACTGCATTCTAGGTATCCTTATACCCACAGATATGTGTAGGTGGCTCTTACCCACAAACAAAAAATTTCTCTTTACAGCCGAAGGAGACCATTACCAAAAACCACACGAATCAAAATGCAGAAGACAAGTGATTGTATGGTATCCAGGACTAATGGATCCATTTACAACACAACACCTGTACCTAACATCAGGAATCACCTTGGAGTGTGTGTGTGTGTGTGTGTGTGTGTGTGTGTGTGTGTGTGTGTGTGTGTGTAAAATGGCTATAAGAACTGAAGGACCAGGAAGTCTGCTGTGAGATTGCATCTCCTAGAAATGATAAGGAAGCTTCACTCATGAAGTCTCAACAACCATGCTGCCTAAGACAACACACATGTTAACATGAAGGGGGAAACACCATGGGGTGCCAAACTGAGACAAAGAACTACAGGAAACTAAGGAATGCAAAAAGTGGGAGAATATAGTCTTCCCAAGGGAAGTGTCCCCAAACTGACTATCCAATACCAAATGACCAGCTCTGAAATCACACGTTTCGAAGTAACATTATACAGACTGAGCAGATTGTAGTTATATGCTTAGGAATATATCACAATTAAAGAAAAAGAGGCAAAAGCCCATGGATTTGAGAGAGACCCCAGGAAATTACATGAGAAGGGGTTGCAAAAGTAAAAGGAAAGGGGAAGGTGAAGTAATTATATTTTACTTCCAAAAGAAATATAAAAATTAAAAAAGATATATTAGCAAATGGAATTTGAATAGAAATACATTGCATGAGTAGACCATGCTGTTCAGAGAAGACATGAGTTATTAAATAAAAATTGTGCTCCTAGACATTGAATACCTCTGTACGAATTATTGTTCAGGGAAGCCTTGAAGGCACCCATACCAACTTAGTCTATTTCCATGGCTCTTGGTTGCTCACCCTGAGTAGATAGTAAGACTCTATTTTAGAAGACATGCTCATTTTGGATGCAGGACATAGAGAGATGAGCCTCAACTAACCAGAAAACTCTTTCCATGCTGTTTGGCTCTCTTAGTGCTGGAAGATGCTATGAAGGCTTCTGAGGTAGAAGAGATATCAAGGGCTCAGGGATTATCAATGAAGAAGGGGTGGAAAGAATGTAAGAGTTGGCAGATGAAGAAAAGAGGTGTGAAATGGTGAGTTCCGAATATGACAACTCATAGCCTCTGTAGTTACCTACATAAGGCCTGTACAAGATTAAGCAAGTAAAAAGTCCAGCATGGATGGGGGAGGAGACTTTGAAGTCCCAACTTTGGCAAAGGAGCTGTTGGTAGTTGGTTGTAGAGGAAGACAGAGACACTGTCTTCTGACAATCTGGCCACTAGCAGATTGCCCATACTCCAGTGAATGACCCTATATTCATGAGCATATTGGCATCACTAATCGGTCTTGATCTTAGTAATAACAATTACAACAAAAAAGAACATGAAGTTGTGAGTTAGGGTAGGAGAACTAGGGACAGTTGGAGGGAGGCAGTAGTGGATGGTAATAAAACACATTATATAAATGCATGACATGTCAAAAGATAAACAAAAATTTACTTTTACTAGTATGTGTCAAGTAGGTTATATTAGAAATATATACATATACATTTACATATATGCATGTGATAACAATGAACAAAGAGAACATTAATTTGAAGAGAGAAGAAAGGCAAGGGAGAAATAATGTAATTATATTGTAATCTCCAATAAAATTAAAAATATATGTGTCATGTGTTTTAAAGTTATATCTAACTTACCTTATTAAAGTTCAATGGTAAGTTACACTGTAAGTTTGAGAATTAAAAATGAAATGATACAACAATTAAGTACAAGTCTCAAAGACAAATTAATTAATCATTTTCCTCTTAAAGGTCTCTGTCAGCTGCAACATAGATGTTCTGTTTAGACTGTTACTTCATGAAAATGCTATCTTCTTAAAACTCTCTATTTCTGTGTGCTTTGGGATAATGCTCTTATACACTGTAAAGATTTGTCACTTAAATTGATTTAATCAAATGCTGATTGGCCAACAGCCAGGCAGGAAGTATAGGCAGGCCAAGCACACTAGAAGAATTCCTGTAAGAGGAAGGGTGGAGTCAGAAGACACAAGCCAGCTGATAAGCAAGCAAGATGTGTAAAAATGAGGTAACAAGCTATGAGTCACATGGCAAAGCATAAATAGAATTATGGGTTAATTTAAGTGTAAGAGTTATTTAGTTATAAGCCCAAGCCACCAGCCGAGCATTTATAAGTAATATTTAGCCTCTGAGTCAATTATTCAGCTGGTTGGTATTTGGGAGTTGCTGGCAGGACAGAAACTTCTATCTACACATGTGTATTTAATTCCTAAGTTAGTGCATTTAATATCCATCCCACTTGGTTTATTACTTCATTTTGCTGAAACTCAATCTCTAATGACTTACTAAGTAAAGGAGGAATAAAAATTAAAAGAAAAATATATTCCGAGTGTATTTCAGAAAATATAAAACAAGATGAAGAAGTTTAGGAAATCAACAAAACTTTATTAAAATTACATTCTAGAATTAAGAACTCAATAACTGAAATTACCAAAAATAATTTTGTAAAACCCACAGCCCAAGCTCACAAATGTAGCTAGAGTTTTCCTGCTTTGCTCACAGTCAGGACAAATCTTTGTCACCCGCCAGTCCCACAGCCGCTCAGACCCAACCAAGTAAACACAGAGACTTATTTTGCTTACAAACTGTATGGCCGTGGCAGGCTTCTTGCTAACTGTTCTTACAGCTTAAATTAATCCATTCCCATAAATCTATACCTTGCCACATGGCTGGTGGCTTACCGGCATCTTCACATGCTGCTGGTCATGGCGGTGGCTGGCGGTGTCTCCCTGCCTCAGTCTTCTGCTTTTCAGAATTCTCCTCTCTCCTTGTCTCACCTACTTCCTGCCTGGCCACTGGCCAGTCAGTGTTTTATTTATTGACCAATCAGAGCAATTTGACATACAGACCATCCCACGGCACTTCCCCTTTTCTTTTTTTTTTAAAAGGAAGGTTTTAACTTTTACACATCTCCAAAGCCAGCTTGGTATATTTGGGAATTTGGCCGTAGCTTCTCTTACTACTTCCTGCTGGAGGAGGGCACTGTATCTTATGGGGACACAAAGAAAATTTTAGGATCATGGAGTAGTCCGTGAGGCTGTATCATCTGAGCCAGTTGTCTTGAAACAATTCTGGATGTTGAATCATCTGGGCCATGGTGTCATCAGAGACCTTTCAGGTGGTCTTGGCTGGTCAAACCTGATGTGTCTTAATCTGGAACAAATCCATAGCCTCTGGCTTTCTGTAGAAACAAAAGCAGAGCCTCCTTTCCAAAGCAACATATCTTTACATCCAAATTTTGAAGTCAAAGTACCTTTAAAATATACATTTTGGCATAACTCAACAGCTTTTGCAATCAAATGTTTTTCTTCAGTTACGAATATCAAAGAGAACATAATCCAGATTCTCTGTGTGATAGCCATCTTTATGTGGCTTATTTTTTTTTTATTACCTTGAGCCTATTGCTTTAAACTGCAGCCTTTTAAGCCTGAAACGGTGCTGTGGCTGCTGGCTCCACCCACTTCAGCTTCCCAACGTGGCGGTGGTACGTTTTCCACCAACTCTGGGAGCCATTAATTCTCAGAAATAGTGGGTCTATGCTTCTTATCAAAGCAGCATGTAGCCCAGAAACCTTTTTTTTTTTTTTTGTTTTGTACTAGCAAAGGCTAAATCCACCATGCAGCTTAATATGCCCCTTGCAGAGGCCTCATTCCCGCCATACTGCAGGTCAAGCGCACACGCCAGAAACCCGCCAGTAACTCAAATGGGCAGCTGCTGTTTATTTGAGAGAGACAATTAGGAAGCTGTTTTTAGTTCTGTTTTAGAATCTTTTTACTCAGGTTTTAGGTGGAAACTCTTGCCAACACGTTGGGTGCCATTTGTAGCTAGAGTTTTCCTGCTTTGCCCACAGTCAGGACAAATCTTTGTCACCCGCCAGTCCCACAGCCGCTTAGACCCAACCAAGTAAACACAGAGACTTATTTTGCTTACAAACTGTATGGCCGTGGCAGGCTTCTTGCTAACTGTTCTTACAGCTTAAATTAATCCATTCCCATAAATCTATACCTTGCCACGTGGCTGGTGGCTTGCCGGTGTCTTCACATGCTGCTGATCATGGCGGTGGCTGGCAGTGTCTCCCTGCCTCAGCCTTCTGCTTTTCAGAATTCTCCTCTCTCCTTGTCCCACCTACTTCCTGCCTGGCCACTGGCCAGTCAGTGTTTTATTTATTGACCAATCAGAGCAATTTGACATACAGACCATCCCACAGCACACAAAAATAATTGGCAGCTTAGAAAGCAAGTCAAAAGAATACACAAATAATTAATTGTAAGGATTGAAAAATGAATAATGGAGATTAAGATGCTTCAATAGCAACTTAGTTGGATTGATAAATGCCTAGGAAATTAGGAAAGTACAACTCTGGGTGCACCTGGGCATGTTTCCAAAGATGATAAGATCCTACATGTCCTGACAATCATAATATGCTGACAGTTGTATAAGATAAAAGGTAAGAGGGAGGCCTTAACTGGTAGAAGTAGATCATTGGGCATGTGAACTTGACAAATGCCATCCTGCCCTGATCCCTACCTGTATGCCCCTACTTCTCTGCCTCCTGGATATCATGGTGGGAACTATTCTAGTATACCCTGTGCTACTTGTTGTGATGGATGACACATGAAAGAATGAACTAAAGGTTAATAATTTCTTCATTTGAATTGTTTCTGTAATGTTCTGGTTACACTGACAGAAAGTAACTGATGCAGAGACAAAGTGATGGATGAAAACATTCAATAAGTGTGTGGTTCAAGTATCCAATGGAAAAAAAGGAGGCATGGGATATGATGGCCAGTATATGAAAAACTAGTGGTTAAGAATTCTCTCAAAATCATATGAAGATTCCATGCTATGAATTCAAGAGACACATCACATTCAAAGGAAAACAAGAATTAAAGACTTCACATTTAACTCCTGAAACTTGAAGGGCAAAAGTCAATTTTGGAAGTAGCCATGGCACCTTGAAAGGAGAAATAATGAAATTAACAACTCACTTCAAACCAGAAACAATGGAAGCATGGTGACACTTGAGTTGCATTCTTTTTTTTTTTTTTTTTTTTTTTTTTTTTTTTTTGGTTTTCCGAGACAGGGTTTCTCTGTGTAGCTTTGCGCCTTTCCTGGAGCTCACTTGGTAGCCCAGGCTGGCCTCGAACTCACAGAGATCCGCCTGGCTCTGCCTCCCGCGTGGTGGCGCATGCCTTTGAGTTGCATTCTTAAAGCTCAGGAAAAAAATGACGGCCAAGCTATAAGTCTGTTCAATGATAACATTCTTAACATGGAGAGAAGATATTTTCACACAAAAACATGTTAGACCTCATCACCAGCAGTGGTACACTGTAGAGAATATGAACAAGTGGCCTTCCAGATAGAAAAACAATAATCTCAGATATAAACTGAAATTTCTGCTGATCTAAAGAAACTTTACACTAATGTGTTACTTTACAATGACTTATTGATATTTAGCTATGCTATGTATACCCTCTCTCTATATCATACATCTTGCAGGCTTAATAAATGAGATTTCTGTGTATGCCAGAATTTGAGTTTTCTTCCATGTCACAGTTGAACACTCACCTGTTATATCATCATCAATGTTTTCAGTGTCATAACTTTGCAATATATCTTAAAACCCAAGGGGACATGTAACCACGTACTTATGACTTATAGTTCTTACCAAATATTTGCTTCTCTCTTTCAGAATTTTAGCTATATCATACAAACTCTAAAATAATAGGTATAAAATTCTCTTGGATAACAAACATAAATTCAAAATTAATATTGAATTTATGGAATAATTGTAGGAAATATTTGTAACTTCTGATAATATGTTGAGAATATGCAATTTTTTTCATTTTCCAGTACAGTTTAAATTTTTTTTCTACTGAAGTTCCAGAATGCAAAAAATACATGAATGCTAATATCATTTTGGCACATAATAGCCAAGTGGTCTCATAGACTCAGAAAATACCTTTAATAAAAAAATAATAATATTTGTAGTTGCCAAAAAATAAGATTATGGTGTTCCTCTTTGTTAAATATTTGTATATTTACTCGCACTCAGCTATTATCTGTCACGTTTTCCTCTGTCCTGTTGCACATCTGCCTCTTCTCTCTTTCCTTTTTCTCCGTGTTGTAAGAATCATGTTAGAAGACACCATTCAATCTTCTTGCCTGCCTCTCATGATTTTCAACAACCTCCAGTCAGCTCTGATTGATTCACCGACAACTCCTTCCATCTGTGCCACTCCATTAGTTACTTCTGCTGAATTTTATTCCAACATGTATAATATTAATTTCTAGTGGTTCCAATAATTTCATTTACATAGTGGCTGTTTCCTTAGTAAATTATCCTCTTGTTTACAAAGCTAATTATGTTCCTTTCTGGATTGCATCACTCTTAATATCGCCTCCAAGAAGAGCTCTGTATGTTCAACATCACAACTGGACAGTGAGCATTCAGCTTCCACTACCTTAGTCTCCTGGATTGTCATATCCCAGAGCAGGCTCAACACTCGCCCCTTGCACATTTCTCCTTCACAAGTACTGTTTGCCCCCTGCTTTTTTGTTATTCTTGTGTTGATGTTCTGTATGGTTACCTTGTTATTCATCCTTGCTGTTCCCTTTGTGGGACCCCCACCCCCATGCCTTTGGTGCATCCCTATCTCCATAGGACATAGGAAAAGGGTTCTTGGTCAGATGCTGTTCCTTAAGGAAACTATTTCAGTAGGAATTCTAGCACTGAACATAGCCCTTAACTCTGGCAAGCAGCTAAGCCTCACCACTATGACCTACAAATGTCCTTGGGATCTCTGTGCCATACACTGCGCACATTTGCTGCTGCTTGACACCAGATCCTACTCTTCTTCACCATGTAATGTTTTCCTCCTTGTGCATGGATTTTTGCACATCTCATACACAGACAGAATTGATACATGTTTGACATTGTAGTAGGGAAACTACACCTGTGTAGAATTCCCTGTCTTGACCAAAATTCCTTAACTGTTTTATTATCTTTCTGATGTGCATTCCATTTTTATTGCAAAATTTTCAAACTTACAGAAAATTTAAAGTACTATGATCAACTTAGAATTTAGATAAAAACGTCATTTTAACTTATTTGCCCTATCAATGCATGTAACTTGAACCATTTCAAAGGCAATTCAGACATTGTGATACATCATCCTGTTAAACAGCTTAGTGTAAATTTTACACAATTAGGAACATTCAGGCCGTGTCTTAGTTAGGGTTGCTATTGCTGTGAATAGACATCATGACCACAGTAACTTTTATAAAGGAAAGCATTTAACAGAGTCAGACTTACAGTTCAGAGTTTTGGTGCATTATTGTCATGGTAGAAAACATGGAGGCACACTGGCAGACATGGTGCTGGAGAGGTAGCTAAGAGTCTATATCTGGATCAGTGGGCAACAGGAAGAGAGAGTGACACTGGACTTGGCTTGAGCATTTAATACCTCAAAGCCTACCCCCAGCGACACACTTCTTCCAACAAGGCCACACCTCCTATAGTGCCACTTCCTATGAGTCTATGGGGCTGTTTTCTTTCTTTTTTTTTCAACTTTTTATTTAAAAAATGTTTTCTTTCTTCTTACATACCAACCCATTAACCCTGATCCCTTCTCCCACTCCCCCCCAACTACCCCCATCCTATTCCCATCCCCTCCTCATAGAAGGTAAAGCCTCTATCATAAAAGGTAAGACTGGTATGCCAGTCAACACATACCAAGTTGGGGCTGGACCTAGCCCCCCACCCCTGCCCCCACATCAAGGCTGAGTACACACCATAGGGAATGGGCTCTAAAAAGTCAGTTTGTGTTCCATGGATAAGTTCTGGTCCCATTGCCAGGGGACCCACAAACACATCAAGCCATTTTTATTCAAATCACCACAGGCAGCAACTTTAGCTCAGTGGAAAACTGCTTACCTAGCATATATGGAGTCCTGTGTTTGATTCCCAGCACAGAAAAGAAAGGGGCAAGGTATTCTTTTACATACTTGCAATATTAATCCTATCCTTGAATAAATCAATAGTGTTTTCCAATGACCTAATATTTTGTTCTTATTCAAATTTCCTCAATTTTCTCCCACATGTGACTATGGAATTTTTTTTTTTTTGTTTTAAGGTCCATTATTAATTTTTTTCCTCACCATAGGAATTAGTCAATTATCTTACAAATACTTACATATTCTAGAGTAATTTAATTGCTGCTTCATTTTGTTATCTAACATCTATGTTTCTTTACATGGAGTTTAATTCTGAAAGCTAAGTTAAATATTTTGAAAAAAATACTTTAGAAATGCTGCTATAAAATATGTATTAACTTATGTCAAAATACAAAGATCAATTATTATTACCATTACCTATGATGATCGCATAGTTATGAGGAAAATATCAGATCTCTCTATTCTAAAAATATGGTTTCCTTTTATAATAATTGGTGGAAAGATAAGTCAATACTATCCAAAGTTCCTATCTTTGGCAAATTAATACTAGCCATGTTAGCAAACATTGGTGATTTTTATAAACCAAGTATTTGTAATTTATCAGAACAGACTTTCTAATTGGTGTGCTTGGCAATGAACATCATCTCCTAACAAATACTGTGGGTGGTGTGGTGATTTGAAAGAAAATGGCCTCCAAAGGGAGTGGCACTATTAGGAGGTGTGGCCTTGTTTTAGGAAGTGTGTCATTGTAGGGGAGGGCTTTGAAGTCTCTTTTGCTAAAGCTTTACTCAGTGTGACATTCAGTCAACTTCCTGTTGCCTGCATGTCAACAGGTAGCAGTTCCTTCTCCTGCACCATGTCTGCCTGCACACAGTCATGCTCTCCGCCATGATGGTAATGCACTGAACCTCTGAACTGTAAGCTAGCTACCCACCTCAATGAACTATTTTCATTTATAAGTTACTGTGGTGTCTCCTCACAGCAATAGAAACCCTAACCAAGACAGACAGAATGTTTGTGTTGCCCAAAGTCTATAGATTGAAGCTCTAACCTTGAATGTGAAGGTAATTAGAATCTGAGCCATTGGCAATGGAATGGTTTTTCTTTCTTTCTTTTTGCAAAGATGTGTGCTGTTATTTTAATTATGTGTATAGGTGTTGTCTATGTGTGGGTATAAGTTTGGCAGTACAGGTGTCAAAGAAGCCAGATGTGTGAGGTGCCTAGATTCAGAAACTCCTAGGAGGCAATCTTCTGTGTCTTTCAGAGTGTTTCCTGAGAGGTCCAACTGTAGGGAGAAGAGTCCTTGAATGTGGGCAGCAGTGTTCCATAGGCTAAACTTCAGCCTTGGACTGATGGACAATGTGTGTGAAGCAGCAGTATTCATGTCTCTATCTTCCTGACTGTGGATGCAATGTGACCACCTTCCCCACCTCTACTCCCATGGTTCTCTGCCCTAAGGCACTGCAGTCTTACTTTCTCATCGTGATGTGCTATATCCTCAAACCATGAGCCAAATGAACTTTCCCTCCCCAAAATTACTTTTTTTCCTTTGGTTTGTTTGTTTGTTTGTTTATTTGGTTAGTTTTTTGAGACAGGGTTTTTGTGTGTAGTCTTGGCTGTTCTGGAACTTGCTCTGAAGACCAGGTTACCCTTGAACTCAGAGATCCGACTGCCTTGGCCTCCTGAGTTGAAGAAGGCGTGTTCCCACCAGCACCTGGCAAAATCCTAAGAATCTTACATTTTCTTCTGTCTGGTATTTCGTCAACGGTAACAAACCACTAAGTAACATGGGGAGTAGACTTTGATGCAATAAGGAAAAGCACAGGTCTCACGAAGTAAGTAATGTCCCTGTAAGAACAACTAGCGGATCTCCTCCCCACCATCGCTGCCATACTATCCTTACACAAAAAGAGGTTTTGCATGCACAGAGCCAGAGGTGACGCAATTCAGGGGAAAGAACCTATAACAGAAGTCAGCCATGCTGGCATCCTGATCTCTAACTTCCAGACTTCAGACTGAGGAAATAAATGCCTCTGGTTTAATGCTGTGGCTATTGCTCTGTATAAATAAAATGCTGATTGGCCAGTAGCCAGGCAGGAAGTATAGGAATGATGAGCAGAAAAGAGAATTCTGGGAACAAGAAGGCTGAGACAGGAGACACTGCCAGCCACTGCCATGAGAAGATGTACCGGTAAGCCACGAGCCACGTGGCAATTTATAGATTAATAGAAATGGGTCAATTTAAGATATAAGAACAGCTAGCTAAAAGCCTGAGCCATTAGGCCAAACAGTTTAAATAATATAAGCATCTGTGTGTTTATTTTATAAGTGGGCTGCGGGACTGCAGGGGCTTGGTGGGACCTGGAGAGAAACTCTCCAGCCACAGTTTAAGGCAAATGATCTAGTTGTTTTGTTATGGCAGCCAGCCCATGAGATGATCCACTAAGGATGAGTCACTCCTTCACTGAAGTAGCACAGATAAATGCCAACGTCTTTTCTTTTCATTGCTTGCTAACCTTCTTTCTCCCCTTTCTTTTACTAAGAGTACCTGTAACAACTACCACCAAATAAAATTGGGCTTTTTCAATGCTGATCACTCTTCTAGATGACTTGTCACTAAGTAAATGAAAGATACATTCAGCACTATCCAGTGAACTATAAACATCATTTGCAAGCAACTCTTTTCTAGACACATAATTTATTTTGATTTTATGTGTAAGGTGTTTTGCCTGAATGTATGTCTATGTACTGCATGCATACAGTGTCTGCAAGGGCCTGAAGAGAGCACTGGATCTTCTGAAACTGGAGTTAGAGACTGTTGTTAGCTGTCATTGGGTGGTAGGAAGTGAACCTGGGTTCTCTGGAAGAGCAACCAGCATCCTTAAGCTCTGAAGCACCTTTCCATTGCTTTGCATACAACTCTTAATGTTCGAATTTGTCAATGACAAACAAGAAAAGTCCCTGCAAGCTGATTTCTCATTTCTCTTGCCATGCCCATTCTAGACTCTTGGTGTATCTTTGCATTCTGGTACAAGAAGAGTCTAGACTCAATTTATCCCAGATCTAGGATTAGCCATTTTTGCAAGGACCCATGATTCCTTGTAGTAAGGAAAACATGATCTGATTGTTACATGTATTAATTGCTAATTGTCTGTTAGGGGTGTCATCCAAGCATTCCTAAATTTTACGCAATGGATACAGTAGCATTTTCCCCAGTGATAACAGAAGTGTCTCCAGGTGTTGTTAAATATCCCTAGAGGATAAAGCCACCCCTGGTGGAGATCCAGGAGTTTGTAGGAGCGAAAGCATTGTGTGAGTACTCTACAAAGCCTTGATTTGTTCCCTTAACAATACATACCAAAGACTCCAAGCAGCCCACAGGGGTTTTCCTCAGCATGCACCAAGGTCATCTGGCCCCCTAGAGTACAGCAGAACACAAAGCCCACTTGACACTGCCAATTGCTGGACAGGGAACACATTTGGGCTTATGTTTGTTGTGATACCTGGATTTGTATCTGCAAGATAATTCCTCAAAATGAGGTTTCTAAAATTAAAAGGAAAAGTGCCATGCAATTTTGTTTTATGTTGTGAAATTCTTCTCCACAATGTTTATATCACTTTTCATTGCCTCCTGCATGTGTGAGAAGGCTGTTTCCTAACAGTGTTGCCAATATAATTTATTTCATTGTAGGATGGGAGGTTGGGAAGAGAGTAGATGGCACCGGTTTCACTAACAGGATAGCAGAGGCGTGGTATTTCCCAGCAGCTCTTTGCATTTCTCTTATTTGACTGAAATAAAAAAGATACATTTCTTTTATACATATTTGGGGGCCAGTGTTATATATTCTTTCCTGTGAGCTCCAAATTTAAGTCTTTTGCCTCTTTGGCTTTTTTTTTTTTTTGGTCTTATTTTATTTTTGTGTTGCACGAATCCTAAATGGTCTTATAATTAAAAACCAGATACTGGGGTCAATGCTGAAAGATCAGAGGAAACAAACCACAGTCACTTCTCACCTTGTCAGCTCTTGAGCAGATCCTGTCTCCACGAATCCTCAGACTGAAGTGCTCCTGGAGTCCTCCGCCAAAAAGGTCTCTTCACTCCTTATATGCCTGTCTCTGCCCAGCCATTTCACCTCCTATCACAACCTTCCTAGTGCCGGGATTAATGGTGTGTGTGTTTCCCAAATACTGGTAGCAAAGCCATGAGATTTCAAGAGCTGGGATTAAAGGCATGTGACTCCCAAGTACTAGGATTAAAGGTGTATGCCACCACTGCCTGGCTCTGTTTCTCTCCTAGACTGAACCAATCTCATGTAGCCCAGTGTGGCCTTGAACTCACAGAAATCCAGGGGATCTCTGCCTCTGCCTCCCCAGTACTAGGATTAAAGGTGTGTGCCACCACTGCTTGGCCTCTATGTTTAATCTAGTAGCTGGCTCTGTCCTCTGATCTTCAGGCAAATTTTATTTGTGAACAAGTAAAATAAAATATCACCACATTTTTGTAACAAAGTTTTGGGTTTTATCATGTCTACTTTATAGAAATTTTTATATTTGAGGGAGATTTTCCCAAGTATTGCTTGAAATTATACTGTGAGTTGTTATTTGCTTCGACTTTGCTCATGATGGTATTTTCCATATACTTCCTTTTCTGTGTGTTAAAACTCTTTTTTAATTTCTTTTGATTTTAGTTGGGAAAAGAAAAGGCTTTCCATTCCCACAGATTATAAAACAATTCACTATTTTTGTTGTACTTGTATCACTTAATTTTTATATATTGAATACAAAACCCATTTGCAATGTATTTGGGTATAGGAGGACTGAATTTTTTTAAAGCTACCCTATATTTTTTTATTTATTTAGAAGTCTAGTTTCTCCCTGAGGATTTGAAATATCATCCTCAACACAAACTAAATCTGCAAATGAGGTCTGAGTTCTTACTCAAGTCAGCTTTTGTGAATCTTGTAATGATCTCAGTCTGCCTTGCCTTGGTGTTCATTTCTTAAGTGGAGATTACTATTTATACTGTATTTCACTGCATAACAAAATTTAACCTCACTGTTGTTTCAAAATGTTCCTAGCTGATAGTTTTACATTTTCAACCCCCTTTTCAAAATATTTAATAAATATGTCCTCATGAAGATAGTATACACTGCTTATTAAGAAAATATTTGTATGATTTATATTTTCAGCTCTGTTAAAAGTAGGATGTTATATAATTGAAGTAAATAACCTTGATAAATGCATTTTAGATCATTTTGGGAGGACTAAATCTGAGATTAAGAAAGAAAACACATGGATCTATGCTATGTAAAGATCCAATCAACTTAAAAGCATAATCCAGGTATGAAATCACAAGCTGGTAATAATAGCACTTAGGAAGCGAAGCCCAGGAAGATTGCCACTAATTCAAGGCCAGCCTGGGCTACTGTGTGAGAATGTTTCAAAATAAAAGCATGATAAATCATGACTAACTTCTAGATATAAATTGAGTGAAGAGAATCAGCATGTGATTAAACTAATAAAACATTGCTATGCATTTTGATGATGTTCATTATTATGATAACATATTAATGTGATTATTGATAAACTTACAAATGTAGAAAATGATAATATAGGATAATGCTAGATTTACATAATAGTTGGGAATTATATATTTCACAAATAATCACCTTCTATTCTTTCAGATGAATAAAGATATTAAAAATTTGATTTAAATGAAGTGATAGTAAAAAGAAGCTAATAACTTTTATTTAGAAGATGAAATGGTATACTACAGAATAAAAGAAAATATTCATTAAACACATATTTTCTTTTTCCTCTGATAATGGATTGTTTTCCAAAATATATGAGCAATTTCCAAAATTCAATAGTAAGCCAAGTAAATTAAAACAAATCAAAGATCAGAGCAACATATTTGTATACATGCTTTACTGAAGAAGACATGAGATGGTTAGAAAACAAAATCATGGCAAATCCTATATATCCTCATTCACTAGGGAAAAGCAATTAAAGCCACAGTCTCATATACAGCTCACCCGTTAACAAATGCCTAAAATAAAAGAAAGCAGAAGCTTGCTGTTCTTGCAAAGGGGCAGGGAGCATCACCTTACCATGTGCCAGTGGACTGCTGGAAATGTGAGTGCCAGTGGCTACCCACTGCTGCCATGAGGATCTGTGGCCACCCCTGTAATGAACACTCCTAAAACTCTTCCAGCCTGAGCCCAGGCTCAGTCTCCTTGACCTTTTTTTTCTTCTGTTCTTCATACTTACCATCATATCACACCACTAAGCTTTTATACAAATCCTTCCTTTGTCTTGAATCTTCATGTCTCTCTTTGCCCAGTCCAGCTCTGTCCATCTAAAGAGCCCCTAGACCTTCACTTGACATCTCTTCCTTTAGGAAAGCTTATCACAAGTAAAGCTGATGATTGGTTCTGGATTTGAGTAATTAAATCCCGCTATTCATCAGCCCAAGCAGCTCTGAGGAAGTGGAGACACTTGACTTGCTCCTCCTTAGTGTCCTTAGTACCTACCATAGTTCTGGTACATTCTAAACACTTCACGTTGGCAAATGAGTGCATGAGGCTTAGACTAATGAATGCATAAGTTTAAAAGTACAGAAGTCACTAATACAGGATTGAATAAGGGATGGGAGAAGGCATGATAAGCCAGAAAGTTGAAGTCAGAATCTTTAAGTACTTTTAATTGGAAAACATAGCAGCTTCCCTGGGAGGGCTTTTATTTTAAAGACTGGACATAATTCAAAGAACTGGAACCTTTGCCACTGAAGCAAAGTGATGACACTTATGGATAAAATACAAAGCTTAAAGATATTTGAAGTATACTGATACAAAATCGATTTCTAATTTACCACATGTTGTTTCTAATGTATAAGAGTCTCTAGACCTGTGATCAGGACATCTTAAATTTGAAGAACCTTAGACATCAATTTTTTTTTAACACAAATAACTTATTTTACAGAAAGGAAAGCTAAGCTAGTTTCCCATTTGCAAATGACTTGGAGCATGTTTGTTCTGATTTCTGCTAATTCTTCCTTTTCCATGTCAATCAACAAGTCCAATTTTATCCTCCGTTGATACATTTCTGCCTCCCCCCCACTGTGGTGACAACTTGGAAGCCTATATTCGCCAAACCTGCCTGACCATATGACCTACCTTACCTCTGGGCATACAACGCAAAGTGTTTCTTTTCATGGTTACTTTAAAAAATTTTAAAAACAAAAGGGAATTTATTTGTTATTATTAGTTACTTTTCTCATTGCTATGAAAAAATACATAGTAAAAGCAACTTAAAGGATAAGGTGTTTATTTGGGCTTCCAGTTTGAGGGTATAATTAATAATGATGGGGAAGACATGGTCCCCAAAGCATGAGGAAGCTGCTCACATTGTATCGACTCAGGAAGCAGAGAGATGAATGCTGATGCTTGGTTTATTTCCTTTTCTTTATTTAGTCAAAGATCTCATCCCATGGAATGTTGCGGCTTGCACTCAAGGTGGGTCTCTTGGCCTTATTGAACATCATCTAGAAACTTCCTCACAGACATGCCTAGAAGTTTGCTCCTAGGTAGTTTTAGATTCTGTCAAATAGACACTCCTTATTGACCATCTTAGGTGATAGTTTATTACAGTGCTTGTCATTTTAGAGTATTGGCCAAAAGGGAAGGCAGCTGCCAGATCTCAACATCAGCCTAGAAAGAGGAGAAAGTGCTAAGGGTTTGGGGGATGTCATCATAGAATCACAAAATCACAAAGTGGACATCGTGGAAGAGACTGCAAAGTGAATTTGCTGGCCAAGGAACTAGAGGACTTTGGGATGAAGAAAGCTGCTGCTCAAGCTGCCACTGGAGTCCTAGCTTCTCACTACAACAATGCTTATCTTAACAGCATCAACTGCTCACTCACCTTTCATGGTCAAGAACTGCCTGGTTACCCAAACTGAAATTAAACTCAGGCCATCATTATGACCGGGTTGGTTTAAATAGTGGAAAATCCATGCTGTTCTCTGTTACAGAGAAACATTAAATGCCCACCTTTGAGCACAATGACATCTGCCATGTGACTTGGGAGATACCCCCTAATGACAAAGCATCTCTTCAGTATATGATGGAAGTGGACACAGAACAAACCATGCTGGGGAGGAAGGCTGAATGGTTCGCTCCTGAGTGTACAGAGTGTGAAAGACTCATGGAACTCTGTAAGTATCTGAAGAAGCTGGAAGCTGATAAAGTCAACAACAAGACAAGGATCTCACAGATCTTACACTGTGTTGCACACCTGCCACAAACAGGAAGCTGAATGACTTTGGTAGGTGCTGGAGGATGAGGTTCACCCTTGCCAGACAGCTCTTTTTTCAACCCTTCATACTGCTCCTGGACAAATCTACCAACCTCCTGGACCTGGATGCTTATATGTGTGGCTGAAAAGGAGCTAAAGCTTTAAAGTACATACTGGTCCTTGTGTTCCATTCTCAAGATTTTATGAATGAGATTTCACCAAATTATCCATATGTACAATAAGAACTAAAATCATGAGTGTGTATGTAAAGTATGTAAAGACACAAATGGAACCAGGGAAGAACCAAATGAAGAGGTTTCACTGGGAGCGAGATCAGGTATTACACTTGAAGAATTGCATTGCCAAGTTGGACCAGAAGGCTCAGAGCAAGAAAAATACACCACAGAAAATGAAGGCATCAGGACTAACAGAAAGGACTTGCGAGCAGCAAGACATTGTTATTTTATCCCACCACCCATCATTATGGTACAAAGCATGATCTTCAAGTTTACAAAAGATAGACCTTATATCTGCCATGATCTAGAATTTGTTCTTGGTCTTGACATAAGAGAGTCTTTTCTCGGGAAGTGAACTCTTTCACAGCTGCTAACTGGAGAGCTGCTACCCACAAATGTCAAGATAAGGTATCACCATCAGCACTCACAGGAGAAATTGGACTTGGACTTGTCATTTTTGGAGTACATGATGAAGTGCTACCCAGAGATCAAGAAGTAGATAATGAAGATCTCTGAGTACTGCAACCTTCTAAGAAACAGTAGCTGAGCCCATTCTAGAACCTGTTGGAGGGGCAGAAGTACTGAGTGTGCCTGCCCTGTCTGACTGGGCTGAACCCCTACATGCTCTCCCCAGATAAGTCTTCCAGTCACCTGGATATCACGATGACTAATGCACTGGCAGATGCTATTCATGAGTTGACAATGGTATGATAGCAGTCAGCACAATGTCAGACTCATCCAACAGATTGCACAGGAAGTCTGTCTGTGAGAATCAGACAATTGGAGACATCCTGGCCAAAAAGGAGTACCTCAAGTCTAAGACAATAAATATAGAGCCCAGATCACCAAAATGATCTACAACATGTGTGCTTGTAGCCAGGCTGGGCTCAGGACTGCCTCCTGGAGACTGCCAGTTTCCACCTGCCCAGTTGCCTAGGACAGGACATCCCCTGGGCTTGGGTCCTGAACTACATAAAAAGGAGGAATCGGCTGATCATGAACAACATGATCAAGCTCCTGCTGCTTTGCCATCACAGCCATAATCTACTGCACCCTTGAACTGTGAGCTTACCAGACCTTTCCTTCCTTGAATTATTTTGGTCAGGTCATTTTATCACAGCAACAGGAAAAGTAATTAAGCCACTTAGTCATTAGGAACAATGTAAATTAAAACTACTTTCAGATTCTATCATCTCCCCACTCAGAATGACTATTATTGAGGAAACAAAAAAAATGACTGATGTCAGCAAGGATGCAGTACAAGAAGGGCCCCGACTCAATGCTGGTGGGAGTGTAGACCAGTACTGCAGCTCTGAGAGTCAGTATGGAGGTTTCTCAAACAATTAAAAATAGAACTACTATACGACCTAGCTACACTGTTCTTGGACATATTTTCAAAGGATTCTATATTCTTCCATAGGGATGACTGCATGTTCATGTTCAGTGCTTCTATTTACAATAATAAGGAGATAGAATCAGTGTAAATGTGCACCAACAGATAAATGACTAATAAAAATGTGGTGCACGTTGTATAATGGAATTTTGCTCAACTATAAGGGACATTAAATTATAATATTTTCAGGAAAATGGATAGATCTGGAAAGCATTATAGTCGATGAGCTATCCCAGGCTCGGAAAGACAAATACTGCATGTTCTTTCTCACATGTAGTCCTAGCCTATAAATTTACTGTATGTATATTTGTGGGAAACAAACTGTAAAGAGTCCCATGAGACGGGAAAGGGAGGTTATAAGGAAGAGGATGGGAAGATAACAGAACACATGAGAGAATACTGGGGATGAAGGGGTACAGGCAGATAGAGGGAAGAAGAGGGTGGGAGAAAAGATCTCAGGAGAAGCTCAACGAAAACCAAGTAGGTATGAAATTGCCTTCATGAAATTTGTTACTTTGTATACTAGTTAAACAATAAATATAATTAGTACAGGCTAGAGTGATATAGACTACAGAGCATCTGACTTCCATGTTGTTCAGATTCAGGGAACCCCTTCCTGACATGTCTTTCCTCTACTCCACAAATGCCATATTCTTTATGACTTTAGCCTTTTTACTTTTCCTCATTGTTATCACCTTCCCACAGACTTTGAAGCAGCTTTGATGACATGTCTCTTGATTCATCTAATCCTCCTCCTTTTTTCCTCTCCCCCCTCCCATCTATTTTTAAGTTACAGAAAAGACAAGAAAATCACAGCCTAGAGGCTTCAAGATTTAAGGTTTTCACTCTATGGAATGTGTGAATCATCTACTTGGACATTCAGAGGCATAATTATTTGTTTCTTTTTCCAAAGAAGCTGTCTTGAGAGATTAAAATAATATAGATGTTTGATATGGGCTCCTTTTAGATATTCTCTTACCTGAAATTTTGTCTGTAATTCTGTTCATCTGCAAACATGTCTACAATGTGTGCCCAACAAATTAAAATAGGACATGACTAGTAAAGTAAAATCATCAGAATAGAGCATCTCCAACTCCCAGCCTTTGAATTTAATCTTAGTTAATAGATCAGTTTAATCTATTTGCTAGCAAGAGGTCTAGATCTCATTTAAAGCTCAGCCCTAGGAGAGTATATTGACATCAACACATTTCCATGTAGGTATTGACAAGATCCCAAAGCTTATGACACCATGAAGGCAAAACTCTCTATTATTATTAGGTGCTATATCCTCTATGCAACATGTGTTTTTGTCATTTTTGGTAAATCTGCTTTCCAAAAACATAATGGAGGCTGTCATGAAACTTGCCTAGGAGACCTTCCCACGGTGAGCAGTCCTAACATTTTCAGTTTCTAAACAGATCAAGAAGTAGACTGAGGAAGAAAGCATGGATGACACATATCTAATCCAGCTGTTGCTATTCTGAGATGAAGCTTTTCATGGCTTGTGAACTTTCCTCTGCACTGTGTCTGCTGTTCCTGTGTTACATTAGATCCTCAAGGTTGGGAGGAAGGGGCAGGGTGGCTGTTTTTCATCCTTACTACTGAGGGCACAGAAATAGACCATTGTAGTTTATCAGGGCTAGGACCAAAGCTGCATATTTATAAACCATGAACCCATCCCCTATTTTGTTCAATGTTCTTTCTCTTAAACTTGCCTATCATCATGTTTAGACAAGGCTAAATGTTAGGAACTTGGGTTTCTTATTCTTGTCATGGTCTTCTCACAGTCTTCTCACTAGTTGCAAATGCAGTGAAAAAAAAAATTATCTGCAGCAGAGAGAAAATAGTGAATGCCAATGGCCAGCATGAATCAAAGAAACAACAAGATGCAGAGTTAAAGACCACATAGCCAACACTTAAAGAAGATTAGGGGGTATGAAGGGAGGGACATGGGAAAGACAGAGGTTGAAAGAGAGAGGGGAAAAACAGTGAGTATAGTTTTGAGATATCAGGAGAACCAGATACACATATGGAGAGCATCATATAGAAATCCAGGAATTAGCATGGTAAACACACATACACATATATGCTCACATGCACCAGGTCCTAGGGAAACTTTTGAAATATTTTCTTGGCTGAAGATATATTTTGGGATTCTTTTTTAAAATATATATTTGTCTTTTATTTTTTATTTTATTTTATAATTTAATTTTATATATCAGCCATGGATTCCCTTGTTCTCCCACCTCCCACTACCCCCCCCCCCGTCTTCCCCCAGCCCACCCCCCATTCCCATCTCCTCCATGGCAAAGACTCCCCTGAGGATTGAGTTCAACCTGGTAGATTCAGTCTAGGCAGGTCCAGTCCCCTCCTCCCAGGCTGAGCCAAGTGTCCCTGTATAAGCCCCAGGTTCCAAACAGCCAGCTCATGCACTGAGGACAGGTCCCGGTCCCACTGCCTGGATGCCTCCCAAACAGATCAAGCTAATCAACTGTCTTATTTATCCAGAGGGCCTGATCCAGCTGGGGGCTCCTCAGCTATTGGTTCATAGTTCATGTGTTTCCATTCGTTTGGCTATTTGTCCCTGTGCTTTATCCAACCTTGGTCTCAACAATTCTTGCTCATACGAACCCCCCTCTTTTTCGCCAATTGGACTCCTGGAGCTCCATCTGGGGCCTGGCCATGGATCTCTGCATCCGGTTCCCTCAGTCATTGGATGAGGTTTCTAGCACAATTAGGGTGTTTGGCCATCCTATCACCAGAGTTGGTCAGTTCGGGCTGTCTCTGGACCATTGCCAGTAGTCTATTGTGGGGGTATATTTGTGGATTTCTGTGGGCCTCTCTAGCACTTTGCTTCTTCCTATTCTCATGTGGTCTTCATTTATCATGGTCTCTTATTCCTTGTTCTCCCTCTCTGTTCTTGATCCAGCTGGGATCTCCCGCTCCCCTAAGCTCTCTTTCCCTTGACCCTTGCCCTTCAGAACTTCACAACTGATGCTGAATTCCAGATCAGAACAATCTAAACTTAGAGAAACTTTGTTTGGCTATGTTCTCCATAAACACAGTAGTATTTAGTTGATCAGTTCATTGACAAAGGAAGGGATCACCCTATCTATATCTATGTGTTTAGGTAGGTTCACATATCTGAATGAAATCTGCAATACAAAAGAGCCTGAATCTTTAGAGAGTTAAGCTAGACAGGGAGCAAAAGGGAAGACAAGAGTGAGAGCAGGCTGTAAAGAGGGTCTTTGGTTCTTTTTGCTGCTGTTCTCTTTCCAGCTACTTCTAGTGGTTCCACCACTACTATTGCTTTGAATTTCATGATAAAACTGCAATGCTGCCAGCAAAAACCACCCTCCTCACAGGCACACTGCTCCCTCAGCTGAAGATTGCATGGACCCAATCCCTCCCTTTCATAGTTTGTTAACATAACATATCTTGGTGTCTTGGTGTGTTATTTTTTTCACTTCAACTATAAAATCTTCTCAAAGACCAGAATTCTGCTTGATCATGAATTTAAATCAATTTAACTTCTCAGTTAAAGTCCTCTGTACAGACATCTCACTGCAAAGCAAGAGATGAAATTAAAAAATGGCAAACATCCTCATCAAAGATCCCAGAGATACTTCATCGAGAAACTGATGGGAACAGATGCAGAGTCCCACAGCCAAACCTTAGGCAGATCTTGGGGAGTCCTGGAGAGGAGGGGAGGAAGGATCAGAGAAATCAGAGGGGTCAGGGACACCAGGAGAACAAGGCCCACAGAATCAATTGACCAAGACTTATTGAGACAGAGATCAGGGAGCCTGTGGGGGTCTGACCCAGGTCCTCTGCATATATGTTATAGTTGAGTAGTTTGGCGTTCATGCGGGACTCCTAACAGTAGGGGGAGGGGGGAGTGTCACTGATACTGTTGTCTCCTTATGGGACCATTTTCTCCCTACTGGGTAGTCTTGTCCAGCCTTGATGTGATGGTGTGTACCTGGTCTTATTATAGCATATTATGTGGTATTTGGTTGATATTCCTGGGAAGCCTGTTCTTTTCTGAGGGGAGATGGAAAAGGTGTAGATCTGGGGGAGGGAAGAGGTGGAAGGAAGAAACTGGGGGGAGGTGAGAGAGGGGAAAGTGTGGTCGGGATGTAATGTATGAAAGAAGTATAAAAACAAACAAACAAACAGATAGATAGATAAATAGAAAAAATAAAATGGTTAACAGAAAGCCAGAATTGGTGGTGTAAATGCCTTTAAAGTCCCTCAAGTTAGCTACAAGGGTACTGCTGAGCTCTTTGTTAACACTGGCTTTTCACTATAAAATACCCTCATCATATGAATGACTAAATTACCAAAAATAGTCTTCTTATTTGGACCAGACAGTTATATTTCCCATCATTCTTTTTGCCACTGGCAGCAACACACTCTAAAATGGCATTCTAAGAAATGAGTTCAGTTCTTCTAATATGATTTTGGTTATCACCAAATTGAATGATATCAGACACTTGGTTTTGATTGTAGCTTGGGCTAACTTTGTGATGAATTCCCGGATATGATGAGGGGAAAGGTGATAATAGAGTTGGAGATAAAAAATGATAAAGATTATTCTGACAGTGTGAGCTCACAGTTCATAGATTCTGGGTTTTATATTCTGTATTACTTCTATATAACAATGAGAGACATGAAAGAAACTTATGAATACAAGCTATCAATGAAAATAAAACAAAATGGAGGACCACAGTTGATATTCCTATAAAACTAAACTATTGCACATGAAGTTGTTTAAAACCAATTCTAGCCTATTGGTGATACTAAGCCTTTTAGGTGAGATCGTAACCACTGAAATGGATGCTTTTGCCCAAAGAGATAATTTTCACACATTTCATTCTAAATCCAGAATTAACCACACAGTTACAGTTTGGTAACAGAACATGATGTATTTTTCACTTGAGTCTGTGAAAAATAATTAATGTCATAATGCACTAGTGCTGTACAAATATCATCATTCTCATCTCTTTCTACCTAAGAGCACATTCTACTCACAAAGAAGGTTCTTCAGACCTTCAGCCTAAAAGAGAATTTGGTGTTTTCTTCTTCCCCTTGGGTTTTGTGCAATTCATACATGCCTATGGCCTTACTCATGGAGCAAGTGGATATATTTCCTACTTTATCTCTGAGACTCTGGCCTCACAACCAGTTTGAGTCTTGGTTTGCATTAGCAGTTATATCTACAGGACATGCAGACATCATGACTTAATTATATTCAAGCCCCAACAGATGCATTTGCAAACTAACTTATTTGTTGCTTTGGCTCCCCATATATCCCCAGCATGCCAGATGTTTTCTTAAATTGCTCACTTGCTCAGTAGATTTGAAATCAGTGGGGCTTGGTGGTAAAGGCAGAGGGATCTTGTTCTTAATTTTGTTTCCTTGAATCAAAGCCCCCTGCCACAGCTCTGCATTGACAGAGCTACCTTAGTCCCTCCTTCTATGACAAATATTGAATTTCAGCTTTAAGGTTTCATTAGTCCAAGTGATGTCTCCTGGAAGCTATTTCATTCTTCCTCGCTCATAACCTCAGGCAGAAACTAACATTCTCAAGAAAAAAAAAAAAAAAAAAAAAAAGGAAACAAGAATAAGACAGAGTCTCCCTGTGGTTTTAAGTCTCTTTGATGCCCCATTGCAGGTGCATATACTCAGCAGCCAGGCTTCAAGAAAAGCTCCAGACTCAATTCCTGTCAGTGGTACTTGAACAACTACCCCCTCCTCTTTCTGGGAACTCAGGAACTTTAAGGGGTATTACTGAGCAGACTTAGCAGTTCACAGAAACCTTCAAAGTAAGCAAAATCCACTGGCTTTTTTCACTGAAACGTCCTTTGTTTCCCAGCCCAATGGAAGAAATACATAATAGAGTGAAAATAGCATTGAATGAATGGGTTTCATTGTGATCCCCTTGACTATTCAGGTGTATGATACTAGAAAAAGTGGTTACTATTTCTGGAACCCATTTCTTCATCTTTGAGAAAAAAGAATTGATGATGATTATACCTTTTTAGAAGTCAACCATCTTATGTTTGTCTTTTACTAATTAAATGAATATTTCTTCCTTGTTCTTTGTAATATATTTCAGGCTGGATACAAGAGACATAAAGATACAAAAAGTACATTATTACCCATATTTGAAGTTCATAGTCTAATAAACATAAAATTCATATGGCTATTAAGTGAGTGTAATATATGATGGGGATGTTAAAATCAAGATTCCTGAGAGAAGACGAATTCCTAATTCAGATTGTGGAGAGAAAGTGAGCAGCCATCACTGGACTTCTGATTTCTCCATTTCTCAGTCATCTAATTATTTTAGCTGATAAAACAAACCCAACCTAGAATTTAGCAGCATGGTACGATGACTTTACACCCCACAGGGTTTGTGTAACTTTGTTGTAAATTCTGACAACTGGTGAATCAAGATTCAGATTCTTTAGTTTTAGAATTCTACCTTCTTAAATGTAAAGCTTCCAGGTTCCTTCTTTTACTCTTTTATTTTATGTGAATGGGTGTTCTGCCTGCATGCATGTGCACATACCATATGTGTGCCTGCTGTCTCATGGAGGTTAGAAGAAGCCATTAGATAGTCTGGAACAGGAGTAAGTGATGTTTTTGAGCCAGGATATGAGTTCTGGAAATCAAATCTGGGTCCTTGGGATGAGCAGAAAGTAGTCTTAACTTCTGAGCCATTATATTAGTCTCAGCCCCCAGGATCTTGCAGGAAAGACAGGGATAATCAAATCTCATCTCACAATTCTTAACCCCCACTTTATTTTTTAAAAATATTAACTACTTACACCTGTCGTCTAAGCAGAGATTCCCTGTCCCAACTGACCTGTTCCAAATAACAGACTCAGAGGCTGAATATGAATTATAAGTGCTTGGCCAGTATCTCAGGCTTATTGCTAGCTAACTCTTACATTTAAGTAGTTTATGCTTTACCACATCGCTCATGGCTTGTTACCTCATTTTCTGCATGTCCTGCTTGCTCAGTGGCTGGCTAGCATCTCCAGACTCCTCCCTTCTCCTTCCTAGCAGTCTCAGTTTGGCTCTCCCATCTAACCTTATTCTGTTCAACCATTGGCCAGTCAGCTTCTTTATTAAACCAATCACAGCAACAAATCTTCACAGCGTAAAACAGATTATTCCACAGCACTGCTGACTATCCCTGCCATTTCATTGATCCTTATCTCTACTGTTGTGACATTTGTCAGAGAACAAGTTTCCCCTCTTTTCTACTAGAGAACTCCTAGTTTGCTCTTACAGACCACAAATGCTTGAGCATGGAATTTTTACATATTATCTATGTTTTCCAGACTCTCTTCATGTTTTTATAATTATATATAAATATAAGTTATAAAAATATAACTTGAGTGGAAGTAGTAAATTAACTGTATGTACTTTTTTTAATACTTAAAGGATAGAAAAACTATTCTACAGCTTTGACATAATAGGGTTTTAATTCTAGAAGAAATTATAAAATCTAATTCAACCTGGTGATTAGTTTAAGAATTCCCTAAACAAGTGTTCTTAATGGATAACAATCATTCTCATCCTAAATGTTGTAATTGAAAGTATAGACACCGCATTGTGTTCTATTTTGGAATCTTTAACTTTTCTCCAATACTTTCTACCTGTGTGGCCCATTTTTTTGTGCTCTAGACAATGTTTCTTTCTTCACATTGAAGTTCACTCAATTATGAAATGATTCCTTCTTGCTCTCATTTTCAGAAACATAGCCTCCCTGCTTCATGTTCACTGCTGTGACTTTGAGATTCTCTCTTATCTTACTTAGATGCTCCAA
The DNA here is from genome assembly GCF_004664715.2 of Peromyscus leucopus. Classification (NCBI taxonomy): domain Eukaryota; kingdom Metazoa; phylum Chordata; class Mammalia; order Rodentia; family Cricetidae; genus Peromyscus; species Peromyscus leucopus. The sequence continues at coordinate 66,907,598 of NC_051079.1, read as the reverse complement.
GATCTGCTAGACTGAATCTTTCCACATAATCAGAAACTGGGAACCAAAAGAGAATAGTGCAATTAGTAAATGAGAAAGGTCTCCAAAAGGGAAATATGCCTCCCTGGCAAGGAATATAAACTTAACCTTAAAGGAAAAGACAGCAACTGAGTTGTTCACAACTGAAGAAGAGAAACAATCAAAACCTGGGTTTCATCAAGTTAGAAAAAGCTCTTTAGATGGTTAAATTGTCAATCAGTGGAGGTGCACAGGGGAACTAAATTGCCCTTCTTCTTATCAACTCTTATGTTATTTTCCTTCCTGAATTCTTCTATGTTTAAAAAAATGTCAAAAACAAGTTAAAGGATTGTTCTGTTGCTTTTTCAGGGTGCAATAATGCTTCATTTCTCAAAGTTGTTTTTATCATTATTCAACAAACTACTTCTTATTTATAGTTTTCAAGTCCTCACTCTGGCAACCATAAGAATAAAACAGCTTAAATTTTTCAGGATTCCCCATGCTTTTGGCCACATAAGAATGCAAGCTTGGGGTGGGGAAAAAAAGAATGCAAGCTTATCCTAGAGTACTGTTTTGGGTTACTGTACAAGAGATGTACTAAGTTCTTCCACATTCCATACATAAAGGTTGATGTCTGGTTCTGTGATCACAGTGCAGGATGAATAAAGTCAGGTTCTGCTTGAACTGAGACCAATGTTCTTTCCAGTCTTGAGGCAACTCTTGAACAACTTCTTTATCTACCAACTGTGGCTTCTGTGAGATGCTCACAGAGAGATGATAGTGACATTGGATAAGAGCTAGGGAAATTGTGGACACCACTGAGCATCTAAGCAAACATTTCTACTAGGCTAGAACATGTTACCTCTTTTACCTCCTGTAGAGATTGCTCCCCTTTTTCATGGCACAACTTAACATGTACATGAACTTTTGGTCCTCGAAGCCTGGCATCACTCTAATCCAGACACTTAAACTTTGTTTTCTTTCTTCTTGCTGAAAAAAAAAACTCCTTCATTTACATAAAATAGATAAATCTTTTAAAATTTAGGGGAAACTTGGTCATGTCTTTAGCTGCTAATCAGAGAGCTACTCCCCCTGAGTGCCACTGGCTGAGGTACAGGCTGACAACACCACTCTTCTCTCAACCAGTTAGGAAAGCAAGGGCTACGGGTATACATTTGCTTATAAACATTAACAATAAACAGAGGGGGTGTTGCCTAGATCCTGAGCCTTCAGCAAAGATGAGGGTAATGATGCAGCAGGATTTGGGCTGGAAGAGGTGAGATCACGAATAGCGGATGGTCTAGGAGTACTTGTCCAACAAAGTCTAGACTTTAAACATAAAATTAGCCCTAATATATCAGAACACAATGCATCCGTAGATTACTATAAAAGTATAGCATGACATCTCAGGAACTGGTGATGTGGTCCTGGTTTCTATTGCTCTCCTTTTACTAATGATAGTTTCCAGTTGTACTGCTAGTATATGTAGCATCTTAGTTATAGTTAATTGTCAGTAACACTTGATTCCCCAAACTAGAATATGCACTCTGTAACACACACATATTCTTTGAAACTTCGTTCTCACACAAATGCCACATCACATCCTCCCCAGAACCAAGCCTATGACTGACTGACAAGCCCAATGGAGAAAGAGCAGAAAACAGGAAAACATGCATTATACAGAGCCCTGCATTCATCAGGCCGCCCTCCAGAAAGGGGAAATAACAAAGAGTGAATGGTGGGAAGTCATTTTATCTGCTAGAAAAATATGCCCTGTTCTCTACTCAAAAAACAAGTGGTCATGAAGCAACCACATTATTTAAAGCTACAAAGCAAACAGGAAGAGGTAAACCAAACACAGGCCCTGAGAACTTCTCGCAAAGGCTGGGCTCGATAGCAAGCAAGCACGGAGAGAGGGCATGCTGACAGGCTCCCGTGGCTGCTGCACATTTAGAACATCTTGATGAGAAAGAAAGCAAAGAGGAAAGGAAAGTACCAGTTCCCTTTTAACAAGCTATTTAGGGTAGCATTTGATAAATCAAGGGAATAATAATGCTTTCTTGAACCAACCCCCATCAGTGCAGCATTGCCAGCTGGAAAAGAAGCCCAGACGTGATGTTATAAGAAATTTCTCAAAAGTATGACATAGAAGAAAGCTGTCTTCAGAACTCCAGAAAATGGTGATGCTCAAAATTATTTGGCAACACAAGTAAGTTCAACAGAATTGTCACCAGTTGTCTTGAAATTTACAGGTTGGACCAAGAGAATCCTTAGTTCTAAAATATATGATAGCTTGTAGACATTTCCCCATTTTAGCCACATTTGATGGCATGTGTAACCACACTTAAGATCACCTCTTAACCAAATTATCCCATTGCTTTACAGGCCACTTTCACGTGTGAGCAAAGAAGAGGATGAATTTATGACGCCTAAGTCATTTAGATATGTTCTTAATATCTGCAATCATCTAGTGAGTCAGGTATCAATGTCACAATTTCACCAGTGAGTATTCTAAGGTTGAAGTGACTGTCCTATCATCAGAGTCATTTGGGGCCGGGTCAACTCAATGGCACCCTCCCCTATGCCATGTGATAAGACATATTTAAGGGATGCTGTGGAATGCTCCATGGCAGGATAATTTGTCATGGTTGAAAATGTCAATTTCTTTTATGCCAGAGCAGAGTTGCATTGGAAAAGTTTTCCCCTTGGTTACAACAGGAAGTATGTGTTCTTTGCACTCTCAAAATCCAGTTATCTTCCTAGGGGCAGACAGCTGAAGGCCTTCTTCTCCTAGATATGAACGACATAGAAAAATGAACAAGTCGTCTGACAGTGGTATTAATGTATGTTTTCCCATTTCTCGGTTCTGACAAGATGTAGTGTCACAGAGAACCAAATTAACACACTGGGAGGTTTTGTCATTAAAGAAATACCAGTGCGCTTTGATTATTGCTGCCAAGAGGGCTGAGTGTGGGGGGCAAACAGTAATCCCACTCTCAGAACTAATATTCTTGCAGACAGCACAGCTCTGTCTCGGCGTATCTTGAATTGGGAGATGGGGTGTAATTTTTCAAATCTAGAGGGACAAAAATGATTTCCGAGCTAGGTACTTAAAGGTACAGCCAGCCATAGATCGCAATGAACACAGCTGTCAATGTTGCCATAATCATAAAAAAAAAAATGTGAGAGAGGGAAACATGAGAGTCGGGGGAGAAAATCACAAGTGTTTCAGTGCGATTTGTATGAGCAGAATATGCCATTTGTGAGACTAAGCCAGAAAGGCACTTAAGTAGCAGGGTAAAAATAAGATTTATTTATCTGAAAGAAGTTACCAAATATAATCAGGCAATTTACTGAAAGAGTTTCTGAAGTCCTCACTTTATCGCTGGAATTGTGTTGCTTTTCTTTGCATTCAAATTGGAATGCTACCATTTTAGAACTTTAAAAAAGTACTTCATGTGTTGTGCTGTGTTCCTCCTCCTCCTCCTCCTCCTCCTCCTCCTCCTCCTCCTCCTCCTCCTCCTTCTCCTCCTTCTTGATTAAAATATGTTCATTATGAACATTAGTTCCCAGACCAGGAATCAAAGATCCAGGTTCCTAATGTACATAGATCTCCCACTCATTGGCTACCAGTTAGTAAACTCTTGGAGCCCCAGTTTTCTCAATATTGAAAAGAACAATGCTATTTTAGCCCTACTGCCTAGGATTGTACATATCCAATGTTAGAGTTAATTAGGAAACACCCTGGAGAAACCAGACCTAACTCCTCAAACGGTGATAGTTTCTTAGTAAGCACAAAGATAGTGGACTCCCCTGATATCTTGTACAGAAAATTATATATGGTGTGGGGGGGGCATGCACAAAAATCAGCACGTTCTTTAAAAATGGGTTATAGGTGTATTCCCCCAACCCTGAAATAGCAACCACTGGACCTATTTGAAACCTAATTTACTGCTCACATTATCAGACTAAAAGAACGATGAGCTGAACTCATATCACGTGAAACATAAAATAAAGATTTAAAAATTCACTTAATTGCCTCAATTAATTGTTTCAGACCCTAATATGACATTCAGTCCTTAGGAGGATAGGTAATTACATCCATCACAAAATCATTTTGATCTGAAAGAGTTTAACCAAAAGCAAGTATTCGGAAGAAACAATGTCTTCAGAACAAAACACCTCAGGCTTTTGTGAGAAGACAAATGGTCTTCTATACATAAATGGCCCAACAGGGGAGAATGATGAGAATGGAAGAAGTATCATGGAATTCTACAAAGAACAATAGTCCTACAAGTTCACAATTATTCAGTGTCTGTCAACTTCCGGGAGGAGCTTTGTAAGAACAGAACCCAAACCCAAAGCAATCAAACCTCAGCAATGAGATCAGACAGACTGAGTGGATGCATGCGGACCACAGCCAAAAGGAAAGAAATCATTTCTGCTGTAAAATAATTCAGACTTTTAAAAATGAACTCAACAGTTGATTTTACTTTCATTGATATGTCAGCCCAGGAAAAATAATGCAATAAAAAAAAAAAGAATGTAGGTTCTGAAAGCTTAAGGAATCTTCCCATGGTTAACAATGATATGAAGAAAAATAAAAATTTCTTCAATATGTGTGTGACCATGGTCTTTGTGCGATGGGCTGAAATGAAGATTATTACATGTTACTGAAGATCCTGTCATGAATAGAACTTGTGGAAATGATGCTACAGTAACTGGATATCGCTGCCTTATGTATGGAAATATCAGCGGGGGAGGGGGGGTTGTATTTCCAGGGTCATTTGAACATGTACCCATTACCATGGAAATGGTAGAAACTGTGCTTATTTCATAACCATAGAGAAGGAACAAGGACTTAGGAAGCAGACCACAGATATTTCAAATACGGAGCCAGAAAATTGACACAAATATTTATTTTTTCCTCCAGAAACAGAATGCATGTCCTGAGCCCCAAAGTGGTATTCCTTGAACAATTCTTCAATATATTTATTTTTCAGATTCTCTTAGCTTGTATAATGTGTACAAAATCTACATAATTCAAAAGTCTAGTGTGTAAAAACCTATGGGTTTTTTTTTAACAAATAATTGAAATTATCTTAAATCTCAATTCCCACTCTTATGATAACAGAAAACTAGGCATCTTGTGTCATGTCAGTCTTTCAAGTTATTTCCAGTGTCAGGAGAATTAACTGTCTGCCTTTAATTCTGTTAGAAATGAAACAAAATTTTATGTGAGTAGAACTTTTCAGTTTTGATTTAATGCAATTTATTAGATTTTCTCTTGTGTTTACTCTTTCTGGAAGCTACAGGCTCTGTCTACTCCGAAGGTCATGAGAATAATAGCTCATGTTTTATTTCTGGTAGTGTAGCTTTTATGCTTGAATCTAAGAACCATCTTGGGTTAATTGTTGTGTGTGGTGTGAGATAGGAATCAATACTTATCTTTTCCTGAAAGGTTATCTGATTGTTCTGACACCATTTGTTACAAGGCTTTCAAAGTTCCTTACTACATTGTCTGGGCATCCTTATCAAACGTCAATTGACTACATGTGTGTGTGTATCTGCATCTGGCACACTCTGTTGCCTCATCATTCTGTCTGTTTTTATGCAAAGGTGACTTGATTAATTATAGTTCTTTGTAATAAGAACTGTAATAAAGTAGTTTAATAGCCAAAATTTATTCCTCACCTCTAAGATGTAATGTGGTCTTCTACAGGCCTTTGCATTCTTGTCTTAACTGTGTAATATCAATTTCTAAATAAAATGTAAATTTAAAAATCTATTGTGTTTTGATCAAACTGCTAAGTACTAGAGGTAATATATACAGTGCTTATTCTGCAAAGTGGCAATGTGGCTTGTCTTACCATTTAGTCTTGCTGAGGCATGTTCTATAAGGTTTAATACAGATTTCTTGCCTTTCCCTTAAGTATGCAATTTCATCCTATATGTATTTATTTATAAATATTCCATGTGTGGATACAGATCATACAACTTTTTCTTTTCTCAAACTTCTGAGGGTAATTTTTTGAAGTGATGTCCCTTTACTGCTAAATGTTTTATTAAGACATAGTTCCTAATGTATGAATAGCCATAAGACTATTATCAACTCATAATAGACACCATTTACTATCCAGATTTTCCCAATTGTTTCCTTTCTGGTAAAATCAAATTTTAGGTCAAGTATTTTATGCCACTATCACTTCACATTAGTGTCTTCATCTAGAACAAAATTGTCCAACAGAATTGTTGTGTTGCTGCTGCAGCAGCAGCAAATGTTGACTATTTTCACTGTGCAGAGTAGCCTCACATGTGTGACCACCGAGCATTTTAAATATGAAGAAGTATTACAAGTTGATTTTTATTTTATTTAATGTAAATAAACTTAATTTGAAGCATTAGAATAATCTCATGTCATAGCTATTGTTTATAACTCTGAACACTTCAATAACAATTCCCAAGTCCTTTTTCCTTGACAGTTTTTATTAATATGCTTTATTATTTGATAGAAAGTGCCTCAACTTGGGTTTACCAGGCAGTGTTTCATAATTAGATTAGATTCAGACAAGATATTGTACGCATCATAGTGTATCATATCAGAAGGCCCCAAATACTGACTCCTCTTATTACTTATGATGTACATTTAGATTACTTAGTTAGCAAGGGGGCTGCTGAATTTTCTATCATTAAGTAAATTTCTTTTGTAAATGAAAAAGCAGCTTATGGGAGATACTTTGAAAGTATGTAAACATCCTTTGATTCATATTGGGCTTATTTTAACACTTATTTATGGTTCTTATTTGATTTAAATCACCCAAGCAAGTAGCTCAATTGGCAAACCCATCTATGTAGACAGTGTGTTCAAAAATAGAAATTAGGCCTGTGAGATGATTCAGCAAGCAAATCACTTGCTGCCAAGTTGAAGCCCTGAGCTTGATCCCCAGAACCTGCATGGTGGAAAAAAGAACCTTCTCCTACAAGTTGTCAAGTTGTCCTCTGGCCTCCACATGTACACTGCACACACACACACACACACACACACACACACACAAACACACACACACCACAAACAAATAAATGTAAACACTTTAACAAAAAGGACTGAGTGCTATTAATATGAGTCAAAGAAGCAGATGCCACTGAGAGAGACAGCTGAAAGAAAAGTCCAGAAAATGAAAGTGTGCTGTTATCCATACAACTCAAATTTTATCAAACAGATTATGTTTTTTCTTTCTTTTCTTTTTTTTTAGTATTTATTTTCATCAGTTACATACATGTGTAAAATGCATTGTGGTCATATTTATTCTTCAACTCCCTATTACCCTAAACCCTCCCATTCCTGTTGACTACCTTCTTCCTATTCCTTTCCTGCATTCATGCAATGTGTCTATGTGTCCATGAGAATATATGCATGTGTGTGTGTGTGTGTGTTGTGTGTGTGTGTACATATACCTGACATGCAGGTAGGCACAGTTGCAGTGTGTTCAAGATTGTGATGGCTACATCATAACCAGAAAACTGTTGAATAGCTCTTCTTGCCATTTTCTGACTTTTGCTACCTGTCTGTCCCTTCCTTAATCTATGATGTTCCCTGGTTCTTGTCACTAGGTTTTGAATGGTGTTATAGATGTCCTATTCAAGATCGAGGACTGAGTAGCCACCTCTTCTCAATATGGCTTAGAGCAATAGGCCTCGAGGCCTTTAACCATTCCTGCATATGAAGCATTCCCTAAATCTTGACCAGAAATAAATTAGATGACTCCACCTTAGAACATTGGTTGGTCTGATCTTGTGCAAGTCTTGTGCAGGCAACAACAGTGGCTGTGAGTTTTTGATTGCAGCCATTTAGAAACGTCTAGAAGACACTGTGTTAGCCTGTCCTGACCTCTGGCTCTTAGAATTTTTCTACTCCCTCTTCCTAGATGATTTTGAGTCTTGGGATGAGAGTATGTAACCTAGATGCTCCATTTTTGGACACTGAACACTTTACAGACAATCATTCTCTGAACATTGACCAATTGTGAGCTTCTGCATTACTCATCATGGCTTCTTTATTGATTTCTGAATTATTGCTTCCTCACTCCAACCTATAAGGAACTCTTATTTGATATCATATGTTTCAGTTCCATATCTATTTCCCTGAAAATTTCATAATTTCATTTTTTAATGCTAAATAAAATTCTATTATGTATAGAAACACATTTTCATTGTTCATTCATCAGTTGATGGACATCCAGGATTATTCCATATCCTAACAATTGTGAACAGAACAACAATGAATGAACCTAGAGTCCTTTAAGAATATGTCCAGGGATGGTATAGCTGAGGTTCTGCTTTTTGTTGTTGTTTGTTTGTTTGTTTGTTTATGACTTTCCTAAAATAAAATAAAATCTCTGGTTTCATTGGTGGACAAGTTTATTCATGCCAAGAAATATAAATCTATTTTTACTCCCCCCTTCTCTCATTAGATGTTTGTAGGACGAATGTTTCTCCAGGTCTTATGGCCTGCTTATAAAATAATCACACAGAGGCTTAATATTATTTATAACTACTTGGCCATTAGCTCAGGCTTCCTACTGACTAGCTCTTACACTTAAAACTCAGCCCATTTCTGTTCATCTATATGTTGCTACATGTTCCATGGCTTTACCTGTGTGCCATTACATGCTGCTCCCTGGATGGTGAGCTAGCATCTCCTGATTCAGCCTTTCTCTTCCCAGAATTCTCCTTGTCTGCTTATCCCACCTATACTTCCTACCTGGCTACTGGCCAATCAACATTTTATTAAACCAGTATACAAAAGCATTATCCCTTAGCAGATGTTTGTTTATATAGCCAGTTCATCACACTGAAACTGGATTATAAATTAAATTAAATAGGGTGAAATATGTTTACCCTAGATTTCTGAAGTAGTTAACCAACACTTAATTTTATTCAAACATAATTAAATAATTTTAAGTCTGAAAACATAACATCTTAGATCAAAGACATTGTATAGAAATATATGCTAATTGATATTGAAGAGCCAAGGTAAGTAAAATAACATCTATCCTAGAAATATACAGCAAGTTAAATGTATCACAAAAACAAAGTCAGAAATGAGCAAGCATAATGTTGTATAAGGAGAGACTCACAATAGAAATGGTACCACTGGATTGAAGGGTTCATCAGTATTAGCCATCATTATGCCTAAAACATGGATAAGGTACAAACTTTAACTTATCAAGGTAGATTGCCATTCATTCATTTCATTTCAAGAAATGGAAACAAAATGAATGAATTCCAAGAAATTAGGATAGTTGTTTTTATAGGTGTAACCTTTAAATATTTGTATTATATTTAAAAGAATGAGACATACACTTAAGTTAACACTTATTAGTGACAATGAAATACCATGTATTTTTTTTTCTGTGTGTCTCAACATTATGGTTGAGAGAGGATGGCCTCTTGACCTCTAACAATACTTGTATACTAACTACCACATAAATCTTGACCAGACATGAGCTAGATGATTGACTGTATGGGAGAATAATTGAAAACAACCTTATTGCTGCCTTTTGGGAATTGAACATTTGTTAGCTCATGAAGGCATTTGGAAATAGAAGGGTTTCTTCTTAAGAAAATGAGAACCAGAAGTCTGTATCAAGAGGCAAAATGAGAAACAAGACGATTATGTCAGAAACTTGGAAGTTACCCTTAATAGAAGGGATATCTTGAGCCAGAATCAACTAATTGAAATGGAAGATACTAGACTGAGTTCATTCTCTGTCTGACATGGTAATTCCCAAAACAGCAATGCAATGCAGTCTTTGATAGAGGCATCCTCTGTGGTGTTAAGATGAACAGAGTAATGGTGACAGGAAGAGCAACATGGGAGATATGGAAGGGAGGCAAAAGTTTATGCCCCTAAGAGGGAAGTATTTTGCCCAAATGTCATCCACAACATTCTGCACTGTCGCTGTTGTTAGATTTTTTTTTCATGACTGCTGTAGATGTCTTTCTGTATGCTGTGAATGTGTTGCTCTGATTGATTGATAAATAAAATTCTGATTGGCAGTAGCCAGGCAGGAAGTATAAGTGGGATAAGCAAACAAGGAGAACTGTGGGAAGGCTGGAAGGCTGAGTAAGGAGATGCCAGCTCACCATCCAGGGAGCAGCATGTAATGGAACACAGGTAAAGTCACAGAAAACATAGTGACATGTAGATTAACTGAAATGGGTTAGTTTAAATGTAAGAGCTAGTCACTGGCAGGCCTGAGCTAATGGCTGGGCAGTTTTAATTAATATAAGCTTCTGAATGATTATTTTATAAATGGCTGTGGGGTCTGTGGGCTGGTCAAGACTGGGGAAAAATTCAGCTACACATGACAAAGATAATTACAACATCAGAGAAAAAATATTTACAGAACATACTCAGAAATCACTTTTTATTCCCTTGCCTTTTATCACCTCCCCACCTCTGCCCAGTCTCTAAATATGTCTGGGGGCAGGATTTCACCAATCATTGTTATAGTATACCAGTTACTATCTGTCACTTCTAACAGCATAGAACTGCACCAGTTTGGGAACAAGAGTATAAGATCCCATAAAATTCCCCCTAACTTTAAATGAATACCCTCCAAGACATACATCAGTTATAGAGTACTGCAAACAGAAATGATGAAGTTGGAGGAGTAGATGTGGTCAGGACTCCCTCTATTTTCTAATTACTGTCATCAAATTCCTTCTTATGCAAGTCCACATGAGGGACAAGCACACCAATATTTTTGTTCAAAATTTTATTCTCAAATTATCATCTCTCAATTTTCATAGAATTTTTACATGTATGAGAGAGCAAAGAAATATATATTTAATTTGTTTGGTATGGCAATTTGTTTTAAAACTCCATATCTGTCACCTAACTAATATGTATTGAACACTACTTCTGTTATCCATGCTGTACTCTATTCCAGTATCTCACAGACATAATCCAGAGTTCTGTCTCCTTATGAGATAAGTGGAAGAAGAGTAAGACAAAACATTTACAGGAGAAAGAGATCATTGGCAACTGGAAGTTGCAGAAATTTTCCTATGGGGCATGCTGTTCTTAGTACCTTAACAGGTTTCAACAGGTAGAAATGAAGGGGTAATTGCCATAAAACTACTGAGCAGATTGTAGCTATAATCTTTGGTCAAGTTTTAAGGGAACTATTTGGGGAAAAGTTTAATATGTGTTTGCCCTGTAGTATCTGGAATATATTTGATTTGTCTTATTTTAATATATGGTTATGTCATTCAAACGACCTATATCTTGGAAAAGAGAGTAATGAAAATAAGGTGTGCTCTTGTGTGCTACATGGTATTGGAACTCGCTCTCTGACACTTCACTGAAGCTCAATCAATTATATGTTTCTGCTGGGACTTTAACTGAGATCAAAGCAAAGGAAGAGGGAGCAAACTGGAATGCCTCTAAGCAGTGTCAAAGGCATGCATCTGCCGGCAACTGTGGCAAGGAGCACTAGTAACAGTCATACCCAGGGTTATGGGTCAGGTCTTCCCTGTAGCAATTTCTTGTATGTAATTCAGGCACGATTCTCTTGTCCACTTCACCTTTCTTTCTGAGATTTGTTCTTAAGCCTTTCTGATTACCCGTGGACTTGTCCAGTATCTTTCCAATGAGTCCCTTTTTGGATTCATTTACTCCAGCTTTGCCTCTTGTTTGCAATCAAGGACCCTGACTAATGAGTATGTCTTTGCTTCCTACTCTATCTTTACTTCCGGAACTAACTTAGATTATTGACATAATGCACACTGTTACTAAACTGAATTAAACTGAAAGGTTAATTGCAGAATTCCAAAAACCTTGAAGTTTTGTTTTGTATTTTTTCATGCAAAGGGCTATGTTAGAAAACTTCTGTTGTTGACATTGTTCTCAATATTTTCTTTTCCTTTAATTCTTACCTTTTCATGGGTTTAGCAAATATCTCCAAATAATGCTTCCCTGTCTTGGTTATTGGTTCAGGTTTTATGTATAGGTTCACATTTTAAACTCCTTAATAGATGTTTTCATCATGTGTACGGTCAGCACTTCAAGAATAACATTTAAAAATTAAATAAATACTGGGGCTACTTCTAGGTAAGATGGCAGACCAGAAACCACGTGGGAAAGTATGGCTGGATACAGTTAGAGATGTGATGGGACATGGAATATTTCATCATTCCACCTGTTACGTCTTCATTCCTGGAACTAACCCGATCAACAAACACCCCAATAAACCTTGTCTGCGATCAGAGCCACAACTTCCTCTGCCATCAGACTGAGCATGCCTTTGCAGCTGCATCCATTGTAGCTGCCACCAGCCAGCCATACACCAGTGTTTTTTTTGTTTTTGTTTTTTTTTTTTTTTCAGGCAAACTGAACTAAAAGAAATCTACAAAAGAAGCACCAGTAGAGGTTTCATAGAAAGGGCTCCTGGAAGCCACCGCCAGGACCACCATAACACGCCAGCCAAGAAAAGTGAAGCCACAGGAGTAAACAAAAACATAAACAGTACAGCAGAGGCTTCACAGCCACTAACCTAACCCTGTGGGAAAGCATCAACTGCTTTGAATGTATATTGAAAGAGATGGAATCGACGTTTAGGCCAATGGTCGAGATTTCCTTTATTTCCACCCTGCTCTCCTTACCCACTACAGCTGTTCCTTAACTGCCACTGGTAATTCTCATGTGTACAGGACAGGGTAGCAGTGTAGCAGGCCAAAAGTGTTCATTTGTCCCCTACTTTTTGCCACCTTTCACTAGTCTCATTCTCTCTGTCTGTCTCTGTCTCTCTCTGTTTTTTCTTTTTTCCTTTATCCTCTTTCTTTCTCTTTTAACATACTTATTCTTCTTATTGTTACAACTCCCAAAGCCCAGGCACTGACCAGCTTTATGATATGCAGTTATTTGCCCTTACCACTTTGTTTTAGTATACCAGTAACCCAAACTCTCATGTATTCATCCAACTCTATCCCTTAGCCTCAATTTCTACTCCTAAGGGTGTCCCTCTCTGTTCCATCCTACCTAACGACTTTACACTTAGCACTAGGCTCACTCTGACTGCTCACCTCTTCTTTTCTTTTCCACTCACACTAACACATTAGTATACACAGTACTGTTGGACCCTTTACCTCCTAAACTACTCTATAGTTAAAAATACCTGATTTTTAGTTTCCCATGACTATATTATCAAAGTGAGTTAACTACTGGAGAGTGACTGTTGTGCAGACAGCATCCAACCCACAGGGTTAACTAGAGATAGAACCTGATATGTGGGACAACAGACTAACAGACAAAATCGTCACCACAACGAGACTGCAACCCAGTTCCTCTGAACACTGAAAATACATCCAGAGGTAACCTGAATTAAAAGGACAAGAATGATGTTGAGTGTTAACAATAAAACCAGAGAGATCTGCATGTCCCAGCACTAAAACAAAAGTAACATGAAATATCAAGACAAGTTTTCTCCTCCAGAAATTGCTGACCCTATATTCTGGGCTTTGGGAGCTGTAACAATAAGAGGAATAGGTGGGGAAAGAGAAAGGAAGACTTTTCAAAATGACTTAGACACTAGTCCCACTATAGAATTCAACAGAATGATTTTTACAAATGATAAGACTACGCCAAACTTTTCCAAGAGAACTCAAAACAACAGCAGAATGAAATAATGAAGTCAATCTGTGATATGAAAATAAACTTTCATAAAGAGGTAGAACAAACTAGATCAGGAAAGAAACCTTCCTCGCCATACTACAGTTAAACACTAAATGTACAGAACAAGAAACTCTATTGAAAGCAGCAAAAGAGAATGAGCAGGTCACATACAAAGACAGGTCCATTGGAATAGCTGCTTAGTTTTCAGTCTAAACCATACAATCAAGAAAATTTTGATTGATGTGTCTCTATATCAGAAAGATGCCAATTTCTATACCCAGCAAAGATATGGATCATGATTAACAGCAAAAGAAAAGCATCCAATGATAAAAGTAGCTTTAAAAAATTCATGATCACCAATCCAGCCCTACAGAAAGAAAATTTTTGTCTAAAGTAAGCCATAAACCAACTCAAGAGAGTACAGGAAGGAAAAATAAATGATGGTATGTTATCTATTAAACAAAATAAGACTGAGAAATTACTAAACCCCACAAAGTTTAAAAAGACATAGAGCGATGCATACCTTTCAGTCATACCTCTGAATAGCAATAGCCTCAGTTCCCCCATCAAAAGACACAAGCCAACAGATTGTATTAGAAAGCAAATCCTTTTCACTCTCTCTAAGGAACATATCTTACCACCTAAGATAACTATCATCTTATAGTGAAAAGATGAAGAAAAATATTCCAAGCAAATGGAAGCAGGAAATGAACATGTGTTACTGTTGTAATATCTGGAAAAAAAATTGACTTCAAAGCAATTCTTGTCTGAATAGATAAAGAGGGTTACTTCCTATTGATCATATCTATCCAACAAAAGGAACTTGTAATTCTTAATGTACACACACTAACTATAGGCTCATCCCATTTTATAAAAAACAAACACTAATATATTTAAAATAGCAATTAACCAGAACATTAATACCTTAGTCTCACCATGAGGCAGACTACCTTTGGAAAAAAATGGATAAAGGCACATTGGAATTAACTAACATCATCAGTCAAATCAAATGAACCTAACAAAATCTATAGGACATTCAACCCAAACACCAAAAATGCACATTCTTCTGAGCCCATAATAGAAGCTTCTCTGAAACAGAGCACATATTAACACAAAGCAAGTCTCCACAAAACTGAAACAACACCCTTATGCTGGTTTTATGAGAAATGTCCCAAATAGGTTCATGTATTTGAACATTTGTTCCTTGGAACCCACTTTTAATTTACCCTATCTCTGCTTTGTATTTTGAAGATATGACCTCTCAGCTTCCTGCTCTGCTAGCCTGCTTTCATGCCCCTTCCCCCCCATCATTACATATTCTCCTGCTGGAATCAAAAGCCAAATCAACTATTTCTTCCATAAGTTGCTTCTGGTTGTGGTATTTTATCATAGTAACAAAAAGTAACTGATATGATCCAATATTCACTCAGATCACAATGGGATAAAGCTAGAAATTAATAGCAAAAGAAACTACAGAAACTATCCAAGTTCAGTAATGTTTAAACAATACGTTAGTAGGTAGTGAATACTTCCTTGAAGAAATCAAGAGGATTTTTTTAATTCCTAGAATTAAATAAAAATGAAAACAGAATATATCCAAATTTATGGTATATATTGAAGGCAGACCTAAGGATGAAGTTTATATCCCCAAGTGCTTACATGAAAAAAAACCAGAAGGATATTAAATTTAAAAAAAAAAGAAGCTTTATGATGAACTTTGAGGAGTTGGAACATTAGAACAAGCTAATCCCAGTGAATGCAGAAGATAACAGGAGGAAACAGCACAGATAAGGGGAGAAGTGAAGAAAAGGGAGACGACAGGGTGGCATTTCAACAGACACTGAGAAAAGTCAGAGAATCATGAACATAACTTTAAAATTTTTTATTCTGATGAATTGGAAAATTTAAAAGAAATGGACAAACTTCTAGATGCATGTGGCCTACCAAAATTAAGCCTAGATGATTTAAGTAATTTAAATAGATATATATAAATGATACAGAAGCAATAATTTAAAATCTCCCAACTATAAAATGCCCATTGTCTATTGGATTCAGCACATAATTCTCTAAGATCTTCAGAGAAAAACTAACAATAGTAGCATTGCTCAAATTGTTTCACAAAATTTAAAAGGAAGGAAAGAATACTTCTGAACTATTTGTGTGAAGCCAGTATTACTCTAATACCAAAGTGGAAATAGAAACAACATAAAAAGAGAATTATAGACCAATCTCCCAGATGAATGTAGGTGTAAAAATTCTTAAAATACTTGCAAGCCATATTCAGGAACACCCCCCCCCCCCCATGATCAAGTTGGCTTCATCCTGGAGATTGTTCAATGTGTATAAACAGTAATTCTAATTCACCACATAAATGAACTCAAGAACAGAAATCATGTTATTCATTCAATTGATGCAGTAAAGACCTTTGACAAAATACAGCATCCTTCATAATAAAAGCTCCAGAGAAATTAAGGATGAGGGAAGCATACATCAACTCAATTAAGCCTAGATAACAAGCCTATAGCCAACATCATAGTAAATGGAGAAAAACTAAAAGCATTACTACTCAGGTTAGGAATAAGGCAATTGTGTCCAGTCTTTCCAGTTCAATTCAATATAGTTATTAGAGCCTTAACTAGAGTTCAAGACAAAAGAAGGAAATAAAACAGATAAAAACAGGACAAAACCAAAGCATTCTGACTTGCAGATGACATTCTACACAAAGTAGATTCCAAATATCCCACCAAAAAAACCCTATAGCTGATAAACACTTTCAACAGAGTAGTAGGTTACAAAATTAATCTGTTAAAATCAGTAGCATTCCTATGTTCCAAAGACAAACAGACCCAGACTGAGAGAGTAATCAGGAAAACAATCTCATATACAATAGAAAAACAAAACAAAGCATCTTGGAATAAACCTGAGAAGTAATAAACCAAGGATATAAAATGTCTATCCAATGAAAACTTTGAAACACCAAGGAAAGAAATAGAAGACACAAAAAGAGGGAGAGACCTCCTATACACATGGATTGACAAGATCAATATTGAGACAATGCTGCCAGTAGTACCATTCATGGTTTCAAATTATACTATAGAACCACAGCAGCAAAACCAACATGGTACTGCCACAAAACCAGACACATTCATCAATGAAAACCGTGATCGGGACCCAAATATGTGTTCATGCACCTGTATCCACCTGATCTTTGACAAATATTCGAAAAACAAAACATACATTAGAGGGAAGACAACCTCTTAAATAAACAGTGTTGGGACAACGGGTTATCTATATGTAGAGGAAGGAAGCTTGATTCTTCTCTCTTACCCTGAACAAGCAATTGCAATGGATCCAAGATCTGAATATTACACTGGAAATGCTGAGACTTCTGGAAGAAAGTGTAGAGCGTACACTTGAGAATATAGCTTAGGGCAAGGATTTTCTGAAGAGGACGCTGGCTGCCAAGGAAATAGAGCAAAAAAAATCAACAGGTGTGATTTCATGAAATTAAAAAGCTTCTATATCACAAACGAAACTGTTAAATACAGAGGCAGACTACATACTGGAAAAAATCTTTGACAGCTATAATCTGACAGAGGATTAGTTTCTAGAACACACAAGAACTGAAAAAAAAAAGCAAAACACCAATAAAACAAATAACCCAGTTAAAAGTAGAATACAGAATTGAACATTTTCCTAAAGGAGAAAAACAAATGGCTGAGAAATACTTTAAAGTGCTAACCATCCATAGCCTGCAGGTAAACACAATGAAAACTACTTTGATATTTCATTTTACCCCAGTCAGAATGGCTAAGATTAAGAAAACTAAACAATGTGTTGAGAATGAGAGACCTTGGACCATTCAGTCCTAAACTGGATGTCTTTGTCAAACCCTTCCTTTCAAGGCTCAGGGACCTATGTGGAAGAGGAGGCAGAAAGACTGTAAGAGCCAGAGGAATGAATTGCTCCAAGGAAATAGTGCCTGCCTTTCAGACACAACAGGACTGATGCCCATACAAACTCACAGAGACTGTGCCAGTGTGCATGCGTCCTGCACAGATCCAAGCCAGATGGTGTCCCAGGACTGAGAGGGGAAGTACATCTCAATCCCCATCCCTAACCTAAACTCACAAAGAAAAACTTAGTTATCTGTAATACAATCTCACTGGTATAAAAATCACACTTAAGAGAAGGCATCATGCACCAGGCCTAGCAGCAATGGCCAACAGAAAAAGAAACCAATGATACTCTGGGAAATTGTTTTTGTCTCATAATGCTTTGGGCATTTTTTTTTGTTGTTTGTTTGTTTGTTTTTGTTTTTGTTTTGTTTTGTTTTTGTGTTTTTTTGTTTGTTTTGTTTTAAAGACTGAACTGATCTTTTGCTTATATATCATGGTTTCTGATCTTGTGTTTTTACTGAGTTCATATATCTGTGTGTGTTTCTTATGCTTTTTCTTTTCTATTTGTTTGTCTGCTTGCTTTGTTTTATTCTGGCTTATTTTTTAAAATTACCTATTTGTTTTCTGCAGAGATACAGAAAAAAAGGCAGGAGATGGATGGGTGGAGAGGTTAGGAAAATCTGGGAGGAGACGTGGGATTGAAACCATGATCATAATATATTAAGTGAAAAAAAAACTTTCAGTAAAAGTAATTTTCATTTTCATTTCCTCATTAAAATAGTGACTGAACATAAAAAAACTAAGGATAATAAATACTGAAGAAGAAGAACCATCATGCATTGTTGGTGGGAGTTCAAATTGGTGCAGCAGCTATGGAAATCAGTGTGATTGTGCCTCAACAAACTAGAAATAAAGTTGCCATATGACCCAACTATACCACTTCTGGCATATACCCAGAGGACTACATTTCCAACCCCAGAGACATATGCTCATCTATAGCTGTTCTATTCACAGTAACTAGTATATGGAAACAGCCTAGGTATCCATTGACTGAGGATGACTAATGAAATTGTGGAACCTATACACAACAGAATTTTATTCAGCTTTAAGCAAAAAGATTATTCAATTATAGATAAATATGTGGGGCTGGAAAACATTATACTCAGAAAGATTAACATCACATGTTCTCTCTCATATATGGATCATAATTTTGATTCTTTAGATTTGTATGTTTAATTTGAAGTATATGTAGCATCCAAGAAACTAGAAAGGAACTATTGGTGGGAAAGAAGTAGAAAGACCTTAAGGGCCTGTTGCTAAGAAATGGGTGGTATAAAGGGAGAAGGGGAAATCCTGGAGAGACAATTGTAAGAAGGGAATGGAATGGGAGGTTAAGGCAGAGGAGGGGGCATTCGAGGGGCAAGAGAACTAACATTCAGGAGGTTTGGTAAAGCACTGCCTATGAATACATTAGCAACTTGAGTGTTATAGAGCTAACCAACTGCTTTCTGACTGGATTTAAGGCCTATCCCACAGAAAGAAACACAAGCCTATTACTGTATATCTAGCCAAGAACCCAGGGTTGGGAGTTCATAGGCCTCAGAGGTGAATCTACTACTCTTATTCTTCTAATTGGGCTTAGTATCAAACTGGCCTCTAAATTTATATCTCTGTATCTATAGATTAATGTATTCCTCAGACCGCACAAGAAATGATTTGCTGTACAGTATAGTTGATAACAAATTCACAAATTGTCAAAGTGCAGAGAATTAAGTATCAGTGGAATGCTCAACCACAAATGGGATATCTGTATCAGCCCCTCCCTGAGGTCCAGAAACCATCATGGAAAAGAGGGTAGAAAGACTTTAGGAATGACAGGTAAAGGACAACAAGACCAAAACATTGTCTTTTGTACATGACAAGACCACTACATGTAAGAACTCACAGCAACTGTCGTTGCCTGTGCATGCAAGACCTGTACAAAAATCAAGCAAGTCAACATTTTAGCATGGTGCAGAAAGGGGGTCACAGTCACCCACCACTAATTGTGGACACTATGAGCAGCTGATAGCCTCTATGAATGAAAGAATTGGTTTTCATTAAGAGTACGGATACTGGTAGGTCATCCAGGCTGCAGAGGATGGCCCCACATCTAGGATTATATGGGCAACACAAATTATACTCAATAGGTTATTTGTAGGGGAAAAGAGGATATGAATCTAAGAAGGTAAGAGTAGTTGTGGAAGGAATTGAGTATATAAATTCCCAAATAATTAATAAAGGTATGGATTTTTTAAAAGCCCTAAGTACAATTGAGGGCTGTCTGATTTTTCCCATCCCATCAGAGAACCGTGCCAAGGATCTCTGCCAAAACAAACAGGTCATAGACTGTTTTAAAGAAAGCATTTATTTTCCCCTCCATTTCTCTTTCTTTCATGCCTATCCCACAAGTTGGACTCAATGTACCTACTAGCCCTGGAATCAAGTCAGTTCCAAATGTCTATGCATCATGAGACAAAAGCCATCACCCATTCCTTAGGGGAGTGGCTACTAAGATCTGAAAACAATGCCTTATGAGTTAGAAAAAAACCTCTTAGGGAGCTTTGGCATCCACCTATTTCATTTCCTTTTAATAATAATCCTGCTGTTCAAGAAAGAGTTCCTAAACCCCATTTTATAAATAACAGAGTTTCAAGTCACTTAGCAAATTCTTCCCATCATTTCCATTCTGCCCGGTGACAGCCTCTGTGAATGGAGGTTCCACCGAAGAAAACAAGAGTTGTCAATGCATTACCTACCAACATAACTAACACATACAGTGCATGGCATGGGGCACTATGTGGAATATCATGTAGCTAAGCATGTTGAAAGTAAACCAATTAGTATGCTTCATTATTTCCTTGAAGGTGTTTATTCTCATCTTCATTAAAATAGATTCAATCTCACCCTGTTAAGTAAATCCAAGGGCTAGCAAGAGAAATACTGACCGACGGTAATAATGGGTAACTTGTTTTTTAAAATGTATTAATTCCTTGAAGAAGAGTACAACTAATACTTCTGTGAGGGTAGGAAAAGTGTACAGAATACATCGCTTCTTACAAATATCCCCAAGCACAGGATAAGGTTCTCTGTGTCTTTCTGTGTCTGGGCACATTACACAATTGCTTGAAAATCTTGGGAACAAAACAAGTTCTCAGTGACTACAGCTGGAATCCTAAACACTGTCTTAATGACACAGACCTCAACAGAATCAGGAAGTCACAAAGAATTTTGGACAATGACAATGCACATGATTTTGGTCCTGGAACAGCAGGCAACACAAATTTTTAGACACAACATTTTATTGCCATATGTTTATTTCTCAAGTAAACAATGCCAACACATATGAAGTTGGGATAGAGAAGTAGAGTGTGACAAGGGTTATAAGAGTTCCATCAAAGAGAGGTACAGGGTACTATAGACAGGGCTTCTTTGGAGAGTGGATGTTGGTAAGAAGGATGCTGTATCAAGTTTGATGACTCGTTCCTTAACAACCATCTCCATTCTGATGGTAAACACCCTCGAACCAAAGTAACAAGCTTGGTCTCTTCCATTGTAGATTGGACAGTTTTGTAAAACATGGCTCCACAGATGGGCTCCTTTGGTGATATATGTCTGGGGTGTAGTTTAAACTTTGATTTCATAGAAGTCCTTTGGAAACTTTACTACTTGACTTCAATCAACGAGATACGAAAGAAAAAGGTGGGGTTGGAGAGATGCCTTAGCCATCAGGATTGTTTGTTGCTCTTAAGGAGAACTCAGGGTTGGTTCCCAGAACTCACATTAGGTGGCTCACAACAACTTCTAACTCAAATTCCAAGGGATCCTTGTCCTCTGGCCTCCACAGGCACCTATACAGATGGTGCACATAAGCTCATATGTTCATATATATATATATATATACATACATATGTAGCTAAAGTTTTTCTCTCCAGGTCCCATTAAGTCCTGGCAGTCCTGTAGCCCACTTATAAAATAAACAAATAGACACATATTATTTAAACTGCTCTGCCATTAGCTCAAGCCTATCATTGTCTAGCTCTTACTCTTATACTCAGCCCATTTCTGTTAATCTATACGTTACCATGTGTTCTGTGGCTTTATCTGCTGCCTTTACATGATGGTCTCAGGACGGCAGGCTGCTTCCACCTCCCAGCCTCTCTTCTCTGTTTGCCCTGCCTATCCTATACTTCCTGCCTGCCTATTGGCCAATCAGCGTTTTATTTATTTACAACATACAGGACATCCCACGGCATACATACTTAAGTAAATAAATATTTTAGAGGAAAATGGGAATTCAAATTTTTTAATTCTTTTTTTTTTTTCCGAGACAAGGTTTCTCTGTGTAGTTTTGCTACCTGTCCTAGATCTCGCTCTGTAGACCAGGCTGGCCTCGAACTCACAGAGATTCTCCTGGCTCTGCCTCCCAAGTGCTGGGATTAAAGGCGTGCGCCACCGCCGCCCGGCTGAATTTTTTAATTCTTAACAGCTCCCATGTTTGTCAAAGTAATGGCTACCAGAGACCATAGAAAAGCCACAGTGACACAATATTCAAACAAACCTGTCACACCACTGCCCACTACACAATCAAAAACTCCGTTCTTAAAATACATACATATGGCACCAACGGGGTCGTTTCAAATTTCCCGCTCTTACAGTAGGTGGGAAACAACACCCACCACAATGCTCATGTGCTGTACTGGGAAAGCTTTGCTCTCAGCCCCTCCCCCATGTTTGCCAGGGTTCCAAACCGCTGGAGGTATCAGGAGCTTGTCATTTGTTCGTTTGTTTTCTGTGGTCTTCCACCTTCCAATCAGAATTCACTTAAATCTTAAGTTACAATGGAAGGTTTGGGTTTCATTTTTGATTGAAACATTTATAACAAATGCAACCGTACTATAGATACTGGCAACAACACTCATATCACAGGAAAATAAATGTTTTTCAAATTCCACAATAACAAAAGTAGCAGCAATGGAGATTTGATTGTACAGCATTCTAAGGTATCTAAGGGGAACAGTCACAAATGTCTAGTGCTGATTCTCTGCGTTCTCTCATTTTTCTCCATCCTAAAATCTTTAAATGTTTTTGCTAAGTCCTCCACTTCACCCTAGAGCTGAAAAACTGAAGGAAATCCATTGCTTGGAGAATCCTTCATTCCCACCTCTCCCCAACCTGAGCTCAGTTTCCAAAAGCTAACATAAAAAGTATATTCTATGTTGTCATCTCCATGGCCTGAAGGTACCTGACTGAGCTGGGAGCCTGTCCAGTCCAGACAGAAGGAAAATATTACCCTTCCATTTAACGAAGCAGTGCTGAAGGATTAATCATTAAGTAAATAGCAACAAGCCAAGAGGTTTGCTGGAGCAACAGAGCCCCACCCCATGTTCTCAATTTTTCTGGGATTCAGGACGGAAATTATTACAGGAATAGTTTGGAAAGAGCTTTACTCACAACCATTTTCAAGGCAAGATGGAACAACGTGTGAAACCTCAACCATGGCCTGGCCAAAAGGGAAGTTCATTCTCAAAGCCCTCAGAGAACATAGGCTCCTTTTGTCTAGCAGTGCATATCCTGCACAAGACTGGCCAAAGCTGGAGAGGACTCACATTGCCTGTTGCCGAAATCACATCCCTTATCTTTTTGGAACTTTGACTTTCTCAGTGCAAACATGATATGAATATGATCAAAGTATAGTATGTACATCTATGAAAATGTCCATATGAAATCATATTTTGTGTAATTAGTGTAAGCTAATAAAAAACCTTTGACTTTTTAAAATGATAAAGTGGATATCGCCCTTGTTGTGAGGTAGTCTGTAATTAGTCTCACATAGAAAATTTTAAATGTTGTCAGTTGAATGTGTAAGTCTATGAAGACAGACACAAATAATTCTTGCCTTCCTTATGAAAAACATCTGTAATCTGAGCCATAAGTCCTGAGGCACTGGACTAAACAAAACAGAATATATGCTTTCTCTTAGGAACTAGAAGGTATTGTCTCACGAATAGCTTTCCATTGGCTTTGCAATATGCATGGTCTAGAACAGGGCTTCTTAACCTTTTTCCGCTTATGACCTGTTTCATCCTCCCAAATTTTATGCTGCTCTGCATATTTAGGCATATAAAATAAACACAGAAGTCAAACACTTCTGAATAATAAATCAGAAAGAAGCCTATTTTAAAACAATACTTTGATAGATGCAATTTTACCAGTTTTTTGAAGAACAAAGAAAAACTCCAAACTCCCGTGATGGCAGTGCTTATTTGTTTTTACAGAAAGACTTAAATCTGGGCTGACCATTTGTTACTGCAGGACACAGAGAACTTTTCAAAGTTGATCAATATAGAGATTTCATAATTGTCAATGCTGAGAATTCTACTTTACATAAATACATAGTACAAAATAGCAGAAGTACTTTTAGAGCCATTTCAGATGTGATTGGACATCCTGATCTAATCCCAAGTCAAAATTCACTTATTACTAATGACATTCAGTAGGCAGCTCAAAGATCAATTTTTAAAGTTAAACACTGCCAAGGAATAGATAATTTGATACTTTCATTCTAAGGAATGACTGTAGGAAATATCGAAAATCTTTGTTTTCCACAATTAAACCAAAGCTTCATATATGCAGTTAAAAGAAATAAACACTACAATTTAGAGCAGCATAGTCTGGGCTGAGGTGTTTCAGTCAGTGTTAGTTGACATTGCATGATGTGACAATATGTGTCATACAAATTTCATATGTGTTTTTCCAGGACAAAGGCTAAAGTGAGTTTGTGTGATAACAGGAATGCTCTGGCAGAAATACCTCAGATTTCATTATGTGTTTGATTTTTGAATTCACTGTTTTGTTTTTGCATCTTCAGAACACTTTCCTGTTGCCATAATTTTTGCAACCCCCACATTCAGTTTAAGATTTTGTTGTTAGTCAACATAACTAGATGGCACAGAAAAGATTTAGAGAATGCATTACTTTGGAGGAGATTCCTCACTTTAATACAGTTTTTGAAAGATTCTTGAACAACAATCTTTGTCCGAAATTGGATCTAATTCATCTCCTTTTTCATTTTATGTGTTCATTGGTTCTGACAAAAATAGTCACTAGAAATATAAAGTATTCTGGACTCAATGCAGAATATTCTATACAATATAACAGAACTAAAAAAAAGCTATCGCTTTATTTACAGCAATTTTTCACAGTTAAGGTTTCAGCTAATGAGAAAAGGGGCAAAAACGAAATATGTAAATTAAATTATAATGTGGAATCTGGAAAGACACCTGAAAGCTACAAGTCCCAGCAGTTGGGACAAGTCTGCACTGATAATTTCCAACAGCCAAGGTCACACAGAGGAGGGAAAGGGTTATTGATTGCCCCTATTGTGCTGGTACCTAAAGTCAAGGTAGGGGGCAGGCTGCCAGAGCATATCACTTTGGACGTCTTCGCAGGTGGGGAATGTGTGTTTGGATATGCTTAGACCCCACTTCCTCAATTTAAGTATTAGAAGGTAGAATTAACAGATAAAAATTCTGCAGAGGTAAAATGAAAACTAAAATGCAATTTTGAAAAATGGAAAAGAATGGAATAAACTAATAAACCATATGAAGCCTTTTTTTTTTAAGGAGAACACTTTTCTAACTTAAAGCTGAAGAGATGGAATGAGTTTTGTATTATGAGAGGTTGACAGTAGCTAAGATGATTTCAGTTCTCTATCCCTTGAGAGTATAGTATCCAATTTCTAGGTGATAGATAGTCTTCTAATTCATCCCCCGTGTCTTACCTCCTTTAATTCCCATATCCGTGTCACATCAGCAAGGAAGCTTCTTCAGGACACTGGCGTCAGCATACATCTTTTATATTTCTGTTGCAATAATCATTATCCATTACACCAGCACTTGCTTATCATATGCCTGAAATCTCCTATGTCCACAAATATATGCCCTCAGTAATAGCCCAGAGGAGATTTTAAATCATTAAATAGTGACCATGCAATTTCCAGAGTCTTAAGATGAAGACTTAGCTGAAAATGATGCTAACACAATATCTTCAAATTCTCAAGAATTCAGAATTGAGAGTCATAAAAGACAAGCATAGAAAATGATAAGGCAGTGCTGTGAAACGCATCACAGACACCTAATTCTATTCAGAGTGTGGATGAAGGCGTCCACACTGCTGGGAGGGTCAGTGTAAGCTGCACAGAGGTGAACTCCTCACTGATACCCAAAGGACAGGAAGAGTATTCTCTTCAACTAGAGAGAGGAAAGCAGGGGTTTTGAAATTTGAGCAATAAAGTGAGCAGTGGAACTCAGAGATGCTTTGAATTGAAGTCTTTGTTTTATCTACAGAGTCACAGCTAGAGCATATTGTCACAAATTGAAATCTAAATTGCTTTAGATCACAAGTTCCCAAAGGGTAGGAACCATGTCTTTGGTGTGTTCTCTCAGAACTTCATGCTTCCTGCACTGTGCATGTGCAATTAATATTTAATAAAAATGAGTTGGTTGAGAGCATTCATGCTCCATATGTATGGGTATAACTTACTTCACTTTAATTACTATTGCTTTAATCATTATTAAGTAGTATTTCTTATATAGCAGTTTGGTGCCTTATTAAGTATTCTGGCTGCCTGTATTTCTAGCCCTAAGATACAGGATAATACCACAGAATAGCACTCCTTATTCAGGGTGAATGATTTTGTGATACTGCCTACATAAGATACTGTAGCAGTAGAATTTTGGAAGGGCCTTTGTTTAGAGAGTACACAAATGCATGCTGGGAAAGACACTTGATACTAAAAAATGTATGGAATTCCCTGTCAGAAATCGGGAGTACATTAAGCAGTGACTTAAATGAAACCAGAAGGAGCTCTTTGGATAAGTGTTGTAAGGACTGGTTGTGTTCCTGCATTGATTATAGCATCCAGGTGGAAAACAATGATGACCCATATCAACCGGTGTATGAGTTTCAGAGGAGATTAGTCCAATGCACCAAGGTAAAGCAGAAAACACCTGACTATCTGATCATCTCACCTATACATCACTGTAGATCTGTATGTCTCAGACCATCAATGGCAAGATTGCTCCAGGTTGCAAAAATCCTATTTTATCTCACTAAGTAAAGAATAAAAGACAGCTACACCATCTGGACTAGAGGAACCCAAGACAGTAGTGAGCTCTAGTGCTGAGGAACTATATCAACCCTGTCAAAAAGCTGTAGCCAGGTACTACAGCAGAACTGAAGAACTCTAAGGGGAATAAACAGAAAAGGTGAGAGAATATAAGCAAATTCTTCATAAGCACCAGTGGGAAAGTACTGATGAAATCAAGTAGATCAATTTTCTTTCTGTGATTCTGGTCAGAGCTCACCATGAAGAGGGAAATCTCTACGGATCAAGTATGAGACTAAGACTTTCAGTCAGGCACCCTTGTGCAACTTAATTCATAATAAGTGGCACTAAATATTGTTTTCTCTTTTTCCATCCTTAGTACATCCCTTTGTGTATGAAACATTCAGAACAGTATTTAAAATACAATTCAAATTGAGTCATTCTCCCGTGTGAGTCTCTCGAATGACTTCCCATCAGCTAGCTCTATGTTTACCGCGGTGCAAGTGTCTCAAACACAAGATCACAGGGGACCAGATCATAAGCACTAAACATATGTTCTGAGATCAGAGGGGCCTTTCAAAATTAATGTGTGACCCATTTAAAACGTGCTTATTCTCCGCTCTTCCAGACTTATGTTGCCATGTGGAAATGTGAACCACTGGTTGACATAATTTCTCCACACAATCTGAATATGGAAGTTTTCATGCAAAACTCTAATTTGGGAATATTGAGTCATATTTATAAAAATACAGTTCATATCAAACAAAATGTGTGTGCATTTGTTTTTCTGATCTCTAGTTGCCATTTTGCCTTGTATGGCATAGAGTTTGGACAATTATACAATTGGTAATAGTTAAAGTTTTCTCATAATTGCTAATATAGGGGTTGATTTTAGAAAATGTAATCGGTATTGTGAAAATCAAATGGCCAGGTTGCTATAACCTGTGCATATTTGGAAACTACATGACTGGAATTATGGGGAATGAAGAAATGACAGACACACGTACAGAAAAGCTGGGATTGGGTAGGCCATGCACTCTGATTGAGACACACCAGCATGCCAGAAACACAGCTGAAAGAGGAGTTGGGCTAGCCAGTCTCTATACAGGGCCTCTGTAGGGGAGCAGTCTCAGGCTGCAGTCATCCAGGAAGAGGAAATTGCAGTGGACACTATCTACACATACTGTCAACATCTGTACACGAATCATGGAAAACATTGTCATTGCTCTGAGCCCAATCCAGACCTCACTTAACATTTCCATGAACCTGAGATATTGAGGTCCTGCTCATGTCAACAGTACACATTCACTCAGGATGTCATCCAGTCTCCAGGTCAAAGGGAGAAATTTTATAATGAAGAATTCTACAGGCAGCTAGGATGGAAGACAAGAGAGAGAGAGAGGTCATCAGGATGGTCAGTATAACAAAGAAACAAATTGACTTCTATGGAAATGGAAATATGTCAATAACTTTCTGAATCAATAAACTAACCAATGATATGACTTTGCCAGGCCTTTCCTGTGGCACCTAGAATTTTTCTTTTCTCTTTAGACAACTTCCAGAAGTAATTGAACTCAGAGGAGTAATGGAATGCCATCATTTAGTGTCAGAACAATACCCATCTCTTCAGTGGGTCATGTGGGTTTATGTGCCTTAGGGAACAGGTCTTTATATGAACATGGCACAAAAGTGCACTTCCTGATGATGATCCCCAAAATCATTCCATGGAACAGGAATGGCAAGACATGGGGACCTCATGCATATAATACTTAAGAGTACCTAAAGTAAATCCCAATTAGTAATAGGCAAGTTCAGAAACTTAGTGAGCAGGGAGGTTTGATCATAAACACCTTTAAAGAGGATGCATCATACAAGATCAATAACATATTGATGTAGGTGCTATTGTTTTATTAATTCAACAAATGTTTATAGAGTGCTAGACATGGGTCCACGTCCTACAGCAGTGAAAACAATCATTGCTCCTTATGAATTTTACATTCAGTTATGAAAATAGTAAGTCGACAAATAATTTCAGGTGGATTTTAGTACTACAAAGAAAATAACTTAGGCAATATATAAGGTATATAAACAACCTCGCTGCCTTATATCATTTCAGCATTTTTCATTAATAAGACAATGGAATCTCTTAGAATAGGGCTCCTGACCTCAGGCTTAGGAGATGGAAAGAAACCTGAAAGGAAATGGTCTCAGAGAATGGCCTCTCAGGTAGAAAGGTGGCAATGAGCTTTGGGTGTTCAAGACAGGAGAAGGAAGGAGGATGGTGCTCTGAGACAGGGTCACAAGGTAGCCAGGGAAGGCCCTACAAGAGGAGGCCCCAGCAGGATAGCGTGACTTTTGTCTGCTTTTAATAAGCAGCCATTGGGATGTTATAGTCAGGAAAGTATTATGATATGAACAATGTCTTTATGGGAGCATAGTGAATATTATGTGGAAATTGATTTTATAGACAAATGATAAAACAGTATAGACATTCTAAAAGGCAAATTTAATAGACCAGGCAGAAGATTAAATTGCCTTGAGTTGTGTTCCACAGGAAAGTACTGAAGCAGATAAATAAGTCAGATTAAAGGTATTTGAAAGTCAAGGTCAAGCTTTGTAAATTAATCCCTTTCTTGAAGAGAGCACTGAGGGTCCTACAAGATTGATTCGATAGCAGAGAAATAATTTGTTTGCTTGCCTGTTGATTATCTGTTTTCCTCCACTGACCACATACATCACAAGAAACTTCGTCTTATTTCCCAGAACCGCATTTACACCACCACCACCACCGTAAGAAGACTAAACATCCTAAAAAGCAGGTGGTGTGCTAATTGGACTTAGAGTACACACTTATTAGCACAGACGAGGCTGTCAGCAGGTGATGAATGAGCTACATGAGTAAATAGATCAAAGAGCATGCATTAGATAAAACAAACCGGGACTAATAAAAAGATAGCACAACAGTAGCAGGCAACAAGCTTGAGACAATAACATGGACTTGAGGATTAAGGAACTAACCCAGAAAGAAAGAATAGCTCTGTAATTGGAAAGTCATCGAGACACTGGCAATAATGGTGGCCCTCAGATTTTAAAAGCTACCACTGAGAAAGAAATAAAGAATGTCTGCAATAGACATGGTAGTTTGTTGGTTACTTTTCTACGCTGTGATTTTTAAAAAATTAAAATTAAAAAAAAATAAAAACTATGGCCAAGGCAACTCACAGAAGAAAGGATTTATGTGGATTGACAGCTGCAGAGGGTCACAGGAGGGGAGCATGGCGGCAAGCGCCAGGTGTGGCAGCAGGACCTGGAAGCTGCACAAACTAGCATTCTCAAACCACACCCCTAGTGACATTCTTCTTCCAGAAAGACCTTACCACATAAACATCAAACAGTGCCACCAACTTGGTACCACATATTCCAATGCCAGAGACTATTGTGGGGGGGGGGGCATTTCTCACTCAAACCAGCACATGTAGATTAGCAAATCTTATTTATTTCACTCTCTACCACCCATGTACCCTGTCCAGTATAATACCCTGGTATGCTGAGCAGAAAAATGAGGACCACAATTCCCAGAAGCCCTTTCATCTAAAGTTCAGTAAGAATATAGTTTTGGCCAAAGAGTTACATGTATGTGACATTTGACAGCAGAGATGAATGGAGGCTCCACTGCCTGCCTCTGTTGCTTTGTTGGCAAGCACAGCCATAGAGATATTTGGTTTTAAAGGAAGGAGTTAAGCAGTGATCTTGGGCTCTAGTCAATAGCTTCATGCATGTCAAGAGTCAGGGAGGGGACTTTCATTTTCCTGATGCAAATTATAGCATGTTCAACTGTGGTCCTAGGCCTACAATAGTGATGACTCCCTAATAATAGCAGTTAACTGGTGGTAATGACCACTTTTGGTCATGTCACCTTAGGATTTTGCTAATATTGGTTGTCATGAAGCATCAGCAGCTTCTTGCTGGGCAAATATGGTATGGCGGCCTCAGAAGCTATTCTTGGAACCTTAATATGTATTTTGGCTTTTTTAGTTCGGTGGCTAATTTAGTATGTCATTTAACAATGCCCTTACATAAACCCCTAGTGCTTAAATTATTTACTGTGCATGCTGATTTCTATAACTGAGCTGTGAGAGATGTGCCTATCTGTGGATGTGAATCTAGGAGAATGAAGGGAACACAAACTTGGAGAATAAGAACAGAGTGAAGACTGAAGGAAAAAGAGAAGACATATTTGTCCGAGAAGTGCAGAAATAGTTTTGCAATGTAAAAATTACAATACACACATGCATGCAGCTGCACACTACACACACACACACACACACACACACACACACACACACACACACAAGCCTTTCAGTGCATCTACAATACAAAAACCATAAGTAAATCAGCAAGCTGTAATCTGGGTACAGAAACAATGAGATGCCTACATTGCAAAGGGGCTCGGAAAATGCCAGTACCCTGCAAGGAGGTGAGAACTTCCAATGGGACAGAAAGATTCATTGGGAAGTATTTCCACAGCAGTTTATAGATGCTTTGTGTCGCTTGAACAAGGGCACCAAGAGGCAAAATGAAATGGATACATTGGATGTGGTGGTAGCCTTGCTTTTCAGCCACACCACAGAGGCCAGTACCCACATAATGCAGCAGAAATGCACAGAACACATAACCACCAAAAAGACACAGGACATCTGAATATAGTGCCACGTGTCAATAAGCCCAGCACTTTAGAGACTGAGGCAAGATGATTATCATGTTTTTGAGGCCAGATTTGGCTGCATAACAAATAACAATCTAGGAAAGGCTGTCATGAGACTCTATCTTAGAGGGGGTGAGGGCAGGCAGAAGAAGAAAAATAAAGTGGGAGAAAAAGAAGAGGGGAAGGAGGGGGAAGGGAAGTAGAGGAGAGAAGAGGAGGTGTGGGGAGAAGAGGGGTCAGAGTATACATAATTTTAAACACTATGTTTCATGTCAATAGGACAAAAAAGTAAATAAATAATGCCTTCCCAACAAATCTGAATGTACTAGGAAACTCCCATAGAATAAACTATTAGAAATTGTTTTCAAAGGGCTTGAGAGATCACTCAGCAGTTAAAAACACCTGCTACTCTTCCAGAGGACACAGGTTGGACTCCTATCATCCATATGGTGACTCCCATCCATCCTTCACTTCAGTTCCAGGGTATTCCATGTCCTCTTCCGACCTCCCTGGGCACCAGGTACACACATGGTACACATACATACATGTGGTGGTATTGTGTTCCCCAAAAATATTGTGCACCCTAATAAACTTATCTGGGGTCAGAGACAGAACAGCCACTAGATACAGAGGCCAGAAAATGGTGGCACTCACACCTTTAATCCTAGCATTCCAGAGGCAGAAATCCCTCTGGATCTCTGTGAGTTCAAGGCCACATTGGAATCAGCCAGGCATGGTGACTCCTGCTTTTAATCCCAGAAAGCAAGCCTTGAATCCCAGGGAGTGATGGTAGAAAGAAAAGATATATAAGGCATGAAGACCAGAAACAAGAAGCATTTGGCTAGTTAAGCTTCAGGCTTTCGAGCAGCAGTTCAGAGCGATTGGGATGAGAACACAGATGCTTCCGGTCTGAGGAAACAAGATCAGCTGAGAAGTTGACCAGGTGAGGTTAGCTGAGGCCTGTTCTGTCTCTCTGACCATCCAGCATTTCACCCCAATAACTGGCTCCGGGTTTGATTTTATTAATAAGTATCTTTAAGATTCATGCTACACATACATGTAGGCAAAACACTCGTGTACATAAAATAAACAAATCTGAAAAGATGTTTTAAAGAACTTGTTTTCTAAATGGAATATCAGGATAATTTTCAGATTGATGGAACTCTCTTGGGGTTAGTAATATCCTGTGTTTCCTGATGGTTTTTGTAACTTCAGATCAAGCATTACACAAGAATATGATGGAAAAGCAGGAAAAGAAAAATGAACGTGAACATGAATCTGTGCTTTCCAAGTGTTTTTTTTATTTATTTGTTTATGCATTTTTTTGTTTGTTTATTTGACTTTATTTTTCCCGTCAGCATGTTTCACAAAGTGCTGGAGAAAGACTGACCTGTGATACATTCAGTACTTTTTACTTATGTTTTACTGTATGTGCTGGGGGCTGACAAGTTGACTCAGCAAGCAAAGGAGCTTGCCACCAAGTCTGCTGTCCAGAGTTTGATCCCTGGATCCCACATGGTGGGAGGAGAGAACAATATCTCACTAATTGTCATCTGACCTCCACACATTCACTGTAGCACAGGAGCATCCATATACATAAACACAAAATAAGTAAATAAATAAATGTAAATTATGTGTCCAATTAGCATCTTCACAAACATGCACAGCCCCCTCTCTATCCCATCTGTGGTTATCACTTCTCTGCATGTTGTAACAAAATATCTGACCAAAGTAATTTAATCAAGGTGTGTGTATATTTGGGCTCAAGGTTTGAAAGCATGCAATGCATCATGGGAGGGAAGTCACGGAAGCAGAAAGGGGAATCAATTGGCCACATGGAGTCAGCTGTCACAGAGAGGGCAGTGAGTGCTGGCATTGCTGGCTTCGTTTGCTCTTTTTAGTCAGTCTAGACCAGGGTTGGTACCAACCGCATTCAGGGTGGGTCTGTCCTCCTCCAGACGATGAAACCTGTCTGGGAACTCTCACAGATGCAACTGCCTATGCTCTGTGTCTACATAATCTGTAAAGTAACGTTGATAAAAAAAAAACCAACAACAACAACAACAAAAAAACCAGTTAATATACTTAACACTCGCAGGCCTTATCTCATGTAGAATGTTGTGTAAACCACCTATTCCAACATCCTCCTGTGGCAAATACACCACCTACGCAAACGGTTGTAAAAGAGAAAACACACGGCCCCCAGGTTGATGTTTCCACCCCCAGTGACTCAGGGAAAGGCTACAGGCCTCAATTTGCTGTAGGACACTCAGGTTCAGAACTCACTGTGTGGGTTGATTTTGGCTGTCCTTTTAGCTTTTTCTGATTGCTGCCATCAGAAATAATCTTTTTTGTTGTTGTTGTTTTTTTGAGACAGGGTCTCTCTGTGTATCTTTGCTCCTTTCCTGGAACTCACTTGGTAGTCCAGGCTGGCCTCAAACTCACAGAGATCCACCTGGCTCTGCCTCCTGAGTGCTGGGATTAAAGGTGTGCGCCACCACCGCCCCAGCAGAAATAATCTTAGTTTTTGTTTGTTCAACTAGACTTCTAATTAATAGATTTCATTATGATAAGTTTCTGCTTGCTTTGTTTAGGTGTTCTTCTTCCTCTGGTCTTTTGTCTGTAGCACAAATCTTAAAAGGTCTTACCAATAGAAAACCCAGAACCAGATATTGGGGTCAATGCTGATAGACCAAAGAAGCAGAACAAGCCAAACTCACCTGGACAACTCCTCAGCAGATGCTGTTTCCACAAATACTCAGACTGAAAGCCTCTGAGTCCTCACCCCTGAGGGTCTCAGTTGAACTACTGCTCAAAGTCTCTAGCTCCTGGTCCTCACACTTATATACCTTGCTGCTTCCTGCCATCACTTCCTGAGATTAAATACATGTGTCCTTCCCAAGCAAAGACATGAGATCTCAAGTGCTGGGATTATAGGTGTGTGCCACCATGCCTGGCTCTGTTCCCATTGTGGCCTTTAACTCACAGAGATCCAGACTAATCTCTGCCTCCCAAGTGATAGAATTAAAGGCGTGTGTGCCACCATTTTCTGGCCTCTATGTTTATCTAGTGGCTGTTCTGTTCTCTGACCCCCAGATAAGTTTATTAGGGTACATAATACATCAACCACATTCCCTATATAGCACCTTGGGCAGACTCCTTTCCACTTTCATCCTACATGCATTCTATGACCCTTCCCAGCACCTTCCCTGTTTCCATTTCTAGCTTCTTGACCTGTGACCAATACTGTAGATTGATTTTTCTTTGGACCTCCTGATCACAAAAAAAAAAAGACTTATCATTAATTATGAAAGCTTGGCCAATCCTGCCTAGCTGTTGGACTTTCAGCCTCTTATTAAATCAATTAGAGTGACATTTTTCACAGTATATAAAAAGATTATGCCATAACACATACCTATGCGTGCACACACACATATGTATACATGCTATATATGTATATATGCTATATATATGTATATATATATGTGCTAAACAATAAGCTCTCCCTATGAAAGAGAACACATGGCTTTTGTCCTTTTGATTCTGAGTTGCTTTGCTAAATGTAATAATTTCCAGATATATCTGTTTTCCTGAAAAAAATGTCATAATTTCATTTTTCCTTCCAAAATTTCATCGTGTATGTTACCACCAAACAAAACTGCCAGTGAATAAATGGGCTAATGAACGAAGCAGACAGTTCTCAAAAGAAGAAACCCAAATAAACATTTTTATGTGTACAAAATTCTAAGCTAGCAGAGAAACAAAAATCCAAACCACTCTGAGATTTCCAGCAAAAGGGGCTACAGCCTCAAGAAAACAAACAGTCACAAACACTAGCAAGGATGTGGGGAAGGGGGACCCTAGTCACTTCCTGAGGTGGTGTGAACTGGTGTAGCCACTATGGAAATCAGTATGGTAGTTTCTTAACTATATTCT
Source organism: Peromyscus leucopus (assembly GCF_004664715.2). NCBI lineage: Eukaryota > Metazoa > Chordata > Mammalia > Rodentia > Cricetidae > Peromyscus > Peromyscus leucopus. Next base: position 66,872,235 of record NC_051079.1, on the reverse strand, counting down.
ATAAAGTTGCAGTCTGTAGCTTGATGTGGTTGCAAAGACTTCTAGATAGAAATACCTACACTCTTCTAAAAGGAGGGGGAAAAGGGAAGTGCTTGCTGCTTTTGAGGAAGACCCAAGTTCAGGTCTCAGCACCCACACTGGGTGGCTCACAGCCAGTGGATCTGATGCCTTCTTCTGGCCTCTGAGAGCTCCTGTACGCATGTGTGCATACACAAGCATGCATATACAGAAACTGAAATTATTTTTAAATGAGGGAGAGAGATATTGCAACTGTGAATAAAGGGGAAATTCCTAGTAAAGATAAAGGCAAAGCCACAGAATGGTAAAAATTAACCACAAGCCAGTCAAAGTGAAGGAAGAGGGGAGGAAATAACTGACTCTCACTGCCTTCAGGAGGAACTGACCCTTCTGGCAATGTGATCTCCTGGATCTAATAACTGCAAGGCAACAACAATTTGTTGTACTAAAGGCATCTGGTCTCTAATACTCCATTATGACGGCCCTAAGGAATTAAAAGAGGCAAGCATACCATTGATTGCATATCGCATAAGCCTTTTAAGGTTCTTTTCTGAGGGGAAGATAAGCAAACAAGTCTGAGAAGGAAAGAGACTTTACCCCCAGCTTACACTAAAAGTCAATGAAAAGTATCGCACCATGACAGTCTCGGAACTGTATTTCTGTAGACCCCATGAGCTTAGATTCCAGGCGTGTGTTACGGAAAAGTGAGAGGGGAGAAAGGAATATTAGCTCCCGTTCTCTCAGGTTGGTATTGTAAGGTCTCAGTCCATCTTCCGTAAGCTGCTGAAGCAGGTGGATGCTATGGCAAAATAATGTAAACTCAGGGAAGAATGGGTGTGTGTGGGAAGTAGCAATCATAATGACAATAACAATAGCACCTTGGCTTCCAGGAAAGTGTCCCATCCTCGGCTGTATTCGGGCATTTTCTGTCAATGTGTAAGATAGTCACCACACTTTTTAGTATCTGCCTTGGCAGGTAGAGAATCCAAGACTCCAAGGATCCATTAGATTTCAACAAATCCCCCAAGGCTCTGAATGCGTTCAGAGTAACTGATACAGAGAATGTGGCCAGGGAATAGATAGCAGGGTGAGCAACCCAAGAAGCTCCCGGGAAATCCCGACTTGCTGCAGTTTGCGACGCTCTGGAATAAGGGTTTCCCGTGTCCTCTCTGGCTCTATCCTTACAAGAAAATCCTGCAGAGAAGATGGCATCTGGCCTGCTAACATTGGTCTTCCAAGTCAGAGCTTCTGGAGTTCCTTGGCCACAGCCTGTGTACCCTGAGCACCATATTGGCTCTCGACGGCAGCAGCCTAGGGTAAAAGCTTTAGGAGAAAACGTGTGCAACGGCAACTTTAAATAGCAGACCCTAGTCCTACTGCTCACACTTCCCTGGAAATCCAGAATTGCAGACCCAGCCTTCCAAAAGAAAGTGTGTTCTTCGGTGCTTAGCTTCTCTGAGAATTGTATGCGTCCTACTCTACAAAGGAGTGTGACGACTGATTCGGCCTTTTTTTTTCTTTTTTTCTTTTTTCACACTCTGTTGCAGCATCTCAAAGTCATCCCCATTCCTACTCTCGCCTTCCTCTGAGAACAAGTCCTCTTGCCTCCTCTGCTGCCCATGTGGGTTTCTGTCTTACAGCTTCCTGCTCAGCTGGCCTCAGTCAACCATTCAACCCCATAGTCAGATAGGTTTCTTTCTTATGGTTTCATTAACTCACCCATCAGCTTTAATCTCTTACCTTATGTGACTCATTGGTCAAAGGCTAGTAGCACAAAGGTTGGAAGAAAACGCTGAGGGTGCCCTTGAACAGTTCACTCTTTAGGGACAGAATTGCAGTAAAGCAGTTAAGGGGGTCTTGACCCATCAGAATTTGATGTGGACAGAGAAGAAGCAGATCGTGTAACCTTTGCTTCAAGCAGGCTCCTCCTGTGGGCCAGAGGTTTTTCAAGCCCAGACATGTATTGTGGTTTATGTAAAAGGGATGGGATTATTTGAATGGTTTAAGAAAGCTTACAGCCCTAGAAAGGCAGGAGCCCATTCCTGAGAATGGGGAAACAGGACCATTTATCAGGATAATCAGCTCTGATCACTTGGGATTCCATTTATCAGTTCGCTTAGAGACAGATTACACAGAAAGTCTTGTTGTTCACCTTCAGCCCCACACCCACTTCTTTCCCAAGGAGCTCGGCTCACCATGTAGATGCCTTGGTCTCTGTATTGGGGAATAGGGATTTCCTCAAAAGGAAAATCTTTGAGGTGCTGACATGCGCATAAGAAGTGATGGCCAGGTGGAGCATGTAGCAGATGTCCACAAGAGGAACTGGACTTGGCTGTGAGGGTGGAGAAGACTCCTGGGAGGAAATGAACAAGAGTGAAAGCCACTAAGTGAAAAACGGTATTAGTGTGCTGAGTGCAGGAGACACAGGAGGTAAGGGAAATGCTGGAGACAAAAGCAGGAAGTCTTAAGGACAGTAAGTAGTGATTTTTTGGAAAGTGGCAGAGAAGGAGCAAGGGTGGCCAGGTTAGGTCAAGGAAGGATGCTGTAGCCATCCACAGAATATGTGATGAAGGAAGATAAGGAAAAGCTCAAAGCAACAGAGTGCTTCCAGGCTGCATGCAGTGTGGGACAGGTGTGAAGAGGTGCAGTGTTTAGCAACTATTAGCATCACAGTAACAGAGGGTGGGATTGTGCCTTCCTGGACTTGGTTAGGAACCCAGTGGCATATCAACCTGCTTAGCACATGCTAGACCTGTTTCCTGCCTGTCCTCTGCTTTCCTCCCCATGCTTGTAATATGCTAGATGGAAAAGATTGCAAAGATCATGTGTCCTACAGTGAATGCATTTGGAACAGAAAGAAGAGAATAGAGAAGAGATGCAAAGGTGGATACAGGTATGAGGAGAGGACTGAGCCTGAGTCCCCACAAGTTTTCAAGTGGGAGTGGGGAGATGTTAGAATTGATCAGCAAGATGAGAAAAAGCCCCACCAGGTTTGCGTATTTTGAGAATGAATTCAGTGCTAAGTTTGGATGACAGAAGAAAGCCATGGGTAGAGGAGTTTATGACTCTGTCCTTTCTACACTTTGCACTGAGTATGTGACCTGAATGGCCAGAACCGTGGCCATTATAACTGTGGTCCTGGGCTTAAAAGGGGTTACCAGGTCCTGTGCTCTGCTGTAAAGCATGCTTTCCCTTATCTTGTGCTCCTTCCCTGTGCTGGCCTAGTACTGTCCTCTCCTCATCTAAACCTTTGTGTTCAGCTGACTTCTGAAGATGTCCCTACTGAAGTCATGCAAAAGAAAAACAAGGAAAAATGTTAAAGAGAAAAACCTTTGGGGAGCTTTTCATGCATGAAAAGTATTTCCCTCTGAACACCTGGGCTTTCTGGGATATAAATAGTTTCCAATTCCCTTCAAACTAGTCAGTGGGGGATCTGAGCATTTCTATGGTCTACAAGGCCAAGTCCAGCCTCAGCTCTCCTCAGCACACAGTGAGGAATCACAAAGAACAAAGGAAGCATCCAATTACATCTGCCACTAGACCCAGAGAGTATGCATGTTTGTTTTTCCTTGCTTATGAGTGTTTCAGATCTCACACCATCTGGTTTATTTAAAATTTAACTGGTGAACATTTTTCTGATTAAATATTTCTTAATTTCTTCTACTAATACGTAGTGTTTTTTGTGCACTCTAACTTTTCATAGCTTATTTTATCTTTTGAATTTTCTGATGACCTTAACAAATGTGTACTACCCTTTTCATGTGACACCAAGCACAAACAGGCTGGATGTCTTCCCCAAGAACATGCATAGTTGCACAGTCAGAAGAAAAAAGATTCAATGACTCTGGGCTTTTCCCAGCACCTCTCCTCTGTGTGTAGTCTTGGAATTTTCCTTGCTCTAAGAGCAGATACTCATAGGACTATATACCAGGCTAATAGGTAGTGCAATTTGTAAGGATGCTCTTAAAAGCTCACTTGTGCAGGGAATACATGAGCAGCTCAGTTTAGCCAGCGCCAATTGCAAGTGTTAGTAGCCCCCATAAAGCTGAGAGCTTCACTGAGCAATAATCAGGCACAGGCTCTTTCCTTCCTCTTCAAGCTTTTCAACTTGATAGAGTAAAACATGCTCAAGTGAGTGAGCTGACCTCTTGCAGTACTACGGTTCTGTGTTCATGATACTGATATTTTAAGAATGTCTATGACCCAGACATATATCAAATGATGAAATTAAATAGGATTTGCTTCCTGCCATGTGTGACAAGATGGGAGAACTGGGAAGACATTAAGCTAAGTGAAATCATCCCAGTCTGGCCTGTGTGTGACAAAATACCTGAGAAACTGTAAAGAATGAACACTTCCTTCTGGCCCATGCTTTCTGAGACTTCAGTCCATGGTTGGCTGGTTTCATTATTTTGGACCTGAGATGTTAAGGTAGAACATCTTTAGTGGCAGGACAGGGGAGGAGAGCTGCTGACATGGAAGTCAGGAAGCAGAAGGCGACAGGAAGGGGACAAGGACAAGATAGACCTTTTACAAATGTCCTTCAGTGATCTACAGCCTGGACTATAGCCAACCTCCTCACTTCCATTACTTCCTAACACAGTCATCAAAATAGGCTTCTATCAATGGGTTAACCATTGCTTGGATTAGAATCCTTGTGTTCCAACCACCTCTCAATTGCATGACTAGCAGGGGACCAGGAGTTCAACAGCTGAATCATCTCAGAACTTTTCATGGTTGTGATGATGTTGTCAACCTGCCGGGATCTAGGATCACCTGAAAGACAGGCCTCCTGGTATACATATGAGAAGTTTGTTGGTGGTAGTGGTATTTGGGTTATTTGTGTGTGTGTGTGTGTGTGTGTGTGTGTGTGTGTGTGTGTGTGTTTGCACACACTAGGACTCTGAACTATGAGTCAAACTCTTTCTCCTTTAAGTTGCTTTGTCAGAATATTTTACACTCAGCAACAAGACAAGAACCTAAGAAAATATTCAATCCTCAATATCACAGAAGAATGGTCAAGGCATAACAACACTTATAAATGATATCTAAAATAACCAGTTATGGAAACAAAGACTCAAATAATGGTTGCCATGGACCAAGGGTAGGAGAAAATGAGCGTTATTGTACAAAATACTTCCAGTATACTTGTATACTTCAAGTGTGCAAGACAAGTAAGCTACTCTATACCACAGTGCGTAAACAGTTACTGTGAGGAGCAGAGGAAGAAGCCCTGGGTGAATTGTGTTATTGACATGGGCAGATATGTCAAGGACCCTACCAGCCGACCCATGAGGAAATAGCAAAGCCTTCTCCCCAGGAGTGAAACTCATAAGAATGGCAAAGCCTTCCTCTGGTCCATGCGTGGATATTGACAGTGGGTGCAGAAAAGGTCCACCATAACCCCCTCCATGTTTATGTCCTGAAGACTGCTCCTCAACAGGGAATGTTCTGTACAGAGATAAACTGAACGTGTCTCCTTGATCTGTTGTATATAATAACCCTGCTTCCTTATTTATCTGTGTGCAATAACCCTGAGTCCTTGTTTATCCGTACACAATAACCTAGCCCGTCTGTTCAATTCCATATAATAAAAATGCTGAGCTTCCAGGGTACTCCATCAGAGAGCCTAGTCTACCCAATCCTAGCTTTTCTGTCCGTGTATCTATATGCCACACCCTTTCTTTATTCCCCTACTCCATTGGCAATGTACTTCTCATATAGAATACTAGCTCCCATGGGGTTTATTCTCAGCACTGGGAAAAGCAAAAAATAAAAAAGGTAGATCTCTTGGTAAGTGTTCTTATCATAGTAAATAAGAAGTTAAGCACCATAGAACAGAAAATGTGATGCCAATGATTTCGATGTGTAAACAGAGAAACTGGGTGTAGAAAAGCAAGGCCACTTGTCATTCCAGCCCCAGATCTGATTGGCAACAAGCAGCCCTGGGGATGGAATGTGAACCTCTGTGCTCCTTTCCCTGGGGTGTTTTCATACACTGTATAGTACATGGCAGCAAAGGATAAGCCAAAGTCATCGCCTTCATTATCCATTAATCAAACCATAGAAAAACCTAGGTTAAACAAATAACAAATAAAAACCAGCTCTGAAGCCACCACTCCAAAGCTGGCTTGTATCTAAGGACCCCTGATTCTAGGTTCTGAATCAGAACTGATTGAAGAGCTCACATTTCAAGGCTGGTCTTTTAGAACATCTCATCATCTTTGCAAGGACATTTCCAGATAACCAGGCATACATGCTCAGTGCCAGCTGGAAGCCCAAAGCCCAGTCCTGCCTGCCTGAGATGGCTCAAAGCAGCTTTTTGTCATCATTAATTAATGTACATATATCCGCTACATCTCACTTGTGTTTGCTGTAGATGTGACTAGACAATGGCCTATCATGTAGTGACTCAGGGAGCAACTTGTTCTAAAATGTGCCCATGCTACTGTGTCTAGAACATCATATAGAATAAATTTGTGATTTTTAAAAGCTTTTTGCCATTTTTAGGATGTACCTCCTAAAATTTAAACTTTCAGAAAAGAATGTGATCTACTTGGAAGACAAGAGGCTCAAGAGAAACGGTAGATAACAATGAAAAGGAACATACAGAAAGAGCCCAGATTAAACACACAGGCTTTGTTCATTATCAACATTTTTCAAGCAGTGTCAGACATTTAATTTTTAATATTTTTATTTTTAAAATTTTTCTTTTTTTAAATTTTTAAAATTTTCATTTATTCTTCTCTCATACAATACACCTCAACCACTGCTTCCCCTCCCTCCACTCTTCCCAGCTTCCCCTCTTCTTTCCCAGATTCAACCCTGATCCTTCCATCTTCCCCAAGAAAAGAGCTGGCCTCCCAGGAAGATCAATCCAACATGACACAAGATACAATAAGACCAGGCATAATCCCTCACATAAAGGCTGGATGAGGCAACCCAGGAGGGGGAAAAGCATCGCAAGAGCAGGCAAAAGAGTCAGAGACACCCCCACTCCCACTGTGAGGTATCCCCCTAAAATACCAAGTTAACAGCTATAACATATATGTAGAACACTTAGCACAGACCCATGCAGGCTCTAGGATTATCACTTCAGTTTCTGTGAGTCCCCATAACCCCTGAGGTGATTCCATGGGCCATGCTCTCCCAGTGTCCTTGACCCCTCTGACTCCCACAATTCCTCCTTCCCCTCTTCTGTTTGGTTCATTTTGATCATATTCTTTTCTCTCCCCCCAAATTACTCTTATATCCCACCCACCCACCCACAGACCCAACTTCATTTTCTTTATCTGTTAAAGAGAGAGACACAGAGAGAGAAGAAAAAAAGAAAGAAAGGAAGGAAGAAAGAAAGAACACAAGCCAGGCGGTAGTGGCACATGCCTTTAATCCCAGCACTCAGGAGGCAGAGGCAGGTGGATTTCTGTGAGTTCGAGGCCAGCCTGGTCTACAAAGTGAGTTCCAGGAAAGGTGCAAAGTTACACAGAGAAATCCTGTCTCGAAAAAAAAAAAAAAGAAAAAGAAAAAGACTTAAGAAAATTCACAGAACTACTAAAATAGATCACTGTGCTGTCATTATTTGTGTGTGCTCTACACCAATGCTTACTACTGAACAAGCTCCAGACTAGCAACAGATACTCTATTTACATTAACCCCAAAATTCCAAAGTAATTCAGATCTACACTACACCTAAGTTATCTAGAATGCACAAGTTTAGGGAGGGGAAAAAATAACAGAGTTAGTTAGATTTTTCTAAGATGTTTTTATTCTTTGGTATACATCACATAAATATTGTTATGAACGATCAAACAAATCTAACAGATTTAGCTATGGAATCAGCCTTGGTGCCTTCCCACACACGAATGGATTTTTAAAATGTGGTCTATGTAAATAACAGAGTGCTACCCCACCATAAAGGTGTAAGAAGATGAATGGTATAGTGAAATAAATTAGAACAAAAAAATCACATATTTTCTCTTACAGATGGAATCCAAGGGAAGACATGGAAGGATTAGGAACACTGTAAGAGACGAGGGAGAAATCGGGGTGGGAGGAGCAAGAGTGTGCAGAGTGAGGGGGATTAGACATGATCAAAGCATGTAAAATGCATGTGAATATGTCACAACAAACATCATTATTCTCCATAACCAACATACGTTAATAACAAAAATAAGAGCAATATTTATGTGGAATGAAAGAAGAGCCAGGAGGGCCTCTGGGCTTAACAATCGATTCCCTGACTAAATCAGACCTTCCCTCAGGATTTGATCTCAGCAAACTTCTTCTACGTAAGTATCATGTATCCAAAGCCAAATGTGAACACTGAAACAGAACTTCCCATTTCCTAGAGTTTTAGTTTTCTCATCTATTTCCACAGTTAAGCAATCAGCCTTACAGTCCTTGAAAACGTTTTTTAGAACAGTAAGTTCCATTTCCAACCCCAGTGATTACTCACAACTTCAAAGCCTGTAGCCTCTGCCAGGAAACGAGGAAAGCATTCCTTCTCAAAGCACGTGCAGGAGCCTGACAATAATCCAATAGAAAACCTATTAGTTGGGTCTCTATGACACTCCCGGTGTCCATGGGACCCACAATTTCTTTAATGTAGATAATAAATCCTGACCATTTCCTTCCTCAATCGCTCCCAAAATGGCTTCACCTCTAGGACTGTTCTACTTACTTTTTGATGCTACATTTGTTTCATGAATGCTGAATCACTCCCTAATCTTTGCCATGAAGCAAGTGTGGTCCCACTCAGTGAAACAGATCAATGTGCTTGTGTTAGCCAGTTGCAATTATCTACTGAGCTGTAGCTGTAGATTGCAACTGCAGGCCTAGAGCTGACCAAGTAAATTTTCAGTCATGAGTCAGTCGTTCAATAATGACGGGTAGAGAGGGAACAGAAGACACGGTTAGTGGCCTCTGGAATCTCTGTATATCTCTGAAAAACTTTGTTTATGTTAATGTCAGGCCAGGTCAGAAGGTTGAATAAAAATTCAAGTGTCCTAGCTCATTCCTCATGCTCCTCTTCCCTCAGTTCTGCTGTTATTGTCAACAACAGCAATTTAGATGTGACTTTTAGTAGGTAAATCCACTAAAAGGCAAATCCACCTGAGATTAAAGACTCTGAGCAGACATCCTATACACATCCAAAGCCAGCTCTCAGTGTTCTCTATTAACAGTATATGAATGAGTTATACCATATCTCTGTTCACTGTGTGCTATCTAAAACTTTGTAGAATATAATCTACAAAAATGCATAACTCAAAGTTGACCTTAGAGTTTATCTATACATTTTATATATAATAGGTATGTGTGTGTAAAATTTTTGAAACAACAAATTTACTTGTTCATATCCCCTTTGATCTAAAGTTTTTCTCTATAATTCATTTTGTTATATTTTCACATTCTCCATTGCCCTTGTTATATCTTAATTCTTCACAAATTTTTTCGAGCTGTACTTGACCATGCTGACTGATGTCAAGCAGAGTCAAATGAAGCTAAAGTTCTTTAACTTTTGTCTTAGAAAATGCTAACACTTTAAGAAAATTTAAAGATAATCTAAACACTCCATTTTGTAGACAAATTCAAAATTTAAAACCAAAGAGAATATAATTGGACCTTGGTATTGTATGAGTAAGATTAGATCCAGGACACCTCACCTAAGGATACCAAAATCCACAATGTTCAAGTTGATCAAGTACTGTAGCCTTTGTATATAACCTACAGACACCCTCTGCATGTTTTTGATCATCTCTGACAATATTTAATAGGATGTTTGTAAGTGCTGTGAAAATAGTTGTTACACTGAGTGTTTTAGAGAGTCATCGCTAGGGGCATATGCTCAGGAGTACTTTTTTTCTATAAATATTTTCCGTCTGTCGCTGGTTAAAACAGCAAATGTGGAACCTGCAGAAATTAAGAACCATCACTAGTTGAAGTTTGCATTGTTCATCACACCCAGAACTAGAGCCAACCTTGGACTTTTGTGACCCATATCTGGCATAATTTGATCTTGGCTGCACCAAAGAAACTGTCATTTCCTAAGGTTAAGTGCCAGCTGCTCCATAGATACCAGGAAGGTTCCATCTTGACAGTAAGTACTATTTGCTGACACATTTGTTCTCTGATGTAAAATTTTGAGCTCTAAGCAATAAAACTGTAAAAATCAATGCTGGGTAATTTTTTAAAGTGGTTGCATCTTCTTTTTGTTTCATGTTTAATGAAAAATTAAAGTCACCTCAGATTTGTGGTGATTTGTCTTAAACTAACAAAAAAATCTGGATAGCTATTAAATATCTCACAAACTGTAAAAAACTCAACAATCACTCACAATCAATAGCCCTCCTGGGGAATCGTTTCCCTTACCGGTTCCACAAAATGTGATGAAAAATTATAAGAACATGAGATCACAGTTGGGCATGAGGAAATTTTAAAGGGGCATTCATTTAATTATGAGAGGAAGTTTCCAAAATCTGCTGACAATATCATCTAGCCACTGTTCTCTGAAAGAATGTGTCATAAGAGACATATACAGGATCTTGTCCTTGTCAACACATACTAACTCAGGAGGAGCACATTAAGCAAAAAGACAAGATGCTGACATCTTAACATAACAAATGGTTAGGTGGGTCTTCCACTCATGTGAGCAGAAAAGACTAGCTGTGTCCGTCACCAATTCACCATTATCTTCTCTCCATCCTGAAGACACAATCAAGTGATGTCTTCACATTTCCCTTGCACTGGGCCTCCACCTTTTGGCTGAGATGTAAGCCAGTAGAATTCAATCTAAATAATTTGTTCTGTCATAACTCTCACACTTGGCCACTGAAGATGCCTACATGTTTCTTTCTGTGTTTTCCACCTTCTGCATGATGGCCCTGACAGAACAGTCTTAGCTACCGCGGGCAGAGTCATCATTAACCTAAAACCCTGAATGAATGACTGTCAAAAAGTCACCCTACTGATCTTGACACCAGTCCCAGACGGTAGTCATTATGAAACTCACTGAAATCCAAGGCAGCACACACTATCGTTTAATGTGCCCAGTCCATATTATGGAAATATGAATATAGAAAGCATATAGTATAGAAATATACTAAAGTTATGAGTAAATTAATGGTCTGTTGGTGGTTTTTAAAAGACAATAAGGACAGACTCACATATTTACATTTACATTACTGTAAAATAACTTATTACCCTTGAAATGGGAATAGACTGCTTTTTAATCCTTTTCAAAAGATTTTATTTGGTGTTTTGCCTGCATGTCTCTCTGTGTGAGGATGCCAGATGCCCTGGAACTGGAGTTACAGACAGTTGTGAACTGCCCTGTTTGTTCTGGGAATTGAACCTGGGTCTTCTAGAAGAGCAGCCAGTACTCTTAACCACTGAGCCATCTCTCCAGTACAATGCTTCTAATCTCAACATTTTCAGGTAATGCATATTAAACTACCACAGTCCTTTTATTTTGTTTTCATAGTAACTTCAGAGAAAACTCGTGTAAACACCATCTCCAGTCTTGATTGTGATTGGCTACTGTTAAGCTCGACAAAAGACAGGAAGCCATGCTCAGTGACCTACTAGAATAAGACTTCAGCAGGAAGTTCTCATGCGAACTCTCTGTGGCTACCAGACTTTACCAGGGGGTCATTCTCAGTTCCTCAGAGCAGAAGAGCACAGAAAAGTGGTCCCAACAGCATGCGATTGGAAGATGCCTTGCCTAGAATTAGATGTTTTAAGCTAACCTCAGTTCTTTTTCACTTTAGCTCCAGAGGAGCGATTGTCTATGAGGGTGATAAACAACAACAACTTCTTGTTAATTCATAATCTAGCAAACCCTCCAAGTTTCCACTTTATTTAATAACACCACCATGATGTTTTCAATTTTTAATTTGGATTTCTACTTAGAACCTATTTTCTCAGCTTTACACTATCACCTTTTCATGATTCATTTTCAGTTTTCATCATTTCAGTCACCTGATGAACTCCTCAAAGACTGGAAAATTTTCCTAACTGACTTTAGTCCAAATATTTAATTAATTAATGCAACAGAGAAGATGCCCTAATAGGCACATAATTGCATTTTGCTAAATACTTATTATGTCCTGAATCCTATGCTAACTATTCTATATTTATTATTTATTCTTTAAAAGCACACATTTGTAGATCATTTTTAGTACCACACAACATATGAAGACACTAAGTCTTAGAGAGGTTAATAATCTGTCTTTGAGTGTACTTTTTTGGTGGTGGGTTCAAAATCCAAACTGTCTTGTCTGAATTCCAAACTTAAAATTTTGATTATTATAGTGAGTTATAGAATGATAATAAAAACTAAACATCCTTTAATCCATTTGTTGCCCTCTAGGTGGAAACATTTTTCTCCATTTTCCTAATTCCAAAGATCCAGGAGGGTCACCTACTGTATGTTTAAAAGATTCACACTCTCCAATGATATTCAAACCTCTTTGTCATATACATCATAGATGTCTCTCATCACCTGATTAGCTGTAGGAAATAGCTACTTCAACACAACTTTTCTTTATGTGAGTCTATTAGATTAAGGGAAAAATAAATAATATTTTCTATATGGAAATGTATTATACAACAGATTTGGTTAGATGATGGTAGAGTACTTGACACATACATATATATACATATATAAGCTATCTAGGGAAATGTATGTACTATATGTAAATGTATTATATAGCATATATATATATGTGTGTGTGTGTATATACATATATTCTCTTATTTGATCACCTTATGGTCTTCTTGTCTAACACCTTGCTTTATTTTCTGCCCCCGTCCACCATAGTCTCCCCTTTCTCTCCCTCTCTCCCACCCCTTTCCCTTCTGCTAGTCCTATTTCAAATATATACCTAGCAAAGATATTTTTTACCTGTCCTGTAGATTGTCTCTCCACCCAATTATTTGTTTACTTTGCTCTACAAAGGCTTTTTAATGGTATGCAATCCCATGTATCAATGTTTGGCATTAAGTCCCGAGTGATAGAGTTCTTTCCTGAAAATCCTTGCCTACATCTCTGTCTTGAAGTATTTTCCCAATGTTTTTCACTAACAGTTTCAGAGTTGCAGGGTTTTCACACTTTAGGAGTTGACTTTCATATAGGGTAAGAGATAGGGATCTAGTTTCAGTGCATATGGATTCTCTCAGTATTGTTTTTGCAATTTTTTTTTTTGGTTTTTCAAGACAAGGTTTCTCTGTGTAGGTTTGCACCTTTCCTGGAACCCAGGCTGGCCTTGAACTCACAGAGATCCACCTGGTTCTGCCTGCTGAGTACTGGGATTAATGGTGTACGCCACCACCACCCGGCTGTTTTTGCAATCTTTGCCAATAATTGTTTTGGTTATTCTTTAAAAAATTATTAAGTGTGAGTTTCATTCTCCAACTTCTATTTTTTTTCTCTCTGGCCCATTCTTAGCAGGGTTTGATAGAGTGCTTGACACATTAATTTGAATTTGTTTTGTTACAAATGAATTAGTAGTGAAAATCATTCTGATACATCAAATTATCAATTCAATAAATAATAACCACCTATTATGGATTCTTTCTTAATGAAAGGTCAAATGTGACATATTTAATTCTTTTGTTGTTGTTGTTGTTTTACATAGTGGATTGACAGTAAACTACATGAAAGTAAGGTTGGGCTTACTAAAGGTAAAGATTTTATGAAGTTGACTGAATATGTGGAAACACAAGAAGTACTCAGAAGTGCTGGCCTTCATCCTGTAGACAACACTGAGAACTTGTTTTATAGAGGAAAATGCCAAGAGCAAAGTACTGATGCTCTAGTTTATTTTCTGGTGCTGTGATAAAGACTGTAATCAAAAGCAACATGTTACAGTCCATTGAGAGAGAAACCAAGGCAGGAACTCAAGACAAGAACCTGGAGGCTAGAACAGAAGCAGAAGCCATGGTGAACACTGTGGCTTGTTTAGACTGTTTTCTTATACAACCCACGACCATCTGTCCAAATCATACTGGCCTGAACAATTCCATGTCAATCATCAATCAATAAAATGCTCCCATAGACTTGCCTAAAGACCAATCTAATGAGGAAAACCTCAGTTGAGATTTTCTTATCCAAAATGTTTCTAGTATGTGCCAAGTTGACAAAAATGTAACCAGCACAACTGTCTTGGCATCATTTATCTGATGGAAGGATCCAGAATGCAGTAACAGTGAAAACCCAGGACAGGGTATTGGGGACCCATTTCAATCTGCTTGTATATAAAGAAAACTAAAAGGCAATTTGTTATGTTCTAATGAATAATAAATTTATTAAATTCCAAGGATGGCTTGAAAATTAATATATGAAGTTTCATGTTAATTCTTTCAAAAAAGGAAAGGCAAGCTAATCATTATCACAATGTCATTGATGGATAATTTAAATTTCAGAGAGCTCATGCAGTAGAAACAGAAAAGTAAGAGTTAACAATACTAATAATTCAAAGGAATTCTGAATGCAAGATACACATGGAGAAATTAAGTATCTTTTCAAGCTTTCTATCCTCTGATACCAGAAAATTGAGAGTTGCCACTTATTGATAAAAGCTAGGAAGAAAAATCTGTTTTCCATTTTTTTTTTTACTATACACACTAGGTTAATTTTCGGGGTAACTACTCCAATAACTATATTTCTTCTCTTCTGAACAAACTTAATTTTACCATACTCATCTGCAAACGAACTTTGTTTGTAAATATCCAATGTACCAACTAACAGCAATAATTTTCTAGCATCGAGAATAAAAGAACCATTGTATTTTCCTTTCCTAGTTGAATATTCATGGAGAGTTTGGCTAACAAATGTAAGTTACAAATTTTAGTAGATATAATTTAGTATGAGGAATAAAAAGAATTAAAGACATTGTGGAGAGTTTGTAAGATTATTGTTGTTTCTATTGTTTTGTAAATGCTATTGTAAGTTTAGAATCTAAATTATAATTCATTATTTTCCCTTATCAAGTTTTTCTAAACTTTTTGTGTATGTTTCATTTTGCAAAACAAATCTGGGTATGTATTAGATATCATTACTGCTGCTTTTTTTAAAAAAAGAATCTTTATTTTGGTTTGTAAATGCAATATCCCTCTGTCTTCAATAAGAGTCATTTTTGTATTTGGAAAATGTCCAGATGTCACCATAGTACTGGAAATAGATTTTACAGTATCTCTGATATAGTGCTAAAATTGAGAGGAAAAAAGTAGTAATTCCAGTACTCAGAAGACTGAGGCAGGAGGATCATATGTTTAATGCCACAATGGACTACATAGTAAGATCCTGTATACATAATAAGTGAAATAAAAAGTTCTTGACATTTTGATCTTATCCATCCAGCCTCAATTACCTTTCTTTCATTTGGAGACATGGAAAAAGAATAAAGTATGTGTTTCCCATTACTCCATGTTCTTTCTACTTGAAGTTAAATTTCTTTGACATGTGTTTTAGATTGTCTGTGTTGTTGCACATATTTTCTTATCTATGACCACATTTGCATTTGTAGTAGGCCCAATGGGTAAGCAAGCAATACACACAGATAGATTCCTGGTTCAAGGGTATTTCCTAAAATCATATGAAGGCACATTGGTAAATCTAGAGTCTCCTGCTCATCTTCTTAATCTTCCTCTTAAACTAGGCAGCCCTTGAGGCTGGACTAATATTTTCCTCAATTAAAGACTGTGGACAGATAACAAAGAGCCAACATAACTGGACTGAGTGACTTAGTTGGTGCTAATGAGTATAGTACTGCCTTTAAGGCCACAGGGTGGAATAGTGGGGGTAGATTTCTATTCTACACTGGAACCTGATTAAGGGTTCTTCTTTATAAGCACTACTGGGCAAAGAAATGTAGATGTTCCCTAACAGCTTTCCTTGACTGTTTAACCGTCCAGATTCAACCTGTTATTCAATATTCAATTAGTTCCATCTTCTCCCCCAACATTTCCTTGAATGTGCCAAGAATATTTGTACATTGATAGACTTCCATAAGCCATAGATAACTCCTTCATAAGCCTAAGTTAGATCCCATCTTTCACTGTTAGGTTTTTATATTTCCTCAATTAAAATGAAAGGCGAAGATCTATACTTTTGATTCTTTAACATTTGTGATCTATCTACTCTCCTTTTCTCCTATTCATGGAAACAAACAATACAAGGATTTTGCAATCTTATAAAACATAATGTGGATGTTTCTCATAACTATATTTGAATTTATCCATCTAATGAAATGTTCCTTTTAAAGAAGTCTTTTTGATGACTCCACATATTGCTACTTTTAGTGAATAGTAACTCTCCCAGGGAAGGCCATCATAAATTTATGAGGTAGGAAGCTGCTGCTCACCTGAGTTAATGCTGAATGTTTTCCCTCTCCTGTGCTTGCTCATCATTAACAGACCAGGCACCTTCCCTGGATGAAAATATTCCTTATTTCCAGAATTAAGCATAATATTGGGGATTGTAAAGACAAGGCAAATGAACAGCTAGAAAATGTATATAGCCAAACAAGGAACATCCTTCCTTTCTTCACTGCATGTGTAGAATAGACCTTTGCCCTCTAGAGCCTATATAGCCATGGGAATTGCATCAGAATACCTCAGGTTGCCATGCTCACTCTGGATCCCCTGGTTCCAGCTCTGGTTGAGCACTATCTGGGAATGATTTATCCTTCTTTGTCTCAAGTCCTCGCACAATGTCTTAACTAGCAAATCACATAGCAGTTTACTAACCCTCCATAGTCTCTTTTGTACTGCTATGAGTTCAGAGAATGGACTGAGCAGAGTTTGTTTGAGAAACTAGGGAAGGTTTCAATCACCTTCACAGGAACCTTCATAGATAAGGATACAGAAGCAGAGAAAAATGGACTTCACAGAGCACTGTATTCTCAAAATATTAATTCTTCATGTGTCAGTCATCAACAAGGAGATTGTAACATGTTCAATAATTACTCAACTAAACAAATCCAGATAATTTATATGAAATTTATCCAAGCAGGAATTTGTCTCTCGTTCATATAGGTGTCCCCACATAAAGATTAGCATGTATTTGAAAGAGGGCAATGTGGCATGCTGCAAAGGGCACTGAGTTATGTGGCCTTTGACAAAAGGTAAATTTACCATGCCTGTTTCATCATCTTTATAACAAAATTAATATTATTTGTCCTATCTCTCTTAAAAGTAAGAAGAAAATCATAAGATGAAATACATGTGATGCTTTGAAAAACACTAGAACAAATGCCATGAATTATAGTCTAATTTGGTTATTGGTGTTTAAGCGAAATGAAATTACCTGAAGGTGTGTGTGACACTCATGTGGGTCACTTGTCAATTGTCTTTCTCCCAACAAAAGATCTTCTGAATGAGAATGCACCTAGTAGGTGTAATCAGGTGTAACAAAAGATCGATCTCTTTCCTTCTCTTTTTCTTTAACCTCTCAGGATTTTGTATCAAGGAACATCCAGAAAAAAAATCAACTTGAAATTAACTACTTGGAGCAACTCTTTCTTTAATGTGATAAGAAATATATTTCAATTATAATTGTTTCTCAATGACTGATGTAGGAAGAAAAATTGATTCATAAAATGTGATAGATGAGTAAAGTTGCAAACCAACAATGTCTTAGAATTTATTCATTAATTAACTTAGTAATTTAATACCAAGATTGTATCCAGGTCATTTAGAAAATGACTCCTCTTTCTTGTGATTTAGATGCACTAGTTAATTGGTTTTTCTGCCTGGCTGATTGTCAATGGTAAAGCCTACATCACCTCTAACTAACATGTCCATAAACAGAGCAAAGTTACCAGTTTAATCAGCTTGACTTGGTGAGTAATACAGAGGAACCCACCTTGGTGCATATGCCTCCTTATGTTTGTTTATGGGCTACCACCTTGGAAAGCACCAGGCTGTGGCTATCTATACAATACTCTGCTGAGTGATGTAGAATATGTGCCCACTCAATTGTTTGACTGAATTTCTAGTTGTCTAATGGAATTGAATGGTTGATGAACTTCGATTGGTAGATCCAATAATGATATGGAAACAGAGTCATTTTCTTTTCTCATAAGCTTGCTTTTCTTTCTCTGAGAAGGTTAATGATTAGTTTTAATTACCATTACACAAATAATTGACTTATGCTGGTATAAAAGGGGGCTGCTTTAGCAGCTAAGAGATCTGTACTTCTGTCTAGTATCCTTTTTCCAGATAACTAATTATATGATAAAAGGAAATGTACTTAAACTTCACACCCTACCTTCTCTCTCCAGGGTGTCTTCTATCACATAGTAACCTTCTATCACCACCTCACTTCCAGCATCAATAATAACACTTGCCAACAGAACTTTAAACCAATAGTCTTCACATTTGTGTATCATAAAAACTGATGGCATATTCCTACTGATCTTGTTTGCTGTAGAATCCTTGCTTACATAGGCTTTGATTGTGTAAGTGTCTGTGACTATGTGTAACTCCCATCTGAAAAGAACAAAATACATCAGCAAGGGATTCCAAGGCAATTGACACTTAAGCTTCATGGTAGACTGTGGGTATAAATTAGCCTAGGGAAAATGTGAGCTGTAGAGGGTAGATTTCCCTCTGCTCACAGTCCTTCAGAGGCAGAACCAGGAGGAAAATCACATAGATTTGAGAAATTATAAATACTTCCTATGAAGAGTTTCTCAGTTTACCTGGGAGAAGAAATGTGGCAATGGATAGAGTTGGGTAATTAAGTAGTATGTAGGATGGGGTGTCTATCTTATTTATTTCTAAGGAATGTAGCAATGAGATCTAAGCCAGCAACCCAATCAAGCTTTCTATCCCTGTACTATATCTCCAGCCCCCAATATTTACTTAAAGACTGGTAAGTTCCACTATTTTCCAAGACCTAGTAAGTGATGTCACAGCAATCTCTGGGAGAAGTGCTGAGGGCCTAAATGGAAGCAGTCAGGAGGATATGGAAAATGAATTATTTTATTTGGCATGGCTCTACCTGAGAAACCAAAGACATGAGTCTCCACCTTGGTTTTCACAGGGTAGCACTGTTCTCCTGTGCTAATTTGGGATTGTGGTAAGGTAGAGTGTATTTTATTTTATTTATTTCTTAACTAACAGTAACAAAACATGTCAGAGCTTCACACCAATTAATGAGCCCCTGCAGGCTAGGCTGGAGTTATGTTAGGCAAACACTGCAAGAGGTGTGTTGACAAAGCAGTCTAAGGGAGACTGCAGGGCCCACAGTTCATTCCGCAGTGGCACATGTCTGCTGGTTTCCTTGCTCTGTAGCCACCCATCCCACGGATGTGTGTTCCAAGAACTTGCTTGATCCTCTGGCTTTTAGTACCACCCAAGTGTTCTCTCAACACAAAATACACAAGACACAAAGCAAAGAGTGTATCCAGAGGGAGGCAGTTTTCTGGATTCCCCAGTCTGCTCACTTATCAGCTCTGTAGTTACTAGTGAGCCTTGTAAATATCTCAGCTTCTTCATTCACAATAAATGGGAATATTACATACATATAGTACAGATTTTTAAATCAGAAGCTATCAGCACAGCTTGATGATACAGACCTTGTCCCCATGTATAAAGCCAGAGGCTGTATCCTCAGCACCCACACAAATTAATTAATTAATTAATTAATTAATTACAGACAATCTCCACAGCTATTACAGAGAGTTGGAGGGAAAAAGAATATTGTGTGGGTCCAGGAGAAGATGGCATGGGTTTGGTTGTTGTTGTTGCTGCTGCTGCTGTTGATTTATTGAGAACAGTTTAAAAGAAGTGTATGTTTTAAAATTTTCAGGAAAATTGATGGACTCAAGATGTACAATGTTAAGTGAGGTCACACAATCTCAGAAAGAAATAAACCACATGTTCTCTCTTGTATGCAGAGTCTAGCCAATAATATATGTCAAACAAATGTGCATAACGGTACAGTGCAACAAGAAGGAAAGATTGAGAAAGGCTGAATGTAAGGGAGCAAATCTGGTGGGCATTTTATCAGTTGAGGTGGCCTCTTCCAAAATAACTCTAGCTTGTATCGAGTTGACGGAAAACTAGCCAGCATTGGGATTATGATTCAAATATATTCTTTTCATGTATTATCACTAATAATCTTGAAGTCCACTCAGTAAAATTCTCTCTAATTAGTGACAATGTCCATTCAACACTAAAGACACTTCCTTCCTAAACAACTCTCTTGTGACAGAAATGAATCCGGGATACTACACAAACTCAAACACTGTGCCACCTCATCAATCCAAGTTCCACTTACAGTATGAGATGAGAAGAGTTTCTCTGGCTCTGTGGAGTCCTCCTCAGCTGTCTTAGTCGGGGTTTCTATTGCTGTGAAGAGACATCATGAACACAGCAGCTCTTATAAAGGAAAAACCTTTTCCTGGGTCTGGCTTACAGTTCAGAAGTTTAGTCCATTATCATCATGGCAGGATATGGTGGCATGCAGGCAGACATGGTGCTGGAGCAGGAACTTAGAGTCCTACATCTTCACCTGCAGGCAACAGGAAGTGAACTGAAATGTTGGCTATGGCTTGAGCATATGAGATCTCAAAGTCTATGTCTAAAGTGACACACTTCCTCCAACAAGGTTATACGTACTCCAACAAAGCCACATCTCTAACAGAGCCACTCCTTATGAGCTTATGGGGGCCAATTACATTCAAACTACCACAATAGTGTATACCACTTAGGTATTATCACATGCACCTGGGGCCTTACTCACTTAAACCTAAAACTACACATTGTTGAGGAACCACTTTATGGTGTACATTTCCCCCTCACTTTATGTGGATCATGTCTGATTTTCAAACATATAAAATCAACTATAAATGAAATAAATAAGAATAGCGTAGTTATCATTATCAACAGCAGATACAGGAAACAGCCAAAGGTATATTGAATTCCAAAGCCCGAGCCTGGCTTTTCACCTCATCATCTTGAATTTTGAGATTCTTGACTATGCTCCCTAGTAGTTCTAAGGTTGGAATAAGGGAAAAGTAAGATTTGTCCATAACTTCAATATCCAACACAGTGCTGGCATTAATATCAGTTGTTTAATAATTAATTGTCTAGGCCTGGTGGTAAAGAACTATAGTTTCAGCTTCTTGGGGGGCTGAGGCAAGTTCAAAGACAGCCTGGAAACATATGAGACCCTGTCTTAAAATACAAAATAAAAGGGTAGATGTGGTTAAGTATACAGTTAAGCAGTAGAGCACTTGCCCATCATGCACAAGACCCTGTGTTCAACCCCCAGTACCAAAAAAAAAAAAAAAAATAGTTAACCTTCATGGAGCTTCTGAGTGTATTTATCACTTTGCATCTCTTCAGAATCCCTGAGGGTGACATTGAATTAGTCAGATTTTTGTTGCTGTAGGGAAACACCAGAGAGTTTAAACAACAAATATTCCCTTTGGCTCCTAGTTCCAGAGGTTCCTGCCCATAGAAGGGGTGGTGGAGTAGAACAGCCCCCATCATGTGGCCCAAGAAGCAGAGAGAAAGCCTCTGCTGTGTGTGCCTACCATTTCACTCATACTCCATTGATGGCCTCGGCTTTCTGTTTATTTCTCCTTACCTTCTCATGCCCTGTTGAGTGACTGGCAGTGACCTTAGAAGGCAAAAATCTCCAGCTTAGTGTGTGGATTGAGCAAAAAAAAAAAATTTGTCAGAGGTTAAACCTCTTACTGTTGACTTTCCACAAATCTCTTCCTGGGAACAACTCCATATCACAATATTCCTGAAGAGAAAATGGATGTATCAAAGTACTGTTCTTTGCATGAAAAGGACAGTCCCTCATACCAAGGGCTTTCTTGAGTTTGTCCCAAATCATCTCGCCTCATGCACACAAGAAGGCAACCTGTCCGTTTATGTTCCCAGTGGGAGCCAAATTCCCCACACATGTGAAAGATGAGAAGGAATCAGGGAACTTCCAGGTGCCTTTATGTTTTCTCCTAACATATGTTGTTCCAAAATACATTTTCTTCTAAGAATAAGACCTAGAGCCTATAATCTCCTAAAGATGCCCATATTTCAATCTTATTGCAGCCTTAAACTTCAGCCCAGCTCAACTACATAAGCAACTAAACTATTTATAAAGCTTTCTCTCCCAGCCACAAAATCACAATCTTATTAACTATCTGTTCATGTTGCTCATGAAAGACTTCTTGACATCTCCTCAGCTTTCTCTCACACTCATCCACCTTGTCTCTAACTTCCTGGCTCTTCACACACATCCTCTTCCTTCCTGAGGTAATTGAGAACAGGACTCTTCATGTCAACTTATTTCCTCACTTTTGTGCCAAATGCACTTTATTTCGCTTATTTGTTGGGCTCAAGCACGTCCCTAGAGTTTACAGTAATCCAAAGTTGCTGAATTTCAATTTAGTGTTTCCTTTGCCACTAAATTCATCTCTATTATTTCTGGAGTCTTAATTGTATGCCAGAAAATAGAACATTTATCTCACAGCGCAGGTGCAAATGGGATAGTCTTCAAGTATCTTGCCTTTTACTAGGAGATAGAAAAAAAAATAGGGCCAGTGAGACTGCTCAATTGGGGAAAGTCCCAGCCCCAAAGCCTGAAAAACCTGAGTTCCATTTTTGGAACCCACATAAAAATGCCAGATGCAGGAGTGTGCACATGTAAGGCAGTCCTCTACATAAACATGTAAGGTAAAGATCGGAGATTGGCAAGGAAGCTCAGGGGCCAGCAATCCTGATGTCCACAGCATAACAGAAACAAGACAGATGGTTTCAACAAGGTAGAAAGAGAAAACTGACTCCTGAAAGCTGTTCTTTGCCCCATATATGCTCACTGTGGTACACTTGTACATGTATACCCATATTTGTATACACACACACACACACACACACACACACACACACACGCACACACACACACACACACACACACACACACACACACACACACGCACACGCGCACACACACACACCATACATCCATACTTCCATACACAATAATAATAATTTGCTAAAATTAAGCACACTAAAATTGAATATATATTGGAGACAGGGTTTCTCTGTGTAGCTTTGGTGCCTGTCCTGGATCTTGCTCTGTAGGCCAGGCTGGCCTCACAGAGTTCTGCATGGCTCTGCCTCCCAAGTGCTGGGATTAAAGGGGTGCGCCACTGCTGCCCGGCTTAAAACTGAGTATTTTGTTAAATATATGTGTATATGACATATATGTGTATATATACACACATACATGTCAGCATTCTGGTTCCAGATGTACTATGTACTATCTAGAGTTGTGATGGTCACCATCATCCATATAGTTTAACCTAGTCAAAAATTTACTGAAAGTACATCACATTTTAACAATACTGCAAACTTCTTTGTTTAAATATGCATAAGTATCTAGGTTAAGATATATGAAAAGTAGTTTTACATTAGTCAAAGATTTTAAAACATACTTGATAAAAGAATTCTCAAATATATAGAAATTAAATCACAGTTTCCAAGACTACAAGTAGTTCCAAACCAAGACTGGCAGTGGTAATCAATGGATCTCTCTTGGTACCTTCTACTCTCTGCTCTACGGCAGATCAGTTTTCCCTGTAGCATCCTCATCTGTTCCATACGGACAGATGCTCTTTCCAGCTTCAGTCTGTCTCCAGCAGAAGCACAAGCTGGAGAGATTTGAGGTTTGACCCAGAGGTGGACCACTGTGTCCTTAGAACACATATGTTTCTTCCCTGGGCCAACTCTTCCCAGCTGGACTTTGGATCAAACACTATACTCAAGCCATTTCAGAGTGTCTTATATTCAAAGCATGAAAGCATATTATCTATAAAACTGTGGGAATGAAGAGAAGGTTTTAAGAACATAAAAGATGTGAAGAAAATGATAAATGGGGATTGTTTTTATTTTCTTATGTTTTCTAAAGTTAAAGAAATTTGCTTAATTTAGGATTGTACACTGAATAACCTAACATGTAAAATACTTAGAAAATTATCTAGTGTGCTGAGGGAGGGAGAAAGGGAGGGAGGGAGAGACAGAGAAGCAGAGAAATAGAGAAATAGAGAAGCAAAGAGACAGAGAGAACATGATATTGAGTATGTGGGGAGTCAGGGGATATCTCATGAGTTAGATGAGGAGAAACATGATCAAAATATATTATTAAAATATAAATAAATAAAAGCCTAACTAGACAGAATTAGAAAAATGAAATTATTTTTAAATGATAATAAATAATATTGAGCCTTAAAAAATTCTATGCCCATACCTACAGCTGTTTATATGTACACACAATAGGTTAGATTCTGCATGAGAGAAAACATACAGTTTTTCTCTTTCTGAGTCTGGATAACTTCTCAATATTATATAGTCTAAGTCCAGTTGCTTCCCTGCAAATTTTATTATTTTGATCAATAATAAAATATAATTTTATTATAATATTTTTATATATACTGTTATATTATTTTCTTTAGAGCTGAATAATATGCCATTGTATGTATGTACTAGTATCTCATTATCCATTCTGTTGATGGATATCTAAGTTGGTACGGTTTTCCTGCTATAGCAAATACAGTAGTAACAAGCATGGGGTACACATATCTCAATGATGGAATATGGAGTTCTCTGGGTATATGCCCAGGAGTGAAATAGCTGGATGCCATGTGATAGTTCTATTTTTAATTTTGAGGAACCTTCAAACTGATTGCCATAATAGCTGTATCAATTTCTACTTTCTCAGCAGTACAAAGAGGTCTCTTTCTCCCCCAATACCCTTTGCAACATTGTATTTTTTTTTGATGTGTGCCATTCTGACTGAAGTTAATTGTTATCTGAAAGTAGTTTTGTTTGCATTTCCCTAACAACTATAAATGTTGAATACTTTTAAAAAAATAGTTATTGGTCATTTGTATTTCTTCTTTTAAAAATATTTCAGTTTGATATGCCATGTTCTGTTGATATCCATGGGAGACCTGCCTGTTCATTAAACAGAAATGGATTGGGGTGTGAGAACAGAGGGGTGGTGGGAGGGACTGGGAGGAGAGGAGGGGAGGAAACTGTGGCTGGAACATAAAATAAATAAATAATAAAAATTTTAAAAAGAAAATTGATCAGTTCATTAGCCCATTTACTGGTTGTCAGTTTTGTTTCTTTGATATTTAATTTCTGCAATTCTGTGTAAATTATTCATATTAGCTCCTTTCCTCAAGTGTGGCTGGTGAAGACTTTCTCCCACTCTGTGGGCTGTCTGTGGGCTATCATCTATGAGCTCTGCTGGTATTTCCCTTTGCTGTGCAGACTTTTGATTCCATATAGTCTCATTGGCTGATGCTTGAAGCTCATACCTGTACTATCCAAGTTCTGTTGTGAAAGTTCTTATCCAGCCACCCCCAATGTCTTCCAGAGTACTTCCAATGTTGTTCTGTTATTTTTAACATCTCGGGTTTTAGATGAAGGTTTGTGAACCATTGTAAACTAATTTTTATAAGGTGAAAGAGAATCTATTCTAATAGGTAATCTAAAAGGTAAAATACCACATTCAGTAAGGAGACCAAGAAAAGGTCACATTGGTGATGAGATTGGACACATGAGTTATGAAAGAAGTTGTTAAGCTAATTGCCTTCCTAGAATTAATTCTGTCATGATCTTTTTATTTGAGGGGTAAGTGTATAAAAATGTAATTGATAGTGTAAGTATAAAACCCCACATAAAGCTCCATAACTTCGAAGTGGCCATTCTATTTCCCCTCCCAGGGAGATCCATCCATCCTCCTGGGCATCCCCCCAGGCCCTCTTCTTTGTCTGTCATCTCTGGGTCTGCAGACTGTAGCTCGGTTATCATTTACTTTATGGCTAATATCCACCAATAAGTGAGTACATACCATATTTATATTTCTGGGTCTGTGATACTTCAATCAGGATGATTTTTTTTTCTAGCTCCATCCATTTGCCTGCAAATTTCATAATGTTATTTTTGAACAGCTGAGTAATACTCCATTGTGTAAACATAGCACATTTTCTTTATTCTTCTACTGACAGACATCTAGGTTGTTTCCAGTTTCTGGTTATTATGACTAAAGCTGTGATGAACATGGTTGTGGCAAGACGAAGCGTCCTTTCGGCATATGCCCAGGAATGGTATCACTGGATCTTGAGGTAGATCGATTCCCAACTTTCTGAGGAACGTCCATATAAATTTCCACAGTGGCTAACAAGTTTGCATTCCCACCAGCAATGGAGGAATATTCCCCTTGCTCTATACCCTCACCAGCATAAAGTGTCCCTTATATTATTGATCTTAGCCATTATGACAGGTTTAAGATGGAATCTCAAAGCAATATTGATTTGCATTTCTCTGCTGGCTAAGGATGTTGAACATTTCTTTATGTTTTTTTCTCGGCAATTTGAGTTTCTTCTATTGAGAATTCCTTGATTAGGTCTGTATCCCATTTTTAATTGGATTATTAGGGTTTTATACTAGTTTATTGGGTTCTTTATATATTTTGGATATTAGTTCTTTAGCTGATGTGGGTTGATTAAAAAAAAAAATCTTTTCCCATTCTGTAGGCTGCTGTTTTGTGCTATTGATGGTGTCCTTTGTCTCATAAAACTTTTCAGTTTTATGAGGTTCCATTTGTTAATTCTCAAACTGAGCTCCTACACTACTGATGTTCTGTTCAGAGGTCATCTCCTGTGCCAATGCATTTGGGGAATTCCCTGGGGATTGTAAGAGTCAGAGGGGGTGGAGGAGACCAGGAGAACAAGGCCCTCTGAATCAACTAAGCAAAGTGCATATGAGCTCACAGAGACTGAAGCTGCAAGCTAGGGGCCTCCAACTTTTAGCTTAGTATTTTTATGGGGTTCCTGACATGAGAATGAGTGGGTCTCTGACTCTTTTGCCTGTTCTTGGGACTCTTTT
Organism: Peromyscus leucopus; assembly: GCF_004664715.2. NCBI lineage: Eukaryota > Metazoa > Chordata > Mammalia > Rodentia > Cricetidae > Peromyscus > Peromyscus leucopus. Next base: position 66,845,304 of record NC_051079.1, on the reverse strand, counting down.
CCTTCTGTTGGGTTGCCATGTCCAACTTCAATATGATGTTTTTTGCTTCATCTTACTATATTTTATTTTTGTCATGTGTGGTTGTTATCTCTTAGATACCTGTACTTTTCCTTATGAGGGTCAGACAGGAAATGGATACCAAGGGGAGGGGAGGAGCTGGGAGGGGTAGAGGGAGGGGAAACTATAATTAGGATATATTATTTGAGAAAAGAATCTATTTTCAATAAAAGGTAAAAAACTATAAAGATTGTAAATGTATAATTGGAGAAGTTCTTTTCTCATACTGTGGCCAGCTGCTATGTCTGAAAGATGGTGTCCTTTGATGTATAGAAGCTTTGCCGTTTCATGTGGTCCTATTTATTAATTGTTGGTCTTAGTACCTGTGCAATGAGTGTCCTGTTCAGATGGTCTTTTCTTGTGCCAATGAGTTCAAGACTATTCCTCACCTTCTCTTTGGTCAAATTAAGGTATCAGATCTTATCTGAGGTCCTTTTGGGAATTTTGTGCAAAATGATAGATATGGATCTATTTGGATTCTTCTACATGCAACCAACAAGTTTGACCAACACCATTTGTTGATAATGTTGTCTTTTGCCAGTGGGTACTTCGGGCTTGTGTTTTGTGTGTGTGTGTGTGTATGTGTGTGTGTGTGTGTGTGTGTGTGTGTGTGTGTGTATGAAAAATCAGGTGTCTGCTAGTGTGTAGAATTATATAAGTGTCTTCAATTTAATTGTTGTGTCTATTTTTATGCCACTATCATGCTGTTTTTATTACTATAGTTCTGTTTACAATTTAAAACCTGGGTCAGTCATACCTCCAGCAGTTCTTTTATCATTCAAGGTAGTTTAAGCTATCATGGGTTTCTTATGTCTTCATATGAAGTTGAAGATTGTTTTTCCAACTTCTGTGGAGAATTGTGCTTGAATTTTGATGGGGATTGTATTGAATCTACAGATTGCTTTTTGTAGTATAGTCATTTTCACTGTATTAATCTTACAGATCCTGGGCATGTAACATCTTTCCATCTTCAATTTCTTTCTTCAGTGCCCTAAATTTTTTATTGTAATGTCTTTCATTTGCTTGATAGAAGTTATTCAAAGATATTTTAAGGCTGTTGTGAAAGGTACTATTCCCCTGATTTCTTTCTCAGCCTATTTTTGTCATTTGTACATAGGGATACTATTGATTCTGTGTGTTCATATTGTATCCTGAAACTTCTTTTAATTTGTTTATCAGCTATGGAAGTATCCTGGCTGGAACCTTCAGAGTTTTTGGAGCACTCAGTCCTAAATGGGATGTCATCAGCAAAGCCCTCCCCTCAAAGCTCAGATATCTATGTGGGAAAGAAGGCAGAAAGATTTTAGGAGCCAGAAGTGATGGATGACTCCAAAGAAACAGTGTCTTCCAGACACAACAGGATTGATGCATAGACGAACTCACAGAGATTAGCAACACACACAAGATCTACACAGGTTCAAGACAGATAGGGTACCAAAACGGAGAGGAGGAAGTAGACACGAGCTCCCACCTGTAACAGAGAAGCTATTTGCAGTTGATACTTATGGGTAAAGTGAAAATCAGTTTCCTCCAAAGATGTCCCAGGTTTATTAGTCACACTGCACGACAGACCCCGTGCCCTGGAGTAACTAGCCAACCCGAAACAAATACCATGTTTTGTTTTTGTTGTTGTTGTTACTTTGTAGGTCTTTTGTTTAATTTTGTTTTCTTTGAGCTTTTAGTTATTTTATTGTGCTCTTGTTTGTTAGGAATTAGGGAATAGAAAAACTAGATAGATAGATATTGATATATTGATATATCACATGAAAAAATTTTAAAAAGTAAAGAAAATATGTAAATGAAAAAATACCATTATCTATTGCTTGTCCATAATAATTTGAAGGTTACAGAACAAAACATCTCTTGTTAGATTGTATGAGTTTTCTGATTGGGGTCTATTTTTATGTAACACTACTACTGAAATATTATTGCGTTCTTTTCAGTATGCTTGTTAGAGGGTACAAATTGGTATTAGTGATATCATTTCCAAATCTTTGATAAGATTGTCTTCCAGGGTTTTCCTCTGTAAAGCTGTTATATTTCCACTTATAACTAACATTTGAGGGATTTTGAAGTTACATAAAATGTTAGCCCTCAAAGTTAACCCACTATTTAGATCAGTTGAGCAAACTTTCAGATATTCAACTCCAAACTCCATTTTAACATCATTCATTTATTTTTATAACAATATTACACATATATTCCTATTTTATTCAGCTATAATTATTAATTATCATTATGGATTTTAAGCTCAAGTTTTCTCAGATTTTGCCAGTGGGAACCCTTTCAAGTTTGCTCTTCTGTTCTTGCAAGATGCTAGGGTGTATTCGGAACACTTCTTTATGAGACATTCAGCCTACCTGGTGCTTCCCTTCCCCAGTCCTGGAGGCAGCCATTTGTCTCTTCTGAGAAAAAGTTTTAGATTTGTTCAAGTGTTTATTTTGCTTACACTAAATATTGTGGCTAACAACTCAGTTTATTCCATGATTTTTCTTCCTTTTTCTACTGCTTTCTCATTCTCTTTTAAATGAGTTCCATTTTTGTCACTCCATACCATTAACTCATTCTGGGTTATTCATTCTTTTATTATTATTATTATGGGAGTAATTTTCTTAGGGTTTATAACATGCATTACACCCTCATAATATAAAGAGCCTTGCAAACTTTAATATGTTCTTCTTGTTCTGTGTTACTATTACCATAAATTTCTGGGACACATAGTACTAGATATCCTTATTATTTTACATAGTACACGTTGAGTGATAACTACTTACATACTTCATACTTCCTGGTGTCCTTTCCTTTCCTTTACAAGCATTATTCTTCTGTATGAAAAATCTCCTACTGTAGCATTTCTTCTAGTATTTTTGTTTGCCTAAACAATCTTTCATTTCACGTTGATTTTTGAAAGTTTTTGATGGGCAGAGAACTATAGGCTAAGAATGGTTTTCTTTCAGACGTTGTACCACTGGTTTCCCACAGCCTGTTTTGTGCCTTGGCATCAGCACTCTCAAGCGAACCTACACTGAATCGCCACCCGCTCTGAGATTTTTCAGTTGTTTGCTTTTCTGCTGTTCACTTTAATAAAGTGAGAGTCGGGACATGGACATCACCCCTCAAGTAAGACTTATTGAAATTCTAACCCTTGCTATCTTAGAATGTGACTTCCTTTGAAATACAATTTTGATGAGGTAATCCAGATTTCTTTTTAAGAAATGATCCGTTTATGTAGTATATATAGTGTTTTGCCCGAATGTATGCCTGTGTGCCAAAAGAAAGCACCAGAGCTCAATATTGATGGTTGTGAGCCACCATGTGGTTTTTGGGAATTGAACTCAGGACCTTTAAAAGAACAGCCAGTGCTTTTAACTTCTGTGCCCATCTTTCCAGCCCCCAGTAATCAAGTTTTTAAAGAAGTTATTACAATATTCTCCCCATCCCTAAAAAGTATCCTTATAATGAGATAGAATTTTAGAAAGACAAATATTTATGCTGCCCCTGTGCATGATACTTTATTTGTCATTGTATGAGATAAAGCAATTGTGCTTGAAACAACTGGTTTCTATACCAGTCACTCCCTTGACAGCCTGTTAAACCATGAACTATCCCAGAGACCTGTCTCTAAATTTCAGCAGGGTGTCACTTGGATGATTCAGTTTGCAGCATATGAATTCTAAGAGTTAGGAGCTGATCTTTCAACCGATAGTAGTATGCAGCTTTCCTGTTATGTTCTTGACTACTGCCCTAGCTGGTGTACTATTGGGAAAAGGCACTTCCTGAAGTTTTTCCTCTAGTAATTTTAGATATAAAACTTTGTCTTTGGATTGCAACTGGGGCAGCAATGGGCGGGAGTGGGGGTAGGCACCGGTTGTGCCCCAGGGCCTAGGTCCTAGAGAGAGGACTCTGAGTGAAGTCACTCAGACTCAGAAGGACAAACATGGTATGTACTCACTCATAAGTGGGTACTAGGTGTAAAGCAAAGGATAACCAGACTACAACCCACAGCTTCAGAGAAGCTAGCTAACAAAAAGGACTTTAAGAAGGACACATGGATCCCCCTGGGAAGGGGAAATAGATGAGATCTCCATGAGTAAACTGGGGGTGGAGGTGGGGGCAATGGAGGATAGGAGATGGGGGATGGGAACATAAGGGAACAGGATGGTCAAGCTGGAACAGGAGACATCATGGGGATAGGGAGAAACCTGGTGCTAGGGAAGTTCCCAGGAATCCACAAGGATGACCCCAGATTAGACCACTAGCAATAGTGGAGAGGGTGCCTGAGCTGGCCCACCCTGGTAATCAGATTGAACACCCTGTTATCATAGAGCCTTCATCCAGTAACTGATGGAAGCAGATGCAGAGATTCACATCTGAGTACCAGGCCAGGCTCCAGGAGACCAGTCAAAGAGAGGGAATAGGGATTCTATGAGCAAGGGGAATCAAAATCATGATGGGGAAATCTACAGAGACGACCAAACCAAGCTAGTGGGAACTCAAGAACTTTAGACCAACAGCTGTGGATCCTCCATGGGATTGGACTAGGCCCTCTGCATAAGTGAGACAGACAGTTGTGTAGCTTGGTCTGTTTAATGGAGACCCTGGCAATAGGATCAGGATCTATCCCTGGTGCATGAGCTGGCTTTTTGGAACCCATTACCTGTGATGGGACACTTTGCACAGCCTTGATGCAGGGGGAAGAGATTGGATCTGCCTCAAATGAATGTACCAGCCTTTTCTGACTCCCCATGGGAGGCCTTACCTTTTTGGAAGAGGGAATGAGGGGTGTTTGGGGGAGGAAGGCTGTGGGAGGAGCAGAAGGAGGGATGAAAGGGGGATCTGTGGTTGGTATGTAAAATGAATAAAAATTTTCTTAATAAAGAAAAAAACAAAACAAAACTTTGTCTTTGTCAAACTCAGACATTACCAGATATTATCTCTACCTATTTTTTTCTAGCTTGATCTCTCTTGCTCTCTCTCCATCTCCCTCTTTCTCTCTGTCTTCCTCTCCCCTCCTGTATATATTTGTTATGTTTATAATGATTTATATGTCTCTTATAATCTTTCCATATTGTCATATTTTTTAATTCTGTGAGTACTTTATTTGGGGTAGGTTCTCACATTCTACTAATTTGTTATGTCTGTAATATGTATAAACATTGAAAAACATCAATTTATCAAATTCTTCATTTTAATTCCTGTATACTTCAGCTTTGGTGTTTCATTTCATCTTTTATGGGTCACAGTTGCTTGCTAATTTTATACTTAATACACTAATCCTAATAGAATCACATAGGTTCCAACCTGTGGCATTTTTGACTCATTTGGTGTCCTTTTGGCTTCTGTCTTACCTGACAACTTTCACTGATGCCAGGTATGCTTAATCAGGAATTACATTGTGGTGATGTAATGTCTTTCTTGTGTAGTCACATATCTGTGGTCCCTTAGAGATGAGCCTTCATCAAGCAAGCTTTGCTTCTTGGATGATGCCATTCCAGGTATCACATCTTAAAACCTGGGTGTTTGCTCAACAGAACTCAGCTCTCATATGTTTCAAATTCAAACTTTGACTCTCTAGGACATGCTCACTGTCAGAGTCTGCAAATTTTTGTCACTGAGCAGCAGGATTTTTGCATTATTTTTGAGAGTGTCACTTTCCATGTGCACTGCTTTGGATTAAACAAATGTCTCTGGGGGAAATTGTACAAAAAGTATCCAAGTCCACCTTCCTGTGCTTTCCCTGTTTGTGGGACCTATCCCCTTAAATCATGGCTGTCTTGACAGCTCTTGACTCAAACTCTTGTTTCCCCAGCTCTGTGGGCTTGCCAAGCCCTCCAGTCTGACACTTTCTGTTTAGCTTTCCTGCCATAGTATGTAAATAAGTGAAGACCTCAAATGGAGAACTGCCCTGCTCAGTTCAGGGTAGTTCCCACATCCTCACAGCCTGGAATCTAAATGCTCACTTGCTGAGTTGCTTTCTTGGGCTGTAAAGGAGCCATTTCCCTCTCCCATCTCTCACCCTAACTCAAAGACTATTGGTACAAGAGTTTTGTTTCCACCAACAGCATCCTGGGATTTGTTTCCACTGTTGTTGATGCCCATGACAATGAAGATGATAATTCTGAAGCTAGTTCAACCTGGAAAAATGGAAAGTATTAGTAAAGAAAAATAACTTAACAACTTGCCATATCTTCATTACCTACTTAATTTCTAACACTGATTTTTTTCTTCAAAAGGAGGAAGAGGATAAGGCTGTTGGCAGGGGTGGTTCCATGCATAAACTTACTTGGCAAACATGAGGGCCTTGGCAATCCTAGACAATCCTCGGCAATCCTCGGCAATCCCCGGCAATCTTTGGCACTCACATAAAAGCCAGGTACAGTGGCAAACATCTGACACCTCAGCTCTAAGAAAGTAAATAGAAGCAGTATGCTGGCGGCTCCCAGGCCAGTCGGTTGAAATGATGAATTCACAGTTCAGTGAGAGGTCCTATAAAGAGGAGAAAGGTTAAAGTCATCTGATGCTGTGTTGACCTCCAGCTTCCATATGCCCAGTCACAGGTGATTGTGTGCATAGACACACATGCACACACATGTGCATACACATGTATACCATGCACACAACAAAAAAAAACCAGATGATTAAATACATTTTATAAAGGAGGGAAGAATTGATGAGCAGAATAAGAAAGAGAAGGTCAAACAGACAATCAGACTAGAAAAGAGATCCTTACTTTCCTCAAATTTTTATTCCAGTAAATGTAAATGGATTCATAGGTAGTTAACAAATTTTCAAGTAACTGCTATGCAGAGAATTAAAGCAAGGTGGTAATGACTGTTTTAGAATAAGGAAGTAGGGAACAAAGAAAGGCTTTTGGAGCAGGGAGTGAGGAGCTATTAAAACTAAAATCTGAGGGCAAGAGAGTAGCATCTTCAGAGAAAGAATTTTCCAAATCAGGGAATATCTATCCCAAGACAAGCCTGTACTTAGGAAAGAGGAAATTCAAGTGTTAGTATCAGCAAGTTCTTCTCTCTCCATTAGTCCCTTCTGTTGAAGAAGCTAAGAGAAAGCTGGCTGTCAGGGAAGATCGGGAAATGTAGTTTGTTGTGTGAGCCCAACAATCTGGAACAATATATTGAGGAATGAATGTGGACAGAGACACAATAGTTAAAACATAATAAAGCCCACACTTATGGCTTCTCTGAACTATCTATGTTTAGATTTCTGAACAATGTCAACGGATTAATTAAGATACAATCATTCCATATGTGACTGTAGACACTCTGACACTTGCTCAATAGATGGATACCATGAAATTCCAGCAGTTGTTTCTGTCTTCAGGTGACAATATTTCAACTTATAGTTAAGTCTTAGTCTCAAACTATTCTCCAAAGCAGATTCTAAACTTTCAAACTATCCATGATTAATGTATCTTATATGAAATAGTAGGGGGAAGAAAAATATTTAATGTAGCAATAATAAAGAAATCAAGTTAACTATAACTCAATACAAAGCTATGGATGATATTACATTCATCATTCAGGATGTAGTATTATCTGTTTTTCTGTGTTCAGCCATCACCACAGTTGATAGCAATCCTTTATTTGGGGGATAAGCCAAGCTGTCATTCCCCAAAACTATAATACATCTTGTTTGGTTGTTGAATTTCCATTAATATTAGGGCATGAAAGCAAAGAGACATTCTCAGAAACTCCAAAGCTTCAAAAACAGCCCCCTCTGTCCTATTTTGGGAAAGCAGTTGTTTTTCTCCTTGGTATAAATTAGTCAATTTAGTCAGCAAAATAAATGTTTTACATTGTTCTGTTGCATGTCAGGTGTCAGCCTCAACTTCCACTTCAATCAATCAGACCATTGTTTTTGTGGAGCAAGTATCTTTCCATTGAAAGACAAGACTTCTAAATGAATAAAGAAGATATAAAGGCAAGAAGAAAAAGTTTAGCATCACATGCTGTAGCTGGAGTTTTCCTGTGTCCTCCTGGCTCCTGCAGCTGCTCAGACCCAAGTAAACACACAGAGACTTATATTACTTATAAACAGTATGGCCATGGCAGGTTTCTTGCTATCTAGTTCTTATATCTTAAATTAACCCATTTCTATAAATCTATACCTTGCCATGTGGCTTGTGGCATACTGGTATCTTTACATATTACTTCTCATGATGGCAGCAGCGGTGGCTGGCAGTGTCTCCTGACTCAGCCTTCCACTTCCCAGAATTCTTCTCTCTCCTTATCCCACCTATACTATATTTCCTACCTGGCTACTGGCCAACCAGCATTTGATTTATCAATCAATCAGAGCAACACATTCACAGCATATAGAAAGGCATCCCCAGCACTTCCCCTTTTCTTTTTTTCAAAAAGGAAGGTTTCAACTTTAACATAGTAAAATTACATACAACAAAGCAATTATCAAGCAAGAATTACAGTTACAATATCTAGTCTATTTGTATTTGTATTTGGCAAAACTAAAGAAGATATCCTATCTATCCTATATTTGTGAGTCTAAGGTTTCACATCTAACTTGTCTTTTATCATAATTAAGGAAATTATAACTATCTAGTCTTCAACTACATCAAAGACCTCAGAAGGATATAATACTACCTGAGAAATGGGAAAAAGATGCAGCAACTTTCAGGAGTCTTATGAGAGTAGACAGAGACAGCTGGCAGCCTGGACAGTCATCCAAAGTTCCTCTGTAAAGTTGGGGCATCTGTCTTCAGCCCACAGGATTAGAGTCTCTCAGTCACTTCTCTCTGTGTCCTGTAGAATGTTTGGCAGTTTCCTCTGTGAAGAAGGAACCAGAAGGTCCATTTCGCCAAGCAAAGTTCAGTGGTCACCTTCTGATGGGTCCTACATGTCCAGTCACTACATCATTTTGTCAAGCAGTCTAGGAAAGAACAGTTTCTTGCCCAAATGACTATTTTGCCAAGAAGAAGATAAACTCCATATAGAGTATCTATGATGCCCATCTTCCTCTCTGAAGTAAATCAGTGTTGCCAGGAGCAGATGTGTCTCACTGTCCAGAAAGTCTAAATTTTTTAAAACATTTTAAAAGCCATATTCTGTAGGCCTTTGAAGTGTTTAAAGACTACCTATCTGTCTGAAATATATCTATATATACCTAGAAAACTAAACATGACTATAAGTTTGATTATCATAGAAGACTAATTATTAATCTGTATTTCTTAATTATCCATTACAATCTAAATGAGTTACATAAGCATAACACCTCAAATGAGAGTAGAAATATATATACAGTATAACAAAATTAAGTTTAAATTTGTATCAATAAATGAAAATCCATAACAATGTAAAACATTTCTAAACAATTTGTTGCTCTTTAAAAGTAGGTTTATTAATCTACCCTTTCATCCTATTATATTATATTTATACTATCCCCCTTTCTATTTTAGAAAGAGATTACATTTATAATCAGCCTGTTTTAAATAAAACATATTGGATTTTCTCTGTCCTACACCAGAAGGCTCTTTTGATATAGGACAAAAGAATTTCTCAACTTTTTCTTTTAGCAATATGCTTGGCTTAAGAGAAGGAGTGAGCCAATTCCATCTCCAAAACCAGCTTATTTTTGTGAATATTTGGGAATTTGGGTGTAGCTTCTCATATTACTTCCTGCTGGATGAGGGCACTGTAAACTTATGGGGACATAAAGAAAATTTTAGGATCATGGAGTAGTCCATGAAGGTGTATCATCTGAGCCAGTTGCCTTGAAACCATTCTGGATGTTGGATCATCTGGGCCATCGTGTCATCAAAGACCTTTCAGGGGGTCTTGACTGGTCAAACCTGATGTATCTTAATCTGGAGTAAATCCATAGCCTCTTGCTTTTTGTGAAAACAAAAGCAGAGCCTCCTTTCCAAAGCAACATATCCTTAGATCCAAATTTTGAAGTCAAGGTACCTTTAAAATATAATATTGATTTAACTGAGCAGACTTTACAATCAATGTCTTTCTGCAATTAAAAATACCAAAGACAACACAATCCAGATTCTCTGTGTGATATCCATCTTTACGTGGCTTATTTTTATATTACTTTTACTTTCTCTTTAAAGACTTTATTTTTTAAAACTATTTCTTTATATAACTGTATATGTTCCTTTTTCTCTCTTCCAAGCATACATACATTTTTACACACATTGTAAACAATTTAGAGGTTTATCCCATCTGAATCTGTCTTATTGTGAATCTATTGCTTTAAACTGCAGCATTTTCAGCCCACCTCAGTTTCCCAACATGGTGGTGGTATGTTTACTGCCAGCTTTGGGTCTAGAAGCCATGTGTACCATCAACTCTCAGAAGCAGTGGGTCTATGCTTCTATCAAAGCAGCATGTACCCCGGAAACCTCTTTTTTCCCCCTCTGTACTAGCAAAAGCTAAACCTACCACACAGTGTAATATGCAGCTTGCAGATGCCTCATTCCCACCATGTTGTAGGTCATGCCCACACACCACAAACCTACTATAGAGTAGCTCAAGCCCACAGGCTGTAGCTAACTTGAGAGAGACAACTAGGAAACTGTTTTAGCTCCATTGTAGAATCTACTTTCTCAGGTTTTAGGTGGAAACTCTTGCCATTGGGAGCTATTTGTAGCTGGAGTTTTTCTGTGTCCACCTGGCTCCTGCAGCTGCTCAGACCCAAGTAAACACAAAAAGACTTATATTACTTATAAACTGTATGGCCATAGCAGGTTTCTTACTATCTAGTTGTTATATCTTAAATTAACCCATTTCTATAAATCTATACCTTGCCACATGGATGGTATCTTTACATATTACTTTTCATGGTGGCAGCAGCAGTTGGCAGCATCTCCTGACTCAGCCTTCCACTTCCCAGAATTCTCCTCTCCTTATTCTACCTATACTATACTTCCTACCTGGCTATTGGCCAATCAGTGTTTTATTTATCAATCAATCAGAGCAACACATTCACAGCATACAGAAAGACATCCCCAGCAATGTGCTGACCAAAAACTCAATTCCTCATATGATGTGTGCCATGAAAGGTCCAAAGCAGTGAAAGTTCTGAGATATTGTTGGTCCTCTGAGGTAACATCAAGAGATAATGCAAGTGATATGGGCTCCCTAATTTCAGTTACAATACTGAAACTCCAAAGAAACCATCCACATTGAGGCTATAACCTATACAAACCAAATAGGCACAATTATCAAAATGCGATGTAGAAATGTTGGCACCCATAATGTGGCAATCAAAGTTCCATATGGATCTGCTGCAAGTGATTGAAAGGACAGTCAAATTAATCCATTAGTACTTTGCTTATACTTTATAATACAAAAAATTCTTGAATCCCACATAGGAAGTAAACTTTTAAAGGAAACTCTAAAGAAAAATAAGTGAAAAAATAGGGGCCCAGCTGACCTTTGCCTGTACTCCACTATTGAGTTCATTATGACCATGGGTAAGAGACCTTTTGGAACCTCATTTTTTTCTGATTTTAAAATGAAATTATCCTAATAATCAAGAGGTTGAAATAGGGGGTTTACTTTGAGCCTGTGGTAAGCCTAGACTACATAAGTAGTTCCAGGCTAGGCTGCACAACAGAGAGAAAGCCTGTTTCATAACAATAACAAAATTATTTAAAATTTGACTGCCAGTATCTATTCAGCACCTGTATTTTAAAAAACACTTAACGTGAATTATCTAATCACATGAGATGCATGTTTTTACTGAAGTCATCCTGTGGGCGATATAACTGAAAGGCAGGATGTTAGTAATCTCTGAAGCTTGCAATGTGGTAGGTAACAATCCCTGGAATCAATACTGAACACTTGTTCCACTAAGTCATGAATGAAACATCCTTACTCTTGATTTTAATGTCTGTGGCTTTCTTCTCCAAGCTGATCCTCAAAAATAACCAACCTCAGGAAACCAAATCAGCTTTCTGGAAGTGGGATGACTGCAGAACTTAACTCAAGTTAACTGAACGGGGTGTAAATTCTTTCACCTGGCTTCTATGCCCCACAGGCATCTGTGTACTAGGACAGAAATAACCCAGTGCACATGATCATAGCTTGGACAGTGTGTCCAGACAGAGTTCTGCACCAAAGCACATGGGAGAAGAGGAAATAACTTCTTTTGGTACAGTGAGTCCTTCCAGAAGACTCCCTGATAAATGTTTGCCAAAGTAGAAACAAGATGTGGTGGTGGGAAGACAGGTGATCATTGGGGGCATTTCAAGGAGTCGTACTTGTTTGAATGTTGAACATATCTTGAGTCATCTCCTAAACTATTGCTCAGTATTGAACTTGTTAAAGTCATCCTAAAATTACTACTAAAGGAGTCAGCAAGTTTGAAACTTTGTAGATGTCTAACCAAGCCAGGTCCACCATAATCAGTCATCAAACTTTACCTCTCTCTACACTGAACTCTTCTTCCAGCCAGCCCACACCCTTCATCATCCAAGCATCAGTCTGCTCCCATGCAAGAATCTATTTTATAACCAACTGGTAATCATGATTATATAACACTAAATGAAGTAATACATGGGAAAGTATTTTTAAAAGTAAAAATCATAGAAATCCTATTTTATAAGGTTTGGGATACAACATGTTGTCTTTCACATGGTGACCATTTTCTCAGACTATAGCAAGAATACCAAACAGTGATTAGAAACAAACCTGGAACTCTAAAGGATAAATGGTATTTGAAATGGAGCAAATGGGCTATGGATAGACAGCTCAGTTGCTAAGAATGTTTGCTTCTCTAGCCCTAACCTGAGTTTGGTTACCAGATCATAATCACTTTTAACTTCAGCTCCAGGATATCCACCATCTTCTTATGGTCCACATGGGTACACACAAGCACACACACACACACACACACACACACACACACACACACACCATGAAATACTAGTTAGAAGAAAAATACTCTACTGCTTGCCTTATGGGAACTCACATCAACCACTCACAGCACTTGTATCTTGTGGAGCGTTTGCACTACCACAGAAACAAGCACAGGTGTTCTAAGTAGACTCCATCTGGCTTTAACCTATGGAATTTCTGCCTGAGTTCCTGACTCCTCCTCACACCAGGTGTGACTGCTCTTCCATGGCCTCGTCTTCCCTGATGGCTTCAGTGAACAAGTTGTAAACATAGTATATTTGGAGTAAGTGCTTCTTCTGATTGCACAGTTTCTTTTCCCTGAGATCTAATTCCACACTCTCACAAGCTAGAAATTTTACCCATTATTTAATTATTTCATCCAGCAATCTACTGGGGATTGAATGTGGGATGTCCACTATAGGTATTTGAAGGCTTGACACTGGCTTAGATGGTACCATCTGGGAAGGTTGTGGAACTTGCAGACCTAGGTCCTAGCTGCCACATAAAGCCATAAGCTTGTGGGACCATAAGTGGCTCCACTTCCAGACTAGATTACTTCTAGTTTCTGATCTGCTGAGATGAAACAAGCCATGTTTGGAGCCCCTACATCATAGACAGAGCCTCAGCTGTCATGTTCTCCTGTTAAAGGGAGCCAAAAGAAATCTTTTCTTCCTCTTGTCATTTTTCAGTTATTCTATCATACTGTTAAAAAATGTAGTGGATCCTCTTCCATCAAGGAACAGCATGAATTAAGTTATGATATTCTATTAAGGTGTTCTTCCTCTCTAATCGCAGTACTTGAAAGGCTGATAGAAGAACATCATGAGTTTGAGGCTAGCCTTAGCTAAATAGCTATTTTAAGGACAGCCTAAGCAACAGAGAGAGAGACGTTGTCTCAAAACATTAATGGCTGAGGATGCAGCTCAGAAGCAAAGCAACTACCCAACATAAAGGCCCAAGTTTGAACCTCAGTAACACTGTAAGGGAAGAGAGGGAGAGGGGGAGAGGGACACACACACACACACACACACACAGAGAGAGAGAGAGAGAGAAGAGAGAGAGAGAGAGAGAGAGAGAGAGAGAGAATCCTCATTTACCTACTGAAAATACAAGACCCAGGAAGGAGCCAAGACTAAAACCAAGAGAGCCAGAACCTAGGTTCTATACTCAACACTCTCCAATTTTCCTTCCCCTGTTCTACCCGTTTTTCCCATTGTCTTAAGCTACAATTTCAACATACACTAACAAGAGACAAATTTCTCAAGCTACTTTTCAATATTTAATACTTTGTTTACATATAGATAAAAATATATCAAACTGATAAGAAATTAAGCACATTTTAGTCTCCTTGAGGAAGATAAACAAGAATTAGTGGGTAAGAAAACATATGCATCTAGATTTCAGCTCACTGGAGAACAGTACTATGCTCATTGGCAAAGGGCAGCAAAGAGAAACAGGTACTCATCAAGTATGGCCAAAGAAGCTACTGCTCAACCCAAGCTATCAGGATCATCTGTTGTCACAGATGCCCAAGCAGGAAGATTTCTGTTCTGAAGCTCCAAAGATGTGGCTACAATACAATTTTGAAGTTTTATCATCACCTCAATAAGGGCTAGACAAGAATGCCTTTGTCAAGGATGGCTTTTCATGGCAGTTCTACACTAAGAGACCTCATCTACCTCCTCAAACAATAGAAGGTGGACAAATGACCATTTATGAATTATAAAAGTAACTGCCTCTCTCCTAGGATTATTCTATTTATCTACCATCTATCTATCTATCTATCTATCTATCTATCTATCTATCTATCTATCTATCAAATCAAGATCTCATCTGATTGTTTTATTCATTTGTTGAAACAATCAACTATAATGAATTGATGAATTTTGGTTCATCTCATAAACTTTCAAACAGAAATCTGACGAAAAACAGTCATTCTCAGGAGTGTCTATATAAGTATATGTGGTGAGTAAAATATTCAATTAAAGAAATCTATTTTTCTTTCTGTGAGATGGGAAGAGATCAACCTGCAATGTGTTGTTTAAATGCCTGTTGCTTGCCCTAGTTTACTGTTCTTAGTCTGTATTTCTGGAAAGTGTTAAGCAAACTGAAAATCTGTAAACTGAGTTGTAATTTAGATTCATGAATATAATGTACTTTTTCTCATTTTTTATTAGGGGAGAATTTTGAACAAAGTAGTTTGATCATATTTACCCCCTCCCTACAATCCTCCCAGATCCATCCTTTTTTTTTTTTTTTTTAAGTAATCATCCTGTCTCTTGATCAACAACTTTACTCTTGCTCACCAAACTCTCTTTTTTATTTCAAGTCCTACTTCTCAAAGAGTTTACCTGAACTGGGCAGAACACTGAAAAGAAATGACATTAGGCTCTGACAACACTTCCCCTTCTTTGTGAACCAATATGTTCCTTGTTGTTAGGAGCCTACTGTGGGAGCCATCAGAATGAAAAGGTAGATGGCCATTCACATTGAGTACTCAAGAAAACACCCCAGAAAGGAAAAAAAAAATGTTGCCTGTTGCTAAATCCTTATACACTGACTCTCAGTTCAAGGGTGAAATCTATGACACTTCATCTTCAGGTGGAAACTGAGAAGTTAGTACAGTGGCTCATATAGTGTAGAAGCTCAAAAATATGTCAAAAGATGGAAGGGAGCACACCAGTCACATGTGTGTAATAGTAAAGATGGCAGATTTGTGAGCAGTGCATCATTGTGAAAAATGAGCACTGTTGACTTAGGTCTTGGAGAAAAAGCCTAGATGACACCTTGAAGTTGGCTGGAGAAGAATTTATAGCACCCCAGGCAATGTCAATGGTGTGTGTGTGTGTGTGTGTGTGTGTGTGTGTGTGTGTGTGTATCTTTTTCTTCAGACTGCAAGTCATGTGAAGTAGGGATCTCTCAGCTAGATATTCTTCACATATCCATAGTAATTGCTTGAAGAGTAAATAAGCAAATTAATAAACTAATTCCAACTTTAGTCATTCTAAAATTGATTTTATTTTCACTGTGCCAATATTGTGGTTCTCAACAAAATGCAGGTGTCTACCTCACACAAAAGATGCAAGATAATGTGACCATTTCTCCAATTTGAACATCAAAAGTTAAATTTAATGAACTTTCCCTTCCAGAGGATATTCATGGTGAGATCAATCTCACCTTCCAGTACTGTTCCAAAGTCTGCATCCCCAGGCTATCCTGGTAGCCAGTTTCCAAGGCTGAGTTATTGTTTTGGAAGAGAACTGAATGGAAAGGTTAGTAAGCAGAAGACTTGAAAATGTACCCAACCCCTGACAAACCACTCTGTGAACAGTGCTTCTGTTGTCTTTTTCTAACTAGAGTATCCTTAAACTGTAACATGTCTCTCAGAAGGTGTGTACTAAACTAGACATTGGTAGCAGAGCAGAGGAAGGCCTTAGTCAGTCAGTTCTGACTTCAGACACTAACTATGCATTTCTGGGCCATTTGCTTTCTGTAGGTCCTACTGCATTCATTTGTAAAATCACAGTGTGTTAGTTACTTTTATCATTGCTGTGGGAAAAAAAAGACATATGGCAAGCCCTAATAAAAGAAGGGTTTGTTTGGTCTTCTAATCCCAGAGACTTTGGTCACTTGGCTAAGCATTCCTGGGCCTGGAGAGAGACAATTCTTCATGTCCATGAGAATACACAGTAGGGGAGGGAAGTCCTCTCACAGCAGATGTGAAACAGAATCAGGGACATGGGAAGGGACCACAACAAAATATAGCTCTAAGGACACAACTCCAGTGACCTAGTTCTTCCACTAGGCCTTGCCTCCTACTCCGTACCACCTCCCAATAAAGCCAGGAGTAAATCCATAAGAAGCAAGCATGATGACGCAATAGTCTCTGAGGAAACCATCACAGACACCCCCAAGGCAACTTTATTAAACCTCCAAGTCCCTCAATCTAATCAAGCTGTAAGTCAAACTATGATTATCTAACATAACAGTGTGTTTTCAAACATTGTAGTACATGTACACACAACAGTTTTGGCTAGATATTTATTACTAATGTAAATATTTATTAAAATAACATAAATTATTTACCCAGTAAAAAAAAGATGTTCCTCTTATCACAAAGCCTTTGTGTATTAATTTCTTAAATTTGTCTGAAGGTAGCTTTAATTCTTCAAAATTTCCTCTACCATTAACATATAACTTTCTTCTCTGACTTCTTCTTAAGTTCCAGCATTTGATCAATGTGATATTTTTTCAGATAATTATATTAATAGAACACTATTTTATAATAGAATATTTCCATTTTTAACCAGAAACTTCTAAATATCTTATTCTTTGTAGTAAAATTTTATCTTAATATTAGTAGACATTATTAAGTTGGTAAATCTAGGCTGGTATGTGAAGAGCAGAAAAGAAAATTTGGGTTTAAAATTGTTTGGAGTTACCTGCAATCCCTCAAAGTTACCTCTGCATAGATGACTATGTTGAGTTAATTAGGACCTGGCCACTTGGCTGTGGTGATATTGTGTTCCCCGATATATTCTACCCTAATAAACTTATCTGGGGTCAGAGAACAGAACAGCCACTAGACAGACATAGAGGCCAGAAAATGGTGGCACACACACCTTTAATCCTAGCATTCTGGAGGCAGAGATCCATCCAGATCTCTGTGAGTTCAAAGCCACACTGAAAACAGCCAGGCATGGTGACACATGCCTTTAATCCCAGGAAGTGATGGCAGGAAGCAGGAAGGTATATAAGGCATGGAAACCTTATATACTAGAAACTAGAGTTTATAGAGAATATAGAAACTAGAGTCTGTTAAGCTTTTAGGCTTTTAGCAGCAGTTCAGCTCAGATCCATTCAGATGAGGACTCAGAGGCTTCCAGTCTGAGGAAACAGGATCAGCTGAGAAATTGGCGAGGTGAGGTGGCTGTGGCTTGTTCTGCTTCTCTGATCTTCCAGCATTCACCCCCAATAACTGGCACCGGGTTTGATTTTATTAAGAAGACCTTTTAAGATTCCTGTTACACTTGGCCAATGCCAACAAGATGACTTTCAACAGAATAAATATAAAGTCACGTTTAGTTTAATAGCAACAATTTTACAAATAGAGGATGCTGCTTATTTTGGTAACATTCACATGCAAAAAAAAAAAAATGATAGTGCCCTTTGCTGGTAAGCCAGAGTATGTCAAACACTCACACAGAATTTGATGAGATATACTCATAAATCTCTGAAGCTGATGTCATTTGGTGATCTGGGCTGACTCTACCAGGAAGAACGGGCCTATCGGGGATAAGGGCAGGATTCACGATTGTCTTAGCAAAACAAAGCAATAACATATAAATGTCATTTCAGTTAAACGCCACCTGATACAAGCAGTTCTTATTAGCCTGGAAACTAGGAAGTTAAATAAGATGCAGATTATCAAAGACCTCTTGGAATGATGAGAACAAAGAAATCCTATGAGGCCAAGGGACAGAATAGGTTTCCTTACAAGGCACTGGAGGCACACCAATTTTTCTGCACATAAAAAGAACTTTCAAGCAAATGGAAATATGTGAAAGTGAAAGACTTTCAAAAAATGTTTACTTATTTCCAAATTTTTAATACCTAATACAGTACTTGGCACACAGTAAAGAAAAGTAAAAGGAAAGAAGAAAAGAAGAGAGGGAAGAAGAGGAGGGAATGAGGGTGGAGAAAGAAGAGAGGGAGGAATGAGGGGAGGAAAGAGAGAGGAAGAGGAGGGAATGGGGGTAAGAAAGAAGAGAGGGAGGAAGAGAAGGAAGGAATGAGAGGGAAGAGAGAAGGGGAGGAAAGAAGAGGAGAAGCTGCTCTTTCAGCTGTCAGTAGGAGCCAGACCTTCCTGGGACAGGATTTCCTGTCAAAAACACAACACAGTCCCTTCCAGGAAAGGCTCCTCAGTTGCCACCTGGGCTATGTCTGCTTAAAGCACAAGATACCATGATGAATGAAGACCCCAGGGGAATAGGAAGAAGCAGAGTGCTAGAGAGGTCCCCAGAAATCCACAAAGATACCTCTACTGTAGACTACTGGCAATGGTTGAGAGAGTGCCTGAGCTGACCTGCTCTGGTGATCAGATGGCTGAACACCCTAGCTGTCATGATAGAACTCTCATCCAGTGACTGATGTAGAGATCCATGGCCGAGCCCCAGGTGGAGCTCCAGGAGTCCAATTGGTGAGAGAAAGAGGGATTGTATGAGGGAGAGATATTGAGACCAGAAAGCACAGGGACAAATAGCCAAACTAATGGAAATGCATGAACTGTGAACCAATGGATGTGGAGTCCCCATGGAACTGGACCAGGCACTGTGGATAAGTGGGACACTTGATTAGCTTGAACTGTTTGGGAGGCCCCCAGGCAGTGGAGCCGGGATGTGTCCTTGGTGCATGGGCTGGCTTTTTGGAGCCTGAGGCCTATGCTGGGATACTTTGCTCAGCCTTATTGTAGGGAGGAGGGGACTGGACCTGCCTTGGCTGAGTCTACCAGGCTGGGCTGACTCCCCGTGGAAGACCTTGCCTTGGAAGAGGTGAGAATGGGGGGTGGATTGGGGGGTGGGAGGAGGGAGGATGGGGAATCCGTGGCTGATATGTGATATACATATATAAAGGAAATATATATATATAATATAAATATATAAATATATATAAAGGAAATATATAATATAAATATATATATACATATACATATATGTATGTATGTATATATATATAAAGGAAATTCTACTTGGAACTGAGCCTCTCTCTGAAAGAGATGCCATGACCAATACATTTATTTTCCTAACTGGAAAAAAAAGAAAAGAAAAAGAAACTCTGTCTCTAATATATATTTTATTTTCTACTCCATTCTAGTAGAGATGATAGATGCAGTATTGCCTCAGACTGTTCTAGCAAGAACAAACAAAAAAGGCACTAGCCATTATTCTGTAAAATGGGATCAATATAAAAGATGTTGGTGTGAAATACGATTTCAATAGAACTGAATGTTCTTAAACTTTAAATTCCATTTACCTTCCAATAGTCAGAATATGTTTAATGTGCTGAATGTGTGTGTGCTTTAGGCTTGACATCACATAGATCTGAATCTAAACAGAAGTTCTTGATTGTTGGTTTTTTTTAACATAATCAAATTAATCCATTTTCCAGATTCTAATGGACTTGAAATATAAAATGGGCATTCTTTACCTGTCTCTAATTTATCTTTGAAATAAACCATACCTGTCTTCCATCTCTTTTCATGGACTCAACTGGTTAGTAGGTTGTTTACCTCAATTTTGTTTGATTCACACAACTTAATCTGAAGAAGTACCAGAAAGTTAGGAGTCATGTAACTTGGGTTTGGGTCCCAGATCCACTAACTGTAAAAGTATGTCTTGAGCAACTCATGCAGCTCCTCTGCTCCAAGTTTCTTCAAACATAACTCCCTATAGATTGGTATCCCATGCTACCCCTGTCTTTTATTGCAAAACCACCTGTGTTTGCCTATATGGATGTGCTAAGGACATGTACCGAGTTGTAAATACACATAAGCAGCACCGTCCCTGCACAAGCTTAGGAGCACACAAAACTGTTCTTAGTTCATTTTCAAGAAAGAACCCAGGATTGGCTTTCCTCCCAAATCCACATGGGCTCTATGACGGCAACACAACTGTGGTTTGACCCACTGGGGCACCACACAAATTGCAGTAGGGAAGGAATTAAGTTCTAAGGATGGGGGCTATATATTACCACATCACTACAACAGTAGCAATACCCAGTTTATAGCAATGAATTTATAAGTAGCTTCTGGTCCTTTCTGCTAATCATTGTGTATACTCCATGGCTTAATTGGAGCCCATGTTGGCTTTATGCACCCTGGGAATCTAAGAAAGACCCTGACTCTAAGGCCACTTGTATGACACATTCATTGTAGCAATGGATGTAACAATGCAGTGAGGTCCTTGCACTCTCAACTCTAACTACAGACCCAGCACTAGTGGTAATAATGATTACCCTAAAGGATAATCACATCTGAGGAGGTGAATTCAAAAGATGGCTCAGCAGATTAAGAGCACTTGCTATTCTTGCAGAGGACCAGGATTTGGATCCCAAGTACCCAAGCTATGTAGCTCAAACTCCTCTTAACTCCAGTTCCAGGGAATCTGGTGCCCTCTTCTGGCCCCCATGGACATCTGCATGCACATGGCACACACACACACACACACACACACACACACACACACACACACACACACACAAATAACAATAAATCTATCTTTTAAAATACATTCATATTCAACCCTATGACCCATGAATATGTAACATTTATGGAAAAATAGACTTGTTCAGCTAGGATTATGTTAAGGATTTTGAGACGGGGATTTTCTTGGACCATGTAAGTGAACTCAATGTAACTGGCAGAGTTCCTGTAAGAGACGGACAGGAAATGGAAAGGTGTAAAGAAATGCTGATGACAGACCGTGGGGCACACTGCTGCAGGGCCATGAGCCAAGGAACGCAGTAGGCCTCTAGAAGATCCCCCTTGAGTTCCAGAAAAAGCATACCCAGTCCTGCTGACAACCTTGATTTTTAACCCATCAGGCACGGTGTTGAGTTTCTGGCCTCCAGTATTATAAGAGAATAAGGTCATGTCATTTTAAACCTCCAGTTTGGGGAACTTTATTGCTACAGCACTAAGAAATTAATCTGCTAGCTTTATAAAAAGTGTTCTTGTCTCTGAATAAGATAACCGTAAGAACCAATTCAGACACCTAATGGACAGATGGTGTCTTAGGCAACCAATCCAGGCTTCTTACAGAAGTGCAGTGGGTGGTTTGCCTGGGTGACCATTTTTCTACCACTTCTTGAGATGAATTTATTTGCTTTAACTTGTCTGAGTTTTGCCCTTAGTTTTCCTTGTGTTTGTCTGAAGAAAAACAAATTATATGCTTTTGCTTTTTCATTTGCATGCTTTTCCTGAAACAAAATAGCACCGAAAATATAGAAATAAAGGCAATGAAGAGTATTGCTTTCAAAATCAGAAACCTCTCCAGCTCTACCTTCTACATACGTAGGCCCTTTACCCTCATGTTTTTATGTATCAGTTACCTCTAAAGCAGCCACAATAAGTTTTGACAATCTCAGTGACCTCAAACAACTCATATGGTGAACCTTCATGGCTTCAAACAACCCATATGTGTGCCCTCAGAGTTCAGGAAGTCAGAAGTCCAGAATAAAGGTTTTGTCAGTACTAGTTCCTTTTGATAGTTTAGGGAGAATCTGTCCCATGCCGTTGTTACTTTCTGGTGGTTGTCATGAATCCTTGGCTGTGCCATCAAGTGAATTTCCTCAATAATTATCTCCTCCTACTGACACTGTGCATTAAATCTTGGGGTGACCATAATCCAGTGAAATTTTTGTATTAGTATTTCCCCAGAGAAATAAAACTAATGGACTATATATGTTCATACAGAGGAAGAGTCAAGAAATCAGCTCATACAATTATGGAGTGAGCTGACAGGTCCTGGGATATGCAGGTGCAGGCTGGAGACAATGGAAAGTCAATGATATAGATCCAATTCCAAGGCAAATAGGCTCCAGAGTCAGCAAAAACCAATATTTCAATTGAAGTCTAAAGGAGGAGGGAATCCCAGTAGAAAGTAATCAGAAATGAATCCTTACTTTGGGGAGATTGTACAATGTTTATTCCATCTAGGCCTTCAAATGATCAGATGAGAATCCCCTACATTGCAAATGGCAATCTACTTCACTTCATCTATCAACCTGAATGTTAAACACATCAAAAAACACTTACAGAGAATAATAACTGGTCAAATATTTTGACATCCTTTAGTCAAGTCGTTGATAATAATTTTTCACAGCTTCATCTGCACCAATTATGTATGCAATGACCCAAATTCCAAATTATGTCATGTGTGGGCTTCCAGGTACACATGACTTTGAATAATACACTACTCAGCCCTCTTTATCTTCTCCGTTTCCCAATATGGGTATCTGAACACTGGCCCAGGCCTTCCCAACCAATGCTAACTGGGGAAGTCTATACAGAATCCATGCAGACCCTCTTTGGCCAGAGGTCCCAGTGGTTGCTATGGCTGAAAAAGACTGCTGTGACCAGACTAGACAAGCTTCTTTGTTTCTGGCCCACATGGAATGTTTATTCTGTAGATAAGCCCTACAAGTTTTCAAGAAAGGACCCACTCTTCTTCTCTGGGGTTTTGTGCAGAAACACCCCCACCATACCCCTGTTTTCCCAGCTTAACTCTGAACAGCTCCCAACACAGTGTTCCCCAGAAACCAGTTCTGGAAATGCAAGATGAGTGCAGTAACCTTCAAGGAGGCCTCAATTTCCAATACTCTGTCGATCAACTCTCACTTAGAGAATAAAGCATTCTTGGGCTCCCAGCACTGTCTTAGATATATTTATCATAATCTTACCTTAGGTATGAATAAACATGAAGCTGCTTGTAAATCTCTTATGCTTCTGACTCTTAAGCCATAAAACCCAAACCAATGTGAACACCCATTTCAAAGGCATCAGTGAAATGAAGTCAGGGACAGTGACCTTATACGCTGTTGTTTAGCAGGAATGAGATCACTGCTCACTGTGCACATGTTCCAGTGCGGTATAGTAAGTCATAGAGGGCCGCGGGTGATGGAATTCTTCCACTATAGTTCGTCTGCTCCCCAAATTCCAGGAAGACACTGTCTGTACAGCTACCTGGGAGGCCACTGGATGGGTGCACACTGCTTATGCATTCCGTGTTCCTCCTCTGATCTGTTCTTGTTACTACTGAGCACTGGCTAACTCTCCATTTGTGTTCACTCAATAATAAACAAAATAGCAAACAAAGCCACAGCAGTGGAGGATTAGACAGTCATTGTCCAAAAGAACAGAGTGGCCTTGTTTAGAAAGTGGCCATCTTCCATTAAGCCAGTCCCAGGGATCCAGGTCAGGTCCCAAGGCTTGACAGCAAGTGTCTTTACAATGGAACTGTCTTGCCAGCCCTGGAGCATACTTGAACAGTGTTTATTAGTCCTTGCAAGTGAGCCCAACACATCCTCAGCAGATTAGCCTGGCCCTGTTCCTTTGCCTGGAACCAAGGAGTCAGTAATATGTATGAAGATGGTCCTCGGTCACAAAACTTAACTCATTTTGCCTCTGTTTAGGTGATCATGGCCACGGACTTTCTTTCCTCTGAAGGTACCAGACAGTACTGTATGACTTCTGATGACTCCTAGTTGAAACATCAGGACAAAGGGGCTGCTATGGAAGGATCTCTTTAAGTGTCACTCTGAGGCTGCCCACAGACAGATGTGATCATTCCACACTCAGCTGGCCTAAGAAGAAGCCCCTGGAAGTTCCAGAAGCCCAATTCTTTTCTTCTCTTCACTAGTAAACATAATGACTCAGACTAACAGACGGAAGTGTTGAGAGGCAGGGTCCTTAATGGGCTGTTTTAATGAACAGGTAAGAACAGTTTAAAATTAGCACAATGATTGTTTTCTTGCAAATTGATTTTCTACTATTCTATTAAGCACTTTAATTCTCTGCAATCTTGTTTACCCCAGTAATTTGCTAAGAAAACCCTTTCTTTCAAAGGTAGAATAGCAGTAGCATTTAGCGAGGTCCAGTCCAAATAAACAAGAGTTTCAAATTAGTAGCATCTGATTTAATTAGGATTTATTAAACAGCAGTCAGGAAAGTGCATTAACTCGCCTCGCCCACTAGGGGTTCCCTTTGTGCTCTGAAGTTAATCGCCGCCATTTACTTCACTGCCTGTTGCTTCCCTCTTGACTGCCTTCTCATTTTCAGTAATGTCGGGACGTCTGTCCGACAAAGCCTCACTCAGCCTCTCACCAGTGTCTCCAGCTCAGCAGATGGTGGAGAAAAGGGGATTTCGCTGTAATTCCGCACGATGAGATTAATGGGTCATGAGAAGGCCATTCCGCCAAATCAACACCTTCTTGTTCCAGCATTGGGTCCTGAAGGGAATCATCAAATCGGCAAACTCTACATGAGCCCTTCTTCCTGAGGAGTCCTACAAGTTTAGCTTATTTCTGTTATGTTGCATATGCCTTTTCCTCTGCCTTTCTATAGATCACACATTTCGATGTAGCACACATTTCTCTCACATTCATAAATTCCTGCTGGGTCGTAAAAAGAGGTGGGTCACTTGGAAAGACTGAGAGGCAGCGGGTTTGTCGATTAGTTTTGTGCATTAATTTAACCCTTACCTGCCTTCCAACCCACTGTCATAACTCTCTGAACCCAGGATCATAACAGCTACTATCATAATAAAGTAACTGACACAGTTCCAGACTGAGGGTTCAGTGATCAAAGGATGCTCGATCCAATGAAGAAGAAAAATGTCCCTATTCTTCAGCAGCTTTCAGTTGACAAAGAGGATCATAATGTTCCCTGCTCCTAATCTCTAAGAAATACTTATTTTAATGAGATGGAGCACATAAAAACAATATGCAATATTATCTTGGAAGAGATGAACACTTTGGGGAAAATTTATATCCAGGAGAGCTAATTTCAACCAGTTGCCAAGATGGAATTTTTCTCCCGAGCAAAGTATTAATAATCTTTACTAGACCTAAAATAATATTTACTTTATTCTCCACTGGTTCAAAAATTATACGGTGGCTTGAAAGCCAAAATGTAATTCTCATAGCTGAGTCACATCTATTTCCTTCACAATTAGATACTCTTGGGCACTGGCACCAGTGCCCAACTGCAAGTTCAACCAAGCATCCCTGAGGAAATGTGGGAGCAGGTCAAGGTCCATGAAGAGTAAGACTGAAAAGAGCATCTCAGAAGTGGAAGATAGCCAATCAATAGATAGAAGTTGGGCTGGAAGACCTTTAAAACTCAGTCTCATCCCAGTGTCTACCATGTTGGGAATCTTTAGAGTCTGGGTGTGTGAAGGCTGGCCTAGGTGTGCTAGGAATGGGCATCAGGTATTCTACTGCTCAGCTGTTTTGTGAGGCATGCTATGGTTGGTGTGCTGTACAGCTCAAAGAAGCACACACTGTTGTCTTTCATTAAGCCACATGACTTATAGTACAAACAAATTACAGATTAGCCAACCGTTAGATCCAAAAGCAAGCCTCCTCAAGGCCCAGCTGTAGGAGACAGATGAGTGCATACAAAGCTTGCAAAGGCAATCAGCTGGTCAGTTACTAACAGACCCTGAAGAGTAGACCTGGCCCCTAAATGGCATCTCTCCCTCTTTGGATTAGGAAATCACCTGTAAGGAGAAGCAACTCTATCCTCCTGTGAGCTTCCCTGTGAGTTCTGGGCAGAAAGGAAATCAAGACTTGGGGCTTTAGAGCTAAAGAGATGTTGGTTTTTTGTTGCCAGAATACTCACACAAGGAATGTCTTAAGGCTTAATAACATGGTAATTTAAGAGCATTATTTGTCAATAGCAATTCTGCATTTTGATGATTCAAAGAATAAGCATAGGTTCAAAGTGCATACTTGCCACTATTAAGAACATTATTCTTAAAAAGAATAAAAGCTCTCTAGCTAGTCTGTGACTGGGACAAGAGCCAAGGATTCTGCTGAATAGAGTAGTAGTTTCAGAGGAATCTACATTAGAAGATAAACGTATGAGGCTTGAAGCCCAAACTGAGTTGAAATCCCAGCTTTACCCTATGTTTGCTACACAGCTAATCACTTAATCTCTCTGATACCTGGTTGTCCCATTTTTATGAGATATCAATACTCTTCCTAATGCCACTTGAGGATTAAATGAGATAATATATGCAGAGTTCTTAGTAGAGATTTAGATGCTTAGTTTAAACCTTTTGAGGGTTCATATTACATTAAATAATCCAAAAATTACATTAATTTGAAATGATAATATGAAAAATAATCAATTACCTTGAACTCAAACATTTAATTTTACATCAACAAGGCATGATGTGAAGAGACCGTGATGGCCCAGCTGGGTTAATCTCAGGCAGGATTGTGAGCTTTTTGAATTCAGGCCACTGTGCTCTCTTTGGTACCATATTCACATACTTTGGGGGTATATAAAAAGATCCTCTGCTCCCCAAATGTCCCTGTAGGTCTAATCTCATAGCTTGATGCCCAGCAAAGGAACAAGTTCCAATATTTCACAAGCTACTCTATAAATTAAGACTCCATGAAGATTAAATTTTCATTGGCTGTCCTCTGTGCCTTTATGTAAATCACCTTTACCTGTTGAGTCAATTCACTGGTCCTATTTACTTTTGTTTTTGAAGCAGAATCACCAATCAGAGTAGTCTCTAATTGGTGACCCACCCACCTCTCTGTTTTTAATGCTGGGATTACAACCGTATGCCATCACAGCCAGGTACTCTTTGCTATATGATTGAGCTCTTGGCTTCTAGTTTCTACCCCACCTGAACTTACGTTTTTGATTAGACGATCACGTCATCTATGGCTTCTTATAGACTCCATATTAAAACAGACTAGACAGGGTTTTAAGATCCTAGAACTGTGATTTGAAACTGTATTACAAAGGATGAGAATACCATAATGCCTCAGAGGGAAGGAGTGGGAGGTGGTGCAGCTTTCACGGCTTTGTTATTCTCTTTTCACCACCTTTAGCTCACAACCAACTTTACATATTGGAAATTCATAAGAATTTGCTTAAAATTATCTTCATTGAAACACACCATACACACACACACACACACACACACAGAGAGAGAGAGAGAGAGAGAGAGAGAGAGAGAGAGAGAGAGAGAGAGAGAGAATAAACTAGAAATCAATACCTTATATTTAAAAAAAGCCAAAATTCTTATTTTTAAGACTCTTCCAATGCATGACTTTGTAATTCCAAATTACCTCATTTCTCTTGGAGATGAGTGGGGTTTTTCACTCATTTGTTTGTTTTCTTTTTTGAGACAATTCTCACACTACATCCAGGCTGTGCTGGACCGTACCATGAAGCTCAGGTTAGCCTTGAACTCATACCAATCCTCCTGCTTCAGAAGGATCAGGATTATCTCATGACCCACCACACCTTGCTAAGTTTTCTCATTAATCCTTCATGTAGTTCTTCAGCATTCTGGCCTCTCCTTTATCATCTTTGACTGAAATATGTCAGTCAAATATCAGTATATCTGATATCATCAATAGTTCTGTGATTCTCTATCTCTACCTGCCCTGCTCTACAATTTACAAGAAATAATGGCATTCATGGGTTATGTCTATAGTTCAGGCCAATAAGTTTTGAGCATAAATGATTTGTGTCAGTCACAGAGCACTGATTGCTAGCTTAAGGTCCTCTGAGGCTTGACCTCTCTTGCACTGTGACTGGAACCCAGAGAGTGCTTTTACCATCAGCCTTGGCCCAAGCATAAACATGAAATTGAGAAAAACCACCTGATACAGGGGTGAACCAAATATCTGCTACAAGTACAGAGGATGTCAGATTTCATTGTGCTGCTCTGAAATTTCCAAAGTAATAATAGACTAAAAGTCTTGTTCAAAATGATTTTCATTATGTACTCCCATTCAGTACTCCTGCTTCCCTTTACATTGATATCTGTGACACTAAATAAGCATCCCATAGAACTCCCAAAGCCCTTGTGACTGCTTATTTGTATAGCATAGAAGTCAATAAGCCACCCAGTAGTGCTTCACTGTGCTCCATATAAAACCCGAATCCATCACAATGAACCTCTTAAACGTGCACTGCACTCACTATATTCTTCTCTTCTAGTCCTTTCGTAGGCTCAAAGTACTTATTCCAGTGGGACTTTGGCTAAATTAAGGTAAACAAAGTTACCTAAGGAAAGATAATCTCATAAAATATAGGTACAAAATATAGTGTAGAAATTATGTGTGGGTATCATGAAAAGACTCAGTACCTCAAAGGCTGTAGGAGATATTTTTCATTCACCGCTGCTCCTTTTGATCTCCCCTGTCTATGACCTGCTTTACACAAGAAACAAGGAACTATTAATGGGCTAGTGTAATGTGGAGTTGAGGATGGTGGCCTCATCTTGACATGTCCCATCATCCTAATACATTCCTATCTTAGTGAAGCCCAGGACTAGGTCATCTTCGGTTTCCTTGTTTCACAGCCCTTCCATGTCTCATCCAAAGATGTATAACCATCACTCATTTATGGACGATAGATTTTTTTTTTTAATTCCCGAGTTAAATGAATTGAGCATAAAACCGGAGACTGACAAAAATGGCTGAAGTGAGCTCATAGTAGCTAATATTTATTCTATATTAATAACATAGGAGCTACTGTGCTGAGCCTTTTTCATGTGCTAATCTGTTGAAATATGGTAGTTGGGGTAGGGGCCAGGACCAAATTGCCAGACATCTTTGCTCTTTAATTATCACCTGTACAGCCTTGGGCAATGGCTCCCTTTATGTCTCAGGACTTTCATTTGTAAACTGAAGTGATAACCTGTGACAGGATCTACCTCACTGGACTATTGTGAGACTCCAGGGAAGCAGTCAATGTCTCAGCCTTGAAACCCAAGCCAGCACCAAGTATGACTTGTGCGTGTTCTTCCTGAGTTATCACAGAACACCCAGCAGAGTCGACACTCAGGAGCTGAGGAGTGTTGCAGATGAGCAACACAAAAGCTAATCTGCCAGCTCTTGATGTCACATCTCAAAAGGCCAATGGAGAGTTGGTCCTTGTCTTTCACTGAGATGCAGAAATTGCTGCCTAGCAGAGGTTCCTGTGTCTGGCTGTTGCTACTGCTGCTGCTGCTGCTGCTGCTGTTTCACATTAGACATTTTTTTCCCCTTACTGAAGGCATAATCATGATATACTCTGCACGTCAGGGTCTTTCCTCACAGACATTTATGAGATGTGATAACAGTTCTCAAAGCATTTCATTCCCACCAACATAGGCCAGGCCATCCCTGGCTAACACTTTATGGGAATGCCCCAATGCAGTTAAACAGGACAGGAACCAGGTCTAACACAATTCTCCAGGGAGGAGACGAGGCTGCTCAGCTGACCTGCAGTAATTGCTTTTAAAGCATAGGCGATTGCTGTAAGGGAAGGGATAGATGGCCTGGCAGGTCTGAGATCTGGAATCCCGTGTCATCCTGAGCCATAGCCACATCCTGCCAGTGTTTCCCTTCTCTGAACATCCACAGAAAGTAAATCAGAAGTGAGCAGCCCAGTGCTTGGACAGGTGGCTCACAGGCTTGGCTTGTTCCAATGTGAGGGTGGCACCCTTCCAAAGGTTGGCCTCAAGACCAGGAGAGGAAAAGAAAGCCATCTCACTGCCTTCCAACTTGGAAGCTTTCTTCTCCTTTTGCATAAGCTGCCAAGAAGGTGTATGGAGCAGTCTCTGAATGGAATGCTAGTCCTACTTGCCAACTTGGGCAGTTTGCACTAGGAAAAAATAGAAAATAATTGTACTTTGACATAATATTTCTACTGGTGGCTTAACTATATTATCAAGGTGAAAAAATTATAGAGAAAATCTGTATGACTATATTATAGCTTTAGCTTTTCAATTGCCACTCCTTGTTACTGTTCACCAAAATTGTATTTCTGAATAATATTTTACATGTCAATGTAGCATGATGTCTTTAACATTCATCCCCATGTTTGACTAAGATGGCCGCTGATTTCTTAGAACTCTAAAAAGCAAGGATGAACATATCTTGCTTCTCATTTTATGGTTGTTTCTGACAGTTGCCTTAGCAGAGAATTTATTTCCTATTTTTTATTGAAAAAATTATTTTATACAATATATTTTGATTACTATTTCCTCTGCCCCAATTCCTCCCAGATCTATTCCTACCCAAAACCTTTGTTTCCCCCCTCTCTCTTTCAAAAACAAAGAAACAAACATCAACAAAAAACCCTGCAAAAATACAAATAAAAATCAAAACAAACAGGCAAAAGACCAATAAGACAAAAAAAAATTCCCCCCAAAAGCAAAATGAAACAAAAAGTCGACAAAAACAAAACAAAACAAAAACCCATGAACTTAATTTTGTGTTGACCAACTACTTACTCATGGGCATGGGGGTCTGCCTTGAAGTGTGGGTAATATACTCATATGCTGAGTGAGACAGCATTGGAGAAAACTGGTTTTCCCTTTGCCACTATATGTCAGTTCTAAAGTGCCTCTTTGTTAGGGGTGGGATCCATGTCAATGTCTCCCTCTCTGCTTAGCAGAGACTCTTAAAAAAAAACAAAACAAAACAAAAAAAACCTCTTGGCATATACTCCACAACACTTAAAGGGAAGATGCCATGAGTTTGAGAGACACCAAGGGAGGGGGTTTCATGGCGGGGGTTGGAAAGAGGAAAGGTAAGGGGGGAAATGATACAATTATGTGTTATTCAAAAATAAAAAAATTAATTAAAAATATTTCTGAGTTGACTGGCATGGGTATTTTAAAATTACTCATTATTTTTTTCCATGAAAGAATTGTTATGATGGAAGTTCTCTTGCCCAAGATTTTAGTATAAAATAGACATTATAGTATTTTTAAATATTAAAATAATTTAAAAGCTAAATTAAGAAATGGATAAAGAGTCACTCACATGGAACAACAGAATCGTGGCATTATGCAATGATACAGAGCTTCAAGTAGAGTATAAACCCTACTGGAATTGTGTAGTGAAAGAACAGTTTGAGCAGCACCTAGCTTCAAGTCAAACTTGAAGTGTTTGAATGGCATTCATTGAAATAAATGGGGAAAATACATGCATATCCAAGGAAGGAAAAGGCTTGACCCAAGAAGCTAAAAAAGTGAGAAATATTTGAGGGATGTTTTGTTCCCAGAGAACATTTGCTTCCACATCTACTCAAGCAACGTTTATTTAATACATATTAGGTACCTGGCAATGTATTATGTGCTGAAACTACAAGGATGAATAACACAGCTTCAGTCTCCAAATGAAATCAGCTCCTAACTGGCCTCTGTGCCTCCAAGCGCAATCCAACCCAATCCATCACTAACACCGCCATCAAAGTATCCTGAAAACGATAAACCTGTTTATATTACAGCTTGGTTTTAATCCTTAGATCATTTTTATGGGATTGGGAAACTTCAGTGGCTTAGCAATGCTGTAGGATAAAATCCAAAGACTTTAATGGGGTTTTTGTGGCTTTTCTCCATCTGGAGCCTTCGTACCTTGAGTATTTTAGTTTCTGTACACCCTTTCCAGCAATAATAAGCTTCTTTCAGCTCTGGTCAAATGCAGTTTCTGAACACAATGTCTAGACTGCTAGAATTCAGGAAAACTGTTTCCACTTTTAGAATATCTCCCTACTCTGCTGCCACACTCTTCCTCTATCATCTTTCATGAAGCCAACTCCCGTTCATCTCCTAGCTGTCACCTTTGGGAAGCCTCCTCTTGGCCATGAGTCTGGATTATGTTTTCCGGTTATGTATTCTCAAAACACCCCCTACTTCCCCTGGCAAAATCTGCCTTCTATTTTATTTGCATAGTTTCTTTCTCATAGCCTCCTTAATACTGTAGTCTCTATAAATACAAAATCTTTGTCCTTTAGGTTAACCTCTAAACTCTTAATATTACACTCTGAAAATTACATATTCTCTTTGTTTATTTGTTAACTTATTTTGAAATGAATTTGATTTCAGGGCACTAGGGTAGCTCTTTCAACTCAAAGGCTAAAGGCTTAGAACATTGAATCATAGAATCAAACAGACCCAGCACAGGTTTTGAACAGAACACAACTCAGGTTCAAAAACTGGAGAGAAGCATAAAATCTATTCACCTCAAGCAGTACAAATAACATAGAGTTAGTAAATTCCCACTGAATTAGCATGCATTGGAATTCAGATGACAGCATCCTAAATGGGAGGCTTTGGAGTAATAATTGCTTACGTAGCCCACCTTTACCTTTCTAGTTATATGAGCGTCAATAAACTTGCTTCTCTAAGACTGGGTTATCTCTTCTGCACATGGAAAGACTAATGCTTCTTTCTGTAGGTCAAGGGAAAGAATTAATAAAACCAAGACCAGAGATGTAGAACAGTGGTAGAGTACTTACCTATCGAGTACAAGGCCCTATGCTTGATTCCCAACACTACATATCACTTAGAAAACTTAAAACACAACAAAAAACAAAGTCAGAAGAAGAAAGGAGAGAAGAAGAGGAGGAGGAAGAAAAGAAGATGATAATGACAAAGAAAACCCCTCGTTTGAAGGTCCACTCTTGAAGGAACTCTGCCAAAGCTAAATAGGAAAACTCAACTAAAACAAATTTAAATACAGTAAAATAAATAAAGTAGGAGTAGATCATATACATTGTGTAAAGCCCTGACCATAGTACAGGGACAATTCTCACTTGCTATTTCTTCCTCTCTCTCCTTCTCTCTTCTCTCCTTCATCCCTGAAAGACTTGAATAAATCACTTCCTCCTGCACTTTGATGCTCCCCACTGCATTGTTAGGACTTGGACTGAAGATGGTCAAACCCATGAGTCATCAAGGGATCTTTGACAGACATCCTCTAAGAGTGGAGCTGCAAGCCAGGGTTTTTAATATCTCTCTCTCTCTCTCTCTCTCTCTCTCTCTCTCTCTCTCTCTCTCTCTCTCTCTCTCCCTCTCTCTCCTTCTCCTCCTCCTTCTTCTTTTGGCTTTGATTTTGTTGTGGTTGAAGTTTTCTAAGTGATCCTGGGACAACCAGTCCAATTTAGAATTGTAGGAATTACAGTTTCATGTCTACAACACTAACCCTTTCCAGGTATAATAAGTAATAGTTTCATTTTTAATTTCTGTTTCTCACATGGAAAATGTTTGTTTTTATAAATCAAAATGTGAGTCACCTAACTGGGAGTTTATGTTCCAATAATTAGCAGTGAAGTTCTTCTCTCTGCATGTGTGTTGAGGAAAAGAGAGCAGAATGGAAAATTCCTCACCTCAGTCAAATATTCCATGTTTGACTGGCCTGAACTAGATCGCCTAACAATGAAGACTATGACTTTCAAGTATGCTGCCTCCAGATCATTGCTCTTAAAATAGAGACAAAGTGAGGGTGTCATTTATTCTTCTGATGTTATAACATCAGCATCAGTCATCACTGTCAAGTTGGCCAATAGCCATTGCTGTATTAAGTCAACACCAGATTACTTGGCCATTGTGGACTCTCAGAACCAGGAAGACTAGTAAAGACAAAGACAGTTCAGAGTTTGGTTGTAAAGTTACATTTTTGCCTCATACAATAATAGAAAATGTACAAAATGAATGGAACACACATGAGATCCAGAGCTCATGGAAAAATTTAAATTCAATGCCTACAGAATTATTTAACAGATATACTTGGTACTTCCATACATATTTCTTGAGCTTCTTTGAGGGACCAGATTATAAATTGAGGACAAAAATACATTGAGACATGGTACATCTTTAAGAAACTTGCATTGATGAATAAAAGATACATGAAATAATAGTAATTCAAGATCTATTCTATATTAACTATATTTCATGGACATGTTCCTTAATCTATTTGTCAATTATGTATCATGAATAATATTATCTTTGCATCTAGTTAAACAGCTTACTCAATATTCAGAGATATTAGGTATAGTGGGCTACCTCTTTATTAATAATACATGAGCTTGTTGAAAACATCCTAGATTTTACACCACATATTTGCAAATATTATTGTCTAGTGAATAACCATAGTCGAGTTACTGTTAAAGGAATGCCTTCATTAAGAGTTATAAAGTTGAATTTGTCTCCATCTCCTTGTATACCTAGCTCCACAGCAAACAAGTAAGATTCATCAAGCCTTAAATATTCTGTGTTACCTGTCTACCAATCTCCTGCCACCTATCTGTAAGATGTCCCTGACCCTGAATTCTCTGACCACACTTCTACATGTTCTATAGCTCTAGGCACAGATGGGTAAGCAATCACCCCCAGTATCATACTTATACTAACCAACTAATTACAAACACATAAATATCAGTACAAACAGAAAAAGTATGAAAAGCCAAGACAACATGTCTCCTCCAAAAATTACTAATCTCATAGTCATTGACTCCAATGAAAATGGCTTCAGAACACTTCAAAGTATTCTAAACATAGTTACAACTATGCTCAAATAACACAAAGTAAACAAAGCAAAGAGATGCCTGAAATAAGGAAGTCAATAGAAGACATGAAGATAGAATTCAATAAAGACAGAATTGTTAAAGGAAGGCAAGCTGAAATGATGCTAGAAATGGAAAACTTGGTAAGCAAAATAAAACCTTTTGTGAGAGGCCTCACCAATAGAATGGTTAAGTGGAAAGCAGAGACTCAGGGTTGAAAGCCCAAGTCGAAGAACTGGATCAACTAATAAACGTCAATGAGATTTTTTTAATATGTTAATAAAATATGAGAGAGCTTCAGGGCAGCACAAAAAGGCATAATCCTCAGGCTTAGAAGAAGAGTACCATATCAAAGACAGAGAATATATTTTAAATAAAAGCGTATGAAAATTTCCAAACCTAGATGAAGAGTTGAAGTTACAAAATGCCTACTGATCTCCAAATGAAAAGGACCAGAAAATAAAATACCCATACTATATTACAGTAAAATATTGAAAATACAGAATAGAGACAATGCATTGAAAGCAACAAGAGAAAAAGGTCAAGTCACCTTCAAAGGCAGGCTGAACAGGAGAATGCTGGATTGTTGCCAGAAACTTGTAAAGTCAGAAAGATGTACTCCAAATTCTGAAAGACTGCAGCTGCCAAACTAGACTATTATATACAGCAAAACTATCTGCTAAAATATAAAGAGAAATAAAACATTTTCACGAAAAAACCAAACTAAAAGAATTCACGACTAAGGAGTACTCCAATCTTAAGAGGATAAACATATTCAGGATGTCACAGAGAATAAATAAACAATACCAGGACTGTAGATCAAAAGAGGTCAAAGAAAAATAGCACAAAGATCAATAAATGTGAATTAACACACATCTGTCAATAATAATTTTGAATAATTAATGGCCTTATTTTTCCAATAAAAACTGAGAAACTGTGTTGGATCAGAAAATAAGATCCATTTTTTTTTGCTGCCTCAAAGCAATACACATACCCATGAACGTCAATGATAGATAACAACTTGGGGCAAATGATTGTGAAAAGGTAACCCAAGAAAATTGATCTAAAAAACCAAGTAGCTGTAGCTAATGATAATATCTCACAAAATAGACTTCAAACCAAATTAAAAGAAGTAAGAAAGGCCACTTCATACTCACCAAAGGAACAGTAAACCAGAAGTATATTGCAGTTCTAAAAAGACATAAACTAAACACAAATGCACAAATTTTCATTTTAAAAATTTGACAAGCTGTAAAACTAGAGAATTACCCTGAGTGGTAGTGGGTAACTTCAATACCCCACTCTCCAATAGACATGTTACTTATAAAAAAAATTAAACAGAGAAATATTGCAGTTAAATGATATCATAAACCAAGTGGACCTACTAGATATCTATAACACATTCTGCCAAAATACTAAAGAATACACATTCTTCTCAGCAGCCCATATTAGGACTCAAAGAAAGTCTCAACAAATACAGGAAAATTCAAATGCTATCCTGCAACTTTGTGTGACCACAATGGAATAAAAGTAGATATGAAGAGCAATAGAACCCGCACAAAGACACACAAATCCATGGAAACAAAACAATACATTATTGAATGATAACTGGACCAATGAAGGAATCAAGAACAAAATTGAAATTTTTTCTAGAATGAAATATAAATAAAAATACAACATACCAAAGTCTACGTGGTACAGTGAAGGCAGACCTAAGAGGAAAGGTTGTTAACAGTAAAGACCTACTTCAAAGATTTTAGGAGATCTCAAGTTAATGACTTAGTGATATACCTGAAGACCTCAGAAAAATAAGAACAAACAACACCCTTAAATGAATGGAAGGGAAGAGATAATCATATTTGGGGTAAAATAAAAAAAGATACAAAGTGTCAATAAAATGAATGGTTCTTTTAAAAAAAATTTTAAAAGGTTGATAAAGCTTCTCTCAAATTAACCAAAAGAAAAAGAGAGAAAACCCAAATTAATGAAATAAAGATGATAATATAAAAGACACTGAGGAAAGTCACAGAATCTTAGGGATGTACTTTAAAAACCTGTATTCTAATAAACTAGAAAACCTAAACAGAACTGGATGAATTTCTAGATGCATATGACTCTCAAAGTTAAATCAGTATGAAGAGAAATAATTTAAACAAGCCTGTAACAACCAATGAGATAGAAGCAGTAATTAAAAACCTCCCTAGTATAAAAAGCCTAAGGCCAGAGGGATTCACATAGAGTTTTACCAGACCTTCAAAGACTAACACTGATACTCCTCAAATTATTCTGTAAAGCAGGAAAGGACAGAAGAACATTTCCACATTCATTTTGAAGCTAGAATTATCCTGATATCAAAACCAGATAAACACCCAACCAGGGAGAGAAAGAGAGAGAATTATAGGCCAATCCCCTTGATGGTCATAGGTACAAAAATTGTCAATAAAAACCTTACAAAGAATGAATCAAAATAAAGTCACCCACCACAATCAAGTCTCTTTCTTCCCACAAATTCAGGCATGGCTCAACATACATACAATAAATATAATCCATCATATAACTACACTCAAAGAAAGAAACCACACGGTCACTTCACTACATGGGGAAAAGGGCTTATAAACAAAACCAACACTTTTTCATGATAAAAATCTGGTATTTCTAGGGATACAGAAGACAGATATCAATACAATAAAAACAAAATACAACAACTCCACAGCCAACATCATGGTAAATAGAGAAAAACTCAATACATTTCCATCAAAAATGTACAGAAGAAAGAAACTGATGGAGATACCAGAAGTTAGAAAGACCCATGTTTGTGGTCTGCTTAGATCAATATTGTGAAAATGGCTATCCTACCAAAAACAATCTATAGATTCAACACAATCACCATCAAAATATCAACGCAATTCTTCACAGAAATTGCAAAAACCAACCGCAAAATACATACAAAAAACACAAAACAGAGGACAGACAAAACAATCCTGAACAATAAAAATAATGCTGGGAGAATCACCATCCCTGATTCAAAGTAACACAACAGAACTATAGTGATGAAAAAGTGTGGAACTGGCATAAAACCCACACACATTAATCAGTGGAATAGAACTGAGAATCCTAAGAGAAGCCTTCATATCTACAGTCACACAATTTTTCACAGAGACCCAAAACACACTCAAAACAAAACCCAGCATCTTCATCAAATGGTGATGGATAGAATGGACTAGATCATTATCTATTACCCTACATAAATCTCAACTCTAAACAGATCAAGGACCTCAACTTAAGACTTAATACCCTGAGTATAAGAGAAGAAAGAGCAGAGAATGTGTTTAAATTTATAGATATAACAAAATACTTTCTAAACAGGACTCATGTAGCATTAAGACAAACTGAAAAATGAGACTTCATGAAATTAAATTGCTCTGTACATCAAAGGACAACCATCATCCAAGTGAAGACACGGCCTATAAAATGGGAAAAAAAAATTTTACCACTTATACATCTGACAGAGAGTTGGGGTCCAGAATATATAAAGAATCTTAAAAACTAAACACCAAGAAAACAACCCAGTTAGACTTTAGGGATGGAATTAAACAGGGAGTTCTCAAATGAAGAAATACAAATGAAAAAGAAATATTGTTTAAATGTTCAGTATCCATGGGCGTCAGGAAATACAAATTCAAAAGCACTTTGAGATTTCACCTGATGCCAGTCAAAATGACTAGGATTTTAAATGGAGGAGGAAGAAGAAGAAGACTAGGAGGAAGATAAATGCTGGCATGAATGTGGGGAACTGATGACTTCTAAGCTAAGGATGGTCAATTTTCCTGGAGGGTGGGGCGCCTGAAAGGCGATCTGCATCCAGTAGCTTGTCAGATTGTCATACACATATATATCTGACACTAAGTTGTCTCAGTGGGTTTAAACGCAGAGCATAGTCTGTCAGGAAGGAATGGTGGTGAGAGAAAGATAGGGGGAAATTATAGAGGAGACAAAACTGTGGCGGATTTGATCAAAATACATTATATACATGTATGGAATTCACAAATAATAAAAAAGAGTTCTCAAGTCTGCTAAGTTTCTCTGTAGTAGCCCCCAAACCCTTAATGGTTGTTTGAGTTTCTAGGTCAAGGATTCTAATTCCTAAACTGCCATTATCACTTTTATTTAACCCTAGAATGAGATTTTCCCAGGCAAGCCTTACAATCCAGAGTAGGGAGAATGCTTTCTCCGTGTTTACATGTACATGTTGGATAAAACAAAACTAACAGTCCAGGATCCAGAGAGTAACATGGAATTCCACATGGGACTCCTAGGCATGAGCAAGGACCATGCTGAAAAAGCTAGAAGCAACATGGGTCTAAGAACTAGTGATTCCATGAACAAAAGTCCACTCTTCTTGTCTTTAGGAAAAGAAAGGATAGAGTGGAGTAGTTAAAGATAAAGAAGAGGAGCAGGAGAAGCAGGAACAGGAGGAGAAAATCCCAAAATTAACTAAGTTAACTGTTGGACAACCAAGTATTTATTCCTCCTCCAAAGACGTTTGCAAGTTTTCATCACAAGACCTGGAGAGAAGTGCAAATTATCTTTGCATCTGAATGAGAACAGGCTTCCTGGTTATTGGGTTTCCACATTTAACCATTCAATGAAAACAATCTCCTTCTGCTCAGTGCAGAAAGTTTCTGAATTCATGGTTCATTTTTAGCACCCTGTCCCCCTGTAAGTGACCTGTCATAACTGAACTTTCACTATACAAATCTCATCTCCTCCCCTGCCACTAAATTAGCTGACTGCATCATTGTTTTGACTTGCATTAGATGGTTGCGGCTGAACTTGAAAAGGTTGCATCTCACTTTCTGGCAACTCTGGGCACATTGCAGATCATACTCACTCTAATTAGCAGGTGAACTTCTGGATTTCAAGTATGCTAAGCAGAGAGAGACTTGGGGAAGGAAGGGAGGGAGAGGGTAATGCCATTCATGGAGAAAAATGAAAGTGGGGATATATAGGCAACAAGAATTTGCATAACATTTAGTCCTCAAGTAGAACACAAACACTTTATTTGTACATTTATATGAATAAAATGCTTCCAGTCCACCAACAAATAAAGTGGGCTTTCTAAAGAAAAAAATCCAACCCATAGCTCCCATACTAATTACTAATGGCATATTTTGAAAGTGGAGAATTCACCTGTCATCCTCATCTACTCCTCCATGAAGCTCAGGCTAATGCAGAGAAGTTTCGTCAGTAGAATCTGCCCAAGACACAATGGCCTGCACCTCTCTCTTTTAAGCTGTATTTATCTGCTTTCTCTGTCCTCCTCTATGTTTTCCCTTTCTGGCCCTTAGGACAACTGTATCCTAAGTGAACCTTCAGGCTGGTCTAATGTTAAAGGAAGGGTGTTTGTTTCAGAGTTAAAGATAAATGACAATAAGGAAAGAGGATGCTGGTAGATCACAGTGCTCCTGGATGAAAAGATGCTTTCTTTGAAGCAGGGGGATTGTTGAATGACTTCAGTAGAGATATGTTCATGTTTACATTTCGGGCCTCCCATAGAAAGCATGGAATAGATTTCCCTACGGGTTGGTTGTGAGCAATATCAATAACTTACAGGAGACACTATTCCATGATGCCAGCCCTCCCAGAGAGAGTCTCAGCTTACTTACTAACTTGGTTGGTTACAGGCAATGACCTGCAGAGCAGAACCCGGGATTCTCTTCATTTTTTAATTATCCATCTGAAAAAGGATACCATGGAAACAATTTTCCTCCAGCTCCAACCTAAAAGTGAGGTAAGTTTGGGTATGCTGTATCTTCTTTTATTTTCAAAATCATCATTAGATTTTATTTAAACTATAGCTTGCTACACTAAAAATATAAATCCATTTTTATTTTATACTTTTCTTTTTAATCTTTGTTACCTATCCTTATAACCCACAACTATTTACTTTCCCCAACAGGGAACACCTCTGATATGCTTAGTGAGTATGTACTTTGTTTTAATGTGCTCTTAAAATTAAGTATATATTATGTAAATCTATGTATTTTAATTTTCTCATAAAAGCTACTACAGTACACACCTCATTTTGTCACCCTTATTTCCCATTTATCTTTAAGGCCTATTCATGACACTTTGTGGGTTGCTACCTAATTTGTTGCTTCTAACTGCAGCCCACATGTCCACCTTCCATATTATACCTCTCTGATTATGTTATCTATTACACCCTGTGTTACTTCCTGCAATGGTTTCAGTATGTCTCCGGAAAAGGATATGTTGCAAACTTGATTCCCACTGCAACAGTATCAGAAAGTAAAACTAAATGCGTGATAATTAGATCAAGAAGGCCAAATGAATACAGTTGTGGCATCACCAGTGAGTGTCTATCATTCCTTGTAAAACTGGGAAATGTGGCTTCCTTTTACCTATTCTCCCCTTTTCTCTTCTGTCCTATCTTGACCTCACATATGTGAAAGCATAGCACATTGGCACTCACTCAATGCTAGAGCCTCAGTCTTTTACTTATGGGCCTCTAGCGCCTTTACTCAATGAATTCCTGTTCATTGTAATAAAATAGCTTCATCTTGTCTATTATAGGAACACAAAATAGACTAAGGTATCTAGTTATGGGAATTAATGAGTCAAGTTTGCAACAGTGAATTAAAGAATAGAGAACTTGCCTTCTTACATGCTGACACATAGTACATAGCCATAACAATAAAAATAGTACATGTAGAGTCAAGAACTAAGGAATAAACTGGGCCTGGTGACATATATAATCCCACATTCTTTGGAGGCTAGGGTAGAGGATTTCTTGTGGTCATGAGTTCAAATCCATCCCAGGGAGTGTAACAACAGGGATAGAGATAGAGATGAGGAAGAGACCTGGTGAGGAGGAGGACTCACAAATGAACACTAAATTTGAAAAGAATGATTTTGGGGGTTTGTGTTCACTGAAAAAACACCAGTGAAAAATGTCATTCTCTATGTTTTCCTTTTGGATAGTGAATAGAAACTTTTTTTTTTTTTTTTTTTTTTTTTTTTTTTTTTTTTTTTTTTTTTTTTTTTGGTTTTTCGAGACAGGGTTTCTCTGTGTAGCTTTGCGCCTTTCCTGGAACTCACTTGGTAGCCCAGGCTGGCCTCGAACTCACAGAGATCCACCTGGCTCTGCCTCCCGAGTGCTGGGATTAAAGGCGTGTGCCACCACCGCCCGGCGAATAGAAACTTTTAAATCTGGTTTTTCACTTGGCCTACTTCAGATAATATTCATCCTTTCTTTTAAAAAATAATGGGCAAATCAGCCTTCATTCCATCCAGACTCCACATGTTTTTACATGTACTGATTAGAAAGGCTTCATATTTTCAAGAGTATCTTTGCAAAGGAAAGATATAGTTCAGT
Source organism: Peromyscus leucopus (assembly GCF_004664715.2). Classification (NCBI taxonomy): domain Eukaryota; kingdom Metazoa; phylum Chordata; class Mammalia; order Rodentia; family Cricetidae; genus Peromyscus; species Peromyscus leucopus. The sequence continues at coordinate 66,802,883 of NC_051079.1, read as the reverse complement.
GGGTGAATCCTGATGTGTCAATAAAAAGACTATTTCAAAGCATCAGAACATGCAGGTTCCTGTGTTTCTCCTGCTTCTCAGGGCTGGTGCTATACATGTGTGGGATTCCTTACATAGTTCCTCCAAAAAGAATTTGAGCATGCAGAACTAAACAAAGGTTGGGAGTGTGGTAGGAAAATGGGGTGGCTAAATTTAAGATCAGAAAACTGATTCTCCACTACTTAGGTAAGAAATTCTAAGTTTCCTTGAGAGCACTGAGAGAATAAAAACTCATTAGATCGCAGAGCTAGAAGGAACCACAAGGGTTGAAGAATTCAAACACCCACCATAGCAGTAAGGAAACATACTGCCTAATGTTCAAATGACTTATCGAGTATTACAAAGTTAGCTAACTGACACAGGACTGTGATTCAAACTTGACTCTTCACTTTCTTTTTATTAGCTAAGATGTATCAAAATGTTACAGTAATGATATCAAATGGTGGTTGTCACATATCTTTAGTTTTCATTAAAAATAGCAATCATTGATATCCATCAGACACAAAACAATCTACAGGCTCTAGAGAGCTCGTGCCTTCAAAATTCTTTTATGTTCCTCTTGATAATGCTGTATTTTTGCAAAGCTTGAGGAAGAAAGAGGCAAAGGAAAGAAGTAAGGAATGGAGAAAGGGAGGGAAGAAAAAGGGGATGGAAGGAAGGAAGGAAAGAAGGAAGGAAGGAAGCAAGATAGGAAGGAAGGAAGGAAGGAAGGAAGGAAGGAAGGAAGGAAGGAAGGAAGGAAGGAAGGAAGGAAGCAAGATAGGAAGGAAGGAAGGAAGGAAGGAAGGAAGGAAGGAAGGAAGGAAGGAAGCAAGATAGGAAGGAAGGAAGGAAGGAAGAGAAAAAACTCTGGATGGTTGAAGTGTTACAGGAGCCTTAAAGGCCCTTGAGGATGGACCACTGCCTAATGAAATGCAGCGCTGACTCTTGGTAGGCACATGACATTCCGGTTTGCTCCAAAGATTAGAATATTATAATTGCTTTCTCTTCCCTTATGAGTTAATCTAAATGGGCCGGTCAATCACCTGGCCAAGAGACTACCCCTCAACAAGGCTGCCATTCTAAGGAGATGGAATAAATAAATCAATGGTAATGAGATAATGTGCAGTACTTTTCCTTTCTCAAACCGTCACCCATAGTGTAGTCACATGCAAAGTCCCCATTCTGTAGCACTGAAGCCCTTGTTCACTTTTCTGACTCTTAATCCAGAACCTGTAACTTTCCCTTTTTTTTCTTTCACTCTATCACATTCCTGAGCATGCTTTCTCTAACATTTTGCCCTTTCTTGTTCTTCTCTGAAGCCCTGCCTACAACACTTGTCCACCATATGGCTGTTTTTCCTCCATGGGTCTGTTTGTCTGCCATGTGGCTACTTACAAGAGTGGATGTCTTCCTCTCTTCCAAGATTTTAAGGCTTGCTCTCCCTATTTCTTTTTTCTTTAATGAGAATAAAAGTATTCTCCAACTTCCTTCCAGGTTCATTTTTAAATTATTTTTATCAATGACACAAAGAACCTAACCTCGATTTTCCTAATAGCAATAGAGTAAATTTCTTCATAATTTCAGCAACATCTCTTCTGTGTATTTGAAACTTGACATGGGGGGCCTTGAAAATACTCACCTCAACTCTAACAAAGCACTTTTTATTCACCTGTTTCATACTCTGTCCATTTCTATCACCCTTCTTTTGAGAAGTGGGTAAGACCAGGACAGATGGATGGAATATAGCAGTGTGCTAAAGTGCAACTGAGCTGGGACCCAGAGGTTAAAAAAAAAAGAAAGAAAAAGAAGTACTTTCATCAAAAATGCATCTTCAGTTTGTTCCTAATCAAGAGTATGTCACAAACACAGTATCAAGCACTACCCAAGGGATCATTAGAAATAATTTAGAGTCACTCAAATGGAAACCTTTTTAGCTTAGACCCAGCTTTGACATTAGTTGAAGTTTCAAAGTCTCTTTGGATTTAGTAATGACTTAGATGCAAACCTTCCTGTCTCCAGTTTGATATGTTATTCATTCCTCTGTCTGGTGTTGCCACATGCTACTTCTAAACTTGAAATGTTGAGCCATTTCCTTTCTCTTTCTGCTTTATTCATAACAATCATTTTGGTCAATAGACATGGTCCATCTTAGCTGAGCAATATCCCATGGCCACTCTTCCTTTCTCATGAGCTAGTGGAGTCAGAGAGACAGGAAAGCTTTGGAACAATATATAGGTAGTTACAGGGGTGGAACAAAGGGACAAGTCTTATTATCATCGAAGTTGTATTTGAGACATCAGAAATGTCACATAAAAAACCCCAGAGAATGTGTTCAGCGACACAAAAGGGCCCTTGTCAAAACAGACAGGACACTAGTCACCCACAGAAGACGATAATCACAAAAGGATGAAGGCAGGTAGAAGGCAAGCTTAGACTACTTTGTGTCATATCGTGTTTACATATTATGTTAGTCGGGGAAGCAAACAAAAAAGTGGAAATCATTTCTTATATTTAAAAACAAATTATGTTGAATATAAAATTGATTCATTGAATTATCTAAGATTAATCTAGGAGAGATATCCTCTAAAAGTTAAAGTATATGTTTTACCTAACAAAAGAAAACAAAATGGGTAGTTTTCTCTTTCTACATCATTTGTTCCATGTAAGAAAGTGTTTACTTAAGATTTAGCATGAAATCATTCCCTTAAAATTTATATAAATGCAAATTTATACTGAGTCATAACACAGAGAGTAAAAGACAAAACAAATACAAAGAACCAAATTGGTGCCTATGTATAGATGGACACAATTGTGTCATTACACTAGAAAGACATTTACAAAATAATTGTCACACAGCAACAGAACGTAAACCAACTTCAGTGTTGTCCTGTAAGATGGTTTCCTCACATCCTCTGCTTTCTTCCAGTGCCCTCTTTACAATGCTGGCAATCATGTTGTCCTGCCCCAGGAAGCTTCACTGTAAGTATTCTGTTGACTGCCTTGGTCTGAATGTCCCTACCCCTATCCACAGTTCTCACAGTTTTATACCAGCTATAATGACACCTGCCACAGCCATTATCACTTTGATCACCACCATTGGCAGCACTATTATAATTCCTATGTCCTGTGTCCTATGTCCTTGACCCTAGCAGTTAAATTATTGGTTCCAGTTTGGTCCCTGATCTCATCTATGAACCTTACTTGTCACCTTCCAGCAAGTGTAGCATCTCTTGCTTCTTTCTATGATTGTTACTGCTGCCTGTGTATCTCTTGGGTTGTGTGACTTGGATCTGCACTTTCCCAAAACTGTGTGATGCCCTCTGATTCCTTACCATCTCTTTCCTCACTTTTCATCTGTATAAGTTATAAAACAGAATCCTCTTTTCTCATTTGTTTTAGTATCCATCAGAAGCTCAATGTTTTCAATCTTTCCAAGACTCTAAAATATCTTTTAATTTGTTTTTCAGAACTATCTCGCTTCTTTACACTCACAAAAACCTTTGTAGGGGGTTCATTCCCTTTTAAATGCTTGAGGATTTGGGAGGTGTCAATTAACTTGTGATACAGCTTCTGTTCTTTCATTTCCAAAATCTTTATTGTCAGCAACAGCATCTCTGGAAAGCTCAACACACATACTCTCCATCTCTCAAAGGCTAGATCTGCTTTAATTCTGCAGTCTACAACTTCCCCATATCAAGACATTCATTCAGTCAAATCTTTATCACTCATAACCTGGGTTCAAGCCACCAATAAACATTTCCTGTCCTCCTGCTGTGACTTACTCATGTTGATCTTGGTTGAATCCCTCTGCAGATTTCTCAATGTTGCCGTACTTGTTCATGCTCTCCATGGTGGTAGACCTATCAGCAATGGGGTACTAGTAAGCAGTGTGATTACTGACTGCAAGTGGCATCAGCCACTGTGGTATGGAGTTGGATTGTAAATGGTCCTGCAATGCCTGTTAGGCTTTTCAGTTGAGCTCTTTTGAAGCTATTTACAAAGTGATGTATTTTGATGATGATCAACACTACAAAAACTTACCATGCATTTACATGTATCTCCAATTATCTTCTCTTTTTCACTGAAAGTGACAAACTTAGGAGGAGTTCTGAGAAAGCAGAGTGTTAACACTCAGCAAGACCCCGTAGACCTCGCCATTCAGATGTAGCAAACTGACTGTTTCTAGATCACAAGCATTCTTTGCTTTTTTGGCTCAAATACTGTTTCTGTTTGTTTTGATTTTCAAGCTTCCACTAAAAACTAACAATTCAGAGGTCTCAAACAAAAATCTATATGTCTAATATTTCATAAATTATCTGAAGACTTCTCCTCTGTGAACCAGTATTCCAGAGCAGCAACACTCAGCAACCCTGAGTTATATCATTAGTCTGTTTTAAAGGGTCCAACCTGCCCTCATTCCTCTCCTCGTTGACATCTCAAAACTGTGTCTTCTATGAATGGCCCAATTTGCAAGCTTGTGGCAGGGGAATGTGAACAGTACAGAGATAAGGAAAATCTGGAAAGCACCATGACAAAAAGCATCACAAACACATGGCTCATCTTCTGGTGGTAGACAGATTAAAGGACATGGAAGGAAAAAGCTTTTGCCTGTGCTTGCTGGTCCTCATTCTCATTGGCAAGTTCGTCTATGCCATTGCTGAGACACTCCTTCACCGGTATCTCTTATCTCTATCTTTCTCTCTGGGATTCCAATGTAAACTGAAGACCAGCAGGTCTCTAGGAATCCTCTGGGACTCCAGCATGAGACTGAGACTGCTGAGAAATCCAGTCTTGTGAATTGAACAGCTATCAGATTCTTGACCTTTCCATTGGGAGACAGCTACTGGACTACCCAGACCACAGCCTGTAAGCCACTCTAAAAACTCCCACTGATATACATATAAATATGTGTGCATATAAATATATATGCATATTATATATTATATGTGTGTATATTATATATAACACGTCTATTTTGAACAACTCTAATGAATCCCATGAATATACTTATATAGATAGGTAGATACATACATACATACATATACATATTTTATATATATACACACACACACACACACACACACACACACATGGAATTTATTAGAGTGGCTTACAGGCTGTGGCCATGAATATGAATACATATGCATCTATATATTCCTATCATCCATCAGTTCTGTTCCTTCAGAGAATCATGACTAACAAACTTTCCCACCATGATTGATTGTATCACCTCAAAACATGAGCCATAATAATACTTCTTAAAAAACAAACAAAAACCCTGAAGAAAAGGCTCTGGCAGATCATCTTTCAACACAGATATAGTTTGTGACTTATGGAATGCTGACACTCTGCAGCGTGGCAGGTTACTAAAAGTCTTCAAAGGGAAATGCTTTAATTCTCAGAACTATTTTTATTTTGTGTAACGTTTGAGAGGTCTGCCCAACTGCACTCATCTATATAGGTATGGAAGCACCATGAACCCTACTTTGTAAATGAAAAAATAAATGCAATGCATTATTTTTTAATTTTCTTATAAAAAAAAAAGAAGAGTAGAATTAGCCAAGAGTCCTAATGAGTCAGAGACAGAGGGAATGTGGTCAGGTAGAAACCACTCCTGGCCAGGCCCCAACCATCTGGAGACCCCAGTCAGTGGGGGAAACACTCATGACATCAGTTACAAATGTTCCATGGATGAGTATCTCTCTGCTGTATTAATTTATCAGTCATGCTGTACACTAGGAGAAGACAAGGAACACTACTAACCCTTACCCATGATTGTTTCCTTGGCTCTATAACCATTTTAACGCACAGGACCCTTGCTGTTTGGTTGGTAACTGCTCTTGGAATCCCTCCTGCTTCAGAATTTTTTTTTCTAGTATGTGTCTCACAGGTCCATCAACTTCATTCCTCATAGTCCACAAAGCATGATCTCAGAACTTCAGACAATTATTACATTTTAGGAACTCACCTGAGATTGTACAGAACACAATTGTGAGTGCAGGTACTCACCAGCCTCTTTTGCTCATATCCTGTTACACAACACAAGACCTTTTCTGTATCATAGACACCCACCTGTTATCGAAGAGCATTCAACATGACAGCTATCCTTAAGACTCAGATGGAGATGGAGATGGAAGGCTTCATAGGACCAGCCCCTATCAGTCTCTAGATCTCCTCTTTGAGAGGAGCCAGCAATGTTGACCAATTGCCAGCATACTTTTCTTTCTGACACATCTCTAGATGAGAGGGACTGAAAAAGCTCATGAGGCCACTGAAAGGTCCTGATTAAAGCTACTCTTTGGTCCTAATGGTCTCTTGGCCAAATTCGAACCCCAACAACTAGAACCACTATGCAAAAGAGAGGTCTTTGTCTTCTCTGACTCACTCCCTCTGAGATGGGGGACAAACTGATGAGATTCCCTGTCATCCCCTCTCCTGAGCAGCCTAGATGAGCTTAAAAGGAATGTGCCTGTGATCTAATGTTGAGAGCTGGCTCTGTCATGACACTGGACCCTCTTGGCAAGGCCAGACTCCTCCCCTTCCCTTTTCTAACAGCAGAGAAGAATTTAAGAAATTGAATTATTGAAACATTCTTGGACTGGCACTGCTTAACTTTTGGGGTGCCCCCAAAGGAGATGGAAAAGGGCTATCTCACAGGTCCCTACTCATAGGAAAGAAATTTTACCATGAGTCCCATCACCAAAGACATACAGAGTGTAGGGAGAATTGCCAGATCCACACTTACATTTAAAGCAGAGGTGATTTATTTACTTAAACACATAGTACACTGCTATCGGGAACATGTGCCTTACCCCGGGTTCGTCCACTATATAATGAGATAATTTAGACTGGATAAGCTGGACTCCTCAGCTGATCACCAAGATGCTTTTGTGAGTGGGTTTTTATTTTCACATCCAGTGCTCTTTGTCATGTCTCTTCCATTCTTAAGGCTGATTGACACTCTTGAGCGGAATGCCTCTCACTCTTGTGGGCAACTAATTCCCAGGAGCCCCTCCTACAAAGACTCTACTTTTAGGTAGAGAAAATTTTTAGGGCTAATTTTGTCAGATGGAATTAATAAGTCTAGGTGTGGAATGCAGGAGTTCCAACCTCAGGTAGCTCCCAGATGGTTCTTCTGATGGTTGTCCCTCTCATGGTTCAGGCACAGGGGAAGTCAAAGGAGGCTCCTAGCTTGACCTAGGAAGGAGAGCAAGTCACTTTTTCTCTTTTTGTATTTTACGAGGGGGCAAGTCAGAGTCAAAGACCGCTCCTGCTTCTTCTCCATTGGGGTATATCCCTAGGAAATAGAACCAATTTGACCCCCGACACTAAAGAAAAACTGGAAGATGTTTTTCTGCTATCTAGCTTTGGAATACCAACCGTGAGATGGAAAAACGTGAGTGGCCCCTAGAGGGATAAGTATCAATCATACTATGTTGCATTTATATTTGTTTTTTCAGGAGGAGGGAAAGTAATCTGAGCTTCCTTATGTGCAGGGTTTCTTTGTTTTGAGAGATAAACCCGATTTATGTCAAAAGTGACACAAGGATTCACAAATTCTAACCCTGATTGTGGTTCAACCTTAAAAGCCTTTAAATAGACCCCCGGGGAGGGGAAGGAATTCATTCAACAGTAAAGAACAAGTCTCCACCTACAGAAGAGAAACATAATATGTTTCTTCCCAGCCCACCCTCTCCAGGAGAATCAAAGCCACAGATTCCTGTTTGTGGCTGAGGCCTGATAGAAGCCACAAATGGATCCATATGCCCTTTTCTATCTAAGACAAGGTTAATTAAAACTGAACTGGCTAAATTCTCAAAAGACCCTGATAAATATATAGATGTTTCCAGGGATTAGACAAAGAATTCACGCAAATTCTTAAGCAGCCCTTAACAGCAACAGAAAAGACTGTCATCTTATAGGCTTCAGAATCATATTAGGATGAAATGTGTAAGATAAATTGAGCAGGACTTCTCTGACAGGAGAGGGAGGATTGTTTTACACTACTGGTGGCCAGGTAGTCCTCAGGAGCCACCCCAAATGGAATTATAATTGCCCTTTGGGAGAATAAACAAAAGCACTCATTACTGTGTACCTTAGAAGAGCTAAAAAGAACCAACCAATACTAAATCCTTGAATTATTCCATGCTGTCTCAAATAATTTAGAGAGCAGGGGAGACCCCTACAGCCTTTCTAGAGAGACTCAAGAGGGCTGAACAAAAATACCACTGATGTTAGCGTAAAAGGAATGGGCCCCTCTTTCTTGGGCATCTCTTAGCTTACCTAATGCAGCCTATTTCCTGGCAGGATCAGTGTGTCATAATCAATGTCTTCCCTAATACACAGGTCCTTAAAACTGTCCACTTTCCTTCATCATGTCTTTTCCAAGATAAGTTCCTTTCTAAAGCAAACATTCTCTCCCATAAAACAATCCTGTAAACGTGCTCATCTCTGCATTTCCCTGAGCCCTTCTTTAGAGGCACCCTAACAGTTGGTTCCACCTTTAAGAGCTTCTTCATGCTTACCTACTTTTCTACACTTGAACTCCAATTAAGTATTCACAATCTCTCCCCAAGTCCTACGGTCTGCTTGGTCCTCTACCATGCAGGCCATTTCAACAACAGAGCCCTAACTTGTTGGCCAACATGAGTCTTCTGAATCAGAGTATGCTAGACTTTCTCATCTCTGAGGTAGGTGGTACCTGTGCTCTTATTAATGTGATCTGTTGTTTATAGGGTCCGTAGAGAAAGATCTACAAAACAGAACTAAAGAGTAACATGAAAAAAAGCTAAAAGACATGCAGGATAGACTGGCTTGGGGCTCATGACTGGGTCAGATCCTGGGTGGAAAAATGCATTTGGTCCTTTCTATCATTTATCATATCTGCCCTAATTTTGCTGATTTTAATATGTATCATTAGTCCTTGCTTGTTTAATCTTCAAGTTTGCTTTGAATCCTCCTGATTAGAATACCTCTTACTCTATATGGTCTTAACTATGTAACCTGCAATGGTTCTCTCTCCTGAACTGTACCATGGGACATTAGACAGACCTCTTAGTAGGGGCCCTTGCTATCTGTCAGTCTTCAACAACCCTCGCAGTTTGAAGTAGCTCATGTGTCATAACTCCCACACCTTCATCCTCTAATTAATGGCAGGTCACTTCCCCTGAAGGAGGATTGAGGCAGAAGATAGGTAGAACTGAGACAGTTTAGAACCAGTGCCAGCAAGACCTCAACCATCCACAGACCATGATCATCTGGGCAAATGCTTATGATATCAGTTGCAGATATTATATGGACCAAAGCCCATCTACTTGATGACCTTTATATAATCATATGAGTTTATGGTGGAGTTCCTGGAGCCAGAAAGAAATAAGTCACCTTGTGTGCCAGGAAAAGACAAATCCATCCTATCATGTCTTACCTCACTGTTGTTTTCTTTGTTCTGTAATCGTTTAAAAACACACCACCTTTGCTGCTTGTGTTTTAAAGTCCTTTTTTCAAGTCCTCCCTCTTTTACTTTCTTTCTAACAAATATGCCGGTTGAGTGCTCTCTCTGTCTCTCAAGTTCAAAGACTTCATCTCACCTCCCTTGCAGGACACAACCCGGGGGGTCACAGACCATAGCTGCTGCAATAGCAAATTCTAAGTTCTCAGTCTCTACCACAGCTGCTTTCATTGACTTTCACAAGTTCCTGAAACTTTGAGTTTCAAATGCAAATATTATTTTCCCCAGTCTTTACAAGATTAATTCCATTCATCATTTTGAAAAATGTTTTTCTTGAACTAAAACCTTTATGACTTGGGCCAAACCCAAATGTGAATTAAACTAATAGAGAAAGAAAATGGACTGTGAGGCAAGGTCTACTTTATGGGCCTGTCAGAAGCATGCAGAGATGCTGTTAACAGTCATTTCAAGCCACAGGGCTTCCTGGCCTGGTACAAAGCAGACCTCATCAAGAGAAGCCGTGGAGAGCAGAGTTGGGATGAGAAAAGTAGAGATATAAATGACTGGAGAACTGCTTCCAGGGTGCTGAGTCAGCTGAAACACAACCTCCCACCGAGCTCAATGGATCTTTTCTCAGTTGCCTGGAGTGTTGGCTGGAGGCTGCTTGGCAGTGCTGCGGGGAAGACAATTTTTAGTCCATCGATTCATTTGAACTGGGCAGTTTGCCTTAGTACTTAGGCACTCAGACAAACATGCTCTTAATCACTAGCAAGCCCAGTAATGTAGAGAGGCCCAGCAGCTCCATCAGCACCTCGGGTCTGACCATGGGGGAAGAATGGCCCAGACAGCTTAGGGTAACAGTCTCTAAGAACTACAAAGATCCATGTCTTGAGGTTCATGTTTTTTTCCCCCAAAGCCCAAATAATTCCAGGATTTGAGGGCTAGGAAAATTATAACTCAATAGAACTACACTCTTTCCTTTGCCCTCAACCAAACTGAGAGCGTCTAAGAGCAGCTTTGGGGCCCTTCATTCACATCGTCCAATCTATGTATTTTCCCTAGCTGCTTATCTCAGAGTGTACTTCAGGTTAGGAGCAGGCCCCTGTCCTGACCCTCCTCCAAATCTTGCTCATTTATCATTACAATATCACTATCACAGCATAGCATAAATGTCTTTTTATTTATTTATCTCAACAATAAAACTGAGTTCTTGAGCCTGAAGATTTCTATTAATTATTAATCTGTGATAGTGGCTCACATAGGAGACATCATGGAATGCTTAAATACTTACAGGGGAAAGAAAGTAGGAGAAATGGAAGGGAGAGAAGCGATGAAGTAGACGGAGGGTGGAAGGAATGGGGATGAAGAAATGTGGACGGGAGAGAAGGTGGTGAGGAGGAATAATAGGGGGCTATTCAGATGGACATCGAAACTGAAAGAGTCTAAGAGTGCACCCAAGTTGATGACTAAAGTCCCCCAAAGCTGTCCTAACAGCAGAATTACGTGTCAAAATAACCAAGAAAGCTGCTTGAGTCAAGTGTCTGAGTATTTAATGTAAGTGGTTGAGAAACAAAACCCTCTCTCCCATTGCCTATTCTTAAATCTATATGAAAACTTTTTAATAATCAACTCCAATTTTGCTTAATAAAAATATGGGAACAAAAACACCACAAATTACACGCACATGTAGTGTCTTGTGTGCAAGTGTTTGGCAAGTTTAGCATGTCCGATGAACGGAATGAAGAACTAGCTCCTGCCGTCACTTGGTGGTTAATTTTCATGCCCCAAACTTGAGGCTGTAATAATTAAGTGGGAGGGGGTCTCATCCATGCTATGACTAACATTTTATGTTACAAGTAAAATTACTTCATAACCCAAAGAAGCTACAGCATGGAAAGTATATAATATCCCAACAATAATTTCAGGGATTAATTGCTTAAAATGATGTGTTTTGGAAATGGCACTCATGTTGTATTGTTATGAAATTTTCAGAATGACAAATTGTGTAGGACAACTGCAATTTAAAGAGGGTCAAAGTGACAATTATTGAGGTTTAGTTCCTTACACTAGTTTGTACAGTTGGTAAGCATCTAGAATCTAGACCATTCTGAACATAGAATAAATATTCAAAAGTGCTGCCAAGTATCTATGAAGTAAGCAAGCCCATACATCATCCAGAAGGCCCTCCTGACCGAAGAATAAACCAAACAAGTAATATATCACTTAAATATTCCTTATTATCTAAAAGCAAAACTCTCCTCCAATAACCTTTCACCTAAGAATCCAACCTGTTCATTATACAGAGGGATAATAACTAGCACACATTCCCTGGTTTCTATAATGTTAAAATTGGTAATTTGTATAAAGCACTGAGCAAAGGCAGTGTCAGGTACATACGGAGTATTTAGGAGCAATTGGCACTTATTCTTACAACTGTAATTTACATCAGCCTGGCTTTGATTTTCTCTTTCCTGGAGTCTTTCCAAACTTACATGTCTTTGTTTCAGATTCTACTTCTGCTTCTGAAGTAAGTTTGCTACCATGATTACCTGAGTCTCTCGTGGTGGAATGGGAACTGTTGGACTTACTCTTAACTCAGCATCAGAGAGACTTGGGAATGTGATAGAATAGAATAGCAGCTGCTGAATGAAAGGCAATGCCTTCGAAGAAAACTAGAGACTTTTTTCCAAGACTTGAAAGGAACCTGTTTGACACCTTGCTGTCTCAACAATACAACTGTGTAGTAGTGTGCAAAAGCATAAACATACAGATAGGATTTTCTTAAAGCTTTTACAATGACAAGTATCTCATTGTTTAGGAAAAGCTAATTCAGAGAATAAATACATAAAGTATTGTGTTAAAGTTAAAAACCTTTTTAAGGGAGAAAGACTCAGAATATGAGAAAAATCATTTACTAGAATATAGAAATTATGTAAATTTAAACTTATGTATGAATATAATCTCTTCCATTTTCATTTCTATCTTTATATAAGTGTTTTAATACCATGGTATATTATTTCAACTACACAGGAATATGGCTTATGAATAAAAGTATATGTACTTAGGCCCCAGGATCTTAATTTTTATTACAAAGATATTAAACCAAGAAGATTTTGAAGTCAATGGTTTACATTAGTCTTAAGATTAGAAAATGTTTAAAGAAAGAAGTATGTAACTATATTCACTGTTACCCATAAAGATAAAACTTATTACCATTAATAAAATAATACTCTCATTTCATTCTTTTATAACATTAATTTGAAGCTTGATAAAAAACTGATTCATTTCCCTAAATCTCTACATTTACTACTTTCACTGTGAAGAGACTGGGTGGAATAGACAATCACCATTAAAAGCAAACATTCCTAAGGATAGATGAAAACTTAAAGCACAAATATGACTGAGTACTTTGGCATCCTTTAGAGTAGGGGGCCAGATGTCAACCAGCACTTCACAAGTCTACGTGGAAGACAGAGAAGGAAACACCAAGGACCAAAAAGCAAGTTACAATGCCTCACTGTCAGACATGGTTCAGGTCTCACTTTCAAGTCTGAGACAGGACACAAAACCCTACCAAAAACAAACAAACAAACAAAAACAAAATAAAGCTGAAACAAACAAGCTAGGAAAGAAGATGTCGTTATTATGCTCCTTGTGGCTGCTAATCTGACCCAGAAACTGAAATGTTCTCGTGACTCTTCCTTCCTGTGCATTGTTCTTTTATGCTCATCAGAGAAATAACAATGGAAGGAAATAGAGAAAGAAGAAAATGAAGCCCACCGAGCTCTGCTAAAGTTCTAGAGAGAGCAGAATCTGGCAACAATATTACGGAGAAAGATGCCACTGCCTCACCTCCACTCTTACGGCAAAACCATGGAAAACATAAACTTTCCCAAAGGAAAGACCAAATAAGATTTCCTGAGCATTTATGACTCAAGCTTTACAGCAGAAATTATTCTGATTATTCACAAAAAACATGTCATTGGCCTCTGGGCAACAGGAAACCTGTGTTTCTCAGCTTTTTGAATCTAAATGGGGCTATGTGATTGATTCTGACTAATGCGGTGTTGGCAGAAGTTATGTCATCATTTACATGCCCTACAGTGTACTACAGACTCATCCACACTTCCTGCATGTTATCATTATGCGGCTGGATGCAAAATGTTGAACAGAGAACTCCAAAGAGACCATGGAGGATATAAAAGGAACTGAGCTGTTACTTATTCATGTGAGGATGAACATGTTTTGCATACTCTCCAGCTGAACTAAGTTGGTCACAAGTGAAAAGGCTTTAAGGAGATGGTTGTTGTAGCAGCTAGACAGGCTGATATAAACTCCTTGAAAATCTGTCTTCAAAAACTTACACTGAACAGAGCAAAGCAAATGTGTCTATACAAACAGAGGCTGATAAGAAGTCGGGAGCCTATTGATGAACCCCCATGAGACATTTTCCTATAATTAATAAATCATAAAACCAGTGTCAACACAAGGTCTTTTGAAATTCTTTTATCACATCCTTCATTTTTAATGATTATCTAGACATGATTGTTTCGACAGTTTCTTTCATATCACACCCTAAATAATCTGAAATCTACGTCATCTCATAGTTTATGATTCTCAGAAGGTAAATGGAAAGATAAGTGAGGCAGGACAGTTCTGCTGCCAGTTGCTTCTGGAATTCAATAATGAAGAAACTCTCCTCAGCTGTAGAAACTGACTGAAGGGCTGGCATTGGGCATTGCAGTTGCTGATCAAAGTCAAGGATGACTTTGAACTTTGGAACTCAACTGACTGTATTATCTGGTTTTAGTCACATAAATAAAGCATCATTTTCAATGTGGTTCATCTGTATGCTCTACTTTGATATTTCTAGGCCTGGGTAGATGTTTCCAGGTGTTGAAAAAGTACTCATGAGCAACTATACTCCAATGCTGATAGTGAAACCAGATCCTAACATTAAAATAGCCATGCTGTGTCAATTATTTTATACACCACAGGGACAAAATGCTAGACAAAAACATCTTAAGTAATAAAGGAATTTACTTTGTCTCACAGTGGAAGACAGGTTCAGGAGCTTGCTGTGGTTGGTCTTATTATATTGATAGTCAAGAAGCAGAGAAAGAAAGATGAACGCTAGTTCTCTGCTCAGTTCATCTTTTTCATTCTGTTCAGGACCCAAGCCCATGGATCGTTGCCATCCACAGATAAAGTGGTACACCACATCTCCAAGAACCAATTCTAAATATTCCCTTCTATTCATACCCAGTGACTTGTCTCCTAGGCAAGTCTAGATCCTGTCAAATTGACAACTAATAATGATTATTATTATTCATATATGATCATCCCAGTCTCACTGTCCCACATTATATTATAATCCATGTCTGTAGTACTACCTCACTTGTTTTTCCTAGTTTCCACAAGTTAATAACTATTTTGAAAACTTCTCAATGCATAGTTATATTTAAGTGATTTGTAAATTTGGGTCTGGAAAGATGACTCAGTGGTTAATAACACTTGCTACTCTGGCAGAGGACCTGGGTTAGGTTCCAGAATTCACTTCAGCTGTCTCACAACTGCCCCTAATAACAGCTCCAGGAGATATACTGTGTTCTGGCCTCCCTGGGCACCTGTACACACCTGGTGCACATAAACTCACATAGACACTTTTGGACTACACATACACATAAAAAATAAGTGAATATATCTTTAAGAATAATAAAGTTGTGGAACTAAATACAGATTCAGTACATATCTGCTTATTTGTGGATTATTTCATTGCTTACTGGCAATAGGAGCAGCTTTCTAAAAAACAAACAAACAAACAAAAGACCCGCAGTGTGACAACACTGATAATTATGACTAAATTACAATGGCTCAAAGCCCTAGCTTTGTGGTAGGTTCCGTTCTGTCAAGTAGGTCTTGGAATCACTGAAGAGGCATACATATGTCAACCATCAGTCCATCTATCAGGCTCATTCATAGCTTGATGTTCCATTAGCCCCCCAGAGTAGCTTCCTCAAGCTGGATTAGACTCCAGTGCCTGACACTGCCTTGGGATATAGGAATGCACACCACTTGGTTGCTCTGGATTTGGAATGGAGCTGCTGCTCCTTCATGCCAAAAGTTCAAGTGAACACTGCTCTTACACAATATTACCTGTCTGGCAATAGTGCCTGGGAGTTTAGCCAGAAGTTTCTCTGGTCCCACCCAGCCCCATGGTCTGGATGAACCTCTTCCACCCAAGGTCCCACAACCACTTATAAAATAATCACTCAGAGGCTTAATATTAATTACAAATAACATGGCTTATGGCTCAAGCTTCTTGCTAGCACTTATAACTCAACCCATTTCTATTAATCTACATATCATCACGTGTTTTGTCACTTTACCTGTGTCCCATTACATGTTGCTCCCTGGACAATGGCCTGATGTCTTCCTGGACTCCACCCTTCTTCTCTCTGTATCTCTGCTTGGATTTTCCACCTCTCTCTAAGCTACCTTGCCATAGGCCAAAGCTGCTTTGTTTATTAGCCAATAGGAGCAACACATATATTCACAGTGTACAGAAAGACATCCCACAGCATGGGAGTGAAGGCTAGAAAGGAGTAGATAAGAGAGAGGTGAAAACCAAGGTGCACAGAGCCTGAAAATACATGATGGAGGCCGCAGACACGGGGTTTGCCTCCTTTCTCATTACACTGACCAAAGAACTAACTCTCAGTGTTAATGCAGTCCAGATATCTTGTGAACAACAACTGTGCATGAGATGGCACCAAACAATTACACACCAACTACTAGTGCAATGATAAGACTTACTGAAAGCTTTCCATGAAATCAGAAAATCTTAATCATCCTTAGTATTTTTATTCTCAAGAAATATAATGGATGGTCATTTGTGCTTGTGCCTATCATTCAGAAGATCATTCAGTCCCATATTCTAAAAAAAGAAATAATTATCCAAATGGAAAATGAAGCCAGAATGGAAAGATATTCTTCTTCCGAATTTGTTCACTATTAAGGATGTATTAGACTTCTCCATTTATAAACAGAAAATTATTTTGTTTGCACAATAATAATGTTCTTATCAGCATCACATTTCATATACATGAGACATGTATGAGTGAATACTAATGACAATACTAGTTTTATTTTTCAGTGTCTAAGGAAAATATTTAAACATGGCATGAACATGTTAATAATGGTGAAATTTATGCTTGTTTTATTTGTGCCCCCCCAATTCATCACACAATATCAAGATATCAGATTATTTTGAATGCCAAGAAATGTAACTTTGGAGTTCAGTGATCTAATTACTTAAATCTACAGCTGAATAAGAGTTAGTGGTATTGGGTTGTCAGATCATCTACTAGTCAAATACATTCTAACAGACCTTATGTAATTTTGGCTAGGATCCAAAAGAAATTGAATCATGATACAGAAATGTATGTACTTGTTGGGGCCTCTTCCCATTTTCTGTATATATATGGTAAGGAAAAAATTGTAGTAATTTGTATTTGGATGGTACTTAACTTCAAAGTACTGTCAAATCCTCTGTCTCCTCTGAATTTCTAAAAGCCCCATAAGAAAGTAAAGCAAAGTTAACACATATTAAGTATTTTAATATTCATCCATGAAAATAATGTATTCATATCCAATTCATCCACATTCCCTCACTCCCCTTCAATTCGTCCCCTACCTCCCTACCATTTCCCCCAACTTTATGTTCTCTCTCTATATTTAAATTTATTACTAACTCTTAAAATGAAGAAAAGAATTATGGGAAAGACTCATGAGCCCAGCTGCATGGTAAAAAAGTTAGATTCTAGAAATCTATTCTATAACATTCAGTTAAGCCTTTTGAACCATTTATCTTGCCTAAATTAGCAAAGTCATGGTTTGAATCTACGTCTAGCTTCCTGTCTCTTTACAAGTTGGCTGTCACGCCTAAGCTTCGCCTTCCTCATATGTATAATAATAATATTTTACATATTCCTCATATGTAAAATTCTCACAACTTCATTAAGCTTTTATAAAGATTTGTATAAGAACATGTAAAATTACCAGGCCCTGGGCAGGCATTCAATAAATATTCATTCTTTTTCCCTTCTCTTGGTTGTCACAAGAAAGCTCCGGCCATGCTATCATAATCCTCTTGTAAAGAAATATCTAAATACAACAGTCAATGTCCATCTGGAAATTGGAATATATTAAAATAAGAAGTTTAATATGGCAGGGTTGTCTTAGTACTTCTGATAGTTTTCTACATGGTCTTTCCTGGCTACAGAGATGTATGTCAAATTTTTCCAGTACTGACGCATCTCAAAATATTCACCCCTTCCCTCCACCTGTTAATTGGTTCCCTGGACATATGTCATCCTTCTTGACATAAAATGAAGGAGGTTTGGGAGGGAGAATAGGATGAAGAGTGTGGGAAAGAGAGATGGGGGACAAAGAAATCTTCAAAGAAGGAAGAGAGCTGCCTAAAATAATAACCAGGCAAGGGCCCGGAGGACTACTTCTGTAGAAAAATATTCTAGGGCTACAAAAACAATTAATTAACTAATATTGGCTGACCTGTTTAGTCTTCCTTCCTTCAAACCATATCTTGACATTCATTGACAAATTATTCATTCTAATTTCATCTAGCCATATATTTGGGAGAGCTCACCAATGGTTTTACAAACAGGTATAATCGAGACCATCTTAGGCACTAAGTAGAAACTCAAAAGGGTAGAAGGAAAGAGGGCATTACTTTGTAGAGTGTCTGCTTCCTTACAGATGATGTGCTAGGTACATTGCATGCCCCAAATCCTCACAACAGCACCAGGAGGTAATTATCACCTCCACCTGAGGTGCGGAAAGATACTTAGAGAAAAGAAATAATTCGTCCACAGTTACTCACTTAGTAAGCAAATTCCTTAACTTAAAAACCTACACTAGCCAGTATAGTGGTACCTAGTTTTCACCCTAGCACTCTGGAGGCAGAAGCAGGTAGATCTCTATGAGTCTCTGGTCAGCATATAGACTTTCAGGGCATTTAGGGTTGCATAGTAAGATCTTGTCTCAAGTGATATATAGATGATGATGATAATAGATAGATGATATAGATAGATGGATAGATACGTACATACATAGATACATAGATACATAGACAGGCAGACAGATAGGTAATAAATACCCCCAAACAAACAAACAAAATAGCCCGCACTAACTGCTTTGCACAACTGCTCCTCTTCCACCACACCATGCAAAGTCACAGAGTGAAAACAAAAGTTTGCTTAGGAAGTGGAGAACGGAAAGTCGACAATTGGACATGTAGGTCAAAGGCAGCTTAGGAAACTGGAAGTAGTCTTAGGAGTCTTGATGTAATGGTGCATTGTAGGAAAGAAACTATTGAAGCTTTGAGAGGTGGTAGAATGCAGGCAAACTAGTATTTACCAAGGCTGGTGCCTTGTATCACAATATCTTTGGACATGGTACTTGGCACTGAGTCTTTTATGTCAAATATATATTTTATTTTAACTGACATATAATCATTATACATATTTATAGCATATAGTATGACATATCAATATGTGTATACAGTGTGTAATGATCTAGTTCCTTAGACATATATCATTTTCTTTATGTTGAAAACATTGAAATTACTTTTAGCAATTTTGAAATATTCTATTTATCATTTTCAACCACAGCTATCCTGATAGCCTACAGATCCTCAAAAGTAACTATGCGCCTGCCCTTCTGTGCCCATGGACCATCACCTCCTCTCCCTCCCTCTTTCACACCTTATCCAGGCTCTAGCAGTAACTATTCTCTATTCTCAATTTACTGGAGACTAACATTGTAGCTTCCACCTGTAAGCTGGGCACTGACTGTCATATCCTAGAATGTTGCATAATACTATCAGAATCATTTCTCCTCCTGAGCAAAACTGTCTAGATCAGGGCCACGCCTTTCCAGACTACTTGTGGTACCTGTAAGCAGGACATTAGATCAAGAAGCCTAAATGCATCAGGCCCATTCCTAGTTCTTAATGGAGTAGGAAATACATTGCAAATATCTAAGTATCTTCCTTTCTTTCTATTTGGATTCTAGTATTGTATAGCTACTCTCTGGGAGTTGAAACATTCCCTCCTGGAAAGAGGGAGAAGGTTCATAAGACTCTGGCAACTAAGAAAAAGAAAGAAGAAAAGTAAAGAACTTACAGTCTCAGGAAACTTGCAAGATCTTCAAGCTCCCTCCTTAAAGTTAATGTAAGCAGTAACAATTAATAGGGAAAGGCTATTATTCAGCTCCTGCAAGTTTTGGCAGGAGCACTAGGAATGGAGCTTCATCACCGATGCTAAGGTGGGCTTTCTGGTCACTCAGCTGCCTCTGAGGCTTCCATGCTTCTGTAAGCAATCCTTCACTCATATTCCTGTAAGCAACCCCAATCAATTCCCCAGCTCTCTAAGTCGGCTTAGATGAAATTGTTTCTGTGGTCTGTTGTTGGTACTCTATTTTAGCTACTTTTCTGTGGCTGTGGTAAAATGCTATGACAAACTCACAGAAGGGCGAGTTTATTTATGGTTCCAGAAAGAGGGAGTCCATAATGGTGGGAGAGGAATGGTAGCACATCGCCAGAGCAGGACACTGGAGAGTTGATATCCTCAACTGAAACACAAAGCTTCGCTAGCAAGTTAGAAGTGGGGCCAGAGCATGCGCTCTCAAAGTCCATTCCCAGTGACAGCATTTCTTCTAGCTAGGCCACATCATCTTCCCACAAAGCACCTCCAACTGGGAAAGTCAGGGAATACTTCAGTTACAGGATGCACCTGACTGTGAACAAGAACACCACAAGCCAGGGTAGTACAGAACTCCCTGAACATCGGATGGAAGCTATGCCAGCGGGTCGCCTAGATATCAATACTCAAGCCTGTGGGGACATTCTCATTCAAACCACCACACCTGCCTAGGGTGAACAGACATTTCTTTTCATATTTCCCCAGGAGAAGCAGTCACACAAACACTCCAGTCAGCATAACGCTATTTTTAAATTTTCATTTCTTGATGGAGAACACACCAGGAAGGCCCTTCAGCACGTAGCATTCAAGAGTCCTCTCTTTCCCTACTGATTCATGTTTCTTTCATGTTTTAGCCATATCTCCACTTTCTGAAACAAGACCAGCCTCACATGAGTTCTTTTTCCCCATTGTGCTCTGTACCAGAAACCTATTCGTAAAATAATAATAATAAAATTACAATAACAATAACTATGGGACCAGCTCCATATGACAGCAGCAATAGCAGTTTTCAAAATCCTTTGAGTGTTAAAGTCTTATTTGTTTTATGAGCCAACACATGGAGCTAGTCTTAAAAAATAAAAAAAAAAGAAATGTTTCTTTCAGCTCAGATTTCATAAAGAAAAAATGTATCTTTAATTAAGATTTATGGGCCCCAATAGTGCCCAGCAAGAGGAGAGAAATGCCTCAGAAGTGTAAGAACTAACAGTTAAAAACCAGGAAATATGATTAAAGACCTTTAATTCTTCTTGTCTCTTTTGCAGGGTTTCCAGTGGCCCTAGGCAAAAACAAACACTTATTGTCTTTAAAATAGAATTATTTTTGGCATAGATGTTCATGAACCAAGATGGACCTTGTAGAAAATAATAATATCTATCTGACTTGAAATGGTTCTACTGCTAGAAATGATATTTAGTTGTTTAATGGCAGGAAAAAAAACCCAACTTTCTCAAAAGAAAAAATATGCATATAAGTTTATGTGTGAGCGATGCACCGCACCAATGGACAGTGTGCCGAGTGACTCGCCATTTTGCAGTGTTCATGGTCTCATATGCCTGAGCTCTCTCATCTTAAGAACTTTCACAGACAATTAGGACAGGTACTAGATATTTTGTAAATGACAAGTTCAGTGTCTGGCAGTGGATATAAATGCTTACTCCACCATGCCCTTGAGTTGCCTCACTGACAGAAGATCTGTGCATGTCATTTCTATATCATGCATAATTTCTCACCTCAGAGAAGTGTTTTCCAAAAGCATAATGAAGGCACCACAACACTAGATTTCAGTGCTCCAAATTTTCATACTGAACAGTACAGACACATTGTGTTTTGATACTGAAAAGAGAGCATGAATAAAATAAAATGTAGCTCTCCAAGACTGAGGCTAAATCTTTCATCAATGTCCGATTTCAGAATGGTAATTGAGAGCAAATTGTGTCCCAAATACTGTTGTCATTACGGCCCTGATCATTAAATAAATGATAAATTATATCATTGTATGTATGGAGATTTTTTTTAACTATAAAGTTTTTTTTAATAATAACTAGGATGAAGTCCTTTAGGGACAGGAGTGTGTTATTAAATTGAATCAAAATTGAAAATGTTGTCAAAATGCTCAAATTTTTAAAAAATTGCTTCCTTAATGCTTCACAGTATACCATCTTGATCAGTGTAAGTGCAGAAGCTTTTCCTTTCATGACACACACTTTTAATTATTCATTATTCCCCACGGAAACACCTTGTCTTAAATTCAGCCCCCTGGTGGGACACCAGGGCATACTCAGTCAGTTGCCTCACTGGTTCCCCCAAGCTGTACCTTCTCACTGAAGCACTTGCACTGAAATACTTCCCACCATGGCAAAGGTGTTGTATTTGTTCATAGATTTACACTCTGCATTATGCTATAGCCTTTTTGGATACTCATTGTCCGAGACCAATTGTATCTCCTGTAAACCAAATGAACTTCCAGAAGCTTAGTACACTGCACCATGTGTATACCACTGAGAGAAGTCATCAGATTCCTGCTTCATCACATGTAGTCAGAGGACATGTGACAACCCATGTCCATGTTCCATCTAGTAAGGTGGGTTTTTATCTTACAACATTGTTGTAGATTATTTTAAGGTGTATTACTTTTGCTTATGTTGCATTTGTTTAATTCTGTGAAACTGTGTTACTGTGCCTGCCTAGAACACCTGATGGTCTAATAAATAACTGAATAACTAATAGCAAGGCAGGAGAAAGGATAGGTGGGGCTGGCAGGCAGAGATTATAAATAGAAGGAGAAATCTGAGAAGAAAGTAGTAGCCAGAGAAGGAGGATGACTCAAGGGCCAGACACCCAGCTACACAGCAAGCCACAGAGTAAGAAACAAAGAAAAATATACAGGAATATAAAAAGGAAAACCCAAAGGCAAAAGATAGATGGGATAATTTAAAGTTAAGAAAAGCTGGAAAGAAACAAGTCAAGCTAAGGCTGGACATTCATAATTAAGAATAAGCCTCCATGTGTGATTTATTTGGGAGCTGGGTGGTGGGCCCCCAAAAGAGCAAACACAACCAACAACACAACATCCTAAATTTTACATTGTACTATTTGAAATTTATGTTTGGTATGTCATTATAATAACCATAATCTGTCAATAACTGTAGTTGATATGATTAAAATATGAAATGGCTTCCACGGGCTCAAATATTTAACACTTTGTAGTGGGTAGCCATTCCAGCTTGGATCTGGAAGTTCCAACCCCCTTTGAGACTCTGGCAACTGTCACGCCTACGAGGCGGGGCGAGGGGAGGCGCCTGGGGACCCGAGAGCTGGATGGGCCAGCGCTCTTTCTGTACGCTCTCTCAGTGCCGGGACGCTGACCGGTGGAGGTTGACTGTGCAGAGCTCCGGAGAACACCGCTGGACTGCGTTACACCTTCCCCAGACCCTGCGACCTACCCATTACTTAATTTGTGAGTTACGCCATTAAATAAATATCCTTTTAACTACGTGGAGTGGCCAAAATAATTTCTCCAATACACTTAGTCCCAGGTTGGGAGGTTATGGGAACTGGGAAATAGATAGAGTCTAGCTATTTAGACAGATTAAGGACAGGTGTTGAGGGCTGTAGACCAGTCCCACATCCAGCCCCTTTCTATTTACTGGTCCACAGCATGTGTGCTGCACTCATGTGTTCCACTCTCCTGTGCAGTAGCAAGACCAGCTGCTGTGCCTCCATGCATGCCTTGCTAAGCTGCAGTCACTGAACTTTGAGCCTGAAGAAACCTCTCCTTGCTTAAGTTGCTTCCATCAGGGTATTTTGACACAGCAAGAAAAGCTAGTTAATACAAGTGTATCTTTTTATTTAAAACACATCCACATTTATATTTTACAGGTGCTTTTTATCTTTGTTTCTTTTCCTAGTGGGAATATATGCTGTATCCTTCAGAGACTACTATATAGGGATGTGAGTTTTTCAGGCCTCTGCACAGATTGCTGGAGGAGAGATACAGATGCTGAAAGCAGTTGAAATCCCTGATAGGCCATACAGACACATCAGAACAGGTCTCAGCCACAAATGTTTACTAACAAAGCACCAAGCCTCAAGTGACATAGCACTTTAGTAAACTCTCCAGTTCATGTGCATTTTTTTTTCTCTCCACATGATCACAGAGCATAAAATCCAAAAGCATTTTAAAAGCTTGTACCTAGAACTTTAGTGCTTGATCTTGTTCCTTGTGGTGTTAGAAATGTGGACTTTCCTCCACAAGCACTGCTTACTGGAGCTTGAAACACTCGTCCTTGGGAACTCGGGAATGCTTCTGGTTCTCTTCTATGCTTAGCGCCACACTGGACCCTGGCCATATCTTAATGGCTGTGTTCTCAAAAGGAAATAGCAAGACTCCCAGTTCCTTTCTGTCAGGAGTTTCCAATGCTTCACTATAGTTTATGAATGAAAAATGGCAGAAAAGGCTGTTTTCCAGTCTCCACATAGTGACATCTAAAACATACACATACACACACAGACACACAGACAAACAGACACACAGACACACACACGAGATTAAAAGATACACTTACCCCAGTCAATATCCTTGAAGCTCCAAACTATTTTTTGATATGGAAAAATTACATGGCTTTTTCCTTTTCTCAGTGATAATCTCCAAGAAGTCAAGGGAAGACAGCATAGTCTAGGGATCTGTGTAACAGCCTTGCAGAGCAAATGGTCCAGGTCTACCTATGAATTGACCTTGAAGTGTCAACAAAGGTTTTCTAGACTTAAATTTATTTTTTATGAAATGAGGGCATAACTAAGATACTGAAAACCTAATAAGGTAATTCTTACAAGAAGCTTTCAAGTTACCTTTCAAATGGCAACTTTGATAATAATTCTTAGGAACTGGTACTATTACTACCATTTTTCATCACTTGTATCAAACTCTATGTGCTATTTTCCATATTTATTTGTTTCCTGGATGCATTTTAAAATTCATGAACAAATAAATGTATCCTCAATATGAAAACAGTTCCTAGTTCATGTGTGTTCTGTACAGAATTTCACCATTTACCTGTGTTTCTAAACCACGGGCCAAACATTGAACATTTATTCCTTCTCAATAAACACAGACTAATACAATAATGCAAAGGGACAACTGACAGTCACTCAAAGCATATCTATGTGTTTGGGCTTCATCGTTGCTTGTCTTGCTTAAGATTGCCAAGACTTGAATCAAAAATGACAATGGACAAGAGAATTGAGAGAAAATGATACGTTCCTTCTCATTTGTGAAATTTTTTATGTCTGCATTTTATCTGTTCCCTTTGTAGTTCCCTATATTCCTCCAACATCTTTTTATTCTTTGGGGAACACCAAAGACTAATTTAGGAAGAAACTTTTCAAACCTATATGTGCCCATCCCCCACATTTCTACTTAGAGACATTCTTAATATGACCGAAGTACAAGGTCTCAATCTGAAGAAGCAATCCGCAGGCTGAGCCATGAAGTCGTTCTGAGACACTAGTCTAAAAACTAACTGGAAACGAGAAGCCATTAGGAAGTACAGGGATACTAGACATAGAAGAGGCAGTCGAGAGAAGGTGTAACCAAGATACCCACCACATACAATGCTGCTTGGATATCGTTTATTTAATCATTGAAAATGTGCTCATTCCACAGGATATGAACACAAAATATGGTAAGGATGACATTAATTAAATATACAGAGAAATAGCATGTTCATAAATTGCCTCTGAATAGAACACTTGAAGCCTAGAAAGTAGATTACATACATAGGTATAAAAGCCCTTAATCAAGTGCTCTTTTACTAATACCATGTGCCACAGAGTCCATCCATGATATGGACTGAGGTGTCCTGAGATACTCAGCTGTGAGCACTAGTCTGAGTCTCCATGTGCCCATGTTCTCTTTTGTCCTTCTAAGTGCATGTTCTCCTTATATAACTAATTTCTCCTTTGTATTTAGGCAAGAGAAGAAGTCAAGTCCAAATGTCCTTGCTATTGTCCCCACATGTCTAGTCTCTTATTTGAACAGGTTAGGCACCAAAACATCAGGCTTACTCAGTGCGAACACCACTCAGGATGAGTCAGTAGTGCCAACGAAAAGACCCCAAAAGTCTTTGTCTGAGAGCCCATTTCCTTAGGAGCCGAGGGCTCAGCACCACTCTGCCCTCACTGTCAGAACCCAGGGACAGAAGAGCCACTATTTGGATGTTGCTAGAGTATGTTAGGGGAGGGTGTGCTGCTGGGGACTCACGGGTAATTAATGCTTTGGCCTGGAAATGGCATCCAACAATTCTTCTCACAATTCATTAGCCAAAATTAATTACATGTCCTCATACAACAATGAGGAAACAGTAAATTTAATCTTATCCTGTGCCTCAAAGGCAAGAAGACAGAAATAGTTGTAAACATCAAAGAGTTTTGTCCAGAGAAGATGAACAAATGTCCTGCTATGAACTCGAATTAGCAACAAAGGCTGGAGACTGAGGGGAAAAATACAGTCTGGCCTTTGCTCTCAATGCACTGGTTATCTTCGGCAAGAAATGGAACATCCAGAAAAAGCAACCATTAGCTTTCAGGAATCCAAATCTTCAAGTTCTAGAACACTACACTAGCATATAATTTTCCCTTTAATATGCTGCAAAAATAACTGAAATTTTCAAATTACACCCTTCAGATCATTAATGGCTCTATAATTCTAAGACATTCCACTTTTAAATTTATTCAAATTACTCTTTTCTATAAATCATTGTTATTGAATCTCTTTTTTCTTCATTTCTAATACAATTAGGGAATTTACTTTCATACAGAGATTATTTTACAAACACACAGCACACCATAATTATGTACCTAATAAGGACTAATGAATAAGAAAAGGCGAATAAAAGCAAAAGAAACAATGCTTGGCAGTGAGATCATCTCACTCCCAGGGAAGGTATACGCGCCAGCTTCAAGTTTGTGCCTCAGCATCAATGCTAAACTCTGCCTGTGAAATTGTTGGGATCACTTCAAACAAAACCAAGAACACTCCATCTGAAATGGTGAAGCAGAAGAGAAATGTAAAATCTAAAGCACATTCTATCTTAATTCCACAATGCCCCATGTTCCTTTGGAGAGTACATTTGGGTCACACTCTTTTCATCTGCTAAATGAGTAAAAGAACCATGTTAGAAAACCTACAAAGCCTTTCCCTATTCCTGTGTTATGTTTCATTTTATACAGAAAGTGTCTTAGTAGCTAGAAGGTACCAGAGAACATACATTAGAAGTTTAAGGTTGACTAGCATTGCATAGTCATATAGATAAAAAACAACTTTTCCTTCATATTCCTAGAGCTCACAGCCACATAACACTTAATTTTCTTAAGTTCAATCTGTTTTTCTTAATGTAATCTATAAACAGAGGAAATTTACATTGACTGACTTCTTTACTTTCAGATGAAGGGGCAAGTGTCAAATCTGGAAGATTACACAGTTCAAAATCCCTTTGTTTTACCCACAAATAACAAATGTGGTGCTTGTTATAGCCATATTGTATGTTGTAAAATACAAGAGAGGGATCCGAGGTGTGTCTGATCTATGTTAACAGATGTTTATCCATGAATAAATTAAGAAAAATCAAGAATGGAATTTATACAATAAACAAGCAAAACCAACTAAACAAAAAGTTCAGAGAAGGGATACAAAAACTAATTGTTCCTGAAAGAAAATCAAGAAACATGATGGGAGATCCTTTTACTGGAGACACCACATACTTTAGTCACAGAACACAGAGAAATCAAGCTGGAACTGATCCAGAAGCTTCCTCCCTACTGGTTAAATTTCATAGTTCTACAAGGTACTCAGAAGACTGTTACAGGAGAAATGTCATCAACAGTCTCACCACCCTTTCAACCTTGTCAGGTACAATAATAAACAGCCTGGCAAGATGTGCCCATTGGTGTAAAAACAAAAAAATCATTTGGGAATAATCAACTGCTTTCTGATTTGACTTATACAATATCTGGTATTGTAAACTTGGTCAAGAGCTGGTGGCTGGGAAGATCATAGGCCCCAGGGAGGAAGCCACTATTAGTATTTTGCTAAAAGGACATGTGGTCAACTGTCTTCTAAATATTCACGCTTATATACATTATTTATAAATAAGATTAGTGCTGCTCTTAGACATCATTGGAGATGCTTCTAATTGAAATAGTCTGTGGTTAGTGCAGATATTCATAACCTATCAAAGTGCCATGACTAAAGTAAGGCAGACCACTGAGCTCTAAATGGGTCATCTATATCATGTCCTCAAAGGCTCAGGGAACAATCCAGAAGATAGGGAGGAATAATGGAAAAGCCAGAGGATAAGGGCAGTGTTCTAAAAGGATGTTTTCTAGACATCACATGATAAGACTGATGTATTTCTGAGCTCACTTAAGTGTTGGATGCCTGCATAAAACCTGCACAAGATTGGTCCATAAATTTTTGTTACAGAAGAGGGAAGATCTCATAAGGCTCCATCCTTCCCTGAGAGACTATTGATAATTAATGGTGACTGGGGGAATGGATATCATTTTCAATGGAGGTGAAGTCATTGATAAATTATCCAATCTCTAGTAAATAATTTATCACCCATGCTCACACAAGCAATGATACTTAAACTCAGTGAGACCACACACAAAAAAGACAGAAAAGTAGGAGCAGGGACATATGGAGAAGTGGCATTTCAGTGGGAGAAGGGAGTAAGAGAGAGTACTGGAGGGATTAAAAAAAAGACTAAAATTCATTATGTTTATAAAAGTATCTTACCACAACTTTGGAAAATAAGTTCAAAAACAGAGCATAACCTGAAAACCTTGATGCATGAAATATATACCAGTGGAAGAAGGAATCAAGAGTTATTATCCAAGTTAACATAGTAATTATTGAGTTCACCATATGAATAAGTATGTCCAGTTAAGAACATGCAGAGGGACTTCTTCCTGGCAGGATGGAGGAGCTCATGAGATTTCCCAGCTATAACTAGAAGCATCAATAAAAAAGTGAGTTTTTAAAGGGTCTGAAGCTACAGAAGCAATGATGGTTATTTGAATGGGATCATGGAGAAAGGAGATAAAAGCTGATTCTCTTCACCCACTCTTTCCCCAAGAGCATTGACTGACTTGGCAAACAGGAAGTGGAAAGGACATCCAGGTGGTGCTGATCAGAAGACACAGAAGATGATGTAATTGGTGGACCCATGGGATTGAAGTCATCATTTTAGAGATTTTGGGGTGGAGAAAACAAACATACACACATCTGACTTCTCTTTTCAGACACTTGTCAAATTATGAAGCTAAAGGATAGTCAGCAGCATCTGAAAAGCAGAGCAGAGATTGCATAGTAAGGCAGTCCTGAGAACAGAAAAATATCATGGAGTTGAAAAGTCACCAAGGACACATCTTAAGGGTAGACTACTACAGGGCAGATTGAGCTTCCAGAATCTGCAACCTGAAGTGAACTCAATCATCAGCCACCACTAAATTAGCCTTGCAAAGAGAACAAAAGGTGACTCTCAGGAGGAAATAACATCATCTAGAAGAGCTAACAACTATTATTTTATAAACAACATAAGGCATTTAACAAAAAAGTGATTACTATATTTGAAGTCAAAGAAGAAAATAAGCTATGAGAAGCTGACAAGTAATCCATGTGATGCCTTTTGAAAGACTAAAAATAATATTAAAGTGGTAAACATATTTTAAAGTAATCAAAGTTAGCACACAGGCCAGGGAAGCAATCCCCAACCCCAGAGTGTATTCTCTGGAACCAAGCCTGCCAGAGAAGCAAGCAGGTAGCAAGATCTTCACTCTCCCTCCTCTTCTCCAAATCCAGTCCCTCAGTCTCATCCCTGTTTCCATAGTAGAGTATCTGTTGTGGCCTCTCCTCACTCTCTGTCCCCATTCCCAAGGGATTAAACAGATCCTGGCCCACCACCCTGTTCTCCTCCCTCCTGTGAAGCCCCTCAACCTCATTACCTTCTAGCACACCCCCAATCCTAAAAATCAGCTCCCAACACCTAAAACATATTGTACCTAGAACCCTCAGTGACCACACCTAGCAGAATTTTAGAATCATTCCCTACCTGGCAACACACAGCTGGCACACTCTCATAAGAACCAGAGAGGGCAACAGAAACCAAGGAATAAAACACCCACTTAACAAAGACAAGACCACACATCAACGTGCAGATTTACAATGATCCCAAAAACAAATACCTAGACACCAGGTATTATCTTAAAAACATAATCAATACAAACAATGCTGATATGAACATAGCTGAGCAAGTACTCTTGTGGTATGATTGAGCATTTCTTGGGTATATGCCCAAGAGTAGTATAGCTGGATCTTGGGGGAGATTGATTCTCAATTTTCTAAGAAAGTGCTATATTGATTTCCAAAGTGGTTGTACAAGCTTGCATTCCCACCAGCAGTGGAGGAGAGTTCCCCGAGTTCCACATCCTCTCCAGCATAAAGTGTCTTCAGTGTTTTTGATCTTAGCCATTCTGACAGGCATAAGGTGGTATCTCAGAGTTGTTTTGATTTGCATTTCCCTGATGATTAGGGATGTTGAGAAACTCCTTAAATGTCTTTCAGCCATTTGAGTTTCCTCTGTTGAGATTTTTCTGTTTAGTTCTATAGCCCATTTCTTAATTGGACTGTTGGTCGTTTTGATGTCTAATATCTTGAGTTCCTTATATATTCTGGATATCAGTCCTCTGTCAGATGTGGGGTTGGTGAAGACCTTTTCCCATTCTGTAGGCTATCACTTTGCCTTGTTGACCATATCCTTTGCTCTACAAAAGCTTCTCAGTTTCAAGAGGTCCCATTGATTGATTGTTTCTCTCAGTGTCTGTGCTACTGGTGTTATATTTAGGAAGTGATCTCCTATGCCAATGCGTTCAAGACTACTTCCTACTTTCTCTTCTAGCAGATTTAGAGTAGCTAGATTTATGTTGAGGTCCTTGATCCACTTGG
Organism: Peromyscus leucopus; assembly: GCF_004664715.2. Taxonomy (NCBI): domain Eukaryota; kingdom Metazoa; phylum Chordata; class Mammalia; order Rodentia; family Cricetidae; genus Peromyscus; species Peromyscus leucopus. Next base: position 66,772,129 of record NC_051079.1, on the reverse strand, counting down.
ACTTAAGTTTTGTGCACGGTGACAGATATGGATCTATTTGCAGCCTTCTACAGGTTGATATCCAGTTATGCCAGCACCATTTGTCAGGGAAGGCTTTGCCCTGGAGGAGGTGGGAATGAGGGGTGGTCTGGGGAGAAGGGGAGGGGGCAGGAGGGGGAGAACAAGGGAATCCATGGCTGATATGTAGAACTGAATGGTATTGTAAAATAAAATAAAAGGGAAAAAACATAATCAATAATAGCCAGAACAATATGTCCCCACTAGAGTCCAGTAACCCTACTAGGGTAGTTTCTTTAGGAAAAAAAAAATGCATCCATGGCTAGGCCCCAGATGGAGCTCCAGAAGTCTATTAGCGAGAAAGAGGAGGGTTTATATAAGTGAGAATTGTTGAAACAAAGGTTACATAAAGCACAGGGACAAATAGCCAAACAAATGGAAACACATGAACTATGAACCAAAGGCTGAGGGGCCCCCAACTGGATCAGGCCCTCTGAATAGGTGAGACAGTTGATTGGGCTTGATCTAGGCAGTGGGACCAAGTCCTGTGAGTCCTGTGCTCATTGCATGAGTTGGCTGTTTGAACCCTGGGGGCTTATGCAGGGATGCTTGGCTCAGTCTGGGAGGAGGGGACTGGACCTGCCTGGACTAAGTCTACCAGGTTGATCTCAGTCCTTGGGGGGAGGCTTTGCCCTGGAGGAGGTGGGAATAGGAGGTGGGCTGGGGGGAAGGGGAGGGGGCAGAAAGGGGGAGAACAAGGGAATCCGTGGCTGATATGTAGAACTAAATGGTATTGTAAAATAAAATAAAAGGGAAAAAATAAATAATAATAAAAAATGCAACATAGCTGAAGCACAAGACAAGGACCTTAAAATAGACTTGTGGATATGATAGAGGCTGTTAAAGAAGAAGTGAATGAATCCATTAAAAAAAATCTATGAAAACACAAACAGCAGAAGGAAATGAAAAGTTCAAGACTTGAGAGTGGAAATAGAATCAATAATGAAAACCCAAACTAACAGAAATCAGGAAATGAAAAATTTAGGCACTCAATCAGGGACCTCAGAGGCAAGCCTCACCAACAAAAGAGATAGAAGAGAGAATTCCAGCCGTTGCTGACAAGACAAAAGGAATGGATACCTCAGTCAAAGACAATGTTAAATCTAAAAACTCCAAGCCAAAAAAAAAATCCAGTAAATCTGAGACACCATGAAAAGATCAAATCTGTGAATAGTAGGAATGGAGGAAGGAGAAGAAACCCAAGTAAAAGGCACAGAAAATATTTTCAACAAAATCATAGAAGAAAATTTCCCTAACCTAAAGAAGTTCATGCCTATCAAGGTACAAGAAGCATGCAAACTACCAAATAGATGAACCAGAACAGAAATTGCCCTTGGTACATAATAATCAAAATAGAAACAGAAAGAACATTGACCAATTTGTTGTATGAGGCCACAGTTACCTGGAGACCTAGACCACATAAATACCCAACAAAGAAAGAGAATTACCAACCAATTTCCCTTATGAACATACATGCAAAAATAATCAATGAAATACTTGCAAAATTAATCCAAGAACACATTGAAAAGATCATCCACCATAATCAAGTAGGCTTCATCCCAGAGATGCAGAGATGGTTCAACATACATAAATCAATAAATGTAATCCACCATAGAAGCAAACTGGAAAAGAAAACCACATGATCATCTCATTAGATGCAGAAAGGGCCTTTTTGACAAAATCCAACACCTCTTCATGATTAAAGTCTTGGAGAGATTAAGGATACAAGGAACATACACCAATAAAATAAAGACAGTTTGTGGTGGTATTGTGTTCCCCAAAATATTGTGTACCTTAATAAACTTATCTGGGGTCAGAGAACAGAAAAGCCACTAGTTAGGCAGTGGTAGCACACACCTTTAATCCTAGCATTCCAGAGGCAGAAATCCATCTGGGATCTCTGTGAGTTCAAGGCCACATTGGAAACAGCCAGGCATGGTGACTCATGCCTTTAATCCCAGGAAGCAAGCCTTCAATCCCAGGGAGTGGTGGTAGAAAGCAGAAAGATATATAAGACATGAGGACCAGAAACTAGAAGCATTTGGCTGGTTAAGCATTTGGCTGGTTAAGCTTTCAGGCTTTGGAGCAGTACAGTTCAGCTGAGATTCATTCTGGATGAGGACTCAGAGGCTTCCAACCTGAGAAACAGGACCAGCTGAGGAATTGGCAAGGTGAGATAGCTGTGGTTTGTTCTGTCTCTCTGATCTTCCAGTGTTCACCCCAATAACTGGCCTTGGGTTTGATTTTATTAGTAAGAACCTTTAAGATTCATGCTACAACAGTTTGCAACAAGCCCATAGCCAAATTAAGCTTAAACTGAGAGAAACTTGAAGCAATTCCACTGAAGTCAGGAACAAGACAAGGTTGTCCACTCTCTCCAATATAATACTTAAAGTCTTAGCTAGAGCAATAGAACAACTAAAGGGAGATCAAGGAAATACAAATTGGAAGGGAAGAAGTCAAAATATTTTTATTTACAGATGATACAATAGTATACATGAATGACTATTAAAATTCCACTGGGAAATGCCTACAGCTGATATATACTTTCATCAAAATAGCTGAATACAAAAATAATTCCCCAAAATCAGTCACTTTCATATATGCAAATGAGAAATAGAATGCAAGAAAAAAAAATCAAGGAAATAAGTCCCTTCACAATACCTCAGATAATATAAAATATATTAGGATAACTCTAATCAAGCAACTGAAATACTTGCATAAAACCTCTAAGACATTAAAGAAAGAAACTGAAGAAGATATCAGAAGATGGAAAGATATCCCATGATTATGGATTGTTACCATTAATATATTAAAAATGGCCATCCTACCAAAAGCAACCTAAAAATTCAATGCAATCTTCATCAAAATTCCAACACAATTCTTCACAGATATTGAAAGAAACATTTTCAACTTCATATAGGAACAAAAATAATCCAGGATAACTGAAACAATCCTGAATAGACAAAGAAGTGCTGGAGGTATCATCATTCCAAACCTCAAATGCTACTATGAAGCTATAGTAATAAAAACAGCATGGTATTGGCACAAAAACAGACACATTGATGAATGGAATTGAATTGAAGACCCAGGCATAAATTCATACATCTATGGACACCTGATTTTTTTTTAAACATGGGTGGTTTGCCTTTTTTTTAAAAATCTTCATCTTTTTACTTGAATAAGGGCTGTTTACCTGTTCCTTAAAGGATCTAAGTTAGTGTCTAATTGTTTGTATAAAGAATTCAAAATATGGCTAGACATTTGCATTTATAAGTATGTTGTATATTCTGAGAAATGTTATAGGAAAGCATGTCCAAGAGATTGCCTGGCCACAGAGTACAGCTTGAGGCAGGAGATAAAACTGTGTACCTCATCAGGTGATCACCTAGCCAAGTCCAAAGCTTTGCAATGTTTGCCAGGGGGAGAGGAGGTGGGATGAGCAGTAGGAGAGCTAGGTGCACGCAAAGTTGCATAATAAAAGTGCCAACTGTCCAAATGCTGGGCTGGCCCCTAAAGACTTCTGCGTATCAAAGGTTGGGATTTCCTGACTTCAGTTCCTTAGGAATGTCCTGTCACCTTTGAAGCAGCAGGCATCACCCTAAGCATAGTTGAGTGCAAATTCATCTGGAAACGTCATGAGGCTTCACCCAGTTGCACATTAAAGCAAACGATTGGGACAGGTACCTATGAGGTATGTGTCCATCGAAGGGCCAGAACAGAATATATAATGTGACCCCTCACTTGCTAGCTAACCTTAATCTACATGAGCTTCCTAGAAGTGAGTCTCCTTCAGAGTGGACACAGCTCTTGTTAGAACTGGACAGGCCCTCTGGGCACCAGGTGGTTTCCTCACTGCTGGCATTACATTTGAAAAAGTGTTAAAGCCTAGAAAACACAGACTTCAAATGTGCTTAACAGCTAGGACAGTCGTTTTTGCTTTTGTGTGACTTAACTGTTTTTTTTTTTGTTTTGTTTTGTTTTGTTTTTTTGTTTGCACGTCTTACATCTCAGCTTTGACAGCTGGAACCAGGTGTCCAGTTGTTTTCTGCAAATGTGTCTGCTCTGCATCGTGCAGAAATTGAAGGAGCAAGAGCCACATTTATTTCATATCATCTGTGTAAACAGCATCATTAAGTTAGTGTTTACTTAGGAATTATATTTCTATTAACAAATAAAATTAGTATACTTTCAGAAGATCTCTGAGCCCAATTTTTAGACTGTCATAGAAACCTTGGGTGGCATGGAGTGAAAAGAAATGAAAAAGACCATGTCTGTCTCTAATATGAACTGGATGTTTAAGACAGTTGGCAGGTCACATTTTCAGCTAAATACTAAACAGGTAACCTGAAGCATTTGTAGAATCCATTACAAGTTTTCCTTTAGCAGAACTAGTTGTATGCTGATGTTAGACTATATTTTGTCCCAGGAGTTCTACCATCAACCTGCTTTAGAGAGGCAACCCAAAAGATTTTGTTAAAAACTAAAATAAATAAAAATCTTCTTCCTGGCGTCTTCTCCTGCATTCTTATCCATCCTCTTTAAAGCATCACTCACATTAAATCTTCTGGGGTTTTCCTTATGCTGTCTCTGAAAGAGTCACTCTGTTTCCAGAACGAACAGAAACCAGAAACGAAGTAAAAACATGTTGAGCAATGGCAGCTGACATGGCAGTGTTGATATGGGCAAGTATTTCCAAATACTATCTATTCTCTCCCATTTTTTTTTTCTTTTGAGACAGAGTCTTGCTATGCAATCACCAACTGGTCCCAAACAGGTGATCATCTCACCTTAGCCTCTCAAATGCTGGGATTACAGGTGCATCATCACTCCCAGTTAGGATAAATACGCTTTATCCTTGACCTGTCTTCATAGCTCAGTTTTGGACTTGGCCTCTTCCATTTTGGGTGCTGTTAGCAAATCCACTTTTCATGTTATACCTGGCGCTTACCTTGTCTTCCTACATACATTGTATTCCTCAGTTAATTGAAGAGTCCCTGAAAAAGTGTTTCTTTTCCAAGCACTCCAGCAAGCAAGTAAGCTAATAGAATACTGCAACTGTAGCACTAATGAATCAGTGGGTGGAGCCAGTTACTGTCACCTAAACACCATGGGACAATCAAATGTCTGGTTTTTTTTTAATTTTATTTTCCTTATTGGGAGGGAAAAAAAACACCTCCTCAAGTATTCCTGTTAAAAATTCTAACCTGAGTCTGACCCAAATTTAGTTATAGACTGCAGGGCAGAAAAAGCACAGAGCTTAGAAGTTCACAGGAGTGGGATGCTGGCAATAAAATCCAGACTGCCGGGAATTCTTTAGTCCAGGTGAATAAATTTATAATCCATCCATTTAGAAGACAATGCAAAGATGGATGAGGAGAAATGAGGTTAAAAGAGAGTTGTAGATAGAAGAACTGAATGCAGTGTTAGGAAAAGGGACATAAAGTGACTGGAAAGTTGTGGGTGCCTTGTCTGTGTTTAATGATGTTAAGTCATGACTAGCTTTCAAGATGTTACATAGTATTATGACTATGGTTTAGTAAAAAATAATTTTATCTTTTGGGACATACTAAAATACTTACAGATAAGATATTATATCTGGTTTTTGCTTCAAAATAATGGAAGGGAGATCTAGATAATACAAGATTAGTCACAAATTGCCAATTCTTGAAGATGGTGTCTTAGTTAGGTTTTCTATTGCTCTGAAGAGACCATGATCACAGCAACTCTTTTTTTTATTGGCATTTAAGATGCTTTAATAATATAGACATTTTCTTCTTCTTCTTTGACTTTTTAATGAAAATTAGACATGTCTGCTCCTGGCAGCACGAATCTACTTCAGAGAAGATGATGAGCATTGAAGAAACTCCATATGGAGTTGACTTTCAATGTGGCAAAAGTTAGCCACTGGGTAAGAAAATACCCTCACTTTGACTGCTAACAGTATGCTGTCCAAAATGGACAAGCAGGATACAAAAGAAAGGACGGACAATCCTTGCCAAAACAAGGTAGGAAGGCTTTTTAGAAATCCTGCTTCACAGATGAATCTGTCAAATATGCTAAGCCTGTTGGCCTAAGATGAATGTTCTAGTGTTTTATAGAAACCTCGGGTGACTGTCCAGGCAGCTGTTTCAGTCATTCCTCACATTTTTTTGAGGTCTCTTTTTTTGCTTCCTGTTTAACTTGGTAATATTTCCTTCTCAGGTCTCTGAGGGAGTTGAAGATTAGATAGATATGGTTATATGTAAATGAATTTCTTTTTTTTTTTAGTAAAACCGAGATTTATTATAAGCCACAGTCGTCCTAGGCACCTCCTTGCTATATATATAGCCTCTATGGTTCTATGGGTTGTGGTCTGATTGTTCTTTATTTTATATCTAGAATCCACCTATGAGTGAGTACATACCATGACTGTCTTTCTGGGTTTGGGTTACCTCACTCAGGATGATTTTTTCTAGTTCCATCCATTTGCCTGCAAATTTCATGCTTTCATTGTTTTTCTCTGCTGAGTAGTACTCCATTGTGTATATGTACCACATTTTTTTCATCCATTCTTCCGTTGATGGGCATCTAGGTTGTTTCCAGGTTCTGGCTATTACAAATAGTGCTGCTATGAACATAGCTGAGCATGTATCTTTATGGTATGGATCAGCATTCCTTGGGTATATGCCCAAGAGTGGGATGGTTGGGTCTTGAGGTAGTTCGATTCCTAATTTTCTGAGAAACCGCCATACTGATTTCCACAGTGGTTGTACAAGTTTACATTCCCACCAGCAGTGGAGGAGTGTTCCCTTTGCTCCACATCCTCTCCAACATTGGTTGTAATTGGTGTTTTTGATCGTAACCATTCTAACAGGTGTAAGGTGGTATCTCAGAGTCATTTTGATTTGCATTTCTCTGATGATTAAGGATGTTGAGCATTTCTTTAAATGTCTTTCAGCCATTTGTAGTTCTTGTTTTGTGAATTCTCTGTTTAGCTCTTTAGCCCATTTTTTAATTGGACTGTTCAGTATTTTGATGTCTAGTTTCTTGAGTTCTTTATATATTATGGAGATCAATCCTCTGTCAGATGTGGGGTTGGTGAAGATCTTTTCCCATTCTGTTGGCTGTCTTTTTGTCTTATTGACTGTGTCTTATGCCCTGCAAAAGCTTCTCAGTTTCAAGAGGTCCCATTTATTAATTGTTGTGCTCAGGGTCTGTGCTGTTGGTGTTTTATTTAGGAAATGGTCTCCGGTGCCAATGCGTTCAAGAGTGCTTCCTACTTTCTTTTCTATTAAGTTTAGTGTAAACTGGATTTATGTTTAGGTCTTTGATCCACTTGGACTTGAGTTTTGTGCATGGTGACAGATATGGATCTATTTGTAATCTTTTACATATTGAGATCCAGTTATGCCAGCACCATTTGTTGAAGATACTTTCTTTTTTCCATTGTATAGTTTTGGCTCCTTTGTCAAAAACCAGGTGTTCATATGTGCATGGATTAATGTCAAGGTCTTCAATTCGATTCCATTGGTCTGTATGTCGGCTTTTATACCAGTACCAAGCTGTTTTTATTACTATAGCTCTATAGTAGAGTTTGAGGTCAGGGATGGTGATGCCTCCAAAGGTTGCTTTATCGTATAGGATTCTTTTAGCTATCCTGGGTCTTCTGTTTTTCCATATAAAGTTGAGTATTTTTCTTTCCAAGTCTGTGAAGAATTGTGTTGGGATTTTGATGGGCATTGCATTGAATCTGTAGATTGCTTTTGGTAAGATTGCCATTTTTACTGTTAATCCTACCTATCCATGAGCATGGGAGATCCTTCCATTTTCTGATACCTTCTTCAATTTCTTTCTTTAGAGATTTAAAGTTCTTATCAAAAAGGTACTTCACTTGTTTAGTTAGTGTTATCCCAAGGTATTTTATATTATTTGTGGCTATTGTAAAGGGTGATGTTTCTCTGACTTCTTTCTCAGCCCTTTTATCATTTGTGTATAGGAGGGCTACTGTTTTTTTTTTTTTTTGTTGTTGTTGTTTTTTGAGTTGATCTTGTATCCTGCCACTTTACTGAAGCTGTGGGAGTTCCCTGGTAGAGGTTTTGGGGTCACTTATGTATACTATCATATCTTCTGCAAATAGTGAAAGTTTGACTTCTTCCTTGCCAATTTGTATCCCTTTGATCTCCTTTTGTTGTCTTATTGCTCTAGCTAGAACTTCTAGTACTATATTGAATAAATATGGGGAGAGTGGACAGCCTTGTCTTGTTCCTGAATTTAGTGGTATCGCTTTGAGTTTCTCTCCATTTAATTTGATGTTTGCTGTTGGCTTGCAATAAATTGCTTTTATTATGTTTAGAAATGTTCCTTGTATTCCTGATCTTTCTAAGACCTTTATCATGAAGGGGTGTTGGATTTTGTCAAAGGCTTTTCAGCATCTAAGGAGATGATCATGTGGTTTTTTTCTTTCAGTTTGTTTATATGGTGTATTACATTGACTGATTTCCGTATGTTGAACCATCCTTGCATCCCTGGGATGAATCCTACTTGGTCGTGATGGATGATTGTTTTGATGTATTCTTGGATTCGATTTGCCAATATTTTGTTGAGTATTTTTGCATCAATGTTCATGAGGGAGATTGGTCTGTAGTTCTCTTTCTTTGTTGCATCTTTGTTTGGTTTGGGTATCAGGGTAATTGTAGCCTCATAAAAAGAGTTTGGTAGTGTTCCTTCTGTTTCTATTGTGTGGAACACTTTGAAGAGGATTGGTATTAGTTCTTCTTTGAAAGTCTGGTAGAATTCTGCACTGAAACCATCTGGTCCTGGGCTTTTTTTGGTTGGGAAACTTTTGATGACTGTTTCTATTTCTTTAGGTGTTATTGGTCTATTTAAATGGTTTATCTGGTCTTGATTTAGTTTTGGTATGTGGTATTTATCCAGAAAATTGTCCATTTCTTCCTGGTTTTCCATTTTTGTGGAGTACAGGTTTTTGAAGTACGATCTGATGATTCTCTGGATTTCCTCGTTGTCTGTTGTTATGTCTCCCTTTTCATTTCTGATTTTGTGAATTTGGGTGCTCTCTCTTTGCCTTTTGGTTAATTTGGCTAGGGGTTTGTCTATCTTGTTGATTTTTTCAAAGAACCAACTCTTTGTTTCATTGATTTTTTTTTGTATTGTTCTCTTGTTTTCTATTTCGTTGATTTCAGCCCTCAATTTGATTATTTCCTGGCGTCTATTTCTCCTGGGTGAGCTTGTTTCTTTTTGTTCTGGAGCTTTCAGTTGTGCTGTTAATTCATTGGTATGGGATTGCTCCATCTTTATGTGTGCATTTAGAGCTATGAATTTTCCTCTTAGCACTGCTTTCATAGTGTCCCATAAGTTTGGGTTTGCTGTACTTTCATTTTCATTGAATTCTAGGAAATCTTTAATTTCTTTCTTTATTTCTTCCTTGACCCATTGATGTTTCAGGTGGGCATTATTCAGTTTCCATGAGTTTGTGGGTTTTCTATAATTTTTGTTGTTGTTGAGGTCTAACTTTAAGGCATGGTGGTCTGATAAGATACAGGAGGTTATTCCAATTTTTTTGTATCTGTTGAGATTTGTTTTGTGTCCAAGCATGTGGTCAATTTTTGAGAAGGTTCCATGGGGTGCTGAGAAGAAGGTATATTCTTTTGTGTTAGGATGAAATATTCTGTAGATATCTATTCGGTCCATTTGAGTCATAACATCTGTTAGGTCCTTTATTTCTTTGTTAAGTTTCAGTCTGGTAGATCTATCTTTTGGTGAGAGTGGTGTGTTAAAATCTCCCACTACTAATGTGTGGGGTTTGATGTGTGTTTTAAACTTTAGTAGTGTTTCTTTTATGAATGTGGGTGCTTTTGTATTTGGAGCATAAATGTTTAGAATCGAGACTTCATCTTGGTGGATTTTTTCCCATGATAAATATGTAATGTCCATCCTGATCTCTTTTGATTGATTTTAGTTTGAAGTCTATTTTATTAGATATTAGGATAGCTACACCAGCTTGTTTCTTAGGTCCATTTGCTTGGAAAGCCTTTTCCCAGCCCTTTACTCAGAGGTAGTGTCTGTCTTTGAAGTTAAGGTGTGTTTCTTGTATGCAGCAGATGGATGGGTCCTGTTTTCTTATCCATTCTGTTAGCCTGTGTCTTTTTATAAGTGAGTTGAAACCATTGATATTGATGGATATTAATGACCAGTGATTGTTAATTCCTGTTATTTTTTGTGGTTGTGTTGTGTTGTCCTTCTGTGGTGTATGTTGGTGTAGGATTATCTATTGCTTGATTTTTCATGGATGTGTTTAGCTTCTTTGGGTTGGATTTTCCCTTCTAGTGCTTTCTGTAGGGTTGGGTTTGTGGACAGGTATTGATTAAATCTTGTTTTATCCTGGAATATTTTGTTTACTCCGCCTATGGTGATTGAGAGTTTTGCTGGGTATAATAGTCTGGGTTGGCATCCATGGTCTCTTAGTGTCTGCATGAGATTTGTCCATGATCTTCTAGCTTTCATAGTCTCTATTGAGTAGTCTGGTGTTATTCTGATGGGTTTACCTTTATATGTTACTTGGTCTTTTTCCTTTGCGGCTCTTAATATTTTTTCTTTGTTCTGTGTGTTTAGTGTTTTGATTATTATGTGGCGAGGGGACTTTTTTTTGGATCCAGCCTATTCGGTGTTCTGTAAGCTTCTTGTATCTTCATAGGTATTTCTTTCTTTAGGTTAGGAAAGTTTTCTTCTATGATTTTGTTGAATATATTTTCTGTGCCTTTGAGTTGATATTCTTCTCCTTCTTCTATCCCTATTATTCTTGGGTTTGGTCTTTTCTTGGTGTCCCAAATTTCCTGGACATTTTGTGTTACGACTTTTTTGTCTTTAGTGTTTTCTTTGACTGACGAATCTATTTTCTCTATCGTGTCTTCAGTGTCAGAGATTCTCTGTTCCATCTCTTGCAATCAGTTGGTTATGCCTGTTTCTGTAGTTCCTTTCCGTTTAGTCAGGATTTCTATTTCCAGCATTCCCTCAGCATGTGTTTTCTTTATTGTCTCAAATTCATTTTTCAGATCTTGGAATGTTTCTTTCATCTGTTTAATTGCTTTTTCTTGGCTTGATTTGATTTCTTCCCATTTTTTGTTCATTTTTTCTTCCATTTCTTTAAGGGAGTTTTTTATTTCCTTTTTAATGGAGTTTTTCATTTCCTCTTTAAGGGAAGTTTTTATTTCCTCTTTGAGGGAATGTTTTATTTCTTCTTTAAGGGCCTCTATTATCTTCTTAAAGTCATTTTTAAGGTTAATTTCTTCTGTTTCTTCTGTTTTGGTATGTTCAGGTCTTGCAGGTGTAGAATCACTAAGTTCTGATGTTGCCATATAGGTCTTTATGTTGTTGCCTGTATTTTTGCACTGGCGTCTACTCATCTCTTCCTCTGTGCGGTGCAGGTGGTGTCTGTGTCTGAGAGTGCCTCTCTTTTTCTAATTTTTAGCCTTGGTTTAGTAGAGGTTCTTGGTTAAATTGGTGCTATTGGGCTATTTCTTCAGGGGCAGCTGATTTCAGTCGGTGAAATATATACTTATGATTCTGGTGATCTGGTTTGGTGGCTGGGTAGCGCCTTCTTCTGTGTTCCCAGGTCACGTTTTGTTCATTCGTCAACTCCTCAGGTGATCTTGTTTCTTCAGACTTCAAACTGTAGGCATCTGAATCCTCTCCCAGATGGCTTTCAGCTGAGCGGGGTAGTCTCACCAACACCTCCAAGTTGTTGGGTTTCGCAGGATCAGCAGCTGGACCCTGGGTTGTCCTCAGAGGCAGTGTTCAGATTCGTTCTGGTTCCATCCCAGGGAGATAGCTTCTTCCTCAGGTGTTTGGGTTAGAGGCATCCCTGTTCCAAGCTGCCTCTGCTTGTCTCCATCGCCAGGCCTGTCTACCTCTGCGGGCCGCAGGGCCTGTATGTCCCTGTCAGCTGCCGCTGGGTCTGTCTGCCTCTGCGGGTTGCTACCGGGCCTGTATGTGTCTGCCAGTTGCCGCCGGGCCTGAATGTCCCTGTTGGTCGCCGTACCTCTGTGGGCCGCCGCCACAGGCCTACCTGTGTCTGCTTGTCTCCGCCGCTGGGCCAGGCCTGTCTACCCCACAGCAACTCTTATAAAGAAAACATTTAATTGAAGGGACTCATTTACAGTCCAGAGGGTCAGTCTACTATGGCAGGGAGCATGACGGCATGTAGGCAGGCGTGGTGCTGGAGAAATAGCTAAGTATCCTACATCTTGCAAGTAACAGGAGGTTGACTCGACACCTGATTTTTTATAAAGAAGCCAGAAATACATAGTTGAAAAAAGAAAACATCTTCAGTGGATGGTGCTTGTCAAACAGGGTGACTGCATGTAGAAAGAATCCAAATAGATCCATACTTATCACTCTGTACAAACCTCAACTCCAAATGGATCAAAGACTTCAACATAAGACCAAATAGCTCAATCTGATGGAAGAGAAATTGGGGATAGCCTTGAATTCTTTGACACAGGAAAAGACTTTCTGAACTGAACAGATACTGTCTGTTCTAAGACACTAAAATTAATAATTAATAAATGGGATCTCATGAAACTGAAAGGCTTCTAAATAGCAAAAAACACCATCATTAGGACAAAGTGGCAGCTTATAGAATTGGAAAAGACTTTTGCCAACTACACATATAATAGAGGATGATATCAGAGCTATATAAAGAATAAAAAAGAAAAAGGAAAAATATGTATTAATATGTAACAAATAACCCAACTAAAAAAAGGATTTTGAGATGTCATCTTACACCAATGGCCAAGATCAATGAAACAAATGGAACACTCTTCCATTATAGGTGGGAATGCAAACCTTTTTCAACCATTATAGGAATTAGTGTGGCCACTCTGTAAAAAGGGTGTTACCAATCTACCTCAAAATTCAGCTATATCACTCTTGGGTGTATACCCAAAGGATGTTTCATCCTACTACAAAGACATTTGCTCAACCATTTTCATTGCTGCTGAACTTATAATAGAATAATCAGGTTATTGGTCATCAAAATTTGAAAAAAAAACAGAAATTGTAAACAACCTAGATGCCCATCAATTGATGAATGGATAATGAAAATTTGGCACATTTATACAATGGAATACTACTCCACTGTTAAAAAGAAAAGGGAAATCATGAAGTTCACAGGTAAATGGGTGGAACTAGAAAAAAAAATCATCCTGAATGAGGTAACCCTGAGACAAAAAGACAAATATAGTATGCATTTGCTTATATGTGGATGTTAGATGTTAGATGTAAGCTGAAATCTGTAGAACCATAGGAGTTAGGTGTATGTTAAAGTACAGAAGTGGAGGGGCAGATCTCCCTAAGAAGGAGAAATAGAATAGATAGTTATGGATTGATGAGGTGAAATGAAATGAATGTATCAGATGGGAAGGGGGAGGAGAGAAGGAGTGACAGAGGGAATATGGCGATGGACAGCTGAAATTGAAGGCCATTTGAGAGAACATATGAAAACCCAATATAGTAGAAATTTACTAAATTATATACACACATGTAGGTGGGGTTTTCCTGTCCCACAGCTGCTCTCAAATAAACACACCGAGCCTTATATTAATTATAAATGCTCAGCCAATACCTCAGGCTTGTTATTAATTAGCTCTTACAACTTAACCCATTTCTATTATATGCTGCCCCAAGGCTTGTAGCTTTTACCTCTATCCCGTTTTGTGTTTCTGACACATTCTCCATCTGGCTGATGACTTCAGATTCCTCCATTCTCTTTCCCAGCATTCTTAGTTTGGCTTTCCTGCCTAACTTTATTCTGTTCAGTTATTGGCCAGGCAGTCTTTGTATTAATCCAATCACAGTGACAGATCTTCACAGTGTACAATCTTAGCACATATATGAAGGTAAAATAAATGAGAGTGCCAAATAATGGGGAGACAGAGCCAAACAGATATCTCTAATCACCAAATGAAGCTTCATTACCAGGTACAGGTTACATCTAATCCAATTGTTGGCCAAAGGGGTTCCATGGTAATCCCCAAGCAACCTGGGCTATTGCAAACGCTATAGGTTGCTCTCCACAAATGGACAGCAAGATCCTATTGCTGAAAATAACAGCCATCCATTTCGCTACACACAGAGAAGTCAAGCTGGTGCCTTCCCAGAGCCTTCACCTCTACTGGCTAGTGCAGTACAGGAAGGTACTCGACATGCTCACAAAGGACAAACATAAATGACAGCCCAGCTAGGAAATCTTTGATCTACAATGATGTCCAACCTGAAGATACACTAGTGCAATTGTGGCACACATCTTATGGGAGTAGCCAACCTATATCTGATTTGATTTCAGGTTCACTCCATGAGATGAAACCCATACCTGAATGTAGCAGAAATCTTACAATGTCTTATTAATTAAAACAAATCTGGAGCCAGGTATTGGGGTAAATGCTGGAAGATCAGACAAGCAGAACAAGCCATGGCTTCCTCACCTAACCAATGCCTCAGCTGATCCTGTTTCCTCAGGCTGGAAGCCTCTCAGTCCTCATCCAGAATGAATCTCAGCTGAACTGTTGCTCAGAAGCCTAAAAGCTTAACCAGCCTTTAATTCCTCACCCTCATGCCTTAAATGCCTTTCTGCTTTTTGCCACTACTTCCTGGGATTAAAGGCATGAGTCACCATGCCTAGCTGTTTCCAGTGTGGCCTTGAACTCACAGAGATCCCGGTGGAACTCTGCCTCTGGAATGCTAGGATTAAAGGAGTGTGTGCCACTATTTTCTGGCATCTATATTTAGTGGCTGTTCTGTTCTCTGACCCCAGATAAGTTTATTAGGGTGCACAATATTTTGGGGAACACAATACCACCACACCTGAAGCTGCTTGGATGAACAAGAAAGAATGTGAGACTAGACATCCCAGGGACCTAGGAGAAAACCAAATACTGCCATTCTACAAAAGAAACACATAGCAATAAAAGTGACTCCTAATGACATTCTGCTATATTCAGAGATCAGTGCCTTCCTCAGCCATCATCAGAGAAGCTTCCTCCCATAGCATATGGGAACAAATAAAGAGACTTACAACCAGATATTAGAGAGAGAGGGGGGAGGAGGGAGGGAGGGAGGGAGGAAGGGAGAGAGAGAGAAGGAGGAGGAGGAGGAGGAGGAGGAGGAGGAGGAGGAGGAGAGAGACCTTAGAATACTCAGCCCTGAACAGTATGCCTCCATCAGATTCCCACCCCAGGGCTCAGAGCTGCAGAAGAGTAAGCAGAAAGAGTGTAAGAGTCAGATGGGATAAAGGACACCAGGGGAAAAAAGCTTCTAAACATACCAGGACCAAAGCACATATGAACTCACAGACTGAGGCAGCATGCACAGTGTCTGCACAGGTCTGTACCAGGTGAGGTCCTAGAACTGAAAGGTGAATTGGACAAATACCCTTATCCCTAATCCAGAAGATATCGCCAATTGATAACCATTGAAAATCTAGCTTCCTTTAAGGGAGTTTCAGTGGAGAAACAAACTGTCCTTAAGAATAGGCTACATGCCCAGCAGCAGATGGCCAACATAAAGGGAACTCAAGGGCATCTTTGGAAGTTCCTTGTATCATAATGTGTCATAGCTTTTTAAAATTTTATTTATTTTTATTATTATTTTTACTTTACATTTATTTATTTATTGTTACCCTATAGATTTTACATACATACTATACTTCTAGTTTTTGTTTTTTATGGGATTCCTGAATGTGCAAACATAATATTTCTCTGTATCTATATCTGTTTCTTGTGCCTTCTCTTAGGTTCCTTTTCTTCTGTTCATTTTGTTCTGTTCTGATTTGCTTTATTTCATTTCATTTCACTATTATCCCTTAAAAACCTGTTTGTTTTCTAACAAGAGACAAAAAGGAGGTGGGAGAAACTGGGAGTAGAGGAAGAGGAAACCATAGCAGAGTTATGAAAAAAATTCAACAAAAGAAAAATACAAACAAAATAATCAAAGTTAAAGTTAAAACAAACTAAAAGTAGAAAACACAAAAATGTATTTCTAACCAACAAAGGTTCTATAATTAAAAAATAAGTATACAAGAACATGTTTAAAATACCCATATGATTGCACTGTCTTTGACAAACACAGATACCAAGATGCCAATGTAGATACCATTCATGCTGAAGCATAAAAGCTAAAAATGGAACTGAAAAGGGCATAAGAAACACATGAGCACCTGAAGAATCAAATACAGTTTGTAATTCAGAAGAAGAATGCAAGGAAAGGCAAAACAATATATGAAGAAATGACCAGCTATTCTCTTACAGATAAATAGCAAATACATAAAATATTTTAAATGTAAACAATTTAAAATTTATGGCAATACAAAAACTTCAAGTGCTTATAAAAAAATTTAATGAAACTTGTATATGACAACACTAAAACTTCTATATATTACTGCAAGAAGCTATGGGAAGCCAAAAACAAATCCAAGAGCATACCATGACTCTGAACTGAAGCGCTCATTGTTGCAATGACATTATCTCAAAATTGTCTAAAGATTCAGATGAATCCCAATAAAATTCCCAACACAGGTGTGGGAGTGGGTGTAAATTGGCAAGGACTCCTTTTGTTACCATAAGAAAAACAGTAGAAAAAAATAACAAATGATTTGTTGAAAAAGTGCACAAGATCTAAATGTCCAAATATCACATTAACATACAAAATGCTCAGCCACTAGCTATCAGGGTGAAGCAAATCAGAGTCAGAATAAAATGCACTATACACGTGGCTACAATGAATAAGTGAAGATAAAAATATCAACTCAGATGGATTGTGCTAGCAACTCTTCTAACCAATTGAGGGCAGGTTGTTATCAACAGTCTGTCCAGCTTCTGCTAAAGCTATCAAGTTTATAGCCTTGTATTTATTAATGCTAAAACTCAAACTCAATAAAACTGTGGTTGCTATGTTTACAAATACTTCAACATACAAAAAATAATGTGAACCATAATAATGTTCATCATACTCCTATTCTTGATATTCCCAATTTTTAAATAATAAAGGTCATCAATTGAAGGCTGATGACACATGATACATACACTCAATGTCATAAACTACAAAGTAATGAAAATAGTTTATGTAAGGTTGCACACAGCTGTGTGGGTGAACCATTTCACACTGAACAAAAGAAGAGTGACTTCCTTTCTAAAATGAATAAATTTATAAATGAAGCATAGCGATTCTATTCACATAGTATTAAACTCAAGCAGAATTAAACCATCATATAAAATCCAGCACCATAGACTTCCCTGGTCTGTGGCCAGCATCCCATTGGAGAAGCTTCTCATGGGCTCAAAGTCACCTCCTGCCAGTCCTAGATGCTGGAGATAAGTACATGTTCACTTTGTGATGTGTGTGTGTGTGTGTGTGTGTGTGTGTGTGTGTGTGTGTGTGTACATCAGTGTGCATGCATGTGTGTGTACATATATATCATGAAGATATTTGTTAGAAAACAATTCGGGGAAATAATGTTTCTCATTAATTAAATAAATTCACATGTTTTTAAGTGAAGTGTTTTTGTAGTAACACACACTGAGCTACATGATCACCTGAAAATCCACCTATTTTTAGATACATAAGTCAAGTTACTGTTTTGCACCGCCACTTCAGAAAAAGAAGCAGCATATTTAATATGTGTGTGCTTATCTCCCATGTCACCCTGGACTTCTGTCTTCCTACTCAAAATGTCAACCATCATTGGGGTAAATGTCATTGACAGACAAATGTTCTCTCAACAAATTTCTCTGTGCCATGAATAACTAAAATGGAGTCATTTTTGTTTTTTAATATTACCTAGAATGTCAGTTTCAAACTGGAGTCACTGTGTCATGTGCAGCTAAAATGTTTCTACTTCACAGCATTGTCACATATATTAATACTAATATTGGCTTTCTATATTACTAATATACTTTATGGAATATAAGGGTTGATACTGCCTTTTAAAATAGCTTGGATATCTAAAAAGGATGCCAATGTGTTAATAGAGGTCAAAGCTGACCATATCATCAAAAATACCATTGGTGACTAATGACATTATATACAATGTCTATCCAATTTTGGACTCTGAAGTATCCTACTTTATTGCTCTGAAAATCCTCCATTCTCCATCTTCCACGCTATCAGAATACTATGATTTTAAACCTGGCGATAAGGAAGTTTCCAGGAATCCACAAGGGTGACCCCAGATTAGACTACTAGCAATAGTGGAGAGGGTGCCTGAGCTGGCCTACCCCAGTAATCAGATTGGTGGATACTCTAACTGACATCATAGAGCCTTCATCCAGTAACTGATGGAAGCAGATGCAGAGATCCACAGCCAAGCACCAGGCCAAGCTCCAGGAGTTCAGCTGAAGAGAGAGAAGAAGAATTCTGTGAGCAAGGGGCATCAAGATCATGATTGGGAAACCTACAGAGACAACCAAACCAAACTAGTAGGAACTCATGAACTTTAGACCAACAGCTGTGGAGCCTCCATGGAACTGGTCTAGGCTCTCTGCATAAGTGAGATAGTTGTGTGGCTTGGTCTGTTTAAGGGGTCCTTGGCAGGAGGATCAGGATCTATCCCTGATGCATGAGCTGGCTTTTTGGAGCCCATTATCTATGGTGGGACACCTTGCACAGTCCTGATGCAGGGGGGAGGGGCTTAGTCCTGCCTCAACTGAATGTACCAGGCTTTGCTGACTCCTCATGGGAGGCCTTACTTTTTTGGAGGAGGGAATGGGGGAAGGGTTGGGAGAAGGCTTGAGGGGAGCAAAAGGAGGGGTGAGAGGAGGATCTGTGGTTGCTATGTAAAAGGAATAAAACATTTCTTAATAAAGAAAAAAGAATAAAGATAATCCACTGAAGTCATTGAATTAGTGGTAATACCAAACAAAATAAATTGAAGTTATAATGAACTAATGCTTCAATCTATGAAGAAAAACCTGAGTTTCTATAGAGCATAGGAAGCAATGCTTATATTCTAGGTCATAGAAGTTTTACCCAACAAATATAAATATGATTTAAGTATTGATGTCTTCCTGTAACTTCGTATAAAGCCTAAGCAATAACATACTCAGATCTGAGCACTTGAGGTAGGTTTGATTACTGTCTCCTTAAAAGACTGACAGTGTAAGACCACAGTGATCTATGGGACACCTACAAGAAGAATGAAAATTCAAAAATTGGAAATGCAAACACTGTCTTCTTTAAAATTATCTCAAGATCAGAGGTAGGTGGGGGAAGAAGAAAGGAGAGAGGGAGGGAAGGAGGGAGGGGGAAGGAGGGAGAATGAATTGTTTTCTGCTTATGTCTACCCCTTAAAAACACGATCCCTCCTCACATGGCATTTGGGTTGACATCAAGACTATAATATAAGATACTGAATGCAGATCTAAGCCAAACTTTGATTATGAGGCCCCAGGAGTTGAGAAACAAAAAGAGAAAGAAATTTCTTCTGTCTCCATTGAAGCTGGCTTTCACAGCAGCCAAAGTCATTTCTCCCCATATTTGGCGAAGCGATGCAAAGCCGACACTCAATCCTGCAGACTAATCTCAACTTTCAGCACTGTCTCCAGACAGTTTTAGAGTTGCCAAACTGCCTTGATTCCATGTCTAGGGAATGTTCTTTAAGCTAGGCGGTCTGCTATGTCCTCTGCTTTATTTAATTCATCCTGGGGCATGGAGGTGGAATATGTAACATCTACAGAACACAAATAGCTATCAGTATGAGCATGTGCTTCCCTCCTTTGTAAAGTCATTTGCTAAAAAACAGAGTCATTGGTAGAAAAGTCAACTTTGTATTAAAATGGAAGCACAAGAAAGAATAATAACTTACACCTCCCTTACCATCTTTAGTCAGCTCTCAACACTGGGCCCGCAGATGGACTTAGCATTAGAAACACACTCAGCTTAAATGTTAATGGGTCAAAGAAGGACAGAAAAAGCGGCAACCATCATTTTTCTTTAAAGTTGGGAGTTTGTACTAAAGCCAAAGCACTTAGTCCTCTAATAGTTGGGTGCGAAAATTATCAGAGCAGGGGTTAACATGTCCACCACCAAAAAGCCTGTGGTAGGGAATTAGGGAAGAATTCTGGTGATATTAACAGGTACAGAAATGCATTTCTGGAGGCCAGAGAGAAGTTGGGTCCTTAGAAGGAAAATTATGGCAAGGACCATTGTAAAAAGCCATCAGACCTGATTCCCTTGCAAGCCCCAACTTGCTTCTGACCCCTGCTGTTTCCTGAAATGCTCACTGGATTCATCATATTCTTACCTTGCCTGAGATGCCTACACTCCTTTGTAGACTGACTTGTGGTGCCTAGTCATGGTCCTACTTTCCAATAATTATCACTTCTTCATCTTGGCTTTGCAAGCCCCATCCCCATGAAGCCTGACTCTGTGAGGCCAGGTATGCATGCACATGGGGCCACCTCTCCTTGCTACATAGTTTTATACCAAGCATTCTTTGGGATTATCTGGGGAGCAAGTGTGACTGCTCGTGATGACACTGCTTGAATAAGAGGAACATCCCACCATCTTTAGGACACAGAAAAATAGAGAACTCTTATATCATAGCCCACAGCAGCCATGGACACCAGCAAGATTATCCCCCACCCCAATTCCCTGCCATCATACCACAGGAAATGCATTAGCATTTTAAGGAGGACAGGAGGCTTCATTCTCTTAGCTAAAAAGTAATTTTAACTGGTAGCTTGTGAAAATCAAGGAATTCTCTCCTTTATGTACAGGTAAAGCAGAAAAGCACACAAGAGTTACAAGTTTGAGTGTTCCTTGGAGGAGTGATAGTCACAGTTATAATCTTATTCCTTCTAGGCTCACTAGCCCAGAACTAGCAGCTCCTTGGGAGGCTGTTTCACTGGGGCCTGTAGAAAATGTTCAGGTCCGAAAATAATTTGGTGATGGACAAGATGAGGGTCAACCACAGAGAGGAGGGTCAGACCACCATTGGGACCTCAGGCTTGTCCCACAGATCCTGTGAACTGTGGCTAATCATGTTCTTCCTCTTTCTGGAATAGGGAAGGGTGAGTGGAGGAAGGGAACCTATGAGGTTCACACAGGGTTCAGGGGTTCAGGAAGCCTCAGCCTCCCTTTGCTGGGTCTGACTGTCTTTCCTCTCTGTGTGGATCCCTGCTGCTGTACTTCCTGAGGAAGACCCAGTGACATTGCCAAGAACCCGGGCAAGAGAGCAGACCCTTGACAAAGGCATTTTGATGCATAGATATTTTGTTTGGACAGCCTAGTGAACTTTCATTCTTTGATGCATATGATTTATTTTTATAAGAAAGTTTTCTCAATCCCAACAGAGGCACTAAAATGCCTTTTGTCAAGTAATATGGCAGAAAAATCCTGAAGAAAAGATTGATGCCCTCTGGAAAATGATGAGTTAGTGTTCTCAATATACAAATAGCCACCATGAATGAGCTAGAAATGTTTATACACTATTTAAACCTAGGCCATTTTGTAAAGGAGGAAATGAGACACCCTCCATCTGCCTTCCCGAGAGAGAGCGTGCGTGCGAGTTCACAGACCCTATTCTACACATTTGTTTGAAGTTGACCAACTAAATATCCTTATTAGTCAAGTCTAATTAAGGTCAGAATTCCTCATATAGAATGTTTTGAAAACTCAATGGGAAAAGATAAGTATGTAAATATCTTTGTTAACAAAATAAATAAATTACCAACCACCTTAAGGACTCATTGCTATAATTTGAACATCTGTATCCCACCCAGATTCATATATTGAACACCCTCCCCAAAGTGATGATACTAAGGAAGTGGTACCTTTTGGAGGTAGATAAGTCTTGAAAGCTGTGCCCTCCTGGATGGGAACAGGGCCCTTGTCTGAGGTCTGGGAGAGTTTGCACACGACTTTTCCCTTGGAAGGAGAGTGATGAGGTGCCCCCTGGGAGGTATAATCTTCTGCAAACGCTGAACCTGCTGTCACCATGACCCCGTGGGTCTGGCTTCTCCTAGGGATATATGTAGTGATTTTTTTCTGTCATATAGGTTACCCAGATTTGAATATTTGTTATAGTGGCATGAACAGACTAAGCCAGACATGGGTGTTTCTACATAGAAGCTCTGCCTACTCAGAGTGCTGAATAGAGAAGAGCTCTACAGATGGCTGAGCCAAAGTAGGATCTCAAAGTCCACTGTCAACCATTGCACCGACTTCTCTGTCTGCAAGTAGGACTTCAAATCTCCAGGCTCATGGAAAAGAAAATTGGTGTTAAGCTGCTTTTCCAAAGGACCCAGTTTGAATGGTAACTCACAATGCTCTGTAAGTCTAGTTCGAGGGGATCTGACCCTCTCTTCTGGCATCTGTGGGCAGCAGGTATGCACATAGTGCATGATACACATGCAGGCCCAACATGTATATATAAAAAATACTAAAATTGAAAATTTGAATTGTGGATGAAGCATCCAAAACATGAACCATAGGGGCATTCCTGAACCAAACTAAGTCAGTTCCTATAAAGGCAGAATAATTTTGCTATAGTTGTCTTGACTTAATTTTTTATAATGTTGAATCACGTCTCTTCTTAAAATTAATAGAGGACAAACTTTCAATTTAGGAGAAGCATATTTTAATTTTCTTTGCTGTATTTTTTATTATCAGCACATAACCTGCTATTTCTGGCTTTAAATCTCTTTAATCACAGTCTCTGTGTAACCCAATTGGTCTTGAACTCTTAGTAATCTTGCTAAAGTCTCTTAAGTACTGGACATACCTTTGTGAGTCAACAAACCTAGATCTAAAGAACACTTCTTAGACCTCAAAATGTTTACATGAGGCAACCAGAACAACGAAGTTATGTACTGATGGCACTTTCCCTAGGGATTGATACCATTTTTATAATGACCCTATTGGTGTGAGTGAAAACATCCTTGTTTTAGTTACATTTGGGTGATCAAATCTAATCCTTTTGCTAAACCACAGACATGCTGAAAATGTAATAGCATTGAACCAGAACCATAGTTTTAGAATTTAAAATCTTCCATTTCCCCTTGTGGAAGGAATTGATATGGAGGATGTTACGGTACAGGAGGGCTAAATACAGGGAGTCCCTGAATGCCATATGTGCTAATTCACTGGAGAAAAAAAACTCACTCCAGGTCTTTCAACGTATATGATTCTATATATTATAATAAAACACTAAGTTACTTCATGAAGCTCTGTGCAGTTTAAAGCATATATCTTTACCCATTTCCTCCCTTCCTTTATGGTGACTATATAAACCAGACTTCAATATTTGGAATTATTAGTACGAACAACATCTATGGATCATTTCAGGTTCTTTAGACCAGAGAACAGAAGTGACTGATCATATAGGTTTTAGATAAAAATACTCAGGAGCATACTCAACTTTTACATGGGCTTGGGAAGAACACTTCCTGAACGCCAATGCTGAGGTTTCTGACCTCAAGCCCCAGAACCAATGAATCAGAAACTTGTCAGGAACTCCTCAATCTGCCAATCTCTCTGGGAAGTTTCCAGCAGGGCTAGTCCATAGCAGTAGAGTGGTTCTGGAAAATGCCCGCTCGTTTCATTAGCCCATTTATTGACTGGCAGTTTTGGAATGTGAGGTGTTTAATGGCTACAGTTCTTTATATATTCTAGACACTAAACATCTTTTTGAAGTCTAGCTGGCAAAGATTTTCTTCTATTCTTGGAATAAATGGGATAGTCAATAAGTGTTTTAGAAGATGTTCAACATCTTTTGTCATTAGAGGTTCTGTGTTACCAGTTAAGATGCTATCATCATGATTTGAATCACAGGGATTCCCTGTTTAAGTAACAAATTACTAACATATCTTGTTATTGCTGCATTATTCACAATACCAAAGAAAGGGAAACTGACTGGGTGTCCACTAACAGATGACTGGATAAAAAAATGTGAATGTGAGAATTTTTATATATATTATATATTATAAAATTTAATCTTTATTTACATCTATATATGGTGAAATTATTCAACTGTAAATAAAGATGAACTTGTTAAAATTTCAGGAAAATGGATGGGAGACATATTTAGGTAATCCAGACTCAAAGAGACAACTATCAATGCCCTATCTTATATGCTGACCCTAGCTTTTAATGTTTATGTATATATGTGGGTGTGACTGTGGCTACAGCCTGTGAAACTGGAAAGGGGACCATGAAAATGGAGAAAAGCATCATTGAGGAAGAGGAAAGGATGGTGGAACACATGAGACATGCAAGCAGGAAGGAAAGGAAACAAGAATGGAGATGGAGAGGTGATGGGGGGGGAGGCAACAAAAGCCAACTTAGCTTGAAAATTCATAATAAAACCTAATAATGTGCATGATGGATTTAAAAATAATTATTTTAAAAGGAGTTGTCCTAAATAACCTGTAATAAAACTCCCGTGGATCTCAATCAGGCTGCAACTGCCTATGGAGAAATACTGACTTCACCTTCTCCAACACATATCAAATGGTGCCTACTGAACTCTATATGGAAGCTGATGACACCTTGGGAGACAGGCTTGGCTTCTTCTATGCAGCATAGAGAACTCTTTGGAACAGTGTGGTTCTCCTGCCAAGTTCCTAACAGACATGCTGGCCAGTGTTCTTCATTTGGCAGCTCACCGTTCCTGCGACAGCAACTTTGCCCATTCTTAAGCTTGATACAGGATACTAGCATCATATTCACCTAACAATAGAGAACCATATGTCACACAATTCAAGATCTCTTGTGTTCTACACACAGAAAAGTAGATTAGTCACGTTGTCCTTCAGAATTGCCCATCATTTTTAAGCTAACATTAAATTTCCTTTCACATGCAATAACTTTAACCCTGAATTAAAGAGTCACTTGGAATTATCACATCTTATGGAGATCAGTTCTCTGTCAGATGTGGGGTTGGTAAAGATCTTTTCCCATTCTCTAGGATGGCATTTTGTCTTATTTACTGTGTCCTTTGCCTTACAGAAGCTTTTCAGTTTTCAGGAGGTCCCATTTTGTTTTGTTTGGTTTTCTCTGTGTAGCTCTGGCTGTCCTGGAACTCACTCTGTAGCCCAGGCTGGCCTTGAACTCACAGAGATCCACCTGGCTCTACCTCCTGAGTGCTGGGATTAGAGGCATCTGCCACCACCGCTCAGCCAGGAGGTCCCATTTATTAATTGTTGCTCTCAATGTCTGTTCTATGGGTGTTATATTTAGGCAGTGGTCTCCTGTGCCAATGCATTCAAGACTACTTCCCACTTGGTCTCCCGTTAGGTTTAGTGTAACTTGAGGTCTTTGATCCACTTGAACTTGAGTTTTGTTCTTGGTGATAGATATGGATCTATTTGCATTCCACTACATCCAATTATGCCAGCACCATTTGTTGAAGATGCTGTCTTTTTTTTAATAGCACAATTTTGGTTTCTTTGTCAAAAATAGGTGTGTGGATTTTTGTCAGAGTCTTCGATTCAATTCAATTGACCCATGTGTCTTTTTATGCCAGTACCAAGTTGCTTTTATTACTATAGCTCTATGGTAGAGCTTGAGGTCAGGGATGGTGTTGCCTCAGGAAGTTCCTTTATTGTACAAGATTTTTTTGGCTATCCTGGGTTTTTTGTTTTTCCATATGAAGTTGAGTATTGTTCTTTCCATGTCTGTGAAGAATTGCATTGAAATTTTGATGGGGATTGCTTTTGCTATGATTGCCATTTTTACTATGTTAATCCTACCTATCCAAGAGCTTGGGAGATCTTTCCATTTTCTGATATCTTCTTCAATTTCTTTCTTCAAATACTTGAAGTTCTTGTCATACAGGTCTTTCACTTGTTTGGTTAGAATTACCCCCAAGATATTTTATATTATTTGTGGCTATTGTAAATGGTGTTCTTTCTCTGATTTCTTTATCATTCCACTTAAAATATATAAAGAACTCAAGAAACTGGACATCAAAATATCAAATAATCCAATTAAAATGTGGGATACAGATCTAAACAGAAATTCTCAACAGAAAATCTCAAATGGCTGAAAGACATTTAAGAAATTGCTCAACATCCTTATTAGTCATCAGGGAAATGCAAATCAAAATGACTCTGAGATACCATCTTATACCTGTCAGAATAGCTAAGATCAAAAACGCTGATAAAAGCTTATGTTAAAGAGGATGTGGAGTAAGGGGAACACTTCTTCACAGCTGATGGGAGTGCAAACTTGTACATCCACTTTGGAAATCAGTATGGCAGTTTCTCAGAAAACTGGGAATCAATCTACCTCAAGACCCAGTAATATCACTCTTGGGCATATACCCAAAGGATGATCAATCATACCCCATGGACATTTGCTTGACTATATTTATAGTAGCATTATTTGTAATAGCCAGAACCTGGAAAAAACCTAGATGCCCCTCAACCAAAGAATGGATAAAGAAGATGTGGTACATTTACACAATGGAGTATTACTCAGCCGTAAAAAAAAAAAAAAAAAAAAAAAAAAAAAAAAAAAAAAAAATGACATCATGAAATTTTCAGGCAAATAGGTGGAACTAGAAAAGAAAATCATCCTGAATAAGGTAACCTAGACCCAGAAAGACAAACAAGATATATACTCACTCGTAAGTGAATAGTAGATGTAAAGCAAAGGATAACCTAGGCTAGAATCCAGAGCCCTAGAGAAACTAGGTAGCAAGGAGAACCTTAAGAGGGATGCATGGATCGCCCTGGGAATGAGAAATAGATGAGATTTTCTAGGTAAACTGTGTGCAGGGGTGGAGAGGGGATGGTACGGGGGTGGGAGTGGGGCATGAGGGATTGGAATGCTTGAGTTAGGGGAGGGGTGGAAAGGGAAAGCAAGGAAAAAGATGTCTT
The DNA here is from genome assembly GCF_004664715.2 of Peromyscus leucopus. NCBI lineage: Eukaryota > Metazoa > Chordata > Mammalia > Rodentia > Cricetidae > Peromyscus > Peromyscus leucopus. The sequence continues at coordinate 66,745,202 of NC_051079.1, read as the reverse complement.
GACATAGGGGGCCATTATGGGGTTAGGGAGAAACCTAGTGCCAGGGAAACTCCCAGGAACCCACAGGGATAACCCCAGCTAAGACTCCTAGCAACAACAGAGAGGGTTCCTGAACTGGCCATCTCCTATAATCAGACTGGTGAATACCCTAACTGTCATCATAGAGCCTTCATCCAGTTACTGATGGAAGCAGATGCAGAGATCCATAGCCAAGAACTGGGCTGAGATCCAGGTGTCCAATTAAAGAGTGGGAGGAGGGATTATGTGAGCAAGGGGAGGGGGTGACTCACAGAGGCAGCTGGCCTGAGCAGCCTGAAGAGGCTGACCCTAATATCAACGAAGGAGTGCAACAGCCACAAGATAGATGGATGTGCCTGCAAGAGTGAGGGCAATCAGGCAAAAGCATCCTTCCATGTCCTTTCTCAGGGTTGCTAACAGAAGGCACAGCCTATGTTTAGGGTACATCTTCCCTACTTCAAATAATTTGATCAAGAGTCTCTTAAATGAATTCTCAGCAGCTTGTATTTTAGTTGACTCCAAATCCAGTCATGTTGACAACCAAAATAATATGTGACAACAACTGATTGTGTAGTCAAAGTTTAACAACATTTTTTTCTTATACCTCACATTCCTTGTTTCCTTAGTCAGAAACTGTTGGGTGCAGGTTTCTCTGTAACAGAAAAGGTTCAGTCTAGCCTCTTACCAAGTGACTTGCTTGTCTCCCCAGGAATGGTAGCATGGAAGGGTGTTATTAATAGTCTCTTCAATAGCATGGTTAAACAGTAAACTTTGCAGTATTCATTTCAGCCTTGCTTGAGTAACCTGTAGCCTGCTGAAGCCATGAGACCATGATGCAGTGATTAGTGTCCCTGCAGAAGGAGGCTGCCTTCTGCACTTAAGTGGGACATACATATCCTTCTGCACTTAAGTGGGACATACATATCCTTTGCTAGTCTTCATCTTTTCTGTGAAAGCCTTCTACAGACATTTACCCAGACTTTGTTATGACCATTGTGCTAATCTTGTTAACTAAGTTCATGCCCCATACCTGTGACAATATCTCTGTGAAGAAAATAGAACACATAAGTAATGCCACCAAGTCTCCTACCTAGGAAATTGCTTTCCTTTCTGCTGTTTTGAGTGGAGTTGTTTTCTTAAACATTCACTTACTATATGGGGCCACCACCTTGAGAGGATCCATCTTTTTGCCCTTAGTTATTTGGAAATAAAGATTTCAGAAAGCCATGAGTAATGTGTGTTTGCTCAGTGAAAGGTATTATTAAAACAATAATGAGTGCCATGGAAGTCTACATACATTATTAAAATTTGCACTGATGCACTGAAGAATTTCTATCAGAAAATGCAGTCTATTTTCCCATGCCTTGATCTGCACTATTATTATCCTTGTTAATGAACAGCATGGTTGAAATGGCTTTAGGTGATGAACACATATCCTAAGAATTCTTGAATAGTCTATTCTTGCATTCCTATGAACTTTGAACTATGAATGTAAGAAGGCTTGGCTTAACCTCCTAATGAGAGACATGGAGTCCAGTCACCTCTATCACCCCAGTTTCTAGTCTTCAGTAGCCAGACATATGAGAGTATTCTAAAGAACTCAGCTGAAAGATGACTTCCCCAAGTATTGTTGATACATGAGCTGTGTGTGTGTGTGTGTGTGTGTATACATGTGTGTACGTGTTGTAATGCTTGAATTGACCACAGAACCCCAAACATGTTAAGCAAGCACTATGCTACTAAGTCACATCCATAGAGTACCTTACTTTGTAGCTCAGCTTGGGCTTGAAATATGAGGTAGCTCATACTACACTGGAATTTGAGACCATGGTGCTGCCCTTAGCACTCAGATTAGGGATGTACATCATTACATCATCATGCCTGGTCATTCCGTAGCTTCCAATGTTCTTTGAACACCATTGGATCTGCTTGATCTCATAAATCAAGAAGCAAAGGACTGGGACTATAGATGGCTCGGTGGTTAAAAGCATGTCCTGTTCCTGATGAAGACATGAATTTGGTACCTAATACCCATGTCAGGCAGCTCACAACTGCCTATAACTCTAGCTCCGGGGGGTCTAACACCCCCTTCTTGCATTTGTATGCCCATGTATGTATGTATGTGTGTGTGTGTGTGTGTGTGTGTGTATATATATATACAGACACACATAAGTACACACAATTAAAATTTAAATAAATATTTTTAACAGAAGTAGAGAAACCCATGCCTGTTTTAGAGCCTTAATTTCATCTGTTCCTTATTCAAAGCTGGCACCAAGTAAACAGATTATGTTAGCAGGCAATTTTACTCTAGAATTCACAGAGGAATATAGATGTTAAGCTTCTTTCTGAGGAGGGACAAACACAAGACACACAATTTGTTCTTCACATCAATAGAAAAATTTTAATGGGCTCCAGACCACTAAACTCCAAAACACTTCCTCAAAGTCAGTGATACCTGAAGTTTTATGGGCTTGATTTTCTACCTTCTGGATGGCATACATACAAATTATTATAATACCTCACTCAGCATTTTCTGCATGGTCATTATCATTTCCAAGCTGAATGATACAATTAGTGTTGTAGATTAGAATTATACCCTACACAATGAAAATAATCAAAATTTCCTAAGCTAAATTGTAACAAGGACTTTATGTAGTCTAGGGTAAGACAGTGAAGGTATATTTTAATCTGAGTCAGATAAATGCATATCATTTACAGGACTTTTGCTGTTGTTATCCTTGTGTGTAAACTAAAAAACAATCATCAGGAAATTTCTGAAAAACAGACATGAGTTTAGTTTGTTTAAGTAAAGTGGGGATTTTCTAAAAACCAAAATACTTGTGAAATAGCATCCATGTTTGGAACTGCCGTCAGAATTGTGTGAGGAAAAACGATTTTCTAGAGGGATTCCTCAATTCTGTCTCATTGTTGTGCCCTTTGCTCTCTAAGTAAGCGTCTATGATCATTTCCTCACATAAACCCAAGTAAGCTGACAATGTTGGGCTTCTTGAGCAAATGGAACTTTCTTCCTGATCAGAATTTGCTCTTTATCTTACCTCCTTGGGTTCAATCAGAATTTGAACCTAATTATGGTTGAAGGAAGGTGGAGGAGATGATCAGTATTTCTCTATAAAGTGACTGGATGAGATTCTTTAAGCCAAGCAGGGGACGCAGTACTGCTTCTGATAGCAGGAGGCTTGGCTCGTTTTGGAGTAGCAACAGTACTGAGGTTTAAGTTAAAACCACCCATCTGTGATTTCTAATGTCCCACCATTTCTTAATGTTCTACCTTCAAGAAACTTGTTTGTTATGTGCATACAATTTGAATACAAATGCACTCATTCCAGAATTAAGTTTCAGTTGGGTTTTAGATAATTGTCCTGATGGCTACAAGAAAAATAGAATTCCTTCAAGATATTAATTCAAGTCACAGGCTCTTGCTCATGACCACCCAGACTCTTGTGTTTATCCCATCCCTTGAATTTAAAACCCCTATTTTCTCTTTAGAAATAGCCAGTTCCTGTCTACATTCTTTATTTCCACCATAACCTTCTAATACTATAACTATTGCTACCAAGCTTCTGAAAGGCTTGCCTTCTATAGGCATATAACTCTAGAAAAGTAGAGGCAATCATATAAATAATGGTTTTACTACCCTTGACCCATTTTGCACTGATGTTATAATTATGGCTAACGTCCATTATAATCACACCAGAGAATCAGTCACCTCACAGTTTCTCATACACAGAGGTTTATTGCTCTAGAGCCACTTCCCATGTTTTTAAAACTCTATTGAAGCTCAGTGAAAAGACATAAAGCACTACAAATACACAAAGTGGACTGTGGTAAGTCAAGGATGGGAGCTGAATTATTGAAAGAGCCTGGAAGCACAGAACGGGAAATGACACAACAGGTCTTGTCTAAATTGCTATCATAGAAAGTTTCAAGACTTATAATTTCCTGAGAATATGAATATTGTATCAAATCTCTTCATTTTCAGGAGTGAACTAAGCGTTTGTCCAGACCTCCACTAACACATTGCTGTGAGTTACTCATGTGTTAGTGAATCTGGCTGAAGCCACACACAAAAGATAGTCTGTTTCTAATTATTATGACTTTCTTTGACAAGCACTTACCTGAAACCCTATATGTTTAAGAAAAAGAATGCTGGAAAAGGCATCTTTCTTGTCCCTTCTACATTGCAGAAACACCATGGAATGAAATAACAGTGATACCAGTTTGTGCCAAAGTCTAGCACAATGGCCTATCACATGATCTTTCACATGAGAACCCTCTAAATCATGATTTACAAAATAGATCTGTCACCCTTCACTTTGCACTGAGTTTATTTTATCTTCCTAAATCTTACCCATGCATACACACTGAAAATGGACTATTTTCCTGGCCACATTCCTTGGTTACTTTACTCTCCAGTCCAACCTTTCCAGAGAAAGAGAGTAAGACTTTCAATCATCCTAGAAATCAATGATGATAATAACGTTTTAGTCTTCAGTGATCAAAATAATGCTGAACATGCAAACTGATATATGGAGCGTGGTTTAGAATTTCTCTGCCTAATATCTGGCTGTGGGTCTCTTAATCATTTTGTTGAGCTTTTGTTTTGTTTTGTTGACCAGGATTTGATAGTGTTGGATTTTACCCTAGGTCTCTGGGCTATCTAATCTCTTGTTCTTAGTTACCCAAACAGTGTTGGGTATGTGTTCCTTCTTGTGGAATGGGCCCTAGGTCAAATCAGACATCTGTTGGCTACTCCCACAAGTTCTGTGCTGCCATTGCCTTAGCATGTTGTGTAGGCAGGACAGATTGTAGGTCAAAGGTTTTGTGGCTGGGTTGGTGTCCACATTTCTCTTTTGGCAGCCTGCAAAGAATCTGCACCAAAGAGACTAGAATATAGGGGTAAGTGCTACATGAGTCCTAAATGGTCTTATAACAAAATCCCAGAGCCAGATATCAGAGTGAATGCTGAAAGATCAGAGAAGTATAGCAAGCCACAGCCACCACCTCTTCCCTCACCAACTCCTTAGCCTGAAAAGGCATGAGTTCCTGTCTCCTCCTGCCTTATATTCCTTTCTCTACACAGTCATATCACTTCCTGTTTCAACCTTCCTAGTGCTGGGATTACAGGTGTGTGCCACCACTGACTGGCTTTGTTTCTCCTTTAGATTGGATTAATTTCATGCAATCCAGTGTGGCCTTGAACTCACAGAACTCCAGACAGATCTTGCCTCTGCCTCCCGAGTGCTAGGATTAAAGGTGTGTGCCACCACTACCTGACCTCTATGTTTAAACTAGTGGCTGGCTCTGTCCTCTGATCTTTGGACAACCTTTTTTGCTAAGAGTACAAACAAAATATCACCACAGGTAAGGGTTCCATGTAGACACCAGCTTGACTTCTCCATGTTCAATGAATTGTGTGTGTATAGAGGTCTCCACCAAATCCCTCCCCTCTAAGCTAAGGAAAGAGGAGATGAAAAGATTGTAAGAGCCACTCTAGATAAAGGACATCAGGGGAACAAGGCCCTCTGAATCTACTAAGCGAGGAGCATATGAACTCACAGAGACCGAAAGAGCAAGCACATGGCCTACAAGAGTCTGCAGCAGATCCTCTGTGAATATATTATAGCTATTAGCTTACTATTTTTTATGGGATTCCTGGTTATGAGAACAAGTGGGTCTCTGAGTCTTGTGCCTGCTCTTTGGGAACTCTTGCCTTCCTGTTAGATTGCTATATCCAACTTCATTAGGATAGTTTTTCCTTTATCTTACTGTATTTTATTTTGTCATGTTTGGTTGTGATCTCTAAAAAGCCTTTTTTTTTCTAATGAGAGACAGAAAGGGAGTGGATCTGGAGGGGAGGGGAGGCGCAGAGGAACTGGGAGGAGTAAATGGAGGGGAAATTATATTCAGGATGTATTGTGTGTGAAAAGAATTTATCTTTAATAAAGAAAAAATGACAGAATAGTAGTTTCTGTATATCCCTATGCCTGTGTTCTTCTATTCTGGACATTTTTTAAAATTGTTGTACATATAATTACAGTTTGTTTCATATCATTAATAAACCAATATGAATACATTAGTATTATTATAAAAAAGAACCTAGTTTAAATTCAACTAGATAGACTCTAGAGTGTTTTATATTCACACAGTTCATCTGGCATGGATTATGAACTAACATGTTAAATGTTCAGACAAGATGATGTCAAAAGTTATGATGAACTAGATTCCTTAATTTAGAATTTCATACTTCTGAATCTGTCTGACATTACTGAAAATGTCCATTAATTACTTTTTCTGCAGAGAATATTTAGCAAGGCATGTAAGTAAGATAGAGAAGATTTTTAATTCATAAATAGTAGTGCAAATAAGAGAGAAATATTGGCAATAATTCTGAAGCTTTAGCCTAGCACAATAACAAAAGAAAAAGGAATTTTAAAATCAATCAGCAATGAAAATCATGAGTATAAGAAAAGAAATAATGACACTTTGTAATTGACATATTTTTATTAATGTCATATAAACTTTGCTATCTGGTATGACCAGCCTATCCTATTAGATTCTGCCACAAATTCTTCCTTAAATTATGGCTTTTGTGTCATACTAAAAAGTTGGCAGGGAGGAAACGAAGACAAAAATTATTATTCATATTTTGAAGAAGTGAACTCTAGGTCTTAGAATGAAAGGAACTTGTTGGAATATTCACAGCTAAAAAAGCTAGCAGCTTGAAGAAACCAGAACAGAGCAAACACCTCTGGGACACATGTTCCAGGAGTGTTCTGATAGGGCATGTTGTGTGAGAGTAACAGGCATGTCCTTGCTGAAGCAAAGGGAAGGTGTGAAAGTGACTATATTATAACCCAACCCTCCATAGGCCAAGATCTGATAACAAGACTAAGAAAAGGATGGAATGCCATTTGCCCTTTCCCATGTCTGCCCTTCTGAGCCAATGTATTGTTTCAGAGGGATACACCCAACTGTTGGCTTAATGTTGGCTTGATGACTCAGGGCTTCAGCTAGCTGCGGAGGAGAGGGGATTAATGGGGCAAAAGAGAAATAACAATGCTGACCTCATTCACAGGTATATAATTAACAAATTAACCATTGTAAAGTACTTTGAAAAAAAAGTGTGGTATAAGGGCTAACTAATATTAATACCAAAAGTAATTTTGCATGCTATCTCACATCATGTTCTCAAAGTATTTATCAGACACTCCTGGCCCTGCCTGCCCTAGATGTCGTGTTGGAAACCCTTGCCAGGTATTGAGCTCACTTCTTCCACACATGCTTTTGCTGACCTTGAATTCATTTTCTTTTCTTTTTTTTTTTTTGTGTGTGTGTGTCTTAAAATCACATCAACAATGAAAGAAACTCGGGTTTGGTTATTGATATTGAACCAATTTCTTGGCCTTCACAATCAGCTTTCCTTTGTCCATTCTAGGAACTCGAGCACAGGAACCATGCCATCTGCCAGTGGCTATTCAGGAAAAGCTAATAATTCAGTAACATCCTGTAACTATTTAGCCCTTTTATTTAGTAAAACATTCTTTGAGCTATTCTTCCACATAAAGCATATACGGAAGACAGGTCAAGGCTGGCAACTATAGACAGCTGAGGCAGCTGATGCAGTCATGGGTAGAGTTCCTAATAAGACAAGGGGACATAACCAATTTCACAGTTATGGGTGAGTATGGTACTTGATACAGCATAGGCTCTCAATAATATTTGCTCAATTAACAAATGTATGAAGAAAATAATATAAAAGTCAAAATATATTCAACCACCCAGGACAGGCTTGATGTTCAGGGATAGTTGCCCAACACATAATGGATGCCATAGTTTTTATGTATGCTTTTGGTTATAGTTTCATTTTTTTTGAGAGGACATGATTTTATTTATTTTGGGAAGCTTGCTCTTGTATTAGGTTTTTGTTTGTTTTTTGAGAAGGAACTTAAAGATGAGTGGGTATGGAGAGGGGGGAGAATCTGGAAGGACTTGTGGAAGAGAAGAACATGATCAAAATACATTTAAATTTAAAATTGCTTTCAATAATAAAAATAAAATATAATAAAAATGCTTTCAGACAAATGCTCTTTAAATGTCACTATCTGTAACAAAGCAAAGTTCTATCCTGATAAAATATTGTCTAGAGAAACAATTCAAGAGTGAAGCAAGTCCTGCTCCCATTTCACCAATGATCTTCTAAAGCAGCTAGAAAAATGTCAACAAAGGTCCCCTTCTATGGGACTCATACCTATCTCCACATATCTTTCAAGAGATGAGAATTGGATCAGACACTTACCATTATTATCTAAGAGCTTTTATTGAGGCCAATTATGATAACAACTTACATTTGAAATTGCTTTGCCATTTGAAAAGCACTGCCCACTCATTAGTCCATTTGGTCCTTCTAATAATGCTTAGAAGAATGTGTCATCAGTATTCCACATTTTTTCAGACGAGAAAAACAAGACAGAAGGTTAAGCCACTCGCTCAGGGTTATATAGCTCATAAATGGCAGATCTAGGCTACAAACAAACCTTGCCAGTTTTGAAATATGTGTTCTTTCGACTATTTATGTTGTCTTTCAAAAGTACATGACCCATTTCAGGGAACACTCCTATAAAAATATCAAATTTTCCAACCCTCAGCTGCCTCTGCCCATACTTCCTAGAGTCCGTGTCCCCCCAATTTCACCTGCCTCCTGACCAGGAGCATAGTTAGCTAGTCTATAAACTTGATCACTTTTTATTTTCAAAGTGAGTCTATAAAATTCAATGTTCTATATAATATTTATTGAAACATAGATATTAATATATTCAAATTTTATCTCCTCAAAGCCTGTTGTCTACTTAAATACAGACAAATTATTAATGCATATTCCTCAGAAACAGCAAGAGCAGCACTTGGGATGCTTGTATAAAAAACTGATAAAGGACAGAATCCTGCTTGTGAATTATCAGCATAAAGGACTGGACATTCCAGAACCTTTCCCTGTCATTTCTATCATTCCTGTATATTATGGACTTAAAAGATGCTGCAGTATGTTCTTCCATGAGAATGAATGATTTTTAAACTTCTCCAGTCCATGCTGAATATCAGTGTTTGGTAAGTTCATCTGAGACAAGCTTGGCTTCAACCTTCTCAATAAGAACCAATGGACTGCCTGAGTAAGAAAAATGTGGTACAATTTCACAACTGAGTTGTACCCAGCTGGAAAAAAACAATGACCTCATTAAATTTGCAGGCAAATGGATGGAACTAGAAAAAAAAAATCATTGTGAATGAGATAACCCACACCCAGAAAGACAATCATAGTATGTACTCACTCATAAGAGGATATTAGGAGTGAAGTATAGGATAATCAACCTACAACCCACAGCCCCAAAGAGGCTAGATAACAAGAAGGGCCCAAAGAGGGGTGCATGTGTTTCCCTGAGAAGGAGAAATAGAAGAGATCTCCTGGGTAAACTGAGGTTGGGGAGAATGGAGGGATGGGAACCTGAAACAAAAGAAAAAAGAACCAATGGAGCAACATGAGTATGTGCTCTCTTCAGACTAGCTGCGTCATCTACTAGCCTTGAGCTTTGTCAGTGTCTTCCTGTTGTTATGAGCTGGTATGTGGAACTTCTGCTCTTATGTTTCATTGCTTCTGTGCAATTGCTAAAGGTCAGGGTATGGTGTTAGAGCTGCCCACCCCACTCCCAAATTTGCATCCATTAGTTTAGAAAATAAGACACATAGGAAAGAAAGTAACTCAGCCTTAAGAGCCATTGCTGCAAGAGAGATAGCAAAAAAAAAAAAAAAAAGAAAAAAAGAAAAAAAAGAAAGAAACCAAAGTCAATAGAAGTGAAGCATATCACACTTTTGAGGGAAATGTACCTTCAAAAAAAACTGTGACCACTTAAGACTTAGAACAATTTAGCAGCATGAGAAGAAAACGGGGAACAAATGCTAAGCAATCTGTAAGGACAAACCCTCCTACAACTTCAGGTGCAGCCACAGGGAAGCCCTTCAAAGAGGAGTAACCCAAACCAGCATAGAATTCTTTCTACAAGTGACTAACCAGGGTTGTGTCCACAGTTTTCTTGGCACAAGGACCCTTCTACTATTCATGTTTCCTTCCAAAAATAGATGACCCATCTCGGGAACATTTTCAGAAAAACATCAAATTATCCATCACATTAGTCACCCTCCTAAGGATTGCCCAGCCGGATTTCATAATTGCTAAGCCTCTTTGCAGATGGGAGATTTTTAAAAATAGATTTTGAGTGTGTGTGTGTGCGCGCGCGTGTGTGTGCGTGCGTGTGTGTGTGTGTGTGTGTGTGTGTGTGTGTGTGTGTGTGTGTGTCTGGGGAGGGGCATATGGAGATCAGATGACACCTTTGGGGTGTACATTCTCACCTTCCACATTGTTGTGGCAGGGTCTCTCTTGTTTCCTCTGCCATGTTGCATACCCAGGCTAGCTGGCTGATAAGCTTCCCTTCTCACCATAGGAATGCAGAGATTACAGATGTGAACCATCTGAGTCTAGCTTTGTTTTTCTTAAATGAGGTTGTGGGGATAACGCATAGCAAGCACTTTTATCTACCATGCCAAACCTCCCAACCCTGAATGGGAGCATTTACAAGCTATATACTGTCCTTGCCTCCTAAAGACCACTGAGGATGAATACACAAGTGTGTATGTGTACATGTGTAGGTGTGTGTATGGTGTGTGGGGTGTGTGGGGTATGTGGTGTGTGTGTGTGTGTGTGTGTGTGTGTGTGTGTGTGTGTGTGTGCACGCACGCGTGCACACGCATGCATGCATGCATGCATGTGTGAGAGTATATGTAGGATACAGAGATAAAAACTTTTCCTTAAAGTTTTGGTTGGAACATAGGAGGTGATGCTGGCGACTGATGGAGAGAACTTACATAACCTGAGAGTCTGATGGGGACACACTGATGAAATGGCTCCTTGGGACTGTCTCCCATATATATGTCTACAAGAAGGCCAGAAAAGGGAACCTATTCAAAAAAGCCTGCATGGTTATTTTTGCTCCATTCCATCATACAGTAAACTGCCTAGGCATGAAATTACAAAGGGCTGAACTCTGAGTTCTGGCCAGCAGAGCAGAATTATGCACACCAGGCTTGGCCTGACCCAGTTCATGTTTCCTGTCCCCACAGATCACCTAGATCAGAGTGGTTCTATAGCAGAAAGGACAGCAAAACTACAGGATAAAAGGAATCTGGATACCCAGATCCCATGGAAGTCACACACCAAACACTGTGGTGAGATGTTTATTTCTATTGCATTGAGTCACTAAGGTTTGAAAGGTCATTGCTCTGGAAGTTTGAATAACACTTAACAACTATGTTATGAATTCTAGGAGTACTATTTGAATCTTACCTATACCTGTAAATTCTACAGTAGGCAAAAGATCATTTTTCTAATGATCAGATCAAATAAGAAGTTCTCCTTGATTTGGTCTATGCAAAAAAGTTAATATCTGCTTCATAGGGGAGTTGTAAGAATGAAATTATATAATCCTTGCAAATTACTTAACAAAATACTCCTCACAAAATAAGCATAGAACAGTCAGTAGGTTGTTTGATGTTTAGTTGTGAGCTCTATACAAAGAGGTGTTCACTGAAAGGAGAGAGGAATGACCATTTATAAAAGCAAACTTCCACTTGATTCATTTTCTTGAGAATGTTCATATTCATATAAAGTTATAGGTAGGAATGGATTGCTCCTGTGGAAAGGGTACAGGACAGAGAAAAGCATTCAAATGATAGTTAAGGAGGTCACAAATTAAGAACATAGATGATATAAATATGTGAATAACCTGATGGTTTATTACTTTGAGATTTAGTTCTTGTGGCTTTGAGTCTACATGAGAAAATCATTTCCATTGTATCAATTCATACTTTATTTTCACAAAAAAGCAATAGAATATCAAAATTTCACAACAATTCCTAAAGGTAATCCCTTTAATGGCCAGGGATAATAAAATTTATAAAATGACTTTGTACGAGCCCAAAATTATTTGAAGATAGCCCTAAGATAGAAATCCACTGATTATTTCCTACTTGGGTATACTAGGAAGACACTGCTAAATACACAAGGGACTTCCTTATATCATTTAGGGATAGTTATATAATAAGCAAAAAAAAACATTTTCTAATATTTTCATATAAGTTGTGTAAGAACAGAATTCAATATGAGGGGTAGAGAAAGAAAAAAGCTATGCAATAAGTCTCTTCAATATTTAGACTTAAAACTTTAAGCTAAAACTAAAATGTAATACAACATAATGGAAGGTAGATTCTGACACTGTGATATGTATGCTTAAGAATTATTATCTATGGAATAGAATGATATGGAATTGATCCAAATGGACATGTTTATCCTCCAGCAAGAGTAAATGCCAGTAATTTAAACAGAAGTTTCAGCTCTGTAGTTCTTTTTCGTGAAGTGCATTGGAAACTTCCAAGCACAATCCTGTTTTCCTCTCCTGGAAAAAATGGATGACCTTTAGTGTCTCTGAGTGCTGAGGATAGATTGTCCAGGCACATTTCCAAACACTCCACATTCCTTGGTGAGAAGATATTATCACTTCTCAGCGTGGAGCCTTGTTATTAGTTCAGGTGAATCATGGAAGAAGAGAGTTGTGGGTGGACCTCATGTTTCGTAAGCAGCCACAGCAGTGAGGCAGGGTGGAGGTTGGGGCAGGGATCCAGGACCAGTAACACTGGGAAAGGAAGAGTGGCTTCTCTTCCGTGGCTTGTGGCAAAGTGTATTGTTGAGAAGTCTGGGCTACAAGATGGTGCCAGCATAGCAGCTCCTTCCCTCCAGCTTGACCAAGAGAAAAGACCAGACTGAATCAGAGCTAGGCTGAGAATACTAGGCCCTATCATCAGGAAACTTACTACCTCAGTTCCCCCTGAGTGGCACTCCAGGCTATCTGTCCTACCAGAACAGACAAATTCGGGTTCAGATGCCTAGGGAATTGGTCCTTGACTACTAGGAGAACCCTGGCCAATACTACCTACTTACAAAGCTCAAAGTCTGCCCTCTGAATGCCAGCTGCACATGTGGGGCATGGAGCCCACGCCTATAAAGTCAACACTTGGGGGAATGTCACCTGTACAATAACAGGACTAAGCAAGTTGCCAAGATTATAGTGGCTGGTCAGCGTGGCCTCTCTGAGCAGAAAAGACCAAAGAAACTGATCTTGTGAATATGCTCTTTATCTGATTCTACTTTTCCTAGGGAGTTGAGGACTACTCTTCATTCTTTATTCGTTCACTGTTCAACATTAATTAATTCAACAGTTAATAGGTATCTACAATTATCTAGTACTAGGAAAATAATTCAAAACAAAACAAAAAGGAAAAGTTTGTCCTAACAGAACACACAGTCTACTGTTGGTTTAAGAAGAAAGGAGAGAGAGAGAGAGAGAGAGAGAGAGGTTGACTCATAGGAGCTAGATCAATCACTGCCTTGTATACTGTTCTAGCATTTTTGGATTTTTGTTGATTGCTTTAAACTTCATCATTTAGTTAGTTAGTTAGTTAGTTAGTTAGTTAGTTAGTTAGTTAGTTGTGATGATTGATATGGAAAAGATTCTGAATAAAGGTATGAGAGGACATGACAGGTTTTTAAGCCCTTACTCTGGTGACTGCTGAGAACATGATCTGCAGGGCTAAGAGCAGAGCAGGTGGACCTGGACAGTTGATGTTCTGTGGCCCACCTATCAGCAGGACTCACACAGGGGTTCTACAGCTACAGAAGACAAAGCTTCCTTCCTCTCTCCAGCACACTTGGCTGTCTGCTCTGCCTGAGGATTCACCTCTGGAGCCAGAGCAGTCTGCTCAGGACTCACACGGGGCAGATTAAAAGACTCAATACCTGGGGGCCACCCTCTACCAAGGCGAGAAGACACTGGCAGGAAAGAGGCCTCTGTACTCCTGTGCCTCAGGAGGACCATGCTGCCATTCATTTACACAAACCACACTGGGGAGGTGGCCTGCTGTGCAAAGCTTCAGTCCACTATTAACACACATGTTTGTAGCTAGAGTTTTCCTGCCTTGCCCACAGTCAGGACAAATCTCTGTCACCCGCCAGTCCCACAGCTGCTCAGACCCAACCAAGTAAACACAGAGACTTATATTGCTTACAAACTGTGTGGCCGTGGCAGGCTTCTTGCTAACTGTTCTTATATCTTAAATTAATCCATTTCCATAAATCTATACCTTGCCACGTGGCTTTGTGGCTTACTGGTGTCTTCACATGCAACTTGTCATGGTGGCGGCTGACAGTGACTCCTTCCACCTTCCTGTTCTTTCTTTACTCCTCTCTGTTAGTCCCGCCTATACTTCCTGCCTAGCCACTGGCCAATCAGTGTTTTATTTATTGACCAATCAGAACAACAGATTTGACATACAGACCATCCCCCAGCACATGTTGGTGGCTTTTCTCCATTCCTGGACTTTCTGCTTTCTGGGGTCAGCTCTCTAAGCAACTATGGGCCCTCCACTTATTATCTCTGACTCTGTTTGCAGGAAGTGATTATATCAAATAAAGGATGGTAGTAGTAGCTGATATGAAAACACAGATTATTTTGATATTGAACAAAAAATCCCCCTGTGCTATGAACACACACACACACACACACACACACACACACACACACAAAGGAGGAGGAGGAGGAGGAAGAAGAAGAAGGGGAGAAGGAGAGAAATGTCATTTATACTTTTACATTTAGAGGATGACGCTGTTAGCCTACTGGTACACATTTTTTTCCAGGCAATTGATTCTATGTGGGTGTGCTTGTGCATGTGTGAGTATACATAGTTATAATTAGAGAATTATATTAAATATAATTTATTGTAATTTGTTCACTTAATTCAGAACAAAATAGCTTTCAGAAAATATTCACCTAATTTCAAATATTTTAGTGTTCACTTCAGATAATACATTTTACTCCAAATGGCATATTTTTAAAACTATTATCCCATTTTAGGATATTTAATTTATTTCCCATTTCTCAACACTACTAGCAGTGATTCAATAAAGGCCTTTATGAAAACATCTTCAGTTGTCTGATAGCACAAATTTCTAAAAGTGAGATTTTCTGTCAAATCACAGCTGTACCTTTAAGAACAAACTTTATGTATTTCCAAACACTCTGTCCCATGCTTTTACTAACTTATAACCATATGAAACTGTTTATCCTGAATATGTGCTTTTGCAGAAAGAAAGAAAAATTAAAGCATGCCATAAGCTTTCTAAATTGCTATTAGACTTAATTATTTGGTTTTGGTTAGTTTGATACTTACTTGGTAAGATAACTTGGCTTATTGCTGTGATGTTTTGAATGTGAACAGTTCCCATATGCCAATATATTTGCATGCTTAGTACCCAGTTAGTAAACTGTTTTAGAAGGATTAGGACATGTGACCTTGTTGGAGTAGGTATTTCATTGGATGTTTCCAAAGACCATGCCCAGTCTCTCTCTCTCTCTCTCTCTCTCTCTCTCTCTCTCTCTCTCTCTCTCTCTCTCTGTGTGTGTGTGTGTGTGTGCATGTATGTGTGTTCTCCAGCTGCCTACAGATCAGGATGCAAAGCTCTCAGCTACTGCTCTAGTGCCATGCCTGTCTGCTTCCCACCATGGTAACAGACTAACCCTTTGAAACTGTAACCAAGCCCCCAATTAAATAGTTTCTTTTATAACAGTTGCCTTGGTCATAGTGCCTCTTTACAGCAATAGAACTGTAACTAAGACAATTGCTATTAAATTAGCTGAAATATTCCATGTGTATTATGAATATTCTAATATATGAACCTACTTAACATATTGTTTCTTAAGAAATAAAATAAAAATATTGTCCACTAAAAATTCTGTCTCTTATCAAAGTAATAATATGATTTTTAGAGGAACCCAATATCAGTCTCTGGCCTCTGCATGTACACACATATGCACACATATGCATGTACACTCTCATCAACATGTACCCATACCAACACACACAACATATGCACACATAATAGGAAAAATGGCAGGAATTATCTTTATTTCAATGTTTGTCTATTTATTTGGTAAAACATATCTAGTATTTCGTATTGTTTTAATACATATTTCTATTATCATTAATAAAGATAAAGTACATATAACAAATGATAATCTACATGGATATACAAGTTGTTTTCCTCTTTTGTTTCAATGTTATTGTAGCACCTGTATCCTTTTGCTTAATACAGATTTAAGAGTCATTTCATGACAAGGTTACTCTTGTAAGAAAGAAGAAAAAACAGAAAATAAGCATAACACTCTAAAATTTATGGAACTGAATAAAACGACTATTTTGTGAACATTTACCCTGGATTGTTATTTCCCTTGCCTTCTGTCCCCACAGAAAATTTTAGTTGCTTATGCTGAAAATGACTTTCCTGGTGCCTCAGAAACATTACCTTTGCATTTTGCTGACAAGGGACTTTCCTCCTCTGTTTTTCCTTCTCATTAGAGATAGATTCATTTTCATGGCATTTGAATTTTATTTTCGTATGAGACATATTGTTTAGAGCTCCCCCACTATATACTTATTTAAATTGAAAGCCACCTAAGTCAAGATCATATTTTGATGAATGACAGCAATAATAACTCGCCTTTTCCAGCAATTGTGTGTGTCAGATACTGTTCAAAACACAGTCACACATTAACTGATCCCTCAATTCTGTCTGATTTGAAGATCTCTTTACTGTGGAGTAAATTATTTCATGTTTCTAGTCTGTTTCTGCTCTTGAGTTGGATCTCTAAACCAGATGTATCACAAGCATTCAGAAAGGGCTTACCTCCTCTGATCTCTACAGGGAGATTGAGAGCACTATGCAGAGGCAGAGGCAGAGGCAGAAGCAGGGCAAGGTACTTTCAGCCTGGCTCTTATACCCTTAGCTGTATATCTTTTGTTTGTGTTCATAATTGACAAGGTGTCATGTTTGATTTATTTTAGTTTGGTTATTTGCTCTCCCTATAAAAATGATGTATTCCTAAGGTAACATGGACAACTCAGCAAAAGGAGAAGATAGCTCTAATTCTACCATTTGATTTTTAGAGGATTTCTATCAGGGTTATTTCTGGGCATAGATAATGAGGAAGCACATTATTTGGGATGTCTGGGATCTTACCATATACATGATTATTCTTTAATGTAACATTACAACATATTGTCTTTTTTCACAGGTAACATAAAAGATTTAAAATTAATATAATTTTTATAAAGGGGGTATTATTTGTTGTCTTTATATACATTTTGTTTGTTACAATTTTAGTAACTATACAAAGACACAGTGAAGAAAATCTTTGTGGAAAAGATTTTTACTGTATTTATATTCTTCTTCTTCTTCTTCTTTTTTTTTTTTTTTTGGTTTTTCGAGACAAGGTTTCTCTGTGTAGCTTTGTGCCTTTCCTGGAACTCGCTTTGGAGACTAGGCTGGCCTCGAACTCACAGAGATCCGCCTGCCTCTGCCTCCCGAGTGCTGGGATTAAAGGCGTGTGCCACCAACGCCCAGCCTTATATTATTCTTCTTAACATATGATCACACAAGTGGTGACATAAGGCTAAGATCCATGAATATTTGAAGATTTCATTCTATGACATGGTTCTTCAAAGTATTATACCAATATGCACTTGGTTCAATAATATACTTCTCTGTATCACAAGGTTAAGTCAATACTACATTTCAATTTTTTTTCTTAAATTGTGTCATTTAAGTTTACACCTTCATAGAGAACAGTCAGTTACTAGCTCTCAAGTTTTTTTGGTCACAAATTTAACATATGTAGAAGTAGATGTACAGACTAAAGGAAGCACTTGCCCCCACAAATCCAACAGTTTCTTACATGACTCCCCAAACAACCTGCCCTGGAATTATAACCAAGAAAGCATGATCTAGAACAGAAGATTCAGAGGCTGCCATGCCCTGGTAGCCCTGCCAGAAGAAGGTGGTGGTTACTCATAATTCAAGGAACAAGATTGGGAATCTTGATGGAGACAAGATGCAGCTAGGCTGCACTTCCTAGCAGAGGGCTGTTGGAAGATGAAAACCAGAATCCTGGGTAAGATTTCATAACAGCACTCAAAGAGAGAATTTCATCTGTGTTGCTGAGCCCCAGGAGAACAGGCAGCTGGGCATAGCAGAGTTGGAACTAGGGACTAGGCACTCACTTCTGAGCCTTGATTTGCTATAACAGTTCTTACAATGTCTCTTCAGGGAACTTCACTTAATATCCTACTAACCAGAGTTATTAATATACTTTTTTTCCTCTACCATATTTGCTATGGAAACATAAAAAAAGTATTGGGCATACATGTTGGGATGGAAAATGGAGACCAACTCGGAAAGGCAAAGAGAGGCTGCCTCAGCAGCAAAGCATGAAACTGGAGAGCATACTCACTTTTAGCAGAGTAAGGAAGATCACCCTCAAAGTGCCACCTAACAAGTCTCTACAATTAGAAAAATATATAGTAAAGAATATGGACCTTGACCTGCACCAACTGTTTCAATGTCTTTGTAAAATTTTCTTAAAAATTCTGTCAAGTGTTTTCAGATCTCGAATGAAGACCATCACAGAATGTTGTTTGATCTCAAAAATAACTGTAGTATATTCACAAAACAAAATACAACTACACGGCTGTGAAAATAAGAACAATGATCATGTAACATCATAATGTATTAAAACATAAAAAATAAAATACTGTTCAAATAATATCAATGATTCTTAAAACTATAAAATTGAGTGATAAAAGGTAATACTAGGAGGCTGCATGCAAGATAATGTTCTTTAACATGATATTCAAAATCAAATGAAATGCATATTCTATATATATACAACATAAATTTTGGAAACATACACCAGTATAACAAAACTATATGTACAGGGAATTGCAACACAAATTGTTGCAATAATTATCATATTGGATATAAATGAGAAGAGGAACCAGTGAAAGCAGAGGAGAGTCTCTCACAGTGTTCTAGTTCTTGGGTTGTGCCATACAGTTATGGACGAAGTTATAGAGTAATTATTAACTAAATAAAGTAAGAGCCAGGGAGTGTTTCTTAGTCTGTTCATTTATTAATTTAACAAGTATTTAACCAGTATTATTTGCTGTGCCAGTTCATATGTTGGTCATAACCAACAACTGTCTAATTAGACTTGCAGCTCACTCAATAGGAGAGAAGCCATGCCTGGTAATGGAAACCTAGTCATTTTCCCAGGGCTAGTGAGGTCATGAGCTTTATTTAATAAAGCATCTATTCCCACTGAATTGCTAGACCAGAATAATTCGTTACTATATTCTAAATCTTATCCTTATACCCACAGAGAAGTGTAGCTACCACCCCTCATCAAGAATGTAAGAGCCAGAGGGAATGGAGGACACCAAGAAAACAAGGCTCTCTAACTCAACATGATCAAAGCTCATATGACCTCATAGAGGCTGAAGCAGCATGCACATGGCCTCCACAGGTCTGCACCAGACCTACTGTGCTTAGGATTCCTGTGCTTGGGAACACAGAAGGTGTTCTGACTCTTACGTTCTCTCTTTGGCTCTTTTCCATCTGTTTGTCTGCCTTGTCTGACTTCAGTGTGATAATTTTGTTTTATCTTACTGTATTTTATTTTGCTATATTTTAAAAGAGCATGAATGAATGTAAACCTAGCCACTAGGGTAAAGTTTAACAATGAAACTGTCACTTATGCCTGCTGGGAAAGGGAAAATCACATTTCTCCAATGGAATGACTGGGTATATCAACCACTCCAGGGCAGACCTCATGTTCAGGAATAGTCAACCAACAAACAATGAACTCCATGGCTTTCCGTGTGTCTTTGATTATACAGTTTTTTGTTTGTTTGTTTGTTTTGTTTTTTGTGGGTTTTTTTTTTTTGGTGGGGTGGGGATGATGTATTTTCTTTTCTAGGTTTGGGACATTTTGTTGTTATTGGATTTGGGGGTTGTGTTTTGAGGAAGAATTTAAAGTTGAGTGGGTAGGGAGGAAGAGATGATCTAGACAAACTACAGGGAGGAGGAGAAAATGATCAATGTATTTATATTTAATTTGCTTTAAATAATAAGACATTTTAAAATATAAAAGTAAACTAAATATGTTGATTTTACATTAAAATATTAGCTGTTTCATAAATATAGCTAAGCAAAATAACTAATTTTGGGAGAAACTGACATACCCACTTGAGAAACAGATAAGTTAAACAGACAACAAACAAGTAATAAACAGTATAAGATGCTATTTTTACGATATGCCATTAGTTATTTTCCATATATATCGATGGCAGAGGGAGAGAGAATGTATGAGCAGTGGCCATGTCATTCCTATAAGAAAATAAAGCCAGAGAAATAAATAACAAAAGAACAGGCCAGAGAAACAAGTGACCTGGGATGGCCCGATCAAGGAGAGGCCCCACAGGGAGGTAACTTCGAGCAGATCTGTGTGTTTGAGAGATGGATATTTCTGACTGGAACAGCAGGCACAATTCTGGGCCGGAATCAAAGAGCCTTTGAAGACCAGCAAGAAGACCAGTGCAGGTGCAGTAAATAAAAATCACCGGACACAGGTCAGAGTTAACCAGTGCCAGATCAGAGAGGGTCCTCTGGGCTCTAAAAAGGACTGGGAATTTTATTCTCATAGTTGTAGGAAGACATCAAAGGTCTTTGGGCAAGGAACCAGCCAGAACTGCTTTCTCTCTCAAAAAGAATATCCCAGCTGTCCAAATCTAATATCAGGCAAATGAAGCAGGATTAGACAACTTCAAACACCTCTTCCCTAAGAAAAAACCTTGTTATGAACAGGACACCTCAAAATGAGGCATGTTCTCTTAGCTAGCCAATTAAATCAACTTTGTGAATTAAATAGGTAAAGAAAGACCAAACCCATGGATGAGCCAAGGTCATTTTCTCTGCGGTTAGGTGGATCTCTCTTGGGCTACAAAATGGTTTCCTCCTCCATGTCCCCTATCTCACTTAGTCAAGATCTATTGAAGGCTCTAGGACACAAGCACTCATGGCCAAGGGAAGTTGCTGGATTGGCAGGTAATCTGTGAGCATCACTAAGTCAGAGCAGCACACAAGTCTACACATTCCATTCAAGGCTTAATTTTCCCAGAGCAAATGCCACAAATGTGTAGTCTCTTGAGCTTGCCGCTCCTCATGGTTTTCCTGAAAACTCTTCCATGCATTTTAGGAACACTCTTATTTACTGACTCCCCAGGAAGTTCAAACAAAAGTTCCTCTAACCTCACTCTTCCAGAACTTAAATAAGCTCTGTCAATCAGACAGAATCAATGATCAAATTTTCCTAGAAACACCTAAAGAATGAATCACTCACACTACAAAATCTCATACTTAAAGCATAGTTCTTTTATTCTTGAATAAGAGTTAAAAATGTTAACTCTGGTTTGTAATAATATTTTCCTGCATATCACCAGGTCCCTAGGAAAGTTCACAAGCATTAGACTGGGACATACAAAATTATTTGGGTCAAATGAGTGTACCATTTGTCTCTTTAGTTTTTTGGCAGCATGCATGTAAATATAATCTATTGTTAACAATATTAAAATTAATTAGAATTAAGTTCTTATCATGAATAATTTATTCCAATTATTAAATGGCAGAAAAGTACATTGGACCACCAAATGGGAAGTCTGAAATATCCTTGAATTTAAAAGCTGTGCATTATGCATAACTGTTGTACAGAAGTCATATAGATTCGAATCTCTGGGATCCTGCCTCTGGGCTTACAAAGCCTACTCAGGGGAGGCTTGCCCATTACCCTCCAGCAGTATTTGGCTGTGCATGTCTTCTTTAGCTACAAATATGCATTATTTCTATTTGTACCTGAGCCGATATTTATGGATAATCTATTGGAGGAGGAAATATGGCCCAGGTGAGTGGGAGTGACAGGGCTGTATTTAATGGCTACAGCAAATAACCTCCTAACGGCCAAACGAGTGTCATATCTCACGGTTACGATGTCTTCAAAAGGTGATATTTCTGGCTGTGTCATCATAGCTGTGAAAAGCATTTTCTCAGCATCCAAGAAAAATGGGAAGACCGTGGAGTGATGGAGGTATGTTCCAGACAGGCTGGTATTAATCATACAAGCTCAGCCTCAATTTCCGTTGACTTTTAAGGAAAGGCATTTAGAGTTGTGAGAGGGGGAGCAGGAAAGATAGAGAGCTCTCAGCTTTTAAGGTGAATGGTTGAGGCTGTGCAGCATGGGTATTGCCATGGGGCAATTGCTTAGGAGAGTTGGTTTTCTGTAATGCACCCAACTTCCCTTCTGTGCAGCTTCCCTTATTTTCCAGACCTGTCTTCTTATCCTATCTGCCTATCTGCTTACTCTACCCATAAATGAGAACTGAGGTTTTCCTGAACTATATGGGATGATACTTGCTGGATGTTACAAGGGCATAGAAATTATAACAGGTCCTCAACCATAGCCTTAGGTGAGGCTTCCTCCACACAAATTACCCAGACATGTGCTTTACTAACACCATAACTCTTGCTCAGAAATCCTTCCTGCAGAATGTAGCTATGAATTATTTTCTGTTTTTGTGTAAATGGTTGGCTCTGGATTTTAGCATAATATAATGATCACTTAAGCTTCTGATTCACCTTCCCACCTCAGTTAATGCAATTTTTGAAGACATATTCCCTTTCTTTTCACTGCTGCTTTCAAGATCTAACACAAATCTTCATCTTCTTTTTCACATATTTTATTAGCATTTTTACTTTATTGCTTAATTTTAACATTATTTCATGTTGTTATTTTCTTTTTTTTCTGTTTTTGGTTTTGGTTTTTTGAGACAGGGTATCTCTGTGTAGCCCTGGCTATCATGGAACTCACTCTGTAGACCACGCTGGCCTCAAACTCAAAGAGATCTACCTGCCTCTGCCTCCCTGAGTGCTGGGATCAAAAGTGTACACAACCACCTGCTCACATTGTTATTTTCAATCAATTTATTCTATTTTAATGGATTCTAGAGTTATCTTCTATTGGTTTTATTGTGTTGTTTACAATCAAAGAAACATATCCACCATAAATATACTGAGAATATTGGGCTTGCAAGATGGCTCTGAAGAGAAAGGTGGTTGTTGCACTAGCCTGGTTAACTGAGTTCAGTGTCAAAAGGCCATGTAAAGGTGGAAGCCATGTAACTCCACAAAGTCTTTCTCATACCTTCACAGGCACACTAATACAGGTTCCTACACATGACCCTACATACATGTACACAATAATAAATAAAATACAAAACATATTGGTAAGAGTCCATATTGATTATTCATTAAGACAATCTGAAATGGTATTTTAAATAAAACTAGTTAAATTGAAGTTAAATAAAATATGTCCCTTGAAATATCTCAAGATTCTTTTCAGTTTATTTCTATTTCTTTTGAACAACTATCTTTGTACTCTATATTTCAAGTTGAGTCATTCCTTCCTTCTAAATAAGCCAAACTACCCAGAGATGCAAAAGAAGGAGTTTCTCTTATTATGAGCTTGCAAATCTTCATCTTTTCTAACACACCCTTTGAAAATGGTTTTTGCTTGTAGTGATCTAAGCATAATCTACTTTTTCATATTTATTAAATCTAGATTATGGCACCCCTCCAAGGTAGGTGCGATAGTTTGAATGTAATTGGCTCCCATAATCTCATAGGGAGTGGCATTATTAGAAGGTGTGGCTTTGATGAAGTGAAGGCACTGTGGGGGCAGGCTTTGAGGTTTCCTATGCTCAAGATCCTGCCTAATGTCTCAGTTCACTTCCTGTGGCCTTCTGATCAAGATGCTGCCCAGAACCACATCTGCCTGCACTCCACCATGCTCCCCATCATGAGATAATGGACTGAACCTCTGAACTATAAGCCAGTCACCCCAAATAAATGTTTCCTTTATAAGAGTTGCCATGTCCATGGTGTCTCTACACAGCAATAGAAATCCTGACTAAGACAGTTGGTGACATAAAAAATGTTATACCTAGGTGGTGGTGACACACACCTTTAATCCCAGCACTTGGGAGGCAGAAACAGGCAGATCTTTGTGAGTTCAAGGTCAGCCTGGTCAACAGAGAGAGTTCTAGGACAGCCAGGGCTGTTACACAAAGAAACCCTGTCTAGAAAAAGAAAAAAATGTATTCCTGCTAGATAAATGTTTCAGCAATTAAGATCAATTCTATTCTTACAGTTCAGTTCCCAGCACCCATGTCAGGGGCCTCATGACTGCCTGTAACCCTAGCTCCAGGAGATCCAAGGTCTTCTTCTGGCCTCTGTAAGCACCTTCACTCATACACACATATCCATACAGAGACATATACATAAAATAAATATTAAAATACTTTAAAATATATCAATCACTGATTATTTCACATAGTTTATTCCTGAAACTTGCAGGAAGAAATCTGAGTTTTTGTAGTTCATGCTGTTAAGCCCAAATTAGATATATCAAACTTTCTACATAGGTATAATCTGATTTCTGGTTGGAATACTAAGTTTTCTGCCTTCTCTCTCCTACTCATTTTCATTGATAAAATGGGTTTCTGTTTAGTATATTTTCTCAGATGTGAACCTAAAGTTCTGTTTTAAAAAATAAAGCAAAAGCAAAAGCAAAAAAAAAAAAAAAAAAAAGAGCTTGGAAAGTTATTGCTAAGTGAATATCTTTCAATATCCACAACCTTAAAACTATAGCCAAGAATAAAGAAGAGGGGTAAATCATTTTTATAGAATAATTGTTTATTAAATAGTTATAATAATAATTATTATTTATTTAATCAGTACGTTTTATATAAAGCTTCCTCAATGCATTCCCTCAGACTTCATTTCAACTGTGTAGCTATTTAAAGAAATTCTTATCTGGGATACAAATGTTTGAATGAATATACTATTAAATTAAGGGATATTCTCCCCCAAACAATAGAAAGTATTAAAAAGTATTTATAAAATACTTATTTATAACATATTAATGTTTTCTTAATCAGATTCTATATGTCTTTAGACATGTCATTAAGAAACTACTAATACATTGATAACAACAAAGAATAATTTTTACAAAAGTAAGTACACTGAGGTTTGGGATAATGTTTTTTTATCAAAAGTTACTTAGAGATAGAACAGTGCTCTTTTGTATGCCAGAACTTTTCTCCCAAAGAGAAGGTGTGCATCATATCATGCAGTTCATTTTTAAGCTGTAGTGACAACTTGAGAGTATCATAGAGAAAACTCTCAACCACAAAGAAAAGTAAAATCATGTAGTCAACACATAGAAAATACTCAATAGATATTTTATTCTACCATAATTATATTATACATTTATTGTTGCATCAGAAATATTTTTGTCAAATCTATGTCTTCACCATCACGTATTTGAATAAGTTGGAGCTGGGAGAAAAGAGATAGGCACATGTGATAATATCTTGATTAAACCCTTATACAGTTCTTGGGCATCTCTGCCTTGCTTACCACCACATCTTCCACCACACATGCAGAGTGAAAATCCTACTACCTATGCAAAAATTCTGTGGAGTGTGGGTCAGCACACTTTCCTCGAGGTGGAATTTAACCAGTGTTCAAGATGTGAGTCTCCATTATTATTCTTGTTTGTAGGATGATGATAACAATAAAACTGACTTCTTGGATCCAACCAAACAGCAAACAGCAGGCCTGGTACAACTGCAGAGACTAGGGTACATCACATGACAAAGGGGGAATGCTGAATGAAAAGAATATAACCATGCATGTTACACATAAAATATGCAGTGCAGAGGGTGCTCATACAGCTCCCTGTTTGTTTATTTAGAATGGTGAAAAAATATCTTGTGGTTTTATTACTTGGGAGTGTTGTATTAATCTCAAGTCAGTGACAGCAAAGCTTTGGAGATACACACCCCCTTGTCATGTCTGTGTTTACATAAACAAAAGCTTAACAAGAACTGAGATCACTATTTCATGGCTCCAAAAGAGGATATCATTTACAAAGGTACACGAGCAACAGATGAAGTGTTTCCCTTTAAGTAATTCACAACTTGCAAAAACCATTGTTCACCTCTCGTAGTTTCCCAATATTTAAAACAGATGGAATATCTCAGCGTCTGTTGGAAAATATTACAGACTAGACTCCTAAGCTTTCAACCAAAGGCAAGGCAGGTACCTGTTTATGTACTATGGTTTCCATGAGTACATGAGAACAATGCCCCAATTACCAGAAAGCTTTCTTGCTTCAAGTTCTACTTAAGAGTTTTTATTCATCTCAGCCTGGACATTCATGCTAGAATTTCTAGCTCAAATCACAGAGAAATACATGGACACTGAATACAGTGAAATCTATGACTCCTCTAAAAATCAGGGACTCGATAGTTTAAGACAGTTGGGTATGTATAACAAGGTACTTAAACATCATTTATTTCTATTTTAACCAGTTTTTGTGAAGACAGTTCTTGTCTGCATCTTCTCAAACCTATTACAGAAGTCTTGGCAGCTGTGACGTCACAGTAAAAGCATCACGATTCCTACCTTGTTTAGGTGTGTGCTTCTAAAATAAAGGTTTCCCTGACAGTCTAGGGGCTTGTATTTGCTTCACATTTCTTCCCTCAGGACACCAGCAGTCACTTTCATTAGCAGCCATGGCTGGCTATATCATTCCCTCCTGCTGTGGGATGGTCTGTATGTCAAATTGCTCTGATTGGTCAATAAATAAAACACTGATTGGCCAGTGGCCAGGCAGGAAGTATAGGCAGGACTAACAGAGAGGAGAATTGAGGGAACAGGAAGGTGGAGGGAGACACTGCCAGCCGCCACCATGACAAGCAGCATGTGAAGACACCAGTAAGCCATGAGCCACGTGGCAATGTATAGATTTATAGAAATGGATTAATTTAAGATATAAGAACTAGATAGCTAGAAGCCTGAGACAACAGGCCAAACAGTTTAAATAATATAAGCATCTGTGTGTTTATTTTATAAATGGGCTGTCGGATTTCCGGGGCTTGGTGGGACCTGGAGAGATGCTCTCCAGCTACACCCTCCTCTGTGTTCTTTCTGCTCACTGTCATAAAGTTCAAGTTCAATAGCTTGACAAGGGCTTCCCAGTTACTCTCCTAACAACCAAGTGCCCCAAACTTCAGATCAACATTTGTTGACTGTATATTGCTACTTAGCCATTGGCTGCTTCTTTCTGTTTTTATGGCCCAAGTTCTAACAGCCAATCAGATTAGAAACAGTGAGGTTCCAGGTAGCTGACATGGTACTGACTTTTATAGGCTATTTTGATTTCAGGAATACCTAATGACTTTGTAGGACTTTCGCCATGACAGTGGATTTAGAAGGCATCCAATAATAGTACCATGCACAGTAAGTGTGCCAACGCTAGCTCTTCAATCCTTATGCTCTCAACAGACATGCATTATAACTACAATGGTAGTTACAACTATTGCTGCCACCTCCGATTTTGTCAGAGACATGACTGAACTTGAAGTGAAAGAGTTTTTCCCTGATCACAAGCCTTGTTAGTGAGAAAAATAAAATTAAAACCAAAGGTGACTTCTATGTTACGTATTATTTCTCTGATGCTGTGCCACAGACAAGAATCCAACACTTTCAAATCATGGCAAGATTATTATAGGATTGTATTTTAAATATTGTTCATTCACAATATGTGGTAACTGTTCTCTATAAATGTTTTATGCTGCCAAATAACATTACTACTGTGGAGCTACTGAAATTGGGCATAACAAAGAAATCCTTCCTATCAGAGAATAAAGCAAAGGGACACAGCTTTCTAAGCTAATTCTGGATTCTCTCATAAATTTTCATGGCTAAGAAAACAACAACATAAAAACTACTTTAGAGAACATGAAGTCAGGAGCTTCCCTTCCTTTGTCCTATACTTACCAACCTCCGGAAGCCATGGCCTGCTAGTTGTTCTTCATCGTATTTACACACGTCTACCTAAGTTTGCTATTCATCCAGTTCTTATTCACTAACTGTGTCTTTTGAAGCCCTTTCTGTATTATTTGCACTAGTTTTTCAGCATGAAGACAAGTGATATTAAAGGGGGAAAGGCTCCTTTCCAATCATGGTTTTGGGGTCCTTGGTCAGATGACTGTATTGAGTAGGATCCCAGGTGAAGCAGAACGTCACGGTGGTAAAAGTTTATGACAGAATAGACTGCTTCCCCCATAGCAACCCAAAATCAGAGAAAGAAGAGGACACAGAAAACAATACAGACACCCAGTGGTCTACTCCCACAAGCAAGGCCCCACCTCCTAAAAATTCCCAGTACCATCAATTCTTAAATCAATTCAGGGATTAACCCATTGATGAAGCCAGAGCCCCCATGTCCTTAGCTCTTCCTAAAAACTCACTGATGGGTAATCAAGTTTTTAACAGTCAAGTCTTTTGGACATTTCGTATCCAAGTCAGAATTGCACCATGTTCATAGGCTCTTACTTTTCTCTTTATAGATTCAGTGTGTTCAGTTTTATAATGATACTACAATAATGTATTTTATACTTAATATTGCGAGAACTTTGAATTGGTTTTGTTTTCTTTTCTAAATACTGCTACATTAATTACTTTAGGTGAACTTAATTTTGCACTTGTGTGAAGTATATCACATCAATTTAAATAAAGAAAGTCTGAATCCTAAAGGCTATATACTTTATTTAGGACATTGTCCAGGTACTTGTCAAATTTCCCTTATGCCATGTTTAAGAGACCTCCAGCCTCATAGCTGGGCAGTAAAATATACTGTCAAACTTTTGGATTCTTGCCAGTAAATAAAAATGTCATCTTAGTAAAATTCAAATTTGTCATTTTCTTACTCTAAAAAACATAATCTTTCCCTGTCTACATACATGTATATGAGATTTACTTAAACTGTGAGCTGCTTATTCATTTACCTTGTCTATTTCCTATGAGATTACTACTCTAAATGGCCAAATATTTATTTCTAATCTATGCATATAATATGGTTTTGTTTCATTTTTACTATAGAGAGGTATTTTTACTAAGATCATATTTATCATTTTTATGGCTTCTAGATTAGGAATTATAGCTATACAGATTATTTTTGACACATTTGACTATGCTCTGGATGGGATGGTATTATAACTTAAGACTTGAACAGCTCCTATGAGTTCATCACATTTTGAGGTCTTAGTCCCTGCCTGATGGTGCTATTTGGAAGACTGTGGAACTTTTGGGATGTGTGTCCTAGTTAGCAGTAATTGGTTACTGAAGTAAACCTTGAAGGTTGTATATGCTTCTGTTCCAGCCCACGCCCTCTGGTTCTTGGTCTGGCCTCCATGTGAGCAGGAGCACTATGAGATCCTCCCATCACAGAGCAACTCTATAATACCATCTCCACCATGGTGACCCATACCTTCTGAAACTGAAGAGATGAAACTTCCTCCCTATAATTGCCTTTGTCGGGCATTTTGGCATAATTATGAGAAAAAGCACTTGACAGAGATGGAATCTAAATTTACCACATAGTAAAAAGCACACACCAACAGGACTCAGCAAGTTGGGTGTTTTGCTAAACACTCATTAGGGGCAAACTTTGCCGAATGATGCGATCTCTGTGGATATAAAGCAAAGGAACAGAACATTAGCCACTCTCTTGCTTCCTCAATAGCATAAGCAATTAGCCTGTTTGGGAAACAGGGCTTCATAATCAAATACCACAATTAATTGTTCATAATTGTAAACAAATAAATTGAAGCAAGTTAACTGTATATTAGTTTACTCAGGAAGCCACAGCAGACTGTCATATGTTGTATAGCTTAAGAAACAAAAATCTAGAGACAGGGCATCTGAAATTCAATCATAGCCAATTTTTGTGTCCAGCAAAGCTTTTCCTCCTGGCTTAAATTCTCATAGCCTCACCCTATAAGGTCACCAACTCTGTTGGATTAGGGGTCCATCTTTGCGACCTCATTCAGCATCTATTGCCACCTAAAAACCATGTGTCCTACTACAGTTACATTAGGCAGTTAAGACTTCAATGACAAAATTAATGAACTTGGCAATACAGATGCAGACATCTTTCAGTTTTCAAAGAGCAGAATATTAACCATCCTTTTGACCACATCAGAGGCAAATGGGAGAAGCACAAATGTTACTAGTTCGGAGGTTTGATCATAATTAACGTTTGTTTTGCTTTGGTTCAGCTGTATTTTGTAAGCGGGGCATAAGTGAGGGTAGATGCTGGGGAATGTTTTCCTAAGGAAATCTTATCAAGAGGGTCTGATTGAAGCCCGGATATAAACAACACAATCAGGCCTGGCACCCCGCACCTGCTTAGCGCTGTGACGTGTGAGTGTGCTGAGGGAGCCTGGCTCACCCCCACTTTAGACATTCTACCATCCCACACCTCCGAAGCCACCAGTCCCCCTGGGAGTTTTTAAGCCACAGCTCAGGCAGAAGAGCCACGTCTAGAAGTATAGTAAAAATATTATGAGGCTTTCTACTGGCAAAGTGAAAATGTAAAAACGTAACAACATGCACTTCTTCCACTAATTTTACAATTCTTTTGAGATAAGCTATAAAGTTTTTTCCCCCCACCTGGTTTTATTTCTCTTTCTTTATATGCACACATAATATTTCCCATTGTGTTCCTTATGTTTACAGATAGTGTCTCTGCCCCATTACTTTACTAAATCATATGGAAATCACTTGCAATGTTTCTAGAGCTAAACAAGAGAGAAAAAGAGAAAAGAGGGGCAAACTGGACACCAGGGATGCCTGTAGTCACATGGTTATAGACCATTTACTTCACAGGCTTTGGCACACCTCAATAAAGCCGGCAAGAATGTGTGATGGCCAGTCAGTTAATAAAAGCACGGCCATCCTCATATACAGAACAATAACATTCTGGGGTACAAAATTCATAACCTCATTTGACTATGATGGTGAGTTGAATAATTGAGTTGCTTTAAATATATTTTTCTGCTGGGCGGTGGTGGCGCACGCCTTTAATCCCAGCACTCGGGAGGCAGAGCCAGGCGGATCTCTGTGAGTTCAAGGCCAGCCTGGGCTACCAAGTGAGCTCCAGGAAAGGCGCAAAGCTATGCAGAGAAACCCTGTCCCGAAAAAAACCAATATATATATATATATATATATTTTTTTTTTTTCTAAAAAGATTACTTTTGGTCTTTGGCACCAAAGATCAAACTCTACCTCATAATCTTGACTGTCCTTGCTTTCTTGGGCACGTTGGCCTATTTTAGGTGGATTCAGCCTGAATCTGGTTAAGATAGAATGGTTGGCCAAGTGCTGGCAGCCAGAAACTCACAGCTTTAGGCTTTTGTTGTAGAAAGGACAAGGGAGCTGTGCTCTATGAAGACAGTTGTGTTCATCATAACTGATCAAATTTACTTATCCCCATAATTATCTGATCCAGGAAGTTCAGACAATCCCTGTGTATTCACAGCACCTACAGTGGAGCAGAGTCTCTTTAACTAGAGGCTTCTGGCTGAGCATCTTCACTTCAATTGTGGAACCCTCAAGTTTCACTTTAATCTGTAGTTATAAGCATAGTCTGCATGGAAAGAGAGAACTGTCACATGAGTAGAGTGAGCTGTCTTTTTCAATTAAGTAGCCACAGCCATAGCTGGAGGAAGCCAGTGAAGGTCAAGTAGAGGGGTCATGCTAAAATGGGGACAATGCAAAGTGTGAAAAGTAGAATGACAACTAGGTCACAGAGGAGGGCAGGAATCAGAGATGGATGGCAGCTGCACAAACTGCAAATGCGTTTGCATGGGTCACTCGATGACTCCTTTAAGTCACAGAACCTTTAAAACTTCAAAATCCAAAGTACTTGTCCTATAATAGCTGTTATATTTAAATGTACATATACACATATATTTGTAATATATACTTATATATTTAATTCAAGAAGTACAAGGAAGAGGCAATTGTTCATATTCTCATCACCTACTTTGGTATCATTAGGATTGTTTTCAATGGAACCACATTTCCTTAAGCTAATATTAGGTTCCCTAGGTGCCCCCTGCAGTGAATCACCCATAAATGAGCCCCAAAAACTCAAGAGACTTTCTTCTGCCCTCTCTCATGTACCATGCTAGTTTGGCCTCCTGGTCCTCCCCTCTAGAGTTGGCTTCCAGATTTCCCAGGATGCAGCCACGTAATCTGAACACTCTTTGCCACTGTGCTGTCTAACAGAAGCAAGTGTCTCCACCCTTCTTCCCTTCTGGATGATCTGGGTAATTTATCTATGAGATGGTTCTGGAACTCTGAAGTTTAACTCAGATGGAAATACGAGCTACTGGAGAAGTCAATAGGGATCTGGGCTCACTTACATCTACTACTAAGTGGGTAACCACTTGCTGCAATTAACCCTGAATTAGCTGTTGACCTGTAGCTGGAGTTATCTCCAGTCCTGCTCTGGCCCACAGCCATTCAGATCCCAATAAACACACAGAAGCTTAGATTATTTAAACTATTTGGCCTAATGGCTCCAGCTTTTTGTTATCTAGTTCTTACATCTTAAATTAACCCATTTCTATAAATCTATACCTTGCCATGTGGCTTGTGGCTTACCAGTATCTTCACACGTTGCTTCTCATGGCAGTGGCTAGCAGCATATCTTGACTCAGCCCTCCTGTTCCCAGAATCCTCCTGTCTTTGTCCTGCCTATACTTCCTGCCTGGCTACTGGACAATCAGCACTTTATTTATTAACCAATTAGAGCAGCACTTTCAACATATGGAGTGATATCCACAGCATTTTCCCTTTTCTTTTTTTCCAAAATGGAAGGTTTTAACTTTAACATAGTAAAATTACATACAACAAAACAATTATCAAGCAAGAATTATAGTTACAATATCTAGTCTATTTATAATATCTAGTCTATTGTATTTGGCAAAATTAAAGATGTCCTATCTATCCTATATTTGTGAGTCTAAGGTTTTATATCTAACTTATCTTTTATCATAACTAAGGAAATTATAACTATCTAGTCTTCAACTACATCAAAGACCTCAGAAGGATATAATATTACCTGAGAAACGGGAGAATGATGTAAGCAACTTTCTGGAGTCTTACGAGAGTAGACAGAGACAGCTGGCAGCCTGGACAGACATCCAAAGTTCCTTTGTAAATTTGGGGCATTTGTCTTCAGCCCATAGGCCTAGAGTGTCTCAGTCACTTCTCCCTGTGTCCTGTAGAATGTCTAGCAGTTTCCTATGTGAAGCAGGAGTGTGAAGGACCATTTTGCCAAAGTTCAGTGGTCACCTTCCTATGGGTCCTGCATGTCCAGTTGACACATTATTTTCCAGCAGTCTAGGCAAGAACAGTTTCTTACCCTAATGGCTATTTTTGTCAAGAAGAAGATAAACTCCATATAGAGTGTCTTCGATGCCTATCCTCCTCTCTGAAGTAAATTGGTGCTGCCAGGAGCAGAAATGTCTCACTGTCCAGAAAGTCTACATTTTTAAAAACATTTTAAATGCCATATTCTGTACGTCTTTGGTTTGAAGATTACCTACCTAATTGAATTATATCCATGTATCCTAGAAAACTTAACTGATTATAAGTTTGACCACAGAAGACTAATTATTAATCTGTATTTTAATTATCCATTACAATCTAAATGAGTTACATAAACATAATACCTCAAACAAGAGTAGAAATATATATACAGTATAATAAAATTAAATTTAAACTTGTATCAATAAACTAAAATCTATTGCAATGTAAATCATTTTTAAACAAGCTCTTGCTCTTTGAAAGTAGGTTCATTAATCTACCCTTTTATCCTATCATATATAATCTATCCCCTTTTCTTCTTTAGAAAGAGATTGCATTTATAATCAACCTGCTTTAAATAAAAATATTAGTTTGTCTCTGTCACACACCAGAGGGCTCTTCTGATATGGGACAGAAAAATCTCTTAACTTTTTTTTAGCGGTATGCTTGGGTTTAAAGAAGGAGTGAGCCAATTTCATCTCCAAAGCCACCTTGGTATATTTAGGAATTTGGGAGTAGCTTCTCATACTACTTTCTGCTGGATGAGGGTGCTGTATTCTTATGGGGACACAAAGAAAATTTTAGGATTATGGAGTAGTCTGTGAGGCTGTATTGTCTAAACCAGTTGTCTTGAAACCATTCTGGATGTTGGATCATCTGGGCCATGGTGTCATTGGAGGCCTTTCAGGGGGTCTTGACTGGTCAAACCTGATGTATCTTAATCTGGAACAATTCCATAGCTTCTTGCTTTCTGTGGAAACAAAAGCAGAGCCTCCTTTCCAAAGCAACATATCTTTAGATCCAAATTTTGAAGCCAAGATACCTTTAAAATATACATATTGGTTTAACTGAGCAGTTTTTACAATCCAATGTCTTTCTGTAGTTAAAAATCCCAAAGACAACATAATCCAGATTATCTGTGTGATATCCATCTATACATGGCTTATTTTTTATATTACTTTTTCTTTAAAGTCTTTATTTTTTAAAACTACCTATTTCTTTATATAACTACATATATTACTTTTTTTCTCTCTTCCAAGCCGACATACATTCTTATACATGTTGTAAACTGTTTAGAGGTTTATCCCATCTAAATTGGTCTTATTGTGAATCTATTGCTTTAAACTGCAGCATTCTAAGACTGAAATGGCAGCAGTGGCTGCTGGCTCTGCCCACCTCAGCTTTTCAACATGGTGGAACTACTTTTTCCAGCAGCTTTGGGGGATCCATGTTCACTGCCAGACTCTGGGAGGCAATGGGTCTATGCCTCTATCAAGGCAGCATGTACTTTTCTTTCTTTCTTTCTTTCTTTCTTCCTTCCTTCCTTCCTTCCTTCCTTCCTTCCTTCCTTTCTTTCCTTCTTTCTTTCTTTCTTTCTTTCTTTCTTTCTTTCTTTCTTTCTTTCTCTCTCTCTCTCTCTGTCTCTTTCTTTCTTTCTTTCTTTCTTTCTTTCTTTCTTTCTTTTTTGTGCTAGCAAAAGCCACATCTACCATGCAGCATGCTGCATGGCTTGGAATCTGCCATGCTGCAGGTCAAGCTTGTACACCATGAACCCGCCATAGAGTACGTAGCTCAAGCACACAGGCTGCGGCTAACTTGATTGAGACAACTAGGAAGCTATTTTTAGTTCCATTTTAGAATTTTTCTTTAAGCTTTCTCAGGTTTTAGGTGGAAAATCTTGCCCCACGTGGTGTGCCATTTCTAGCTGGAGTTATCTCCAGTCCCACCCCGGCCCACAGCTACTCACATCCAAATAAACACACAGATGCTTATATTATTTAAACTGTTTGGCCTAATGGCTCAGGCTTTTTGTTATCTAGTTTTTACATCTTAAATTAACCTGTTTCTATAAATCTATACCTTGCAATGTGGCTTGTGGCTTACTGGTATCTTTACATCTTGCTTCTCATGGCGGCGGCTGGCAGTATCTCTTGACTCAGCCCTCCTGTTCTGAGAATTCTCCTCTTTGTCCTGCCTATACTTTCTGCCATCAGCACTTTATTAATCAATCAGAGTGGCACATTCAACATACAGAGCGATATCCACAACATTGACCTAACAGAAATAATTAGAGAAGAAATAGCCAGATGCTCAAACACAAATTAGCTACTACTTACAAAGACCTGGATAAAGCTTGTTGCAAAGGTTCTCCTGTGCATACTGAGGAGTATAAACATACGGTGAGCCTTGGAAGAGGTCTCACAAAAGCCCTAAGTTTACTTTTCGCAAGAAGGCCATGGTAACTTATGTCTAAATTAAGTAGTTAAAAACAAAAACAAAATCAAATGCTTGATGGACAATTAATTGGACCCTGAGACTAACTATATCATTCTTTGCCAAGCTGACCTTAGATATATAGATATACCCAGACAAATATCTGTCTTCACCACAATTCTGAGCTCAAAGATCATGGTCTTGAATTTTCCTAGCAGTATGGTAGAAATCTTGTTATCACCAGTGTATAGGATTCCTGGTTTGGTGAATTGGCACTACAATAAACGAGCAATCCTATACCTGTTCCTACTGGGTTCTGGTTGAGATTAGGACATGATAATGGGGCTTGAAATAACTAGATACATTTTTATATACCATACTTTTTCCATTTCATAATAATGAAGACAAATGTTTATTTATAGAAATGGAAAACATGGTCTCAAATGTTAAGTAATAGGCTCATGCTTAGAGTCTGAAAACTTTTTTTATAAACAGGAATGAAACCAATGCTATGTGCAGAAAAATGGATGCAACTAGGGATCACCTTATTAAGCAAAAATAATCCAGACACAGAAAGACAAATATCATGTTTCTTTGTGGATCCTAGAAAATTCTTTCTAGGCATATGAGTTCTCTCTCTCTCTCTCTCTCTCTCTCTCTCTCTCTCTCTCTCTCCCCTCTCCCCTCTCCCCTCTCTTTCACACACACACACACACACACACACACACAGAGAGAGAGAGAGAGAGAGAGAGAGAGAGAGAGAGAGAGAGAGAGAGAGAGAGAGATGAGTATGTTGCATGGATGCAGAAGGGAAACTGTAGGAAAAGGCTAGCAGTAAGGATAATAAAAGGAGGGGCAGAGAGAAAGAATAGCAGTGGGGAACATGGTCAAATATAAGATGTACTTGAAAGAAAATATCTTTATGAAGCACAAACACTATGTATAATGATTATGTGTCAATTTCAAAGGAGAAAACACTCTGCCTGGTATATTTGAGATGTAAACCAGTCTATGGAAATTCACAGATATTTTCTTAAGTCTATGTAAATATTGTAAATACTGACATGTTGAAGACAGCCCAGTCTCTGTTTTAGAAGTTGTTGATCTTGAGTATGTTATACCAGAAACTTAACTATCACACTCACTGTGCCTTATGTGGTCATTAAAATAATTAGAAGTTATTAAGGCTACAGTGTAAGTTTATTGAAATACAAAAATTAAGACAGCATGTGAATAGAAATGCAATTCATCTTGACTCGCAATTCTTCAATTAGCTATCAGGATTCCTCCTCTCACCAGTTTTATTCATCCTTTCAACGTCTCTATGACCCTAAAGAACAAAGAGTAAGTGTTGTTCCATCAGAACAAAGACCATGCTCTCTAACATTCCTATTGACTACTTAACTTTATAATTTTTTTTATCAAATGGCAAATTTAAAACAACCAGGAAATTGAGAAGCCTTTTTTTTCTGGTTTGTACAATGACTGGATCACTTCCAATTGCTGTCTCCCTATAGATCCATGCTTCATGCAAAACAATGTACAACCTGAGCAACTAGACACACCAGTTTCAGGTTGTTTTTTTTTTTCTGATTCCTCCCTACCCTTTCAGCTCAGGTTGGTTTCCCCAAGGAGCCCCCTCAGAGAGAGGCTATTAAATGTATGAAGAAAGAGACTGATAATCTGAGACTTCAGAGACTGCACCAAGAAATACTCCCGCATGTTTACCTTTTCTATGACCACTGAAGGACAGTGCAGGTGCTAGAGCATTCCCACTGTAAGGTTTGTGCAGAGAGAGGGAAGAAGTCACACTTTTCCATGTATATAGGGTGCTCAAAAACAGCCTAGAGTGTGTTAATTCACACTGTCCCTCATTTTTCCTTCAGAAAACAGAGTACTTTGGACTTAGAAGAAACAACAGAAAGTAGAAAAACATTAACTGAATAAAGATGTTAGTCAAAGACGTGGCACATAGGCAAAGCTACGGGAGTGACTTACCTTCTTGGAGATCTCTGCTGCAGGATTCATGTTGACGGGACATTTTTTCTTCCAGCTACCTCTACCTGGATTCCTGAAGCTACATGACTTGTCATTAAGGGATAAGTCTTCAGCTAACTGTTGATTATAATCAAAACTTCACACTAGGACTGACACTAAAATTAATGTTCCTTCATTGCTAGCTTTAGACATTCTGAGACATTATCCTGTGTGTAAGTTTCAGGCTTTCATTTCAGATGCAAAGTAATATTTTAAGAGAAAATCTCTTGGGCTAATATCTTAACAAAGTGAAATCAATTTACAGATAGTTATATCATTTAATAAGGAAGATAATTTGTGTTAGGGGGGCTCTATAATATTATAAGTTCTTCTTAAAGATCCAATCAAAGTATGTGATGTGTATTGGCTTCAGAATTCAAGCAGTGAGATACTGTTTACTGCTGTAATCTAAACATGAGATGTCCCCAAAGAATATGTGTTGGCATCTTAGTCCTATTTATAACATTATTGGGAGGTCCTACTTTAGGATGTAGGACCTAGTGGTAAAAGGTCATTGGGGATTTACTCTTAAAGGGGATGTTGGTGTCTGGCCCTTTCCAGTCTGATTTACTTCCTGGCTGTCATTAGGTGAACAGTTTCCTCTATACTTGATGATGTCACTGCCTCTGATATGCCCAAAGCAATGGGGCCAATCAACCATGGACAGAAACTGTGAGTCAATATAGCCCAATCTTTCTTTTTTTTTTCTCTCTCTCTCTCTCTTTTTTAATATCAAGTTTTTTATAACAGAAACTTGACTAGTACACTTACTCTGCCCTATCTGGTCATTAAAATGAGAAGTTATTGAGAGTATACTATAAATTTATTGAAATACAAAAATCTTAACAGAATTTACTGGTGAAGATCTTTGAGAAGTTAGCCATTACTTGGACAGCGAATGAAAGTCAGGGAAGTAAACCCTGCAAAATAAAGGTCAATTCTCTTATAAAACCTGGGCAGACGATCCTGGACCCACATAGTTGTCTAAGATGTCAAAGTCCTTTTACTTTACTGTAGTATTGTTGGCTGGGTTTTAATCTTTGTTACTTTGGCTCTTTGCTTTTTTTTGGGGGGGGGGGTTCGACACCAAGCTCCCAAATAAATTGCACAAAGAGGCTTATTATAATTTATAAATGCCTAGCCTTAGCTTGGCTTTCTAGCCAGCTTTTCTTAACTTAAATGAACCCCTTTACCTTTCGCCTCTGGGCGTTTTCCTTTTCTTACTTCTACAATCTTACTTTCACTCTTACTCCACGGCTGGTTGTATGGCTGGGTGGCTGGGTGGCTGGGTGACTGTGTGGCTGGGTGGCTGTGTGGCTGGGTGGCTGGCCCCTAGCATCCTCCAATCCTTGTTTTCTTGCTTTTTCTTCTTTCTTCTCCCAGATTTCTCTTTCTATTTATCCTCTCTGCCTGCCATCCCTGTCTATCCTTTCTCTTGCCTTGCCATAGGCTGTTCAGCTCTTTATTATGCTATCGGGTGTTTTAGACAGGCAAAGAATCACAGCTTCACAGAGTTAAACAAATGCAACATAAATGAATGCAACGCATCTTTGCATCATTAAGCAAATGTTCCACAGCATGAACAAATGTAACACATCTTAATATTCTACACTTACAGTATATTGTTTGGTCAATGTCTGAGAAACTACAGCCTTGCTTGAAATTTCATAGGACATTTTTATTACTACTGTATATATGGCCATACCTTATTGCAGAAAAAAAGACTAAAAGTACAGCTTTCTTACTAATATTCACAAAAAATATAGAGACTTTTATTTTGGGGTAACATTTATGAATGAAGAGTATCTACTCTATAGTAGACTCTAAATCCTGTTAGCACATGCAAACTAGTGCAACACAGAGCTCAATGTCATGTAGGTGGATGAGAAGTTGAGCATTTTATTTGTATTTCCAGTAGCATCTAAGTAGAGTGGCATCACATTGGTGGGGTTTCAGGTTGAATGTAAAGATGTATGTACAGACATATATCTAGAGATGCAGTAGGGCATGAGAAGAGACATTGAAAATAAAAATGGCCAGTGCAATAATCCTTTAGCAAACCAGTGCCTTACTGTGTCTCTCAGTGGTAGATTTTACTTGTAGGAGAAGTAGTGTTTGTGCAAAGTATGCTGACATTCACGAGTAAGCAAGGAACAGATGGGAGATGTAGAAGGTACTGTAGGCTCCTAAGCAATGGCACAGAAAGGGGCGCAGGTGGCCTTGGGCAATGATGTGTCTACTACACTACATAGGGTGGGTTTGAGTTGTCTGTTTCTGTTTCAAACATTTCTTTGATAAATATATTTCTCTGATGTCCAGTCTATACTCAACACCATATTAAGAGTCACGACTCCATTCAGACCCTTCCTTTGAGAATCATACAGATTATTCAAATGAAGATTTTAGATGACTACATGAAATTAAGAAAAGTTTATCTTACGATATTAAGTACAAAACCACTGAAATGCAGAGCAAAGTCAAAAGCAGGAATTAGTTTGAAATTAAAAGGTAATTCTAGAGAATTATAACATTAAAAACAGAGCATTAAACCTGAGTGATTTGAGCCAGGTGTAGTGGTACACACCTTTAATCTGAACACTGGGGAGGCAGAGGCAGGAGGATCTCTGTGAGTTCAAGGCCAGCCTGGTCTACATAATGAGTGCAGAACAGCTAGGGATGTGTAACGAGATCCTGTCTCTAAAAACCAACCAACCAACCAACCAACCAAACAAACAAACAAACAAACAAACAAAAACCTGAGTGATTTGCCTTTATCTATGAAGCATGGAGAAAGATTTCACTACTTCCTGCCTAATCCTTTCTTTCCTTCCCTCCTTAATTACTTCTTAACACAAGCATCACTGTAGACAGTACATCCAAGGAAAGCCAAGCTTACACTGATTTAACACAGCATCACTGTAGACAGTACATCCAAGGAGAGCCAAGCTTACACTGATTTAACACAAGCATCACTGTAGACAATACACTCAAGGAGAGCCAAGCTTACACTGATTTCACACAAGCATCACTGTAGATAGTACATCCAAGGAGAGCCAAGCTTACACTGATTTAACACAAGCATCACTGTAGACAGTACATCCAAGGAGAGCCAAGCTTACACTGATTTAACACAAGCATCACTGTAGACAATACACTCAAGGAGAGCCAAGCTTACACTGATTTAACACAAGCATCACTGTAGACAATACACTCAAGGAGAGCCAAGCTTACGTTGATTTTTGTTGCTGTTGCTCTTGCTATTGCTCTACTTTCAGTGTCTAGGAAATGAAGAATGCAAAAGTTTTTGCTAAATTGAAATCTTTAAAATGTGAATATTTATGTTTTGGGAATGTTATCTCTGTAATTTCTATACACACACACACAAAAAAACCAAACACATATAATTAAAAATCATCTCATCAATATATTTTGTTGTGTAAACTAGAGATTCAGAAAATACTTTTCGCTTAAACAATGACCCAAAAAAATGGAAATGAAAAACATACATGTGGATCAGTAGTATGAAAACCCAAGTCATACTTAAGTTAACAGAATGTCAGAGCTATGCATCAAGGGTCTATTTAGCATTTTCCAAAACACTATACTTGGGTATTTAAATTTACTTGTATTTATCATCTTTCTTATCCATGCTGTTGGATTTGTCTTTATTTTTCCTTTATTTCAGAGTTTTATTTTGCTGTTATTTTTTCTGACTTCTCTAGATAGTAACAAAATCACTGAATTTTCAGTCTCCACTGTTTTTCTATTGCTGTGTGTGTAGGGCCACAAATTACAATAATTATTACATTTGCCTAAATTCCAAGAGCATCAATATATTGCATTTTGGTTATTATTAAGTTAGAATCTGTTACTGTGATTTTCATGTTGTTTGTTCTTTTAATCATGAAATGCTCTAAAGCACACTGCTTCACTTAAGATATTTGGAGTTCTGCTGCTGTTACCTATAGGGTATCTTCTTAAAATTTATTTCAAGTTGATTCTATTTTGATCATAGATTGATCTTTGACTTTTAGAATATCTTAGCCCTGTGAAACAGTGTTTACTGCTGGTTAATACTTTGATTTGGATAAGTTCTATTGTCCTAACTTATGTTTACAATCTTCTCTTCAAAATGACAGCTCTGCCAGAGAAAATGCATTCATAATTACAAGCAGTTGACCTTGATTTAATCAGATGATGAATGAACTTGAACTTAAAAAGAACCAGTGAGATGCTTTCTGTGTGGGGCTCATCCTGACCCTTCACTCTTTTCTTCATTTTTTTGTTTATGAATCACAGGTCTTATGTAAGCTAGAGTGTCTCCACCTCACTATGTAGCCAGGGACCCCTTGAACTTCTGATCTTCTTGTTTACCTCCACCACCTCCACCTCCTCCTCCACCTCTAACCCCCACCACCCTGTTTCCTTACTTTTTTTTCTTTCTTAAGAAATTTTCTACTCACTTTACATACCACCCACAGATCCCACCTCCTCCCTCCGCCCATCTCCCAGCCCTCCCTCCCAAACCACCCCACATCCCCACATCCCCCAAATCAAGCTCTCCCATGGGGAGTCAGCAGAGC
Organism: Peromyscus leucopus; assembly: GCF_004664715.2. Classification (NCBI taxonomy): domain Eukaryota; kingdom Metazoa; phylum Chordata; class Mammalia; order Rodentia; family Cricetidae; genus Peromyscus; species Peromyscus leucopus. The sequence continues at coordinate 66,702,782 of NC_051079.1, read as the reverse complement.
CTGGCACACTGATCCTGGGCAGGTCCAAGCCCCTTCCAAATGTACCAAGGCTGAGCAAGGTGCCACACCACAGGCAACAGATTCCCAAAAGCCTGCCCATGCACCAGGGATGAATCCCAATACCCCTGTCTGGGTGTTCCCCAAACAGTTTGAGCCAAACAACCATCTTCTGCATCCAGAGGGCCTGGTCCAGTCCCCTGGGGGCTTCACAGCTACTAGTCTACAGTTCATGGACCTCCAACAGTGTAGGCGGTCATCTCTGCACTTCTTCCCGTCATGATCTCGATGTCCCTCAACTACAGAATCCCTCCTCTCTCTTCGATTGGATTCCCAGAGCTCAGCCTGGCGCCTGGATGTGGATCTCTGCATCTGCCTCCATCAGTCACAGGACAAAGACTCTATGATGATAGTTAGGGTATTCACTAGGCTGGTCACCAGAGTAGACCAGTCCAGGAATCCTCTAGACCACTGCCAGCAATCCAAGTTGGTGTCATCCTTGTGGATTCCTGAGAGCCTCCCCAGCACCCTGCCTCTTCCATTTCCCATGGTGTCCTCATCTATCATGGGATCTCCCTCCATGCCCTCCCACTCTGTGTCTGTTCCAGCTCAACCCTCCCATTTCCCTATGTTCTCATTACCCACTCCTCACTCTCTGCCACCCCATTCCCCCCCAACACACACCCAGTCCACTCATGTGGTTTTGAAAATTCCAAATGAAAGGTTGGGGTGGTGTTTGTTTGTTTGTGTTTTGTTTGTTTGTTTACCAGGATTGTATTTATTATCTCCCATAATTTTAGCCACAGGAATCTATTGATCTTTCTTGCCTTTAGTTATCCTCAACTTCTTCACACCTTACATTCTGCTTTGGAGCACTGCATTTTCCAGAGGAAAGCTGGGTAGGAATTCTTGTGGCTGTGACCCTTCAAATCCAGGTACATAGAAACAAGTAAACTGCACTTGGATTCTCTCAAGCTTCAGATATTGTCACATTCTTTTCAGCTTTTCTATCCCTGGCCTAGAATCTGGCCTCACATGTGTTTTCCAAATCAGCAAATGCCTTGAGGAAAGAACATCAGGTTTCCTTCACATATTTGGTATTTCCCTTCTTTGAAGATCCTAGAACTAAATGTTGTGGCCTCTTCTGTTGCCTGCTAATGCCCTCAAATAGACATGCTCTGTTCTGCCTAAGTAGACAGACACAATCCAATCCTATCCATTAGAGCTAGTGATTGAGATCTAATTTCCTCCCATGAGATTAAAAGCTTACTTATATAAATCATAGGAAATCTGAACCTCAAGTTTTGCTTAGCAAACAGAGACATGCCAGAGTAATGCAGAGAGTTTAACAGTATCAGTAACAGAGCATGGAGAGAAACAAGTTTAGAAGGATCTGATAGGAAGTTTCAAATCATCTGATAAGCCCTACCTGCCCCCAGAGAAGTCTATGAAATAATCAGTTTCCCTGGCTAGCTAGGACTTCCATCTGCCTTCAGATGGCTTGCTGCTATATCCCTAGGTATAGGAAAGAGACTTGAGACTGTCCATGTGTATGAGTAGGTAAGACTTCATGTTTCTTGCAGCCTCTTTTTCATAGTGGTAAGAATTAGAGAGTTGAGTTTCAGATATATCTACTATATTAGGAGATCATCAGTGCTAAATACAGAAAGCATTTGTGAAGGTTGTTGGAAGAAAGGATTAATTTCTAGGGAAGATCTGGGAAAAAGAGAAAGGAAAATTTTAGCAGTTGTTATTATCCCATAAGCACATGCTGGACTCACTGAAGGAAAGTGTGTATTTCTCTCCTTAATTCACTTACTGTCTTCTGGACAGGATATGACAGTTGTATTTACAAGTGAAAAAGTAATTTTTATCTACTCCCCAGCTAACTAGCTGAAAGCTGGAATTTAAGCTGCTTACAAATAAAACCGAGGCAGCTTCTCTATGTAGAAGGTTCTTTCCATCAACATTTATCACCTTGATATGTAATTTTCAATTCCATCATGGGTGTCAAAGTAATGTGATTTAAGGAAGACTTTGGTTTGCCCCTCAGCTCTCCTTTTTAACAGAGTAATACTTAGACAGTGGGCACTTTACAAGCAACCCAATATGCCATAATTTCCTATTAGTATAGCATATTTCTGTTTGGTGGTTGAACAAGACTCATTGTCCCAGAGATTCAATTTTCAACATCAGAATACCTTCCACTTAGGTTTCAGAGCCAATGGTATTTGCTTGGACCTCACCATTTCACGGTGATTTCATCAGACTCTACTTCTGTTAGCTTCATTTTGTCCACCGTTATGTCCACTATTTCCAAGACCTAACTTGTAAACTGTAAGTTCTTTCTTACTCTTACAATCCCTTTTTCTCATGGGCTATAAGCGAGTCTCTCAGATGCTACCCGTAGAGTTCTCCACCCTGGCTTCTTTATCATCATACTCTCTTACTTTGTCATACCTATAACCTTATCTTTGATCCGTTATCTCTATTGTGAGGAAACACTGGTAAAATTGGAGGTTTGCCCTACCTATATGATTGATCTTTTAGGAAACCACTCTCCAGAATCTGTTTCACTTTCTCAATACATACAGCACAACTTTGACCTCTTTTACACCTGTCCTGGTACAACTAATAAATGAATCCTGAAATTTAAAAAAAAAAAAAAATCTGGCTTTTGCTCATTCTATGCTTCAGACTAAGCAAAAGGCTTAGCTACTATTTTAATGAAGAGACACCTTTATTTGAAGGATGGAATATATGAAGAAGTCAATGTCTTATTTTATACACTAAGATTAAGTGTAAATTCTGCTGATTCATTAATTTCTCCATTTTCCTCTTGGGTGCAAGCATGTTTGTTAGTTAGGACTGTGTTTTGTGCCACAAGTCTGCAACTATTTCAGGTGTTGTCCTAGTAGTCAAAGCATTAACACAGATGGTGATAATCTCCAGTGTTTATGATTATCATAAACTTAGTGTAGCTTGAAGAAATGAAGGTTTGGATAAGAGATAAAAATAACTTAGATGAGCCAGGTGGTGGTGGTGCACACCTTTAATCTCAGCACTCAGGAGGCAGAGACAGGCAGATCTCTGTGAGTTTGAGGCCAGCCTGGGCTACAGAGTGAGTTCCAGGAAAGGCACTAAAACTACACAGAGAATTCTCTGCTCGAAAAAACAAAACAAACAAACAACAACAACAACAACAACAAAAAACTTAGGTGGTATGGAAGGCCATCTACTGTGTCAAGTGGCCATCCAATGGGTCAGGTGCTGTGTTTGGTATCTTGTATATGTGATCTCATTATATAGAGATTAAGAATTCACTGCTGAGAGATTGAAAACTGGGATGGAAGTACATATAAGTATATGAAATGTAATAGGTTAGAATACATTTTAGGCAGGACTTGATGGATATTCTTTTTGCACATTGGGCTTCCTCCACCCTGCACAGTTTTAATAATGATGTTACTGATTGGTTACAGCCAGTAATATGCAGACCTATGGTATTGTCTATGAGAGCCCTTGCTCACTTAAAGTGCAGAAATAAATGACCTTGGTAAAATTAGCTGAAGCTCTGTAGGAACAAGGGTGCACATTATTGAATTGGCCATTATTTGTGACTGAATCAGAATGATCTTCAGTTAATTTATCTTCAGACAGGAAGTTAAAATTTGCAATCACTTCACAGAATTAAAGGTGTATCCCAAGCTGGGATAGTAATTGGTCCTTTGAATACTTCTGTGTCTTTCAATCTTAGTGTATGGAAAGAACAATGGAGCCATCCTCACTACAAACATATGACACTATAACCATTACTTTTGCTTTACAAACAATATTCCTGTTGTTTTAAGGAATGTTTCACATATAATTTCATGACTATGGTTTACTCTTTGCTTTAGGTTTTGTTTCTTTTGGTATTGTTTTTGAAATAAGGTTTCAACTATGTATCCAAAATTGGTTTCACATTTATATCAATCTTTCTGCACATAACCCTTAAGTGCTGGGAATTGAGGTATGTACATACCCAACTATAGCTTATTCCCAATGCCCCCACCCCAAGTTTCTTTTCATTTTTCTTCTAAAACTTTTTGATAGTATTAACTTTTATCAGATAAACGCTGAAGTATTGGGAGAATGTGGGTGTAAATGTGAAGACTTTAACTCTTTCCTAGCCTTTGGATTACAGTTTGGCTTGAAAATGAACCATCACAAAGGTGTATGCCAGGCTCTTTTTCCCACATGGATATCCTCACTTTGAAGGCTCATTGGAATAACTATTTGCTGAGCTAGTTCACTCTCCCTTCTCTTTTCCTTGGGTTGCAGAGGGTACAGGTGAGCCTTGGCATCTGAGTACACTGGGAAGGGCTGTGTAACTGCATGTCATGTGCTAGTTTCTAAATCCAGCCTTGTTATCTGCATGTTTATCTTGCATTTCCTTGCATGTTTATCTTCCTGGATCTTCCTTTTCTCTCTTCACAATGTTTGGTCCAAAGAATCACTAACTGCTGTGGGATGTCATTCTATGTGCTGTGAATATGTGTTGCTCTGATTGGTTGATAAATAAAGCACTGATTGGCCAGTAGCCAGGCAGGAAGTATAGGCAGGGTGAGCAACGAGGAGAATTCTGGGAAGAGGAAGGCTGAGTCAGGAGTCATCAGCCAGACACAAGGGAAGCAAGATGACAAAGCATAACTGAGAAAAGGTACCAAGCTACATAGCTAAACATAGATTAAAAATTCCGGGTTAATTTAAGTGTAAGAGCTAGTCAGTAATAAGCTTGAGCTAATGGCCAAGCAGTTATAATTAATATAAGCTTCTGAGAGATTATTATTTTTTTTTCTTTTTGGTTTTTCGAGACGGGTTTCTCTGTGTAGCTTTGCGCCTCTCCTGGAACTCACTTGGTAGCCCAGGCTGGCCTTGAACTCACAGAGATCCACCTGGCTCTGCCTCCCGAGTGCTGGGATTAAAGGCATGTGCCACCACTGCCCAGCCTGAGTGATTATTTTATAAGCAGGCCATGGGACTGCAGGGACTTGGCAGGACCAGAGAAACATTCTGACTACATTTTGATGTACCAATGTGGGGCTCTCGAATTTCCATAAAGCCTAAAATACTTTAAAAAGTGCTTCCAGACATACCAAAATAGAGCTAAAAACAGTTTCCTGAATGTGTCTCTCAGGTATGCCATGAGCTAAATTGTGGTGAGTCTGTGGCATGTAGGCTAGAGCTACATACAGCATGGTGGATTCCTGCCAAGTTACACAGAGGTTTCTCCAAGCCATTCTGTGCACTGTGTGGCAGATTTAGCTTTTGCTGGTACAGACAAAAAAGAATGGTTTCTGGGCTACATGCTGCTTTGATGGAGGCATAGACCCACTGCTTCCAAGAGTTGGTGGTGTGCATGGCTCCCATGGTAACTGTACCACCACCATATTGGGAAGCTAAAGTGGGCAGAGTCAGCAGCCTAGGCTACTGCTTCAGTACTAGCCACTGCAGTTTAAAGCAATAGACTCATAATAAGGCAGATTCAGATGGAATAAGACTTTAAATGGTTTACAGTGTGTGTAAAAATGTATGTAGGCTTGGGATAGAGAAGAAAATGAATATAGACAGTTACATAAAAAAACATTTTTAAAAATAAAGTCTTTAAAGAGACAGTAAAAGTAATATAAAAAATAAGCCACATAAAGATGGATATTATACTGAGAATCTGGATTATATTGTCTTTAGGATTTTTAACTGCAGAAAGACATTTGATTGTAAAAGCTGTTGAGTTATGCCAATATGTATATTTTAAATGTATCTGGACTTCAAAGTTTATGTCTAAGGATATGTTACTTTGGAAAAGAGGTTCTGCCTTTGTTTCCACAGAAGATGAGAACCAGTGGATGGCTTCCAGGTTAATATAGTTTGATCAAGGAAGAACCCCTGAGAGGCCCAGTTGATCCAACATTCAAAAACATCTTCAAGACAATTGGCTAGAGAATACAGTGTCACAGACTACTCCAGTCAGGACTTGACCATAATTCTTAATTTTCTCAGAATGGCCATTAGATTGCCAACGCCCTCATCCAGCAGGAAGTAGTATGAGAAGCTATGCCCAAATTCCCAAAATATTGTTTATAAATGTTTATTTTTATTTAAAGCAGGTTGATTATAAATGCAATCTCTTTCTAAAGAAGAAAAGGGGATAATGTAGATATGATAGAATAAAGGGGTAGATTAATGAACCTATTTTTAAAGAGCAACAACATTGCTATGGATTTTATTTTATTGATACAAATTTAGAATTGATTTTGTTATACTATATATATATATTTCTACTCTTATTTAAGGTATTATATTTATGTAACTCATTTAAATTATAATATATAATTAAGAAATAGATTAATAATTAGTCATCTATGATACTCTCACTTAGTCATGTTAGTTAACTTTTCTAGATATACATAGATATATTTTGATTAGGTAGGTAATCTTCAAACACTTCAAAGACCTACAGAATATGGCATTTAAAATGTTTTAAAAAACTTAGATTTTTCTGGATAGTGAGACATGTCTACTCCTGGCAGCACCAATTACTTCAAAGATGATGATGGGTATTGAAGACACTCCATATGGAGCTTATCTTCTGCTTGGCAGAACTGGCCATTTGGGCAAGAAACTATTCTTGTCTACACTATATTGACAAAATTTTGTATAAACTGGACATACAGGAACCGTAGGAAGGTCACCACTGAACTTTGCAGGGAGAGATGGTCCTTCAGGTTCTTGCTTCACAGAAGAAACTGCCAGACATTCTACAGGACACAGAAAAATGACTGAGAAACTCTAGACCTATAGGCTGAAGATGGATGCTCCAACGTTGCAGAAGAACTTTGGGTGACAGTCCAAGCAGCCAGATATCATTCCAGATTTTTGAAAATTGCTTACAATGCATTTTCTGTTTAATTAGGTAATATTATATCCTTCTGGTGTCTTTGATATAGTTGAAGACTAAACAGTTATAACTTTTCCTAGTCATGATAAAAGATAAATTAGATATGAAACTTTAGACTCACAAATATAGGATAGAATATTTTCTTTAATTTTGCCAAATACAAGTAGACTAGATATTATAACTGTAATTCCTGTTTGATAACTCTTCTATTATATGTAATTTTACTGTGTTAAAGTTGAAACCTTCCTTTTTTATTAGACAGAAAAAAGGAAATGCTGTGGGATGCCATTCTGTATGTTATGAATATATGTTGCTCTGATTGGTTGATAAATAAAACATGAATTAGCCAGTAGCCAGGCAGGAAGTATAGGCAGGGTAAGCAGATGAGGAGAATTCTGGGAAGAGGAGGGCTGAGTCAGGAGTCATCAGCCAGACACAGGGGAAGCAAGATGACAAGGCAGAACTGAGAAAAGGTACCAAGCCATGTGGCTAAACATAGATAAGAATTATGGGTTAATTTAAGTGTAAGACCTAGGCAGTGATAAGCCTGAGCTAATGACCAAGCAGTTATAATTAATATAAGCCTCTGTATGCTTACTTGGGGGATGTAAGGGGGAGAGATTTGTTTCAACCGCCAGCCAGCTGGGACACAGGAAAACTTCCAACTACAACTAACAAACCTGTTAGCACTATCATTTGAAGTCCCAGTCTTAATTCATCTAGCTTGGAAGGAAGGAATCAAGCTCCTTCAATACTTTCTAGAGCATTGATAGAGGAAGCACCTGGGAGTTTCTCTGTGGCTTCCTAGCTAGGTAGTCTTGCAACAGAATGGCAGTAAGGGCTGAATGGATAAAGGGGCTGTCTCTGAAGTCAGATTGCTGCATTTTGGGCCCCAGTTTTGATAACCGCTGGCTGTGCAACTTGCCTGAGCTTCTCACTAATTCAGTTCCATGGACCTAGTTTGGAGGTTTTTGCTGCTGGAGGGCTTCTCTCCAGCTTTCATCAAGCCCCACAGTCCCATAATCCACATATAAAATAATCACTCAGACACTTACAATACTTATAAACTGCATGGCCATGGCAGGCTTCTTGCTAACTGTTCTTTTATTTTAAATTAACCCATTTTTATAAATCTATACCTTGTCATGCGGCTGGTGGCTTACCAGCGTCCTTACATGCTGCTTGTCCTGGTGGTGGCTGTAGTGTCTCTCCCTTCTTTCTGTTTCCCCAATTCTCCTCTCTTTGTCCTGCCTATACTTCCTGTCTGGTCACTGGCCATCAGTGTTTTATTTATATAGAGTGATATCCACAGCAGTTTTCATAGAGGGTTAAGAAAGCTACAGTCAGATGTCGGCCAATGGTATCAAGAGAGAAAAAGGAGATTCTTTCAGAGGAAGACTGTCTCTGAAAGGATGGAACAAGATAATAGAAAGAAACACAGGCAAGAGTCAGTGTGATTATGGAGAGAGAGAAGTGGAGGGAGAGGTAGAACTAGGGAAAGCAGCCTGGCAACTTCCTGATTTCCATGAAGTCTGATCATTCCTCTATATCTGCCTTCTAGAAACTTTCCCTGCATTATTTAAAAAACCCCTCGATCAGCACAAGGCATCTATAGCTGTGCATCCCTTGTTATCATTGGCCATGAGAAGGAGCCCAATTCCCTCTGCTCTTGCTGCCCTTCCTAGATCTCCTCCAGGCTTTTTTGTTGTCCAGTGATATGAACATAAACTTCTGATAGCTGCACATCCAAATTTCTATTAGGAGCTGTGAATACTTTGAATCTCACCACAGATTTGTATGCACCCTAAAACTCACAGTGAAATGAGGTTGACAAAGAGCCACAAATCAAAACCACAAAAGAATGTTATTCTCAGGCCTTGTTGCCTTTCAAAGAGTGAAAACCACCACTACCTTGGTGGACCCTCCCAATGAACCACGTGTGTTTTCAAGTCACTTTCTTCTAGCTGAAAAGGCATAAGTTCTCGAGTTTGGTCCTGTGGCCATCCATTCCATCTCTGTCTGCAGTGCTTGCTAAGGATCTCTGACTACTAACTAACCATTACTGTTGGCTATACACTGAGCTCCAGGTACACTGTTGTCCTGAGATAGTTACATTCCATTCCTTGACAATGACACTGAGCAACCATGATAGATTTAGAAGAAGTGACTGAAGAAGGCAGTCCTTCTAAAGGGGAGCCAGGGTGGGAGACATGAAGAGTGGAAGTTGCATTATTACTTCCCATAGAGAGAAAGATAAGGCTTTTAGGTGCAGTAGAATGAAAGGCTGCATCTTTAATGCATTTAATCTTAAATGCAAGGAATCATTTAAACCATCCTCTCATATTTTAACAATCAAAATCAGAATATGAACCACATCACTGAGTATCATAATATCATTTTACATTTGACATTTCCTCTATATTTCTTGATGGTATTTATGCTTTGGGCAAGGCTATGATGTTCAATTTATTGATGAGGAAGCTGAGCTAGAGAGAATTAAAATTCCATACTCGGCTTTACCCTAGCAGTTAGTGTTAGAGCAGAGGTAGCATCCAAGGTATAATTGCTGCTTCTCCATGGTATCTCCAACTGATCTGTTGATTGATTTGATCTGTTCATTCTTCAGGTCATTCATGATGCAGGGTTAATATTCATATAAAACAAAGGTTAGGCATTATCAAGTTAAAATACTAGAATTTAAAAATAACTACCACTCCAAATTCACAGGAACATGGCTATTCTTTTTAATAAAATGTATTTACTCTATGTGTTTTTCACATGGAATATATCTTGATCTCATCCATTCCCAGTCCCTTTATTTCTGCCCTCTCACCCTGCATCCCACTCTTGAATAAAACAAAGTTCAAGAGAAAAAAGTGAAGAAAATCAAAAAAGAAGGAATTAAAAATCTTGTCATGGAAGCTGCAGTATGATTCAACAAGTCATGCCCTATACCCCTTAGTCCATACATTTCTACTTGAAAGTGTTCACTGCAAACAATCATTGGTCTGGTTCAAGGCCCCTGTCTCCACTACATGTTTGATGCTGGGCCCCCACTAAGACTCTTCCTGGACATCCCACAGTTGCCCTGTTTTGTGAAGGTCCTGCAGCTTTGGTTCTGTGGGACAGGTCCCTTCATGTGCCGCAGCAGATCATAGATGGGGTGAGTATTGGGGCAGACTGAGTCCTAGCTCTGGCTCTGGGCCTGGGCAGCTATAGGGTTGGTATGCCAGATGAGAAATGGGGATAGGTGTCCCATGCTCACAATTTTGGAACTCCTCCACTGACAGGGTTGGTTCTGTTGTGCTTGCTGGCAAGGTGCAGGGCCTGCTCTCCCGAGTGTTGCAGCTGGTGGGGATCTGGGACAGCTCCCCCACTCTTATGACCACAAGGCCAGCTCCCTCATCTGCCCCAGGTATTGATGGGTGGCGGGGGAGGGCTTCTTTCCCCACCCATGCTACCACAAGACAGATGAGATATGAGGGCAGCTCTCTCATGCTCACCTCTTTGGGGATGGCTCAACCACACCTGTGCTAACAGGGTTGGGAACTGTTCTTCTTTCCCTCCTGAATCTCCACAGGATTCACTAGGCAATTGGATATCTGTCTGGGGACAATAATATGTCAATATCTTTCTAAAGGATTGCTCAATCCCTTGTTAAGTAGCTTTGACAAGCAAGCAATGTTTATTGAGTACACAATGGGCTCTGGGTATAATTTTATCTAGTGAACATAGGGTAAGTACAGTGCAAAGTCTTGGATTGAGAGAAAGGAAAATAAAAGCATGCAATCATTTGTGGCATACTTCTCAGGACAGGAGACACATTGATATGTACAGTGATTAATTCATCACAGTGTTTTTCCTTATGTTGAGTTGAGATCTTTTTTCCTATAACTTTAGTTCACTGGAGTTGTTATGATCCTCAGGGCAAATGCAGATAGGTCTTTATCTTCCTCATTTTTCCCCCCTTACATTTAAGGACACGTTCACACACCCCTCTGACTGCTCCCGGTATGTTCCATCCTGCTGAGGTAGAGACTCTCCTGTTTTTGAATTTAAAAAAAAAAAAAGTGAAGATTTCTTTGGCTGGCATGGTCCTCAGAAGACTTCAGAGTTCTTATTTTCTCAAAGCAGAATGTAAGGAGTTGAGAGATGGAAGGACTCCCTAAATAAGTCCAACATCAAGTCACCTTGATGATCTGGTGTGTGGATTTCTCATTGCATCTAGAACATGCTTCCAAATTCTACATTTCTGGAATTGCTCCTGAACTCTCGATACAGCACAGCCAATCCTCCACTGTGGCACTTATCACTTCCTTCAGTTGGATGCATTTTCTATTAAAATGGCCTAACCAAAGAGGAGTTCTGCTTGTATCCTCATCCCACTGAGGCGGCATGTCCTCTCAACCGACACAGGAAAGTCTAATGCTGAGAGCATACCAAAAGCATTTGGACAATTTTAAAAATCAATGCTGAGCCCATTCAAGATGGAGAAAAATGAAGATGGATCTCAAGCCACAGTAATTCTACTTTAAATTCTCCTTCAAAATACTACATTAGAGCATGCTACCTCACTGTCTTTCTTAGGGTTTTTATTGCTGCAACAAAATAGGTCATGGAGGGGTGCTGCTTACCACCTTTTTATAGAACCCAGGACCACCAGCCCAGGGATGGCACCACCACCATGGGCTGGGCCTTCCCCCATTGATCACTAATTGAGAAAATACCTCACAATTGGATCTCATGGAGGCTCCTTCCTCTCTGATGACTCCAGCTTGTGTCAAGGTGACATATAAAACTAGCCAGTAGTTTAACACACACATGCACAAACCCCCCAAAACTTGTCAACTTAACATGTAAAGACATCACTATCAAGCCACAACCCTTCCTTTCTTATTTATCCCCATGATCTCACATTAAAACATAAATAACTTTAAAAGTCCCACAGTCTTTACAAATTCAAATATATTGAAATTTCAGTCCCTTTAAAATAGACAATCTCTTTTAAAATCCAATCTCTCAACTGTGGTTTCCAGTAAAGTACTTTTATATATCAAGAGGGAAACATCAGGGGTACAGTCATAATCAAATCAAATCAAATCAAAACCAGTTCCAACCGTCCAATGGCTGGGATCCACTCACCATTCTGGACTCCTCCAAAGCGCTTGGGTCACTTCTCTGGTTCTGCCCTCTGCAGCACACACAGCTCATCTTCTAGGCCCCAGCTGGCTCCACTCCACTGCTGCTGCTCTTCTTGGTGGTCACCCTATGGTACTGGCATCTCCAAAATACTGGGCTCTTCTGCTGCAACTGGGCTGCACTTTCATCAATGCCTCTCATAGTCTCTCTTCATTGTGCCAAGTCTCAAGTCCTTTACATGACCCCTTTAGTCCTGGACCTTAAACTGCCACTGAGGCTGCACCTTCACCAGTGGCCTCTCACAGTGCCAAGTCTCAGTTGTTCTCCATGACTCCTTCATGCCGTCAAAACCAGTACCACCTGGGTGACCCTTACACATTACCAAGTCCCACTGCCAACAGGAGGTTCAACCTTGGCCATCTCTGGAACACAGTTTCTCTGTGCTCTCAGCAAACACTTCCCAGAAGATTTCACCCCAGTGATGCTGGTCTCTTCCCAATCACTGCTAATTTCTCAGCTCCAGCTGACCAGCATCAATTGTCCCAGTCACAGAAGGGTTTCACTTTAGTAGTTCTGATATCTTGTTAATCACAGCTGATACTTCAGCCCCAGCTAACTAGAAACACAGAATCTGAATTCAAAATAACAAATGGCCCCGATAGAGTCTTTAAACCTCCCTCTGAAACTTCACAAGCCAGGCCTTTTCTTCTGCATTGCTCTCAACATTCTTATCTTCCAAGCTCAGAACATCCCACAGAGCTCTTAACATTCAATGGCTCTTCTAGCCCAAGTTCCAGAGTCCTTCTACAATATTCCCCAAAACATGATCAGGTCTGTCACAGCAATACCCCACTGCACTGGTACCAATTTGTCTTAGTTAGGGATTCTATTTCTGTGACAGAACACCATGGTCAAAAAACGAGTTGGGGAGGAAAGGGTTCATCTGACTTACACTTCCACATTGCTGTTCATCACTGAAGGAAGTCAGGACAGGATCTCAAATATGACAGGATCCTGGAGGCAGGAGCTGCTTTCTGGCTTGCTTCCCATAGCTTGCTCAGCCCACCTTCTTATAAAAGCCAAGACTTCCAGCCTAGGGATGGCATCACCCACCAACGGCTGGGCCCTCCCCCATTGATCACTAATTGAGAAAATGCCTTACAGATGAATCTCATGGAGGCATTTCCTCAACTGAGGCTCCTTCCTCTCTGAAAACTCTAGCTTGTGTCAAATTGACACACAAAACCAGCCAGTATACTCACCTTGCTAAAAGGTAAGAATGACTCTTGTATTTGAACTTAGGAAGCAGGAGTAATTGATTCTGAGGATCGGATTGCACTCTTTGATCTCAACTGTTCCTCAAAGGAGGGACAGATGGAGTATCCTTGTTCCTTTCTACCTGTGGAAATGGGAGGAACTGTTCTTACACTTCATACTGCATCTCACACTTACATATAATAAGCTCTCAAGTTCCCTGGGATGTGATCATCCTCTCTGTCCTTGCATTATTCCTTCACAGATCCTGGGGTAAGGAGCATCTCACTTATGACCATTTTATAGGATAATCACCAAGATGCCTGAAGCACAAAACAACAGCCTAGCTGGCAGCATTCTACTACCTGGTGGTGTCAGGGGAAGAGTGATTTCCACTCACATTTATTGACAATGTCCATGCAAGGCATAGCTCAGCCCTCATGAATTTTACATTTTTTTGGTTGAGAAAATACATTTTAGAAAAAAAAAGTACCTGTTCAACAGGAGAGAGGAAATATGTATGTTCAATGCACACAAACATTAAATTTGCAGCTGCATTTAAGAGAACATGATTTCTGACCTTACCCCTGTCCCATATCTTCTGCATCTGTGCAAAGTATACCTTGCAAGCAACTCATTTCTGGTCCTTCCACAGTTAAGTTGTGCATAGAAGTTTATGAGCCAATGCTTCCTCCTTTCAATCTTTGCAGCTGTGACTTCTACGAGGCTGGGGTCTGTGTCTTGATCTACCTGCACACCCATAGTGCCAGTGCATCTTCTATACTATACAATAATTTATTGACTACATGATTCTGAAAATGAAGATGTGCAAGAGTCAGAAATGCACGCCATGAATGTTCACATCTGGTGCTCAGATCACCCTTTTCTGAATTCTGTACGGCACTGTTTTCATATTAACTTCTTTATCTGTCGTAGACTTGCTCTTCCAGGATTTGGTGCTCAGGCAATCCAAAAGTGGCCTACTGAGGAAGAAGATGAGAGGAAGTCCCAGGACATTCAGCTAGGATTTGAGGACAAGTTCTGTGTTAACAAGAGGTAGACAATCCAAGAAGGTGGTTTCAGTTTTGATGAATGCTTAATTGCTGTGTTTGAACAGCATTATATCCGTAACATAATATACAAGCATAAATTAAAATGTGTATAAATAGAATGTGCAAGTTTTCTCTACATGTGTAAGACGAAGAGTGAGGATATCCCTTCTTGCCCTCTTCCCTTCCCTCACTTCTCATAACTAAAAGATAGGCCATTAAGGAAGAAACATTGAAGGTGGAGTAAGGGGCCCAGAACCCATTCGTGACTGTACTTTAGTGGCTTGGGATAGTTCAGTGTTTCCTCTCCATGGTGATGACAAGATTCCTCTAGGCTTAGCCCACTCTTGTCGTAGAACAAGGCACAGGTTTCTTTTATTCGCTCACAGTGCAACACGTCATAGGATGGGAGACCCTGCAAATAAACCAAAGGAACAAGTCTCCTCTCCCCAAGTTATGACATCTGCCAGCCATGTACTGCGGGAAAGCCATTCTGATGTCTGCAAAGCTTCTCCTTTGAGAAAATGTATGGAACAAACTACGAACTATTACTATCCTCTAGACTGAGGTCTAGGATGCAGAAGTCTGGGAGCACAAGTACATGGCTGTTTCACACAGAGAATGTTTAGTTTGACCCTGCTTCTCTGCCTTGATTTTTGTCTCCATTGCCAGCTTATAGACCTTACTTTTTTTTTTTCTAATTAAGCATCACTTTCTTCCTAATAACAACGTTCCATTATAAAACACGATATAAGACCTGTTGAAAGGACGCCCCCAATGAAGTCTTGAAGTGACAGTTATGGGTAAAGCTTGTGCCTCATCAGAACTGTTTACTGAAAAGCAGAAACCAGTGAACTTACACTAATTTTCTTTGACTCACTTTGGACACCCGAGGTGACAGAGAACCCATAGTGCAGTTCTGTGGCAGAATTCTTACTAGCAACTAACCCAGGAAGGCAGTGGCTCCAAATCATCCTATTCTCCAGTTCACATGTCCCCAAACTCTTAGAAAATATGAGAGCCAGGAGCCTTCTGAAAACCCCAGTTTTACTGGAGGTCTTTAAGAGATCACATGCAGATCTCCCAGAATCGTCACACTTGTCTTATTTTGTCACACGATGTCGACATAAACCTGAGGGCTCTCATTGCTCAGTTGCCCTGGAAAGACCTCTGCACCCCAAATACAAAGTCTCCCAGAGACATTTCAAACAGCACCATATTTTGTCAGAGAGGAAGACATTCCTTTCATCTTGTTCCTTTCTGCCACCCTTTAAAGGGAGCTGTGTGTCCATGTGCATTTGTTGTCCCCTCTGGTCCTTGCCTTTATCAAGGGTTCGGTTCTCCTGAATAAGAAGGAATGCACATGAGCATCTGAATGCAAACAAGTAGCTTAACAAAAAAATTATAAATCCCTGGAAGTGAAATGTAATTACCAGGTTAAAAAAAAAAAAAAAAAAAAAAAAGAGCACCCATTTATGAGAGCCTATCACATTTCGCGTCTCTGCACGCAGCTCCCCCCAACACTGCTCCTGTCGTGTCAGATAGTGGCAGTGTTGAGCCCGGGAACCGGCGCCCAGCCCGCGGCGGTCCCCGCGGCCGCACAGTCTCGCAGCTGACTCCGACTCGTTGGAGCTACTGGGCCGCGAGGGCGCTGGGGAGCGGGAGGGGCGCGGGGCTGGCGAGGGGTCCCGGATCCGCGTCCCCGAACTGTTCTCCTTTCCCCCGCCCCCGGCGAGAGCCCACTCCCTCCCAATTGACCGAAATTCACCGAGGGGGGCGGTCGAGGGAGAGGTCGTCGGCCGCTCGCCGGCTGCGCCTCCCTGGGCTCCGGCTGGGGAGCGGCCCGGGCTCGCGGAGCGAGCAGTGTGGGCTCCCGCGCCCCCTCCGAGGCAGATCGCGGGGTGGCAGTCCCCGTCGGCTCCGCCGCGCGGCCGCTCCAACCCTCCCCCTCCCCCGCTCACGCCCTCCCCCTTCCTTTCAGTAGGACTCCGGGACTCGGGAGAGGGCGCGGGAGGCAGGCACACGGGCCCGACCCCACTCCAGCGCTCGCCGGGGACGCGGGCGGGCGGCGAAGGGACGCGGAGGGGGCGCGGGGCGGGCGCGGCCATAGAGCGGCGGCGGCGGCGGCGGCGGCGGCGGCGGCAGTAGCGACCGCGGGCAGACCAGCGGCGGCAGGGCCGGCGGGCGCCGGGGACCGAACTGCACAGCTCAGCAAAAGCGCCCCAGCCCTCGGCGCGCCGCCTCCTGCGAGCCCAGCCGGGCAACATTTTGTAACCCTCCAATCCATCCTTTGGAGAAAAGGGAAAAAAATAGCATTGAACGGAGAGATGGGGAAATCTATATAATATATATGTACATATGCATATTTATGTATATGTACATATATATATTATATTTGGTTCCTGCTAAAATTAGCCGGGCTCGCCGAGCGCCTGTGTGCGAGTGTGTGCGAGTGTGTGCGTGCGGGCGTGTGTGTGAATGTGATTACTCCAGGACTCCTCGGGCTCCGGAGACGCCATTTTCCCCCTTGATATCTTTCTCCGTAAATCGGTGGCGCGGCGGAGGCGGCCGCGGCGGGCGGGAAGCGCGGGGCTGGCCGGGGCGCTCGCCGCCGCCTGCGCGCCCGGGGGCCCCGGCGCCCCCCGAGCGAGGGCGGCCCGCCCCGCGCGTCGCCGTTTGACAGATGCTCGTCGCTATGGAGTTGCCGCAGCAGCACCTTTGGGGGCTCGGACGAGCGACCGGAGGCGGAATCTGAGCGAGCGCCCAGGCCAGCGGAGCCGGAGCCGCCGGGACATGGGTGAGCGAGCGCGGCGACCTTGGCGCGGGAGCTAGGGCGCCTAGCCTCCCGCCGCGCCGCGGGGCCCAGCGCGCCGGGGGCTGGGGGCGGTGTGTGCCATGCATGCAAAAGTTCACGTCGCCTCGCCGGGGCTTTGACTTTGCACTGGGCTGGAGGGGGGTTGGGGGACCCGGCCAAGGGGGCGGGATGCAGGTCCCCGCGAGGCTGCGCGGGGATGGGCGCGATTCCGCCGGCTGGTGGGTCGGCAGTGGTGCTGACTTAACTGGAGTAGCCCGTTGGTGGCGGTGATGGTGGAAGCATCGGGCTGGAGGGCTGGGAGCTTATTGAGTTTCGGCTAATCTGATCCCCTCCCCACCCCCTCCTTCTGCACCCTCCCTTGGTCCTGCTGTCGGCTGCCGGGCTGGCGGGTTTGGCTTTGGTGAAGTGGACTGGGGAAAGGGAGGGGGTAGGGAAAGGGGTGGGGAGGCGGCAGGATATTTTTTTTCCCCTCTCTTTGTAACTTGCAGGTTAAGTGGAGCTAGAGAGCTACATTGTAACCTAGTTGGATGGGGGGGGGGCGGGTTAAATGTATCAGAATCTAACGTGTGGTTAATAGAAGAACAGGCGAGAAGTGGTCCAGCCAATGAAGGTTGGTGTATGCTTGTGTTCTGGCTGTGTGTTAGTTTTTCTCTTTTAAAAAATCTTAATCAGTGGATTTGAGTCTCTTTCTTGTGATCTCCGGACTGGGGATTGTGAAAAGGCAGGAATTCCCTTAAAAGCAGAGAATGCCCCCTTTGAAAGCACGCATTGTGTGCGTTTGTACAGGAGTCGAGGGCTTGGGAATTAAGGCAGGCTTCCCTGTTCGGTGGTTTCCAGTGGGAAATCACTCCGGAAAGGAAACCCTTCAGTATGGATTTATTGTTTTTGTCTTTCGAACCATTATCTCTGTGACCAAAATACTGTCTGTGAAGTTCCTCAGATTCCGAGTCAGGTAAATTGGACTGGGCAGATCTGTAGCCAGACGGTGATAACAGGGACACGCTTTCGGTGTCTGTGACGGAAGCATTGTTGGGTAATTGCAATTTCCGATCAGTAGAGCATGCTGCTCCTTAAAAAAAAAATAAATAAGTTACTGCTGAAATGCTGTCCTCTACGTCCTCTCTGTACACTCTCCCATCTTCTCCCTCCCAGATCTGCACTAGTTACTACACTTCTGAAATTGGACCCAACTACAGATATTTTGTTGAAGATCAGGAAAGTTGCTCAGTTGAAAGTAGGAGATGAGACTAGAGATACTGGGAGAGTGGCGACGAGTTGTTACTGCCCTCTGATGCCGCATTTATTCTTTATGTGCCTTTGTGGGATTCTCAGCATGTGTATCTGTCTGAAGGGACTGTTGAGGGAAGGATTTCCGATTTGTTTCCGTTTCAAATAAACTGTCCCGATAATCTCATGGTTGATGTCTGATACTAACAGGGCAGTGTGTGTGTGTGTGTGTGTGTGTGTGTGTGTGTGTGTGTGTGTGTGTGTATCCTTAGTCCTGCCGAAACTCTCCTCTATAGGGGAGTGATTCTTTGAATTCTACAGAAGCCACTTTCCCTTTGCAACCCCTAGTCTTCCTGCCCACAACCATCCACACCTTTCCTGTTGAAGTTTGGTTTGAGTCATGGTCTTAATGGAAATACTGATCTTAGTTTCTTTAAAAAATATGCATTCCGTTTTCCTTTCTTTTATTTTCTTTCCATCTTCATGTTGCTTTATTGATTGATTGATTGATTTTCCTGATGATTTGCAGTGAAAAGTGACTTCATAAAGAAGCTGCCACCAAAACTCTTTGGCAGTCTGGGCCCATCCTCCGTGATTGTATAGTGCCTGCTGATAAACCTCATGGGTCTCTTCAAACTCGAATTCTGAAATTGCTGTTTGCACTTTGTGCTGTGGTGAAAAGGGACCTGGAGTGGAAGAATGCTCTCAGCAGCTACAGCTTCAGCACTGAGACCAGATCTAGGTACCCAGGAAAGAGTTTCCTTTCTCACCCCAGTTAAATACAGCCTGGCTGGCAAGAGAAGGTAGTGCCAGCTGGCCAGAGGGAGGAGAGAGTTTACAGCCTTTTAAGATGCAGCCAGTTTACAATCCTGGCCTCCCTCTCCTCTTGGGTTCTATGGCTGCCTTCCACTGACTGTCCTTAAACTGCTGGAAGGAGGAAGGAGGTTGATGTCTTGGTTGTGAGCTGGATGTCCAGGTGCAGAGTCACTGTGAAGGTGCTGTGTTTCTAAGCCTGTGTGTGCATCAGCTCCTTGCTGGTCACCAGCAAAAGGATATTAAGACAGAGTGTTGGAGGCAAATCAGACAGGAGTATTGAAAGAAGGCATTTCAAGCTGCAGGAAATGGAGTCCCAGGAAATACCAAGGCCAGGTACTCAGAGTGCTGCTTGGCACATAATCCTTTGAGAAAGAGAGAGAGAGAGAGAGAGAGAGAGAGAGAGAGAGAGAGAGAGAGAGAGAGAGAGAGAGATCCTAGTTTGAGGAAGTTGAACTGCAGTTGGAGCTGGGCTGTGCAAGCTGCTGCCACTTCAGTAACCTGAGCTGAGCTGGGGGAGGAGGTGGGGATCACAGGCAGTCAGGAGACAGAGGGAAAGGGACTTGTCTTTCTGAGCAGGAAAAATAGATGTGTCACTGGCAGAAACAAACTGGAGGTGGGGGAAGGGATGCATCTCAGGCGGTGGTGTTACTTTAGGAAGGGGACCACTGGCAGCTTGGAAGGAAAGAAGTGCCTTATGCCTAGGAGCCAGGCAAGAGCAAGGCTGTAATCTGATCCTTTTCATGTTAACATCAGAATGCTATATAGGAAGGCCTTGCCTGGAGGCTCAGTTCTAGGTGTCCCATGGGAAGCCTGGAGGTATCCCTGGGGGAGGCAAACAGCCCCTGCTGCCAGGAGAGCATCTGGTCCCAAACTGCCATTTCTCACAGGGAGCTACTTTCAAAAGTCCCTGACCCCAGTGAAGGAGGGGAGGTTAAAAAAAAAAAAGTGCAGCTTTGGGTTACTGTGGAATTTAACTGAAAATGCCCAGTGGGGAGAGCTAGGAGGAAGAATATTGCTAAAGAAGAAATACATAGGTGAGCACTCCCCTCTGGATCTTTCTTCCTTCTCTGCTGTAATCTTGATTTTACCTTCCATTAGGAACCAAGTTACAACCTCCGTGTCACCAAACTGTCCAACTAGGGGAGGGGAGTTCTTGCATGGACATTATTTTCAGCCATACTTCCCTCTCTGCCCTAAGTTTCTGTAGCATATGCAAAGAGGAAAGAGTATACTGAGAAGTGTAGAACATCCTTTCTGGGTTCCCGTGGAGACACTAACACTTGGCTGGGCTTTCTTTGGCCTCCCAGAATGCCAGTTTCTTCCTTGGAGACTTGAAGCTTTAATTAAAACCAGAAAGCTATTGAAGACAGACCCAGCCAATGAGATTCTGCTTTCTGTGATGCTCAGGGGTGAGAAATAAATAATTTTTTTGCTGATGGCATTTCAAGTTGCTTCAGTTTTGCTCCTGCCAGAGGAATTGGGTACATTATTATTAACACATTAGCATTGTGTAAGGAATCTCAGAACTTAGTATCGGACATGATGGTCTTTGTTCAGAGACCCATGGTGTGGGAGAATCCTGTGAGGATGGGGCAAGGGCACACCTGGAGTGCTCACAACATTGTATCAAAGAAGACATCCTGTAGCATCCTCACTGAAAGTCACTTTGCCAGGTTCCTGAGGGGAAGGGGTAACATTCAGTTCTGTTCCTATCCTACAATGTGTTATGAAGTTAGATCAGCTATGATAAAACATCTGAAATAACTTAGAAGGGGAAAAGCTTTTTTACTTTTTATTATTATTGCAATTTTAAAAGTGTCAGTTCAGAATCTGTTGGTGTTGATGTTTTGGGCTTTTGGTGAGGCAAAATCTAAAACAAAACAAAACCATGGTGGAACAAAGTCACTTACCTCCTGGCCAGGAAGGGAGAGGGAGAGAAAAAAGGGAACACTGGGCCCAAGCCCCCAGTGACCTAAAGACCTCAGGCTAGGTCCCACCTCTTAAGTTTTCTAGTTCAGGACAGTGCTGCTTTGGAGATACATGAAATTTGATGGATGTTAACAGCCAAACTTTCCATTGCTATTACCATATGAATTGCTGTGTGTGTGTGTGTGTGTGTGTGTGTGTGTGTGTGTGTGTGTGTGTGTGTGTGTTGGAGTGGGGCTTTTGTTTTGTGAATTCTTCACTTCTATCTTTCCCTTCTTTCTTCTTCTTTCTATTTCTTCTTCCTCCTCCTCCTCCTCTTCCTCTTCTTCCTCCTCCACCTCCTCTTATTATTATTATTATCATTTGACACAAGGTCTCACTGTGAAGCCCTAGCTGACCTTGAACTAACTATATTGGCTAGGCTGGTCTTGAACTCATAGAGACCTTCTTGCTTCTGCCTCCCAAATGCTAAGAAAAAAGGGCTGTGTCACCATGCATACAGCCCTTGATATATACTAAAAAGAAAGTGCGTGAAGCCACAACATTGATTCTCCCCTGCATTATTGTTCTGAGTTTTCATTTCCATTCTCATTTAGTTCTACTAGATTTTTATGTTCGCTTAGACACATGAAGTTGGAATTAAATGAATGTCATGATTTGTTTAAGTTTTCAATTATGAGTTTCATAGGTACAGGCAGAACAGCTTTCCTGTTGTATTTGGAGTTTTACCCCAATGAAGGATGTTCTCTAAGGCTGAGGAAGTATTTTTAGCAGTCTTTGGTTTATAAACCAACAAAAACTAACTTCTGCTGTTCAGTGTAAGTGATGCTAGTGTCACTTTAAGAATGTGATCACCTGAAGCCCACAGGATCCCTTAGAGTGGTCCTCAAACTTCCTACTACTGAGACCCTTTAATGCAATTCCTCATGCTGTGGTGACCCCCGACCATAAAACTATTTCATGGCCACTTCATAACTGTAATTTTGCTACTTTTATGGATTGTAATGTAAACATGGATATTCAGAATATCAGATATGTAATCCCTGTGGGGGTTGTGACCCACAGGTTGAGAATCACTGCCTTAGGAGGATATAGCTGCCCCCTCCCCAGAACTACGGTGGACCATGGAAGGTTATGACACATAGCCCCATGTAAGACAAGGGCTCCTTCGAGGACTCTACAATGGGCAAGAACTCAGCCTTTCCAAATACTTAAGCAGGAGAAGGGATAAGTTTTGACCTTTGTTCAGAAAATCATCTCCTTGATCTAACTTAACTTTTCCTACCAGAAATACTCTTTTTCATATGCATGGAATTTTATTCATTTCAAAAATATCTTCATATCATATCCACCCCCTCACTTTAGATCTTCTTAGGAAGGAAGCCAAAGAAATAGTTATCCTTGCTCAGAAGATAAGGGGATGATTACCTTATGTTGCCTACAGTGATACAAGTTAGTGGCTGACCTGGGGCAGTGTACGTGTGAGCAGCCTCACACCTGATATGACAAGATCTGACCTTTCTCATTACTTCCTGGTGAAATCATCCCAATAACTTATGTAGCTTCTTTGAGCCTCAGTACCTTTACCAGGAAGTTTGGGATAAAGATGTCTCTGTCCCTTTGTCCTAGGGGTTGTAGGGATTAAGTTATCCCAGATCATTTCTGTCACTGAACTGTTGGAGATTTTCTGTGCTGCCTCTTGGAGACTGATGCTGGGATTATTTTGCCACAGCCCCCTCTAAGAAGAATACCTACAAAGCCCTTGTTTCTAGTAGTCTAACAAACTTAACAGTATGTACGTATCGACTAATGAGTCTGTTGAGCTACTTGATTCAACCATGTACGAGTTGCATTATTAGATGCAGATTGTGCCACATCTGTGTATGACTCAGAGTCTCACGTGATGGCCAGTCTGGTTGGACACAAGGAAGTAGTAGTGCTTAAGAAATGCGTTTTCGGCAAAGAATCTTAAGAAGAAAGAGGAAGGACGCAGACCCGTCAGGAAGAGACATAGTGGGCGATGAGATGGTCTCCATCAGGGTTCCATGGGGTTGAGATGTGTCATCTATGATAGAATTACTAATCTCTCTAAATAGAATAAATGATAGCGGAAATGTCTTTGTACTAGCACATCCAGGAAATTTTCTAGACTCTGGAATGCTCTCCAGAGTCTCTTGGCTCTTGGAGTGTTCTATGTTCTCCCCCATGATACCTGGCCCTCCCTGTCCAGAACCAGCAGTGGGGTTTTCCTTAGTGTTCATCTTACAGTGTTTTCCAGTTAGCCCCACTTGGAGCAACACACAGGGCTTCTAGTCCCTTCAGATTGATTTTTCTGATAATGCCGAGCGTTCTGTCCCTGTCTCCTTCAACACCTCAGCTTGCTCTATTGCCACATCCTGTTTAACTGGAGCATCTACCTGCGAGGACAGCGGGCACCGCTGTGCTTCTCAGTGAGGAGGACGCACTAGTTATTCCCAGTCAGCTCTGCTTGTCTCTTCCCTGTTGCCTGAGCACTTCTGGTCTGCTACTTTGTTACTTCTGGCACATGCATCCCATAATTGCAGACCTGTCCAGGAAAGGTGCAAGCTTGCTCCTCAAAGGCCTGTACCTCTTTAGGGTTGACTTCTGTTGCATGAACATATCATACAATTTATGTAGAGTTAGACTATTAAGAGTAAATTTTTTTTAAAGTATACCAGATCGTTGCAAAATGAAGCAACACAGGAGGACCTCTTAGAGTGAGTAATAACTAGTTATGTTAATAGCTTTTTATAGTTTTGGCTGTCTTTCAGAGGAAATCACCCAAGCTCAGCTTCTCCCTCAAAGCCTAAGAGGTAATAGTCTTTTACCACATGTGTGTCTTTTCAGTCAGTGGTTCCACGCATTCATTCAGTAATCAAATGTTTATTAAGTGCCTACTAGAGTGTCCTCACCATTTGAACACTCATCACTCTTGATGGTCTCTGAAAATTTCAGTCGTGCGTCCTGGTTTCCACACCCAATTCGCCACTTCACCATTCCGTCTTCCTCAATGCTCAGTCGGCCCGCTTTTCTGCTCATTAGTGATGGCACGAGCCTGACTACACAGAAAGAGAACTGGTGGAACACCACGCAGAAGGGAAACTGGAGTCTTGGGATGCAGGTTTCAGGATGGGCCGGCCACCTAGTTGCATGGGCAACAAGCAAGCCTCAAGGCCTTTCTCCTTACCCTTATGCATGGGAAAAAACGAAAAGGTTAAGGTTGACACGGGCAGTCCCATCTGAAATTCTGGGATGCTACAGCTAGATGTGTCAGAGAGGTTTTAAACTTTTCCTTTAAAGTGCAGAGCTCCTCACCCTCATTTAATGACACCCCCAACAACTGTCCAAGCCAATCCCCGTGAGAATTAAGGCACTCAGCTTGATGTTTGATGTGGTTAAAAGCGTTCCGGGAGGGGAAGTTGGTGCCCTGGGGTGAATTAAATCAGAAGCTCCCCAATTAGAGCAGAAGAACAGGCTTGCAGGAAGGGGGTGGGTGGGTAAGGGTACGGTAGGTATGAAGCAACACCACAAACAGCAGCGTGGAAGAAAGCGGAGGGTTAAATTATCTCCCCTGCTTTTGAAGCCTGGCCCTCCTTGGTGAAATAACTGAGTTGACACAAAGAAGATGGTACAAAGTCAACTCTGGAAAGTCCAAAGCTGTCGTCCTTCTTGGGACTTTACCATCGCCTCCTGTGCCCTGTGGGCATCCGGGGTGGCGGCTGAAGCTGCTTCATTTGCACATCTGGGGTCTGAATATCATGTCATGATGTAGATCATTAGGAGCTTGAAGGATAGGGCAGAATCTCTGCTCCTGGGCTGTCACTCCATCCCCGCAGGACTTGTCTGCCCGTCCACTGGAAGCTTGTAGGAAAAAAAAAAGGCCACTGGGTTGCTTTGTGTGTACTGTAGGATGGAGTGACAGACAGACAGACAGACAGACAGACAGACACACACACACACACACACACACACACACACAAAGCCACACTTTTCTGCACTGTTGGATTGGGGTGGGATCAGGAAAATGATTCTTTGTCTCGAGGTTAAGACTATGAAAGGTTCATAGATTTTTCTGGATTTTCTGGAAGCACTCTTAGAAAGAGAAGCTAATGGAAGCTATTGAGATGCTGTGGTTTCAAACCCTAGGAATTTGGGGGTTTGAAAGGATGTTGGATGAAAACCAAAGAATTTTGGGTGAAAACGGAAGAAAAAAAGAGCATGCACGTTATGGAAAAAAAGCTTTATTATTATTGTTTATTATTACTATTATTTTATTATTATCTTTATGTAACAGTGATTTAATCTGTCTATGGAAAGGAACTGCTTGGAGTTCCTGGGGACTTGGAGAGATACAGAGATGATATTAGCTGAATTTGATGGATCCAACATGTTAGTTGTCCAGGAGTGCTTATTGGAGCATGCAGGGCATCATATTCTTGGAGCCCAGTAAGAAAGCTTGGGAGCCAAATCCTGTGTAGTTGCTGATGGCTATGCCCATGACTTATTATTATTTGAGCAAAACCTTTTTTTTTGGCATAACATGATGGCCAGAAAGCAATGATTTGACATGAAAGCACCATGGGCCTTCTTTCTGCTCCTAGCATTGTCTTTAAGTGCTCTGTTAAGTTTTTGGTCCATGAATACTTTTTGAAGTCTTAGCATTATAGCTTGTATGGGGCTTCTTCCTGGAACTCTTGGATGGGAAAGCTCTGACATGAGATGGTATTTTTGCCCTCGGTGAGTGGATGTTATGTTCGAGGAAACATATTTAGCTAAACTAGAAGTCACCTTTCTTCAACTAAATGAGGAACCTTTTCCCAAGTAGAGTTTTGCTACTTGTGTGATCCATGCTAAGGTGTATCAGAGAAGCTTCCAGAATGATGTCTTTGTTGGAGGAAGAGAAGCCAGGAACCTTTCTTAGTGGGAGAACCTTCAGTGGCAGAAGTGAGCAAGTCTAGATTTAAAATTCCCTTGAGAAAATGAATACTAATCATGTGATGTAGAAAGCTGTCACATTAAGGATTAAATTGTATGCAGTAGGAGTCCAAGAACCACTACCAAGGCCAGGTAGATCTGAGAAGGCTTCAAAGAGTGTGTGAGATTTGAGTCTCACACACAGCAAAGGGGAGGTCTTGGTTAAGTAGATGCAGAGGCTGGAAGATGATGCACCTGGCAGTGTACAATGGAGAGAACTATTGGTTCAACACAGAACTCTTCAGGTGGAGGCAGCAAGGAGCAAGGATAGGTTCATGGGTCAAGGCTCCAGCTTCTCAGAGCTGAGCTGAGCTGAGGAGCCAAGATCAGTTTCCCAAATGCTAGAAGTCTGGTGGTGTTGTGAGTTAAATAACATTTGGATCCAGAAAGGACTACCTCTGAGATTTCAGCAATCCCAAAACTTTAGTTTTCATATGTATAAAATGGGCACATCTCTGGGTTAAATCAGGTTAAAATATATAGATATATAAGATAGTGTACTTAAAGTATACCAGATGTACATTCTAGAAGCATCTTTACAATGTGAATTTCTGTTCTCTACTTGGATAGGAAATACTATGATCACAATTCTTTCTAGCAGATCGACCATGATTCATCTATTTTGACACCATTCAGTATGTGTTATTTTTTTCCTCTGTAAGAGTCTGGGTAGTGAATAGGATGAGCAGGTGAGAAGTCTGATGCTGAAGCATTTGAAGGGATGTGGCAAGTCAGAGAGTAACAGTTTGGAGCTGCTATGGGCAGAAGCAAGTACAAGCTTTTGATAAGAAGCTGGTCAGCCCTTGTGTTTTAGATGGGTCATAATATAAAAGAGTAATCATATATACAAGCTATGCATCAGTTAACAACGGGGATACATTGGTTCTGAGAACTGTGTTAAGTGCTTCTGTTATTGAGCAAACGTCAGAGTATGGTCTTGTATAAACCTAGATGGGACAAGGGAATCATAGAAGTGGCCTCTGGATGCCATCAAGAAGCAGAGACATGAGAAGGCTGAGATTGCTCACAACATACTAGCATGTCATATGGCTTTATAGTAAACTTTTTATAATTAGAAAGAATACAGTTTAATTAATGATAAAAGGTATAGAATAGAAAGACACATGAACTAGTGGTATAGCCCTTCACTATTACAACTAGTATTATGTAATATACATGATTTTGTATGTTGTCGTATTGTGTGACTGACATTGGAGTAGGTTTGTTCACACTTGGTCATACTAAAAGTATGAGTAATATTCTGTACTATAGTATTACAATGATGGCAATATTGCTAGGTGATGGATGTTCAGATCTATTATAATTTTATGGGACCACCACCACACATGCATTCCATTGTTGACCCACATCTTGTTCTTCAGTGCACTAGTATGTATCTGAACTCAACTGTGGATCTGACATCGGAAATGTGTGCCCTTGAGCAAATTACTAACCTTTCCGGGACCTTGTTTTCCTGTTTATACATTAAGAACAAGGTCATGTCATCACATGCCTATATATGGATTACATTGAAAATCACTGTAAGGCAGTGGTTCTCAACCTTCCTAATGCCGTGACTCTTTAATACGGTTCCTCATGTTGTGGTGACCCAATCATAACGTGATTTTTTTGTGGCTACTTCATAACTGTAATTTTGCTCCTGTTATGTATTGCGATGTGTCTGTATTGTAATGTCTATGTGTCAGTCTAACACCAAAGGGGTCATGACCCACAGGTTGAGAACTTCTCCTCAGAAGCGTTCATCACAAGTCACCCCCTCTCCCTCTTATTTTGACAGTGTTCTTTCCATAACCCCATGGAAGAATAGAGACAGCAAATTGGATGATATCGCTGAAACTGAGCATGCAAACAGCTTATGCTGTTGTGCCATTGTGAGCAGGCAGCTGGAATCAGAGTTGTGAGTTAATAGTGTGCCCAGGCTCAAGCCTTAGAAGCTTGATTCAGATTCTTCCCCTGCTATTGAGATCCTAAGCACCAGAACTGGTGTTCTATGCTTCTGTGTGAATTCATCTCATCCCACTTAACCAGAGCTGGAGAACCAACCAGAGCTGATAAAGCAATGAGAGAAACCAGTCCCGCCTTTCAAGAGCTTCTAAGTACTAAGACAAGGCTTAGTACCTGGGAAGGCCAGGCTGGAAGAGGACATGGGACTCACCTCATGGCTTTCCCTTGTTCATTAAAAAGACATGGTGGTGGTGGTGGTGGTGGGGATTTCCAACCGAACACGGTGAAATTGTCTCATATTTCCTCTATGAGACAAGCCATCAATAAAGAACAGCAGAATGCCCAACTTAGCAGGTTTAAACTCAGCTATCTGTATGCTTTCCATTGTGCAAGAGTGTGGAGAAGGCTTGATTCCGGCCCCTGGGCCATAGGGTTTTCCTTGGGACCTGAGAAGAGAAGGCAACACTAGCTGATGTGTAACTTGGCTGACACATTCCAGGGGACCAGTCAAGTTTAACAAAAAGTGTGAGCATTTACTAAGGTGATCCCAGGTAATTATGATCTCATTTAATATTTAATCTTCAATTACTTCTCCTAGGAGCCCCTGAGGTAGGATTATTACCCACTTTCCAAACGAGACTTGAATGGCTTAAAAAATGCCTTGCTGAATACAGTTACTAATGGGCAAGAGACTAAGCGATCTAATCCTATGACCTCCAGTCTGGCTTTCCCACTTTTCTCTGCGAGGAGAAGCATCGTCTTTGAACACCTCCTCTTGGACAATTTCTCCTTGTGTCCACAGAGTTCTGAAATGTGTAGAGACCTGTTTGTTCAAAACACTGTCCTTGCATTATAAAGATCCTGATCATGTGGACAAGATAGACAACCTAAAAATATTGAAGCACACAGCTTGTCAAGTGCTCTAATGGCAAATGCCCAAGGAATTGAGAGCAAGACCTTCTTCTGTCTTTCTGTCTCTCTCTTCCTCTGTGTGTGTGGGTGGGGGGGGCGTAGGCATGTGCGTGCACGTGTGTGTGTGTGCGTGCATGCATGCATGAGTGTGGGTGTTTACATGCGCAAGTGTGTTCAATGAGTATGTTAAAAATGAATTCAGCTAGTGTTCTGGATGGAGGTGAAACTTGACCGATTCTTGAGCTAACTTAAACCTTGTAGAAATGAGAAAAGTCACCAAACCAACAGAACTAGGGATCTTATATAGAGTAATGCACATCAAGAGAGCGTAGGAGATGTTGTTGGAAGATGTATTGGGTGAAAAACTTAAACAATGTTTCTTGGAGGAAGTAAAATGTGGCCTGGAATGTACCTCACAGGTGTGTAGAGCACAAAAAAGGCTGCTGGGTAAATCTTTGTCCTTTGTTGTAGACCACAGACATATATGCAGTGTCAGCCAAATGTGGTGTGAGGCTATCTTCACTCTTGCTGATTGAGAGCCAGGTATGTGTTGGGTCACTTGACCCATTTACCAGTGTTTATGGATCATTTATCCCAGGAATTTTGGCAGCGGGAAGGGTTTCAAGAAACATCACTCAGAGTTATAGGCACTCCAAGTCAAATGGTGACTGACTGGCTGGACTTTGACACAACCCTTCTTTCGACATTCACTGAAGAAAGATTTCAGGACCTCTCTCCATGTATCAGGGACTGGTACCCGAAAGAGGCAACACTGTTACCCTCAGAGTCCTTAGTGTCTAGTAGGGAAGATGAGGTGGTGTAGGAAGTGCCGGAAAGGGCATGTTGTGTGTCACAGAAGCAGAGAAACAGAGTCCCGACTTGAACAAATCAGAGAAGAGAAATTTGTTCTCATTTTTGTCTTTAACTCAGGAAGGCTGGAGGAGGGTTCCAGGTGTGTGCAAAGTTGCATGTGAATCCGCTGTGACTTTCCCCCAGTGCCCTTAGCAGATATGAAGAAGGGTGAACAGCAGCCGCCCTCCTGCCGAAGTCCTTAGAATCTCACAAGAGAGTTTTCCCAAATGGTAGTAGGTCAGTGAGTGCAGGAGAAAAATTGAATGCAAAGGAAAGAATGTGATGAGGGGGGAAATAAGAGGGATGGGGGATGGAGGGCAGAATCCTAAACTAAATGTCATAAGAACCTGGAGACCAGGATCATTAAATGGAAAGAAATAACTAAAAGAATAATTGAAAAAAAATTCATGAGCTAGAGATGATCTACATGGCTCTTGGTGTTCCAGGAAAAGCCAGGGGAGACAGACAGAGCCACACTACATTAAACAAAACCAAACACCCAAGCAAGCAAACTATAAAACCTGCCGTCTACACAGATAAAAGGCAGTACCTAGCCAACCTCAGTTTTCTATTGGACGTTCTGAAGAGTTCTGAGGAAAGAGTTCCGACCTGAGAATTATCCAGTCAAGCTAGGGCTTTTACCTGCCAACCTGGAAGGAGTCCCTGGCCTGGTGGCAATGTACACAGAAGCCCAGGAGGAGATGACAGTGGAAGGTGACAGGAATGAGCAGTGAGGACCTGCCTGCATCCCCGACGGTTTGCCTTTAAGAGCCCAAGAGGTGTGTGCTTTTAAAAAGTTTATTTTAACCTAAGAAACACAGAGTTTAACTATCAGTAAATCCATGTAACTATGCCCCAGTGGGGGAGATAAGAAAGATAGCACTTTTCCATATTGTTGCTGAGACACTGAGGTTGACAGGGGTCTCACGAGGGTTCCAAAGAGGCAGAAGGAAGCCCATGAATCATATCTTTTGACTCCAATTGAGTATGCCAAGGGATTTGTCTGTTTCTGCCATGTTGCAGACTTGGGAAACAGTTACCAGGATGGCAATGGGCAGTCTGTGGCTAGTGATCTGGGAGCCAAGCAAGCAGAGGAGGTGGATGAAACTGGGATGGCAAGCTCAGTTTTTCATCTATTTGGCCAATAAAGTTCTTGAATGTCTCTTCTGTGCTAGATACTATGCTGAGCATTGGGATGGTAAATGGCTCAAATGCAATGGATGCCTGCTATTAGGAGACTAAGGAGCTGTGTAAGGAGAAGCTACCTCCAAATATAGATTAAGAAGCACCCTGTGGTCAAGGCACTGCCTAGGGGACGTATATATATACGGAACAGAAAGTCTGAGGCACTGGTTTTCAGACCCCAGCCCATCCTGTACCTGGAAGCTGGGGAACACCAAAGTGCCTGTTCTTCCACCCGGACCCTGGTTCAGTATGTGTAGCTTGAGAATCGACATTATTCCCACCAGGCTTAGAATAAGTAAGAGTTTCCCAGGAAGCAGGAAGCATTTTTTTTTTTTTTCCAGACAGGAAAAATCCCTGTATCTTGCAGATTTGGAAGGGAGGGAGGAGGGACTGTTTAGGACTCCCCTGAGTATAAGCAACATCTAGCCATGTGGATTTTCCCTGGGCACTAGAGATATACTGCTGTGGGTTCAAACTGTTCAATTTGAAGTGTCCCCGTAGGCCTTCGGCTGCGCAAAACGAGGCTGTGTAAGAGTGCATGTTCCATCCTTGTTGAGCGAAGTGTGGGATCAGGAACTCAGAGTGGCTTGTCTAGCTAGCGTTTCACTGACTTTGCATGCCAGAGCAGGAGTAGAGATCCCATTGCCACACTCTGGTCTCATTGTGCGTTCTAACTGTTCCTTCCAGGCTCTACGGCTTTGTAGGACCTGCTGAAGACTTATTTCCTAAGCAGTCCTGGTTGTCTCAGTCCCTGTGTGACAACCCTGCAGGCAACCGCGGGAGGCAGTGACCCAGGCACAGAGTACTGGTTCATTGTGTGCTGTCCTCTCTGAGCCAGTTGCCAACTGCAGGAATGTGAACAGGTTAAAATGCTTTCATCTTGTTTGGGCTCCCCCAGCTCTGAGGGTGTGACTGTGCTCACACATGTGTGTTGCCAGGGGCTTACCACAAGAGGACTGTCAGTTGTCTCCCAGACCCACTATAGAACTCAAAGAGTGTGTAGGCTGGCAGGTGTGTGCTGGGGTGAATGATGAACAGCATCTTTGTGGGCTGGTGAGCCAACAGGGAGCTTAGATTTCTTTGCGCTGTGCTTTTGAAAGCTTTTTTTTATATATGATTTTTAAGGTGATGGGGTTCATGTGGACACAGGATCTGGATCTTTATCCCCAGGATAGGCATAAAATTTGACTGGGGCTTCCTGGGTAGGTGGGGCTAATTTTGGAGAAGGACTTTGAATAGCTGTCAGGTGTGAATATATTTTCATTCAGAAAGAACTTCTAGAAATCTTCTAAGAGCACCATCCAAGGATGGAAAGGAAGTGAATGTGAACACTATTCAGTGGCTGCTGGCCTCAGCCTGAGACTCAATTGCTGTTGAATTAGGAAAATAAGATGCATGTGCTCAAAACAACTAGAAGGCAATACATTTAGAGGTAATCTATACAGCCGGGTGGAATGTGAGTCAGACCAGGGAGTTAGTGCTGTTCCCCAGAGTTTGTAAAATTGTTACTATGGAGATGCAAATACTGGGCACTAACCTGGAATTATGGGAAGGCTTGGGGTCTGTTTTGCTTGTTAATTTCTCATTCATTTCTTCATGGCATATACTTTTAGAGAGGACCAGTCATATGTTTAGTGATTGCATGGATCAATGACAGCAATTGCAAGAACTGATTCTATGAACATGCCAGTGCAGAGAACACTGTGGAGACAGGGTTTGAACTGAGGAGTCAGTTCAACTTAGTAACTAAGATGGGCTGAGACTATTTTAATGTGAGAGACCTGAATGGCGGGTCTGGAATAGATGTTTGTAAAGCTCGGGACTCTTTGAAATGGCCTTATTATTTTATCTATAGTACATGTTAGGAGGAACCCCAGCTGTCCCACAAACTCCAGCTGGTTCAGGTCCTCAAGAAAGCACAGTCAGATTTCAGCAGGGGGTTCAACTATCTGTTTAGTATTAGGTTTCCTAGTTCTGCACTGGTATGAGGTGTGCACTGCCCTGAAACAAGCTTTGATAGAGTTCTTACCCCTGCTGACTTCCAGTACCTGTAAGACCAAATTCAAGCTCACCAGTGTGTCTGTCACTCAAGAAGTTCATGATCCAGCTGCAACCTTTTATTAGCTGTATTTCTCACCAGTCCCACTTGTTGCCATGCCCCTTAGCAGCATATTCGTTTGCTCTGTCCTTAGCACAGTTCTACATGTTCCTGGCTCACATTTTGCCCTGAGCTATACTGTCTGTTTTCTGCTATTGTCTCTTTTCTTTCCCTCTTTTTAAAATTCTTTTCATGGTGTAGCTAAGTGTGGTATGTGCATATATTTGCATGAGGGCAAGCATGTGTGTGTGTGTGTGTGTGTGTGTGTGTGTGTGTGTGTGTGTGTGTGTGTGTATGTGCATGCGCGTGCTTGTGCGCACACCTGTGCACGCATGCATGTATGCCTGCCTTCATGCAACGGTGTGTACCTGTGTGTGGAATGAGATTGCTATCATTGGTCTCCATAGCCAGTTCACTCCTGGGAACCTCGTCTCCACCTCCCGAGGCTGGAATTACAAGCAAGCCACATTGCACTTGAGTTGGTTCTGGAAATCTTAATTCAGATCCTCTTGTATATGGGGCAGGCATGTTAATCATCACCCTAGTGATGTTAACCGTCACCCAGGTGCTCCGTCTCTATAGGGTCTTCCTTCTTTCTTAATAGTTGCCCCAAATCCCAGCAAGAGCCTATGCTTGGTAGCTCTCCTGCACTGGTGCTGCAGCTCTCCTGCACTGGTGCTGTAGCTCTCCTGCACTGGTGCTGCAGCTCTCCTGCAGTGGTGCTGTATCTCTCCTGCACACTGGTGCATTAGGTCTCCTGCACTGGTGCTGTATCTCTCCTGCATACTGATGCTGCCACTCTCCTGCATACTGATGCTGCCACTCTCCTGCACTGGTGCTGCAGCTCTCCTGCACTATTGGTGCTGCAGCTCTCCTGCACTATTGGTGCTGCAGCTCTCCTGCACTGGTGCTGCAGCTCTCCTGCACTGGTGCTGCCGCTCTCCTGCACTGGTGCTGTAGATTTCTTTAGAGTTACTTTTCAGATCTCTGATCAAGAGTGTGATCTTCAGGGAATGGATAGTTTCGTTGTATCTTAGGATCTTTAGAGGAATTGAGAAACACTTTGTTGAATTGGATTTTCATTTTTTTGAATCTCTTACTACTGCCTCTAAATAATTATTGACTCATACAGTTAAGTATACAAAAATCTGAAGCCAATCATTTTTAAATGGGAGGCACTTTCTTCATAGTAACTTTCTCCCTATATCACACCCTATCCATTCGCCCGTAGTTTGTGTCTCATCTTGCTTCATCTCCTCACAACGTCTGCCTGCTCCAGCTGGAGGTCCAGGTGAATTGCTAAGAGCCATCAGAGGAAGTCTTTGCCTTATCTTACATCCAGTATGGGCACATTTGCCCGAGGGTGATAGTTACCAGGGGAATTAAAGCATCGTATTGGTGATTCCTGCCTAAGGGAGTAAGCCTTGGGCATCGCTGTCCTTAGGGGGTGGGAAATGACTTCCAAGGTGTTTGGAGCTGGAGTGTAGACTGAGAGAAGCCTACTGGACTCTCCCTGCCCTAAGCAGGGCCATGTCCTAAGGCATCTTGGCGCCTTAGGGTTCTACGCTGCGATCTGCCGCTGATGAGAGAGGAATCTGTGGATGGCAGTTACTTGAGAAAACTTCTGCCTTTTTGTTTTGAAATAGGGTTTTTCTATATACTCTGGCTGTCCTGGAACTCACTACGTAGGAAAGCTAGCTTTGAAATGGTGATCTTCCTGCCTTAGTTTCCCAAATGTTGGGATCACTAGCGTATACCACCACAGTTGGCTTAAACATGACATTTTATAAAATAAAAGGTTTCAGGCATAAAGTCATATTAGTATACTGGAGACAAAGACTTTAGTAAGAAAAAAAAAGGAAAGAAAAGAAGAGAAAAGAAAGGCAAGCGTCATGTGTTCCAACCACATTCTCCATTCTCCAGCCAAGGAAGGTACTCAGTCTTATTGGCAGCCTGAGTGGCGGCTGTTTAGGGTTTTCTTGGGAGCCTCAGGAAAGGTACGCCTGATTTTACTGTAGCGGGCTTAACCCTTTCAGAAGAACACTGTACTATTACTTTTTTCTGAGAGGGAAACTTCTTATAAATGTGGCTGTCTGCAGGACTGAGCCCTTTCCAGGCTCTGAGTATGTTTCTGGGCTTCTCTGCGAACTTCCATGGCCTGCCTGGAGGTTTCTTATCTAAGCTACTTTCTCATCTGGCTTTCTGGCTGGGTACTGGCTGAGAACATGATGGTTCCAGAGCCAGAAGCCACATACTCAGCTGTCAGGTTCCAGTTCTTGGCTGTTCTCAGTGTGTCCTTACAAGCCTCACTGGGCACACGTGGTAGGCACATTTGAGGACCAGTTCTTTAAACCGATGGGCACAGAGGTGGGAACAGAAACTCTGTAGAAATGTTTCCTGCTGGCGACGGGGAGAGTGCTCGCTCAGTGGTGTAAGAAGTAAGGCTCGGAAATAATGAGACTCCCGCTAGAAGATACGGCAGTTTGTAGAGCTCTGAGACGTTAGGTTTTCTCTTACAGATGGACGGCTGCGCTTGCCTTTGGCTTTTGCAGTTACGAGTCTGAACTAGGGAATAAATAAACTAGGCATGGAGGAGAGTAAGAGGGAAGGATAGTTGGCTCATCCTGGGAGGATCTGGAGAAAGTCTGATTTTTTCTCTTCTCGTCTTGGAGGGGAGAGGGCAGAGACAATGCTGGAAGGATCCCTGACACTTTCGAGGACTTGTGAAATGCTGCTTCTCTCTCTTTTGCTGTTCTGTTATGTGGACAAAATGGGCCTTCATCTAAGGAACAAGAAAGGAAGTTAAAACTTGTATAAATAGCTATTTTCTATAAGTAACAGAAATGATTAGCTACCTAATGTTTCTGTAGATACAAACATTTAAAAGTCTGTTTTGCATTAATCCCAGTGTTATTAGTGATTTCCTTTTGAAATCTTTTGGTTTTATTATCAGCTCTTATTTCACCTAAGTTTAAGAGATAGATTGCCAGGTGTGGTAGCCCACATGGAAAACACCGGCGTTCGGTAGGCTGAGTCAAGAATATAGCCACCAATTGGATTTTGGCCTGAGTGACACAGTGAATTCTAGCCCAGCCTGTACTACAGAATGAGACCCCATCTCACAGAATGAAAGACAAAACCCCAAAGCAAATGAAAGGAACAAGTAGAAACAAAACCCAGAAATCTTTACTTAATGGAGATTATGTGTGATTTGAGTATTGACAAGTGACAAGGAAGAGCCATGCGGGTAGACTAAAGGATGCCCTTCCTCTAGAAAGGGCTTGGGGGAGGCTCTCAGGAGCAGCTGAGTGTGCTGTTCATTTTGCAAACCTTTCCTCAGATGGACAAGGGAAGTGGCAGCAGAAGCCACCTGGATACAGTTCCCACAGACCTGTGTTAGCCCTCTGAGTCTCCTCTCATTGTGGTTGGTTTTACTGGTGACAGAGTCCATTGTGGCTTCAGTGTGAGAAACCTCCAGTTGTTACTAGCTGGGGACTCACCTCTCTTATCTTTATTATTGGGCCTGCAGCCATAAAAATTAATAATAACCCATCATGACGGCATGTGTGATATGCTTCCCCTGTGTTCTAGAATTATTCTGTGTGGGTATGTGAACTTTTGGACTGATTTTCTGATACTGTGGGCTTGTGGGAAGGATTTTAGAAACTGAGATTGGATCTTTTGGGGGTCCAGTTCTTTCCTACCATAGCCACTTATTTCTCTGCTTCTCCATTGCAGATCTGATCTCGTCTGAGCATCTCACCACATCTCCATTCTTGGGACGTTGAATCCAGCAGTTGGACTGCTTTGTTCTTGGAATTTTGGGTGTCTTCTCTTTCGACCTTTTCCCACTTCCCTTCATCCCTTCCCCGTCCCAAGAACTCCTGAAGACTGCGGGATTACCATGGAGTCCAGGGAAATTTTAAGCAGCTCCAGGCAAAGAGGGAGCGAGTCAGAATTCCTTCCGGGCTCCTCATCCAAGTCCCCAGCCGCCCCTGGCTGTGCAGGAGAGCCATTGAAAGGCATCTCCGTGGGTGGAGAACGCATGGAAGCGGAAGAGGAGGATGAGTTGGGCTCGGGACGAGATGTGGACTGCAACTCTAACGCCGACAGTGAGAAATGGGTGGCTGGAGATGGCTTGGAGGAGCAGGAGTTCTCCATCAAAGAGGCCAACTTCACCGAGGGGAGTTTGAAGCTGAAGATTCAGACCACAAAGCGAGCTAAGAAACCCCCCAAAAACCTGGAGAACTATATATGTCCCCCTGAGATCAAGATCACCATAAAGCAGTCTGGGGACCAGAA
Source organism: Peromyscus leucopus (assembly GCF_004664715.2). NCBI lineage: Eukaryota > Metazoa > Chordata > Mammalia > Rodentia > Cricetidae > Peromyscus > Peromyscus leucopus. The sequence continues at coordinate 66,665,310 of NC_051079.1, read as the reverse complement.
GGTGTCCCGTGCTGGGAAAAATAGCAAAGCTACAAAAGAAGAAGAAAGAAACCACTCCAAAAAGAAGGTAGGAAACTGTGCCTTGCAGGTTTGGTTTTGTTTCTGTTTCTGCTGTTCTCTCACCAACTTTTAAAGGTCAACTGACTTTTGAATCACCAGCCTCTTTGATGGACTATTTAGGGCCTGTGCGGCCAAGTCTCTGGTATAGTATGTATAATGCTGAGTTGGTCGTTTTATATTTTATACTCACCTAGGAAACAAGCTACTGGGGAACGATGATTTGGGAGCACATCCTGCTTCTTGGGCGATAGCCTACAGGCCAGGTCAGCCAAGGCCTTCTTCAAAAGTTGGAGATGTGTTTTCTGGTTTGTTTTCATCTTGACGTTTGCATTTGTTCCCTCAGCTGGTCACTCAGGGCAGTCAGGGGAGTCACAACCAACTCTTGGTTTCGTTTGTTAGTGTTTTAGATCTTCCTGAGGTGAATGCTCTGAGGAAGCCCTGTGTTCATCGTAGGCTTCTGTACGACCCACAGTTAGTCATCCTGAAAGCAAGTCATCAGGGAGCAATATTAGAGGGGGAAACTACAGAAGGTGAAGGTCTGGGGTACAACTGACTGAACCATAGCCCGAGACATGGTCATGGTGGTGCATTAAGGCTGTGTGGGAAGTGAATCTGGCCCACTGGCCTGCTAAATGTCACACACAGGCATGCAGATAAAGGTGCTTGGTAGTATCAGTTCGTTGGGAATGAATGGGTCCCTATTTTTTATTGAACTAGTGTGTGTGTGTGTGTGTGTGTGTGTGTGTGTGTGTGTGTGTGTGTGTGTGTAATTATAGTCACCTCCCTTCTGGGGATGGGTATGGTACTCAGCCTGTGATAGCAGAAGACTGACCCAGTTCAGAAAGCTTTGGCCTTCAGGAATCTTCATGGCTCTGAAAGGGACTTTTATTGACAAAGTTTTGGGCTTCAGGTGATAGCTACTAATCCGGTTCTGTCTGCCTTTCACTTATGTGCAATAATTTATGTGGCTAGTTGTGGTGTAACAACTCAAAGTGATCTAACCGTGCCCTGGAATGTTCCTGTCACCAGTGGTCCTCTGAGCTTTGTATTCATTCAAATGAAATGAGCAGAAACCATGGTCCTTCTTCAGAGCAGAGCTGTGTCTGTCCTCATGGAGAGTGTTTACAATGATCGTTTGCATTGAAAACCAGAGATATGAGTCTGCAGAAGCCTTGTTCAAGCGTGACAGCTCCTCAGAGTTGGCTCAACAGGCTTGTCCTGTGTTTAAAACTGAAGCTTCTTCATCCAGGAGCTGCTGGGATTCCAGGAAACCAGGGCAGTTGGCTCACTGCTGTGTTAGCATTTGGGGACAGAGAGGAGAGATGTTGGCTTCAGTCGCCAGAGCATGTGGGTCACACACTCCCCTCCTCCCATTACAACTTTGCAGTGGTTAATGAGTTCTCTGTTTTGAAAACAAAGGTTATCTTCATACCTGACAGGAACTTTTGAGTCACTTATAAAGTGACATTGTTGCTTTCGAGTTGGGTGTCTTCAGCTTTGAAAATGAGTACTGTTCTCTCTGACCGCTGAGGTGGCCCAGTTCTTTGTGTGCTCTTGATGCCTGTGTGGGGTTGGGGTAGGGTGGGGTGGGGTTGGGGAATGGGGTATCCTGGATGGTGATTATTTTCTCTCTGTTCCCTCCATACCGGGATTTGAGTAGCAGCTCACAGTTTGGGTGTTCAACCCCAAATTTAGTTCAAACTAAAGTGTGAATGAGGTCAGCCATTCTCATCCAGGAAGAGAGGTGTTTTTGTTAGAAAGAAAGATGAAATCCCTTATTTGAACATGTGGTTTGCCTCATGTGGTAAGCCTTTTTATGCCCTACAGTTGGAAGGAGTGGAAAAGAAGGGGGGCAGATTCCAATGCACAGTCGTGTTTTATGATGTCACCATGGTGGAATAGCTTATAAAATGTTTTAGCTCTTAGAAGCTGGTTTAATACTGTATATCTGCATCTTTTCTACATTTACTCACACTGAAAGTTGTTACTTTCCAGGAATGAACGAATAAAGTTATTAGCGTGGGGCTGTAATTCCTTGCTGGATGACAAGAACATTCTCTTATCTCTATTGGATTAGAATACTAACTTTATTACTCTTCAAATTCCTGTCATTTTGCAGAGATGGAGCAAAAGCTGAAGTTGAGGCTGTGTGTGTGTGTGGAAATCCTGCTTGTCGTTTGTATGGAAAAGTTCAGTGATGTGCCCTTGCAGAATTTACCTTAAATAAATCAGAACGATGTGATAAGTGACAGGGACCGAGAAAGGACAGAGATAATGGCTTCTGAGTCACAGATTGGTACCGCTTTCTGAGACCTAGTCTTGACTGTCTTAGTGAAGTGAGCCCTCTTTTGAAGATGTGTGCGGTAGAGCGGCCACTAGCAACCAAGTGCTACTCTAGAAATTGCCAAAGGCTGCATGGACCCGGTCCTTGAGTGGGCGGAGCCTTCTTCTTTCAGGCATTTGGATGGATGTTCTGACATTGAGCAAGGGTTGGCAACCACAGCCAATGGGCCAAATCCAGCCTCCTTCCTGTTTTCCTACAGCCCATGCACAAAAATTGGTTTTTACATTTCTAAAAAGATTTTTTAAAAATCAAAGAAATGGAAATATTTTGAAGTATGTTAAGCTTCTTTGAAATTCAAATTTCAGTGTCCATAAATAAAGTTCTAATGGAGTGAGGCCAAGTCCACTTGATTACATTTTGTCTGTGACTGCTTTAATATTGCAATGGCTCAGTCGGGCAGCTGTCACCTTGACACCGTGGCCTGTAGAGCTTAAACTGTTTACTAACTGGGTCTTATACGAAATGTTTCAGGCCCAGGAGAAAGCCCAGTCAGTAAAGAGCTTGTCATGCATGCATAACAATCTGCCTTTGGATTCTGGAATCTACATTAAAATAAATAAATAAATAAATAAGACAGTGTAGTGTCTGGTATATCAGCAGTCCTGCCACCAAGGAGGTGGAGACAGGAAGGGGGCTGGCGCTTCCTGGACAGCTAGTCGTGCTAAACTCCAGGTCTAGAGAAAGACCCTGTCTTTCAAAACTAAAAGCACCTGGGGAAAGCATTTGATGTCAGCCTCTGACTTCCTGTACCTGCACACAATTACCCCTCCTCCAAAATGTTTATGAAGTTGACTTAGGAGAAGACAAGTTTCAGTCTGTCACGGGTACTGCTTCATTTTGGTTGTTTTGAGTGACTCAGGATTTAAGATTGGAGGGTGGCAGATTGATTGTTACAGTATGTTCCTTTATTTTTAAGCAAAGGGATTAATAGTTTGTTCAGGTGATTGGTGACAGCCTTAGGCAAAGAGACCTTAGATTGGGTTCCACTTGATTTTCTGTGTTTGAAAAGGAAAGCACCTGGGCAAATTATAATGTGACTTGCCCATCACAAACACGTTCTTTACTGTGTTTATAGTAGTTACACATGGTCTTCAGCTTTAGGATGATGAGATGGGTGGCCAATGTTCTGTAGTGCTTTCATTCCAAATTTCAAATGTAAGAACTAACTCTCCAAACTAGAGAGCATTTGTCAGGGAACAGAGTCACTTTGATGGAAGAACTTAAGGAAAGAGCATCCCACAGTCTCCAGGCTGATGGACATTCCTGACAAGTGTAGGGAATTCGAATGAGGTGGATGGCCTTCCTGAGAGGGCTGGTGACAGTCGGTTCATGCAAAGTGTGAAGGCAGTGTTTTGTGGGTGTAGAGCCTCAGAACATGCTTCCAGGGCTTTGCAGAGAGATGGCAGACAAGTGCCTTGTTTTCCTGCCAGAGCACCAACACTGTTGAGTCTTAAAGTTACTTGGGTCAGGAACATAATAACTTGTGCTTGGTCTGGCTTCCTTGCAGGTCAGTCAATAAAAACAGCAGAGAACAGGAAGACGAATCTCTAGAGACAAGTTCAAGTTCAAAACACATATAAGGCTAGAAGCTTTGACAGGGACAGATCTGAGGACACTCTCAGCTCAGCACTTAGAGGCTATGAGTGAAGACAGGGGATGAGAGACACTGGTCTAAATTCAACCACAAGAAAAGGGGTGGGGCATCCCAGACACAAGTACTCCACTGCCAAGTGGATCTGTTTATTTGGATGCGTATTGTATACTTTGCTGAAGCCCAGTTTCCTCATCTGGCAAATCTAGATGAAAATTCCTACATGAGGTAACTTGAAAGACTAGGGGGGAATGGCTAATTTATTTCAGCACATGTCATTTAAGAGTTCCGGTACTGAGTTGCATCACCTGCTAGTCCTCTATTGGCTGATTGGCTTGGAGTCACTTTTTTGCCAGCCCCTATGACAGATCTTGCCTGTAAATATTCATTGAAAGAGGGAGATATCATGGTTTGGATTACCTTGAAGAAGCAGGAGCTAGAACAGGTAAGCTGCCTTTGAAGCTGGTTCTGTCATGCTCTAAAGCTGATGTATTGCAGTCCCTAGACAGCCAGGACTATGGGATCATTCCTCTCATGGTAGCTAGAATGGCAAGATCACATTTGGATGCATTTTCTTTAATTCCAAATATGGAAAAGTGTATAAGGTAGCTTTCCCATGAATTTATGTGTTATTTTCCCATATGGTTGTTATTACATTTATTTGTCTTTGATGAAAATATAACTTCCATTTCATGTCTTTTGACATAATTTAATTTTCCCCCCTTGCTGGTTAAATCAAAAGAAATCATTTCCTCTGGTGACAAGGATGCGCACTTCTTATTATCAGGTGTTCCCCATGAGGAAGTCTATGCTCAGGACTCAGCCTTGGCCCCCTCACCTTGTCCACCATCATGTGTCTGGGCAGATTTTGTGTTGTATTTTAAGTGCAAAGCTCTCCTGGGAAGCCTTTGCTTCCTCATCCTCACATAGTGCCTCCTTTGTGTCAAACATGTAAAGTACGGGCAGAAAAGAGGATGTTTGGCGCTCTGGACGGAAAGCAAGGGGCACATCAGCTTGAGAGGAATGAATGGGTTTCCTTTGACTCTGTAAATAACAGCAGGCAGTGGGATTTGGATGGAAGAAAGGGGATGTGGTGCGGAGAGGGAGAAGGCACTGTTAGGTGAGGTGAATATAAGCAAAGAGGATCTTCTCTAGTGTTACATCCCTTTTCTGGAGTGATGTGGAGCAGCACATTTCTGTCTTGGCTCTCTGTGGTAACGGGTGTTCTGACTAGGTGAGGAATGGGTGCCTGAGGGGCTGCTGGGCAGGAGCTACTAGGCGGGGCTTGACTGAGATTAACCTCAGTTGAATCTTCTAAGAGCTGAGGTTGTCTGCCCATTATTCCTCCTCCCATTCCGGCCACTGCGAGCATCAATCTGAGTCCTTCTTCCTCTGTGACTCAGTGACTCACGTGCCTCTCTGTTGCTTTTATTCTTAACAGTGCCTGCTCTTGTCTCTTCCATTTGTTAAGCATGGGAATGTGGTGTTTCCAACTCCTGGGTGTCTCTGATTCTTCTGTCCCTGACAGCTGCACCTGGCCAGCAGCAGGGCAGGTCTTGCCAGCATTTCTTTGTAAAAGGCCAAATTTATCTTCTTGATTAATTATTTCTGCCCGGATTTGTTTATTTGACCTTGTAAAGTAACACATTCTTATTTATTCATCACCCAGGAAATGTTTACCGAGGGAAGAGCGTTTGGTTATTTCATAACTAAAATAGCACCTGTGGGGTGGATGACCCTCCTCCAGAAGCATTGTTTCCCTGGGCGACAGAGATCATTTCATTGGTAAAAGAAAGAAATAAGGGGAGCACATTGCAGGTGGAGCTGGGACCCCAGCACTAGCTCTGCTGCAATAAGTAAAACCCCAGGCACAAGGTTTTTGCCTCCCTCAGTCTCCATGTCTGAATTCTCACTGAAAGCATTCAGAACTATTCTGCTCATCAGGCCAGGCATCCTCTTTAAGAACGCCAGTTATCATACATGTGGATGTTGGACGTTAATCTAGGCAACTGGTTTTATCATCAGGTTGTTTTCTCCATCCCGGATGCCCCCTGTCCCCGGCCCCAGTACAGTAAGTAAAATCCCTAAAGTCATGGAGCGCATGCCAGAGCTGAGCTTTGAAAGTGATGAGATTTACCCATCCTGTGCTCAAAGAGGACATTCTGCTCTTCTAGTTCCCACCATGACCCTGGTTCCTTTTTTGGCGATTGTTGTTTTGTTTTGTTTTCTGGGTTTGAGACTCTCTAAGGGTTTAAATCATCAGCTGGCCTGCTTCCTCTTGGGTTTAATACTATCTTGGTAGTTAATTTCTCATCTTCTTTCTGCTCCTCCTCCTCCTCCTCAGGCTTCCCCAAGGACTTATTTATATTTACTCATTTATTTGGTGATCTCTGGGTCACTCAGGGTCAATGTGCTACAAGGACCAGAAAGAAACCTGAGTGCTATTCCTAGGTGTGAGCCTCTTTCCCTCAGTGACCAGATGCATGCTCCAGGTGAGGACCCCACAGTGAAGGAGCCTGTGATAGGTCATGTGAGCTTAGCCCTTCCTGACAACTGCATGGAGGTCACGGACCACACCAGACTTCCGTGTTATTGTGAGGAGGGGGGCTGGTTCTTTGGCCAGCCTTCCTTGCTTAGATTGCTGTCGTTCATTTTTCTCTGAGGATGCATCACAAGTCTCTCCCTGTGGCACAGGGACAGTGACCTGCGTGGTACTGGACTCTAGGGGGCTTGTACTGTGCTGTATATGTTAGCTGGAGGGGCCCGGGTGTCTGGGTGATGTCTGCGTCAACCGCTGCTGATGCAGAGCAGTGAGGTGTCTGGGTGGTGGCGGTGGGGTAGTGGAAAGATGGCTCTGGGATCTGTTTAGAGACGTGTTAAAGGTCTTCTATCTCTGTGTTCATTGAGGTCACAAACCAAGATGACGGCTGTGCGAATGAAATTTCTGAAGTGTCAAAGGGACCATGACCACATGCAGTTCAGCTGGCAGCAGGCAGACTACCATGCTTTGCAAAGTGGGTCCCTTCTGCATCACTGCAGTTCACACCCACAAAAGGCCCTGCTGTCCCTGCTTTCCCCAAACACCTTTAACTTCACTTCCTAGTTCTTCTTTTGTTTTACTGAAACAAAGTCTTGCTATGCAGTCCAGGCCTTAAATCATCCTCTTCCTGTCTCAGTCCTCCTGTGCTGGGATTATAGGCATGCCCCCCTCAAGGACTGGCTTGCATTTCTTTAAAAATTTTTTTTTTCCAATGAAAGACATTAGGAACAATTTTTTTTTTTGTCTTCCTATCCAAGATTTAAATCTTAGCCTTCCTGCCACTTGAATGAAAAAACAACCTATTTTTAAAAGTGCTACATGCAGAACATCCCAGGACATGCCCGGCAACCTTGTTTGTTCACAGGCAGGTTATTTGGTCAGGGGGTGAATGAGTACTGCTGGAGGCAGCAGTGGCCACATCACAGGGATGTGCCAGGGGCAGTCTCACAGGCAGGGCCCGAGACCCAGCTGCCAGCTTCTGGCAGCGTTAAGTATAGGCAGGCACTCGCCATGAAGCATCAAGCCATGTTCTCCTGGGGGTTTGTTATCCACGATAAACTGTAAACTCATCATCTGTGCAGTACCATCTGTGTAGGGGATGGGCTTCACTTTGACCCTCACAGTGACTTATTTTGGAGAGTGACAATGAACCCGTGGGGACTCATCACAGAGAGGAAGATCAGTGGCCAGAGGGACAGAAGAGAAGACCCAGTTAACAGTTAACACCCAAGGTGATGAGTGTAGACACACACAGTCAGAGCCTCAACATACAGACACCCACATGGACTCTCAGTCATATAACATTGTAACAAGTCTACTGAAGTATTGGGAAGAGGAGCAGCAAGTCCTCAGTGCCAAAAGTGTGCAAGCTGAGACATGGTCCCATGGAAGTGGGTCAGAATACGGTCTGCCAGGGACACACACATTGCAGGAAGCCTGTCTATTGGGTATTTTTCCAGCTTCCAGAGTATTCCAGCAGATCCCATAAGATTAAGGGCCCCCTGAACATTTCTCTCTGAAGTTGCAGACTGTTGTTGTATCCTAACACACCCTCACCCCACCTCCTGCTGACGAACCCTAGCTGTACCTCCCTGCCCAGAGTCAACTTCCCTCACCTCCCCATTGGCCTGTGACTTCACCAGGGAAACAATGGAGGCCATTCTTCGCTCTGAAAAGTCCAAGCAGTTCCTACCTTGCAAGGCCATTTGATAACCATCATTAGTATCGTTTTCAGATTGCTTCACTGTGTTTTTTAGACCTTGTTTATTAGGTATTTTTCCCAGATGGTCTTTGCCTCCTATACAGGCTAATATCACAGTGAGGGATAGGAGGTGTGGCCTCTGACCCTTACGATGGGCCCTTGTACCTTGACAATAAAAATATTCACTTATGAAGAGAAATGTGCATAGGATTGCAAGCAGCCTTTCATGCCAGGCCAGTTGGTCCACCTGTTGAGTGTGGTGAATGAGAAGCCAGATCTGAAATTACAGGCTGTTCACCATATCCTGGACCCCTGGGGGGTCGGACTTAGAGCAGGTATTTTCCTAGTGGGTCAGAGTGTACCTAATGTGATCTATCAGAGTGAACAATGGAACTCTTCATGGCTTCTCCATCTCTGTCCTTGGGGAGAAGGGGAGGTAGAAAGCAATTTATTTGGGTGTTTGACTCTTCCTTCCACCTTCTCTGAGATGTTCCAGTGGTGGGCTAATGTCACACTGAGCTTCGGATGTCGCTTGTTTATACATATGTATATATAAAGTCAAGGCTCAGAGTCCCATCGAGGATCTGAGAACAGGCAACCAAACCCACTGAAGAAGCAGGCTAGAATCTATACTTTGTCAGTAGGCAGAGGGGAGACAAAAGAAGCTTTCAGTCAGAGGACAGGATAGGCCCACAATCTTGTCACATATCAGAACAGTGGGTGCCACCAAAAGTGTGGAGACTCTGAGCTTTTCTTCTGAAGCATCTTTGAGAGGAACAACCTCCCCCCCATCTAAAGGATAGTGCGTTGTTCAGCTGCTGCTCTGGGGCCCTAAGGCACTTCCAGGCAACTTTTGTTTTAGAAGGCTCTTTCGTGCTTTGCACTAACCTTATCTTCTGTAAAGCCTAACGGTTTCCACTTCCTCAAAGTGTTCTTCAGATCTCTCATGCCAAATTGCCCTGATTCCTGTGCTAGGAACACAAGTGTGTCACTGTCCTTAAAACAGCTAAGTGTGGAGAACTTACTGAGGAGACTACTGCACCAAGGGGTTGTTTGCCCTGCAGGGCTCCAATGGCTGGCAACCTTGACTGCCATAAGACTCAGTGCCTCAAAGTTGCGACCCTGGGCCACGCCAGCATCTTGGCTGCTTTACTGTTGCTGGTGAACACTGAAATCAAGGAACCTTACCAGAGCAATACTGCCTCGTGTTCCTTCTGATGACCATAGCCATCATACTCTTTTTTTTTCCAGTGGATTCCATGGGCCACATTTCAGGTGTTTTTGTTGTTGTTGGTTTTTTTTTTTTTTTTACTATCATGTTTTTCTGTACAGTTGATGGCAGAGGTGCAAATCAAGTTAGTGGAACTGTTTGGGACATAGTAGGAGGTGTGGCCTTCTGGGGCAGGTGTGGCCTTGTTGGAGGAGGTGTGTCACTAGGAGTGGCCTTTGAGGTTCCCAAAGCCCAAGCTAGGCACAAATCTTTCTCTCCTGGCTGACTTCTGACCAGAATGCAAGCTCTCTGCTACCGTTCCCAGCGCCAGCCTGCCTGCTTCCTGCCGTGATGACCGTGGACTCACCCTCTAAAACTGTAAGGAGGCCCCTAATTAAATGCTTTCTTTTGTAAGAGCTGCTTTGGTCATGGTGTCTCTTTATAGCAACAGAACAGTTACTAAGACAGAAGGTAGGTCTAAAGATTAATGTAATCACTATTAAGATAGTAATAGACATAGTAATAGACATATGGTCATTTTGACCATAAAAACCCTGAGATCTGTCCCCAACGCTGCTTACTGTTGGGATGGTACTATTTGGCATAGTTGCAGTCTGATATTGTAGATCTTGTAAATCAAAGGAGACATTAGCAGAATTATCAGGAATGTACAAACAGTATTTTGTTTGCAGGTAGGAAGGGTATGAGAGTCCTTTAATTTGATTACAGTTGGGGAGGCTGTGAGAACTCTACCTGGCATGTCACTAGTTCATTCTGAGGCTTTAATGGAAGCCTTTAAAACCTGAATGTTTGTCTTTAAAAGCATAGCTTACAAAATTATTATTATTATAAATTATTTTAATCTTTAGTTATATTTTTCCATAATGTGTTTAAGACAATGTAGGTGGCCAAAAGCTAACCTTTTTCTCTCTCTAGTAAATTTAGTTGAGTGTATGGTCTTCCTATATTCTTTTTATGTATGTACATTGTCTAATTTCTGGGTCTCCATGTCCTCCCTAATCAGGAGGATGTGGCCACTCATAGCTGCAGGACTTTTTGGGCGATGCCTCAAAGTCCCCTGATCTAGTTGCCTTTGAGAGGCAAAAGCCAAAATATTGAGTGTATTTTTGATGTCTGTTCTGGGGGGGGGGCAGCGTAGGCAGAGTTTTTCTGTCCCTACTGCCTGCTCCCAAATAACCTGCACTGAGATTTAATATTACTTACAGATGTTTGGCCAATAGCTCAGGCTTGTTACTAGCTAACTCTTACATTTAAACTAACTCATATTTCTTATCTATGCTTTGCCATGTGGCTTGGTACCTTTTCTCAGTATGGAATGCCCATCTTGCTCTATCTGCATTTGCTGGTGACTCACCTGACTCTAGCTTTCTTCATCCCAGCATCCTCATTTTGATTGTCCTTCCTAACTTTATCCTGCCTTACTATAGGTCAATCAGCTTCTTTATTAACCAATGAGAGTAATACATACTCACAGTGTATGGAAGGATTATTCCACAGCAGGGGGGGAGGGTGTCCTTTATATATAGTAAGCTTACCTAGATTTTTAATGTTACTGTTTGTTGGTATTTTACCTCTTGTAATCCCCACCTTGAAAAGGAAATTTAACAGAGATATTTGACAAACATATATCTCTCATTTTATATGTAACATAATCTTAGTAAAATCTTATATTTAATAATTGCATATGAATGCTAGTCTTAAAAAATAGATTCATAGCAATTGGCTCTAGAAGGATTGACAATGTATATCACCCAGATGCATCTCAACCAACTCAAAACATTTTATTTTTTTTATTTTTTTAGCCATTTATTACACACATGAGATAAAATAGTTTTTGAAAATCTGTTTTAGAAAAAAGTCATTATCTCTGTATCCAATATTAAATTTTATAACCTAATGAAACTTTATCTTAGGATCCTCAGTGAATGTTGCTTTATATAAACAAGTATCATTTTAAGGTTTTTATGAAGCATTTAACACACCCACGCATATATCTTTGTAAGCTTTAAGAAGATTACCTTGGTTTACAAGTATGTACTTACAAGGCCTTTTAAATACTTGCATTCATGCATAAGCACACACACGTTTTAAAGTTATATCAAGCAATAAACAAATTAAAGTAAAAATAGCTTTCGAAACATAAAACATGAATGAAAAATCTAAGCAGTCACAGGTTTTGCTACACAGTTATTTTGGGGAAGTTTGGGGACAAAATGAATTTTGTTTCACGTTGCCACAAAATGACTTAGACACAAATACACAGGACACAGTTATGTCAGTAAGGGACAAATTTCCAACTCTAGCCTTGCAGGGAAGAAGGTCAGCTCTTGGGGGATCCACCTCTGCAGTTTGATTGTCTCCCTTCTTGTGTCTTAATTACCTTTAATCCTTTAAGGTGGTCTTGTCCTGGGGAGCGTTCCTCAGGTCTTGTTAACATTGAGAAGGAAGTGTTCCTCTATAGCTAAGTCTGTGGAGTCTGAGGTCCTGTATTATTGAAAGTTCTTGGGCTGGTTATTTGGGTTAGTTAGTTCCAGGCAGTGGGTCAGTAAGTTACTTGGGAAGTAAAGGGGAAAAACAGAGCCATAGGCCTGACACGAGGAAAAAAATGTTAGCCATTTGCGAAGGTAACAGGAAGCAAGGGTCTCTTGCATAGTGGAGACAGAGAGTAGGGGTTTTGGAAGTGTACAAGAAAAAAAATCAATTTAGGAGACACGTTTAGATGTGCTAGTGGGTGCTAGTTGCCCAGTGATGTATTGGTGGTCACTGGAGATGGTTTCCCACCACTTTTTTCCATTGCTGAACGCCTCTGATGAAAAAGGAACATGGCCCCTGTGGTAGTGTTATAGACTTTGAAGCAAATAGATAACACAAACCATTACACCTCATATGCCTTGGTTTTCTCCCTTCGTTTTCTTTGTACAACATCCAGTTCTGGTAGAGCAACATCAAGGCCTCGATATAAACTTTGTAGCCCATTTCCCTTGGTTCCTACAAAACAGGACCACAGGTAGGATGGTATTGGAGTTTAAGATTTTAATCTTCCGGCCCACTTTTCCTTCAGCCAGCTTGTAGTGAGACAAGAGAGTGCTACAGTAAAATATTGGCCTGCTTCCTTAGGTTCACAGGCTAGGACTTATCCTACCTCTGAAGAATACAGTGTGTGTGTGTGTGTGTGTGTGTGTGTGTGTGTGTGTGTGTATGTGTGTGTGTAAAGAGGGACGTCTAAGCAAATGGAAGACAAATTTCCCATGATGATCCATCCCAAGGAGAGAGAAGTAATAGAACCTCTGGAGTGGAAAAGGGAATCCCTTTTGCATACCTAAGGCCCTCAAAGTGAGCAGAGCGCCTGCCCTCCTTCCCCTCTTCAGATTCGATTTCTAAGTGTCCTTGACGGTGGCCCTGAGCATTGTCACAAAAGAATTAAAAGCACTGGTTTGTACTCCAATGCTCTTGGGCTTACTCCTCCCTCAGCTGGGGTTGAACAGCAGCCTCATATTGCCTCTCTCTTCAGGGATTACATCCTGTCGTATTAGGTGCCAGCCCCTGCTAGCTCTCTCCTCTATCTCAGTGGACTACGGTCTCTATCACAAGAAGCTACAAAGATAAACAGCTGCATAAGAAGAGAAGCAAAACCAAACAGAACCAAATGCTGCCCGTTTCGCATAAGAGATGACTGCTTGATTGGATGGCTTTGGCCCCTTTGTTTTAAAATTGCTGTTCAGGGAAAAAGTGCAAGTGGGTGGAATCACCCCCACCCCATGATTTAATTCTCAAGGGAACATCTTAATGCCTGGGGATCTCCACAGTCTTTATACCCTTGGAGACAGGAGTGTCTAAAGCAAATCAATAAGGAAGAGTTGAGAACAGGTATGAAGAAGCAGGAAAGGACTTTCCTTTCCTGGGTGGACCACAGTGGTGGAAAATGTGGAGGTGGGTTCATCTTTGCAAGGTGTAGGGATTCCATTTTTTCCCCTATTACATCTGCAAGGCTCATCAGTAGGAATCTAGAGCATCAGGACTCCCAAGTTGCCTGGGAATCAGTGGTAACATCCTCCCATACTCTTCAATTCGAGAGTTACTCTGGTTGGGAAGAACCAGACTTCAAAAAATTATGAAGAATTGGGGTAGCGTGCTTTCCCCACAGTTCTAGAGTTCCCTTAGTCAGCAAAGGGTAATCTTCCTGACCAATGAGAATGAGGACCCCTAAGTTGCCTTGATCAAGCCGGGTCAAGCTTACTCCCCAACCCCCATAGAAAAGGCATGAGTATCTCTCTCAGATAGGACGCTCGTTTCTTTCCTGAAGCGATTGGGAGGAAACCCAAAAAGAAAGAGCCACCTGTTCTAGCACAGTATGTTGAAGGTACAACGGAAACTCTCCCTGCCTTCAGAACCTAGTTGGTACATAAGTAAAACATGTTAAAATTAGAAGGACTTATCATGGAGATCTGACATTACCTCCTTGGTCAGATATAGGCAATGTAGTGGCCTTATCACCTGGCAATATGGGCATCCAGAAAACATGCATGGGCATAGCCATTCCTTTCCAATGAAAGGCAGCTGAGTCAGATGAGCATAAATGTGGCAAAAGACAGACTTGTGGAGCAGGAGTGAGTGGCCTGAGGTATGAAGGCCTGAAGTAGCAAACCAAGGGGAGGCAGAGGAACAAGGAACTCTGTAGTCTCCACCCAAGAAGGGCAGCTCCTTTATTGGGAGCACCAAAAGATGTCACTTGTGTCTAATTTTGATTCCACTTGACTCCTGTTTCTGTGGGGTAAGGAGCCATGGAAGAGGCAGATGGAATTGGAAAGTATGCCCAGTGTTCATAGATGGTGCTGTCGTTATGGGATCATATGGAGAATGTGGGAAGTAGAAAGTGTTCCAAGATGCCATTTTGTCCCACTGAGGATGACAGGGTAGGAGAATAGATCTACCTGTGACCCTCTGTGTAGGCAGACATTCAAGTCCCTCATAAGCTAACTTGTTAACCCTCATTGAAAGTTTCTGCGGCCTTGGGTGGCACTTCCACCCAGTTTGAAAAAGCAACTGCCAAGGGACCACATGATCTAAGATAGTGTCATCACCCTCCATTTTGGCCAGGAGTCTTTGGACCAAGCTCACCAACCACTGGTCTGCTCTCTTCTTTTTCCCTAAACTTGATCCAATTTTTTTTTTTCTCAGCTCAGAAGGATGGGTGCTGGGAAGGGAAGAAAGAAGGAAGAACTTGCTCAGGGAGGGGAGCTAACGAGTTAACAGTATTGGTTATAAACCCCTCTTCCAATGGCCATCAGAAACAGCCACATGGGAAAAAGGCAAGTTGGGAGAACACTACATGTACACTCTGTGTCTGGCTCCCGACCCCTGGAAAAAGAGCTGAGAGAGAATTTCTCCCAAGAAGGCGCAGCAGTGTAGGAAGCAACTCAGTAGACCTGGACCAAGGCTGAGATAAAGCTGGGAGACTGAACTCCAAAAGGAGGCTCAGTCAAAGGCTAATCACCAGAGGCTCAAGCCCCCGGAAATTTACCTGAATCATACAATAAGATTGTATCCCCAGAGGAGCTTCTTCAGGACCCCTTGCTGGTTGCCAAAGGTTACCAAGGAAACTTTGGTTTCCCTGGTAAAATCAGTACAGTTACGAAAATCCTGGAGAAATAGAATTGGTTATCAAAATGTGTTTCCGGTAGGACATGGAATGGAAAATTGGTGGCAGACATCCTATCTACCCAGTATTTTGAGAAAGCATGCTCACATGTGTGCAACCATTACCTCTCTTTGGTACGTTCCTTGAGCATTTCACTGAAGTAACTGTTAATCCTCCCTGTTTTATAGGCTTGGGAAAGGGCTCTGAGGGCTTTTAAAATGGCTTGCCTGAGGTTACAGCTAATTATGGGAACTAGGGGAGGTGCAGGCTCAAACCCTCAGGTTCCCTGGTTTCCAGCAATAGGACACCATCATTGAAAGATTCCTCACTGCTGTCTGGCTGGGCCATCTTTAAAGGCAGAAGTGCTGAATAACTTGTAGCTTGGCCTGATTTGTGCTGCTTTTCCAGTCTGGGCCGTGTGTGAAGCTGAGCATTCCAGATTTTCCCAGGGGCTATAGTTCCTTTCTGGTGTTGGCGCAGCTGGAAAAGAGTCTGAAGGTCCCAGAAGCAGTAAGACTTGGGGCAAAATGATGCTCCAGTGATGTAGGGTTCTTGGCTAATGAACTCACTGAGATTTAATCCAGGGTTATGTGTAGGGTCTTGGAAAAGACCCTGCTTTGGAGGGAAAAGGCGGAGTTCAGTAAAAGGCCCTTCTGGAACACTTAGCTGTTCATTATCATCAAAGACTCGCAGGTGTGTCTCACCTTTTACCATCGAGACATGACGTCATCCACAGAGTTCATGATGAAATCGAATTACGTTAAAAACAAACAAGAGCGGGGAAAGTCACATCGTGTTTTAAGTAAGTTTGCAACTTTTGTGTTTGGCTACGTACATAGTTATGCTGGGCCGCCTGCTTCTTAGAAGGAGGTGGCTATCAAACTGGGGTTCTGAGTTCCAAAACCCATTCTGCCTGTAACAAAGGACTCTGTGTTTTCTCATATTTAACAAGAGATCAATATTGCCTTTCTTCTTTCTGCACATTGTTCTGAAGATCCTGAGGGAAGGACTCTAAAGGGGCTGTGAAATGCTAAGTGAGCAATGGAATTAGGAGGTACCCTTCCCTAGGTGATGCTCCCATGGATTTCTAACGGCAGCCTCTGAGTAAGCTTTTCCATTGCCTCCTTCAGTGGCCTCTCTGCCTGGCTTCACTCTGCTGTTGATAAAACCCCCAACGTGGCTGTGACTGACAGCAGCTGCAGGTTGGAAATGGTCAGCCTCCGGGCCCAGATACCCGCCACATGGTGTAATTACCCTTTGTGAAATTCTGGGGTGAGAGGTCAGCTCTCATTGCCCATCTTTGTCACTTTTCAGTCATCTGTATCCTGGTGGCAGTTGTGTTATCCCAGCATCCTTTCCCTACCCCCACCCCCACCCCTCCTGGAGCTCAGGAGAAAACCATCTGCTGAGTTGGCTTTCAGGAGATTTTTTTTTTTTTAAATACCAATTTCCCTTTGTTCCGAAGCAACCTCCAATCAGGGCTTGTGTCTGCTGGGTTTGCCGAAAGCCTGGTACTGTGTTTCGCGCTCCCTCAGGAGAGGTTGCCCACTTGCTTTTCTTTTTGATTCGATTCCCTGACACTCTGCAGGACAGTCAGAGGTTGCAGCTGCTGCTGTCAGCTGTAGATCGGGGACCCCCTTGTTTTAAGAGCCTTCATGGTGATGCCTTAGCGGGAGGGAAAACTACCCGCCCCCCAAAAACAGAAAATAGAACACAAAAACAAACTAGAGAGAACATAATGAACCAACTCCTAAACAAGTCTTTTCTCCATTCCCATCTTGTCCTGTGATTCACTTCAAAATCCTACTATTGACCCCAGGATAGGCCATTGTTATCCTTGGGGGCATCTCTGGACAGCCTTGGGTATCCAGCCTTTTAGGTTCCCAGTCTTTCCACTGAAGAACATGACCCGAACACATCAGCGGCAAAGGAAAGATTCTTTTGGTGGCAAGCCCGTTTGCTGTGAGCTGACCATTACAAGGAAGAGGATACTTTCCCCTCTCTATAGACGCAGACAGTGAGGCATAGACCCTAGCAGCAACTGTCCTGGGCTTTGCAAGTCAACCAGGAAGCAGGCAGCACAATGCCTGCCCTCCATGCTCCCAAGCAGCTGCCAGGGGCTCCTGAGCAGGAGTGCCTGGGAGACCTTCCCTAAGACCTTCATAAGACCCTCAGCTCCCCCAGTGCTCCAACTGCCGAGTCCGGAAAATGAGACCACCTCGGTGGGTGCGGTGTCTGGGAAACCAGAGACAGTTGAGTCAGGTTTCAGCCGCCCCCAGCCGCTCATGCTTTTCTCCGTTTTCTGCCGTTTTCCCACCAGTGCGGCTCCTCTCTGCAGATGGAGGAGGTGACAGACACAGCATCCTTTCAGCTCTCCTGTGACTGTGGAGCCCGTGGGAGGGGGTGGCCTTGATAGCACATTTATTATGCCTTATGGAGAGTTGACACCGAGGTCGGGAATGGTGATTCAGGATATTGGTGAAAATCTGCAAAATTCGTGAAGCTTTTCTTCAACATTTTGTTTTCTACCCTTCTCCCACTGTTGGTCTGGGCTGGTGACCCAGAGCACTGGGGACCAGCCGATTCCTGATTCCCTTAGACAGATGCCTGGAGTACCATAAACACAACAGACAAACACAGAGAGGGACAGAGAGAGCAGGGGACAAAGGAGTGAGTTTTTAAGTGTGTGTGTGTGTGTGTGTGTGTGTGTGTGTGTGTGTGTGTGTGTGTGGTGTGTGCTCTGTGTGTGTGTATGCTTACATGCACATGTTCATGTATGAGAATTTATTGACTAATGGGGTATCTGTGCAGCAAAGTATGATTTAAAATGAGGGATTCTTACTTAATTTCTCCTTTTCTTTTTTCTTTTTTTTTTTTTTTCTTTTTGGTTTTTCAAGACATGGTTTCTCTGTGTAGTTTTGGTGCCTGTCTTGGATCTCACTCTGTAGACCAGGCTGGCCTCAAACTCACAGAGATCCGTCTGACTCTGCCTCCCAAGTGCTGGGATTAAAGGCATGCACCACCACTGCCCAGCTTCTTTTCCTTTCTATAGCAAATTATATATGAAAACAAAATTTTATCCTAACAATTATGGAGAGATAGACAATGTGCATGTAGCACATTGGAGTCAGCGAGGTGGCCAGTGGTGGTGTCCACATACTCCACAGCACTGTAGGCACATTCCTGACATCAGAAAATGCATCTGTTTTCAGTTCTACCAGCTAACATGGGCTGTACCTGGGGTAGGTGGGGTCCCTCTTTGGAATTTGGTTTCCACAAAGACTACAGATCTCAGAGCTGTGAGGAGGAGGGGCTGGAAGGAGCAAAGGGAGAATCCACAACTGAACAGAAGAGTGCTAAGCTAAAGTAGGACTCAGAGGGACTCAGCGCTTAGCCTCATGGGCCCCGGATGTCAATGCTGATGCTAATTATCCCACTTAAAGTACACTCTCCCTCCGCATCACGGAGTCATTCATTAATGTATTCATCCATCTAATCAAAAGGATTTTCTTCAATCACTATTTGTTGCACACCAGGCAATATTATAGAAAAGTAACTGGGTCTTGTTCCTTAAATATCCCAATGGGGAAATGTTTCATGTCTGACTTGTAAGCTACGTCAAAATAGGAATCAAGACAGAAAGGCTTCCCCATAGCAACTCAGCTGGGAAGGACGATGTCAACAATTCTCAAAAAGTACCTTGTGACTGACTGGTCAATTTCATTGAGTGATAAGGACAATCTATCTAATTGAAAAGGAAGATAAGAAGTACTGTGAAACAGAGCAAGATGAGACGTGAGTGAAAGTCTTCTCATCTAGTGTCTGGAAGACACATGTGGCCTTATGGGATGATATATTTAACCTAGGGGCATGTCCTTGGGATGTCTGTGTAGGAAGAGGAAAGAGAGACAGAAACTTTGGCAAGAAGGCACAGAATGCAGAAAAAATAGTTGAGGATATAAAAGCAAAAATCTGAGAAATTAAGATGGCTGAAACGTAGCAGGGGCCAGGGCATTGAGACAAACCAGGTCCAAGTGTGAGACTGAGCTACTCCAAGCAGAGGAAAGAAATGGCAGTGTCTGAGGGAATACACATAGGGATGGATGCTTGCTTCTGTGTGGTGACAGTATTTCAAGGTCTAGGAGAAAGGGGCGGCCTTGCTAAGGCTCCTGAAGTCCAGGTCATCTTTGCAGGAAGGGAGTAAGTGCCCTGGAGAAGCCCAGCCTGCCATTCTAGGGCCTTTGTACAAAGGCTTGTTGTGGTATACAAGGTGCTGGCAGTGGGCTGCTTGTGTTGAAGACTCTGACATCCTGTAAGGGGCAGCTGTGCAGGTAGGTCTGGACATGGGCTGCCCTAGGCCAGGCAGCTGTGCCTCTTTGCCCCACTCAACCTCCAGGGAGGAGCAGGTGCTGAGCTTCTGGATGCCTGCCTCTCCTCTGGCTTCATTCCTAATGATAGATGACCTTTGCTCCCAATTTTAGATTCGTGGCAGATTCCTCTTCTTTGGGGGCCTGATGCAGGCAGGGAGCCGTTGCTTCCCGGCCTCCTATTTAGTGCAGGGAGGTAATTGGTGGCCTTTGGAGTTTGCCTTTCACAGAGTAGGACAGTCTAGCACCAGGAGTTCAGAATCACAGCCTGCAGTTCACAGGCAACGCAGGTCAAGGGCTGACTGGGAAGTCAGATATGGAACTTTGAGACAGTCCCCTAGGCATCCGTACAATGTGCCATGTTTCTCTAATTTCACTTATTTCTGGTCTTTATGTGTACTTTAAAACTCATTGTTTATTTTATCCCATAGCAGGGGACACAGGGAATCACTTTTCCTTTCCTTCTCCAAATAAGGCTTTCATGGAAGTAAGGGGGTGAGAAAAGCCAGTGTATGCTTACTCTACGGTGACATCCCCTAGTTCAGTTTAGCCATCTGACTGTGACCTGCTCATAGACAGCATGGATGACCCCGTTGCACTTCTGAGTGTGTGAGAAAGGAATGAACATGCAGATGGCCATGATGGGAAGTTTCCACCATCAGAAGGTAAGGGAAGAGAGCACTAGTGTGAAAGGATGAATTAGTTATGGCAAATCTCATTAGTGTCTATTGTAAGCAGAGAGGGGCTAAGCCATCTGTGGCCACTTGCAAAATTCTTCCTTGTTTGTTCATACTCCCCACCGAAGCAAATCTTCATGGCTTCTAGTGGTTTGCATAGTGTCATTTGTTTGCCAACTAGAGGGTGTCTCGACATGTATGTGAGAGGGCATCTGTGTGGACACGTATGTGTGCACTGAACAGAGTTGGTATATTTTTGAAATCGATGTGTTAGGGGAGCTAGCTGTGGGATGAGAGAAGAATTCCGAGACAGTCCTGATTCACTTTTCCAGTTGATGTCTCCAGGGCTCATCTCTCCTATCCCACTGCTCTGACTTCTTTCTAATTTTGCCTTAATGTCTAGGCGTTTAACCAATGTTAGTTAGAGCAGCTCACTATACCCTCCAAGTCATGCCTTTATCTTGGATTTCCCCTCGGCGTATCAGGATGTTGAAGACACTAGTGTTTCCTTTTCTTTGTCCTCTAAGTGTTTACAGCAGATCTGCTGTTAGTACATGATCTTCAAGAGCTAGGAATGGGAAGGCTGAAAGATCACCTTGATTCTTCTTCCAGTAACTCCTGTGTGGTTCTGATGCCTGTGAGCACTGCATGCTTTGCAGATGGGACCATCAGAGCTCTAGAGGACTCAGGTGGAGGCTGCTGGGTCTGGTGGGCACTGCCAGCCCTGTACTTAAAGTCCTGTGAAAGATAGATTAAAGCATGTGGTCAGAGGGGCTGCCAATCTGGGTTTCTAAGATATCTGGGCTGGCCAAAGAAAATGAGTAACTGCAAATTTAGAAAATTAAATGCGAAAATCCCCCCTCTGCTCATCACCCAACATTCTAGGACAAGGATAATATGAGAGGATCAGAACTTTGGGCAAAAGTTGGAGTCTTTATTGTATTTTGAATAGCACCAATCATTTATTTGCTTTATGATGTAGACAACTTAAATAGCTGCTTTCTTTGCACCTTAATTTTTCCTTTGTGAAGTGAAGTAAGCATTTTGCTTTTTTTTCTTCTCTTACCCTGCCTCTCACTCTTCCTTATTGGAAGCAAACTCTGACTGTGAGGAAGGTTGGTACTTTCACCTCCTCTGAAGACCTCTTTGTATCATCAAGTAGTTTTCTCCATAGCGGTGGAACAGGGTCACGTTGATTACCATTGCTGGATGCGTACACACAAAGAATGCAAAAGCAGAAAGGGACCTTCAGAATCCCCAGGCAGTTTTCCCCTTCACAGAGGAATACATAGAGTCCCTTTTAGTGGAGTCCCATGTTGTGTCCAAGATCATATGGTCAATCATTGCTCATCTAGAGAAACACACACACACACACACACACACACACACACACACACACACACACACACACTTTCTAGTTGTCACAACGCTGGATGTAAAACAACAACAAAGGACAAGACAGTGGATTGCTGTGGCCAGTCATTGCCCCTGCTTGGGAGCCTGCCCTGCCTGCTTGCTTGGTTCATTTCATTACAGTTTGGCGCTTTCCTCTTGAACCCTCCTGAACCCACCATGCCTTTGCCCAAGAAAATCAGATAAAGGAGCCTTTCATTTCCCAGCTGCCCCGTGCATGCAGCATTCAGAGAAGGGAGGGGGGGGGGTAAGCACTAGGGGTAGGGGAAGCAGAAAACATTTGTCTTTCAATACTGGCCTGACATGAAAGCTCCAATACTGGGCATTTTTGAGAACCAGCTAAATAATGGTTGCAGCTATGACCAAAGATAAAACTGACCCACCAGTTGTGCAGTTGCTTAAACATGATTTACCCTGCATAATGCTGCCTGGGACCCGAGTGCCTCATTTCTAACGAGCCAAGAGACAGCCACAATTAATTACACAGGAAGTAGTGCTATCAGACAGGAACCTAGTTGTCACAGAAGAAAAAGTCCTTAAATATTCCCACCTTCCTCAGATACTGGCTGGAGCACACAGAAAGGATACAGCTAACATGCTGGTGGACATATGCAAGGATGAGGAAGAAGGGTCGGTCTAGTGGTCCTGATGCAAGGTGTCGGGCCTGGGAGGTTAGCCAAGACTGTGGAAGTTGCCCTGATTGGGGGAAGGAAGGGGTGTGTGTCAGAGACTCATCATGTGGTTTGGCTACAGAGGAACATGGGAAAAGTAGAACATTTCTGATAGGCAGTGCAGGAGCCTCAGATCTCAGTGCCATGCCCATTGGAGGAATAAGGCGTTGAAGTTGGACACTGGGGGCACATTTAGGCTAGAGAGAATTTGAATCCCTTTGCCTGATGTGCCCTGTCTCCGACGATGTCCTGATTTTTTTTATCCATCTTTTGACCACGCAGGCAAATCCCAGGTCCTCTCTTCTTGTTCTGATGGCTTTGACTTTGCCATCCAGAAGCCTCTCTCAGAGTAAGCCTGCTATCTGGGAAGTCAGTGTGCTGTGGAGTGTCTCTGCTGGGAAGATGAGAAGGGAAAGGCAGAAGGATTTGAAGGTCAAAGGTCCAAGTACTGGGGTTAGCAGCAGCCAAAGGCCCAGGATTGAAATACTTGGGAAATGTTGACAGGCAGCAGAAGGGAGGCATCAAGTGCAAATTCCTGTTTTCTCTTCGAACTGAGAAAATACTCTGAGTGGTATTTACTCAGACTGGGTAATGAGTGGGGGTGGTGTCTGGAAGTGGAGAAGAAGAAGATGAATGAGAGATTATTAAATTGCTGTTGGAAAGCCAGGTCATAGAGTGGTATATGTGTGCCTCCTCCTCCTTAGGTGGTACAGTGTTCAGGTCTTCACAGATGGGCTCAGCACATGATCTTCGAAAACTTGCTTTCCATGAAGGGTTTGCTAACTTCCTACAGGGAGCGGCGTTAAATAAAGCAAAGAGAGCCTAGTTTTCCCAGGCTAGGGAGGCACGGACTAGAGCAAGGGAGACCCTTGTACAAGGGAGCCCTTTGATTTGATGTAGGTATTGCTGTTTTCTTTTAGCTCCCCAATCCTGTAATCATCCATGTCTGCTCAGGGTTTGTGAATAGTATTTTGTATATTGTCGCTTCTAAGAGAGACTATGAAATGATGATAGCACTGTGTCTGCTACGCCAGGGCATCGGTTCTTCATAGGCTTCCCCTGCGCTCTACAAAGGACTGTGTACTAGTCCCGAGACTGCATTTGCACAGGTGGAGAGTCAGGGTTTACTGAAGTGGTTAGGAAATAAGGCAGTTGTGTTTTGACTCAGCCACAGCCATCCCCCCTCCCTCCTTGACCCAGTTTACTCCTGCTTGCAAGAAACGGCTGGTATTTCAGGATCACAAGTTCATGTAGATTTCCAAACTGATGATGATGATTCACAAGGATTTTTTTTTTTAATGACTTAAAAGAGGATAGAGCAGGGAGGTCCCTTGAGAGTTCTTGGCAGAGGGGAATCCCCAGAAGTTTAAATGGCATCCTCCTTGTGCCTTCCTTGTGAGATTGTGGCTAGCCTGAGCACACCGCCCCCCCCTTCCTGTCCCCTCTGACTTCTCAGCAGGCTGCTGGTGCACTGCCACATCTTCCAGGAAGTGATGACTCAGATGATTTTCGTCAACACATCTCACCCCCTCCTCTCCTCCATTTTCTTCTCATAGCCACCAAAGCCGGCAGACGCACAGTGCAGTTTTAATTTTAGACAATTTCCATTTTTTACTTAGAAACCGATGGTTAGTAAAGGGTGTTGGGGTGGCATTGGAGGCAAATGGTGAGAAGGGCAGCTTGAGGAGTTTCCCAGGGGTGGGGCTTCTCCAGGCAGTTTGGAAGGAGGAAATCATAACGGAGAACCTTCTAATAACCCCGAGAGCATCTGTTAAGAGTCCTTCCAACCTGGGGTTCTTTGACTTTCCCAGTTCAGCTGGAAATTTTTCTGAATAATTGCATGATAGTAGCTATCTTTTGAGTTCTGTGTGGTAAACTCCATGGTAACCCATTAACCTACACATAGGCCAATCTAGTGATTTCTTGGTCAGTAAAATGGCCTGACAGCTGTCACAGAGTGAATATACTGGAAATCATGTGGCGTTGGCTTTACAGTTCACTTCTATAATCTCAAAGGTATATTGAAGACCTCTTATTTATATAGTTAAGAAGTTATAACTGTGAATATATTACCTTTTTCTTAGCTATACTGGGAATTGAACCTAGTGCCTTATACTTACTTGTTAGGCAAGTGCTCCATCAGGGAGTGCAGTCCTAACTCTTATATTGCTTTTTAATTCCATTAAACATTTGATTCCCAAATGACCTGTTCTAGAAGTGTATTAAAATTTTAAATTACAAAAAGACTTTTTGAAAAAAAAGGGTTTATTTTAACAAAGGACTCAAGTCACAAAGCAGTTTATTCTATTCCACAATGTTTTTAGAATAATATTTGGAAGAAATTGCCAGATGAAAGTGTCCGACTGAACTGTGTGTCAGAAATGTTGACCCTTTGGTGTCTGCCTTCACATCTGGGGTCAAATGGGAAGATAAATCCCTTTGCCATTGACCTGCTGTCTCAGGGGGTAATTATGGCTATCAAAGGATCTTAGAAAGCATAAAGCATAATCCAAATGCAAAATGAATGTCAAAAGTATTTTTCCTTTTTCCATCTCAGCTTATTTTTAAAGTGGTTAAAACTTGCTTCGGTCTTCCTTTTCAAACGCTTGTCTTGCAAATCATTTTTCTAGACCATTCATTTGTTAACTAGGATGATGCCTATTTAGTGAGGAACATTTGGTTAGCTCAGTGTTTTAAATTTCTTGGAAGACTAATATGTGTTTCACTTAAATGCTTGGTGATGCTGCTGATGATAATGAAGGAGATGATGATGATGGTGTATGTGTGTGTGTGTGTGTGTGTGTGTGTGTGTGTGTGTGTGTGTATGTATAAACAGAATCAATCTTTTAAGAATTTCCCGTCAAGTCAATGATATTCTTACCCACGGGATTTCCAGTCTTGAGGCACATATTTCTCTTTCTTCCCTTTTTATCTAAACATCTATTAAGGATGTATTGCTCATGCTTATCTTATACATTTCACAGAGGTGTGTGCAGGCGGAATTGCATGTTTGCTGTTTCATAGGCACTGCATGGCCACCCTCACCTCTCAGTCTCTGGCAAGGAAGCAGGCAGATTGTGTGTTCGTGAGAAGTTGCCAACAGATGGGACAAGATGTCATGACTACTCCCTTCAACTACAGCAAAACTGACAACCATTTAAGGCACTCTTGGGTGTCTTCACTGAGTTCTCAGAATGCCTTGAATGTGAGATCTTTAGTACTATTGTGAAACAAGAGTCTTATTTTTAATTTACTTGTTTATTTATATTGTTTTTGTTTGAGTCAAGGTCTCACTAGGTAGCTGAGGCTTACTTTGAAATGCAGTATATATCCTAGACTGGCCTCAAACTCATGATCTTCCTGCCTCAGCCAACTGAGTGCTGTAATTATAGATGTGTGCCACTATGCTTAGCTTGAATTAAATTCTAAAGGGGCGTGGGACACACCTTGACATCCTTGCTGGACATTTAGACAGCTACTTGCTGCCTTCTCTGCTCCATAAGTAGACTTTCTACTGTTGGGAATGGCTGGGCTTCTTTGCCTAGTCTGAGTTGAGTCTAAGTCTTTATTCCTCTTGTAGCCCTGACTCCTTAGTCTTATAGAACCCCAAACAGAATGGCATGCTAGTTACTTGTCACTTTCCCCAAACTAAAACCAAATGAGACCACCACCACTTACAATCAATTAAGAAAAAAGAAGACATGGTTTGAGGGGAGGTCTCTAGAAATCCCATTCATGCTTTTTCTTGTTTGCTTGGCCATCGCTCGTCAGCCTCACTCTGAAGAATTAATGAAGGCTATTTCAGGGAGAAAAGCAATAATTTCTCCTCCTTTCCAAGGCTCATTACTTAAAAATATGCTAATGTGAGAGAAAGAATAGTGCCCTTCTCCATGACTGTGATTATTTTTACATAGTCTGGCTACTTTATTGGAATTCCTGAGTTGTACTGATTGATTTATTCCAGAGAGTGGGGCAATTGGGAGGTTGGCAGAAACCTGGATACTTGGCAGTTACTCTCTATGAGAGACTGATAATCATTAGAACTGATCATCTCTCTGAATATAGTTACATTTCTTTGTCCTCAATTTATGTGAAATATAGTAAAGATTGCTGAAGGTGTGCAGCTTTTAGGAAAATGGCATTGTCTGGTGTTAAGAGTAAGTAATCAAGTTCAAGTGCCCCTGGGTGCCTGTATTCATGCTCCGTAGTGATCCTTTATTTGTTCAGCTAACATTTGATCGGTGTAGATTGTAAGGTAGCATTGCATCCAACCTTGAAGGTGTAAAATCAAGAAAGATACACTGTTGGCTTTGTAGACTCAGGCAGATTTGCTTCAGATAGGCAAAATGATAATTACAGTGGGGTGCACTGAACAGGAAATACCAGCCTTCAAATCAGACTAAGTTGAGAAATCTCCTGTGATGGGAAAAAAGCCACTTCTCTGAGCAAGTTTTGAAGGTCAAGATGAATAAGCTAAACTAAGAAGGAAGAAAAAAAGAAATGGCATCATGCACAAAGGCAAGAGAGGTGAGTCAGTAGAGTGGTGTAGAGGGCATATGAGCAGTCTGCTTCAGTGAAGGCTAACAAGGAAGTGTGGAACAGCTCCAACAAGAGGTTCCCAGGTGAACTCTTAGTTCCATTTCTACCTGTAGGCCTTGATGAGGGGAACTATGGGGGTCTCAGAGAACACTAAATGCCTCCCTTGTGCTGGAGAGGAGCTATGGTCATCATGGTATGTTCCCTGAGGTCCCTAGTTTTGTCACACAACCCCTAGTAGTCAGGGATCACTTTGGCTGCTGAGAGAATGTTTTCAATGCAGTTCAGAAACTTCAGCATAGACAGCTCTTCCATAAGTCTTCCTGTGAAGTGTGGCTACACATTGGCAAGTTCCCTTCTTGGTAACATGTCATGGCTCATTGGCAGAAGCCTGAATCATGGGGCCTGGGTATAGCCTGCTCTTGATGTAGGGGTTGCACTAAATGTTCTTACACACATATTGAGTCAGACTTGCTTTATTGTATTCACATGTGTGTCTAATTCTAGGCAGTACAGAGGGAAATTATTTCCAGTGGTATGAGCTTTGCCCTCAAACAGCTTTTATTCTAGCTGCAGGGCTAAGGCAGACACTGAGCTCAACTATCAAGAGGTTAGAAGAGAAAGAAGTCAGTTGCTTGGAGTCCTTGAAGATGTTTTGGAATGAATTCTATTCTCAAGGATGGAGAGATGAAGGGTCTGGGAACTATAGTGTGAGCTGTCATATAGCTATGCAAATGAGATGGTGTGGGAGGAAAGAGAGGGTTCTCCTCTTACCTGCATGCCTTCTCTAGCCTCTTTTTATGAGAGCTTGCCATGATTCCCTATGCTCTGTGGCTTGTTCATCCTGTCCAAGAGCTCCCATGTACTATATTTGCCTACCAAGGAGGAGAGATTTGGTACCCAGTGCCTGTCACACCTGCACTCTTTCAGGCTCTTAGCAGGTTCTCTTTCTGTTATCATCCTACTGTTCCTGGATAACTAGGAACTCAGTTTGGGTAACTGGCACAGGGTGAGTGTGATTGAGGCCTTCGCCCTGACTACTGGCTGGATCACTCATCCCTTTTCCATGTTGTATGTGCTGGTTGTCTCTGGTACCTGGGCTGTGATGGCTACAGCAGTTGGGCTTCCCAGGAACCTCTCTGACTTTGCATATAACCCGTCTTCATGGTCAGTGTAAGTGTTCATACCATGGCAGTGTCAGGGTACCAAGACTGACAATCAGTCAATCAGAGAGAACCAGTGAGACCCAAAGAGCTTTTTCCATACCAGCGTTTGTGTTTGTATGTCCAAACATTTCTTTTGTCAGATTTCTGTTGTTTTACTAAGTTTATCCCAGATTCGCAGACCCCATAGAAGCCACAGAAGTAGAAAAAAAAAAAACCTCTTCACATGTTCAGTTATGAAGCCTACAGAAGATGTGGTCCATAGGACAGTTTATAAGACTTGCAATCCATGTGGGGAAGGTGTTGTCCAACAGCCATAAGAGACCCGAAATAGGAGCCAGGCTTCCTCTATCTCACCAATCGTGGGCTGTCTTTGACCTGTCAAAGAAAATCCTGGCCATGATAGGTCTGTATTTGACTGTATTGGACCAAGACTCTGGGTAGAATGGAATTAGATTGAATTTGGAAAATGAGGAGTAGCTGTTATTTGTCGGTATACACACACTTATATACACAGACAGACACACATACACATATACACACTCACACATTATAAACACTTTCATATTCTCCGTACATCTGAGACCTGTTGGATGACTGATCCAGGAACACTTCGGGCCACTTTCTGTCTCTACCCACTCAACAACACATGCTTTCCTCTCTTCGTTCCCTCATCTATCAGTTGGTCCAGGTGAAGACCATACGGTACACAATCCTCCACAACTATTCAGAATAGTCTCTCCATAAGCATCATCCTAGTGTTTTTGATTATTTGTCCTGATAAAAGTCAGTATTTTTACAGCATCTGTATTAACTTGTTTCCTGTTTTCTTATGCCATATTCCTACTCTTTGCATATTGTCTTTATTACAAGTGTGGGTGTTCCTGTGAGTGTGGTGAGTTTTCTTAGCTTTTGTGTTTGTCCTGTCTTGCTCTACTCAATGAATGATGTGACTGTATGAAGAGTTCAGAATAAGAGCTACCTCAAACTCTTGGTCACCACTCCCATATTATTGATTATGAGTCTCCTATTGATTGAACCCTTTCTCTAAGTTAATATTCTCAGACTTTACAGTAATGTGAAAAGGGTCTACGCAATCCTAGTTTCTTGAACTAGGGTGCAGCTGGAGTGCAGGGGCTGATACTGAAAAGCTTGTGCAGCCTCCTGGCTGCTTGCTCACAGAGTCCTAGTTCTAGGAACCTATGTGCTGATCAGGTAATCAGTGACAGAGGAAAGCCAAGGCCTGTGTGGCAGTAGGAAAGCTGTGAACAGCATTTGTCTCGATGCACTGAGCACTGTTTCTCCCCTGGGCCTGGACAGCAGCAACCATACTGTGTGCTGCATTTGTTTAGACTCTTATTGCTGAGGAGAAGTGCTCTGTACACATGTCCTATTTAGCTATCGCTGCCTTTCTCGGGTCTTTTATTCAATGAAATAAATTACCTTAAACAGATGTGCTGTGTCGCCACTTAGAATGGTAAATAAGAATGGCTCAGGTCTTTGGAGGAACCTAACGCCCAGGGATAGGTTGGCTTCTTTGGTCTCCTGGAAGAGGCAGTACCATAAGGAGGCATTGACCCTGCCAATCTGGTTGGGTCCCTTCCTGGTGCTTGCATTGCCCAGCGGTGGAACTGGGCACCTCTCCTGCAGGCAACGAGAGCCTACAGTGATGGCCCAGTCCCTCCTTCCCTAATCCTACCAGCAAGGTTTTACTTATTATTTCCAAACTTTCAAAGCCAGAAGAAGTTTACCCCCAGGATTCTGATTTAGGCCCAAGGAAGAACATTAATCTGGAAAACAAATTCAGCAGTAGGCCCTGGGATAAATACTCATGTCCATTTTTGTCTGTAGGCTTAGACGAGAGAAAGTGCGGATCTTGGAGAGTGTTAAATAGCTCCCTGTGCTGAAGAGCTGTGCTTGGACAATAGCCTCTTCTACTGTTTGAACACCAGCCCATCTGAGATATTCAACACCCTCTGCTATTTCCACCTGACATGACCAAGCTGACTATCTCGTCAGTAAATAATTAATTTGGAAGTTGGGGATGTCAGTGGAAAAGTCAGCTATGATAGCTCAAATAACAAGCCCCACATGCGATAGCCACTCTCTTGTCTCTGAGAGAAAACCTGTTGGCTCTATTAGATGGAGGCAGCTCTGTCTTTTAACCTGTCTTTCCACATTAAAGTCAAGGAACTGTATCTCTCAATCTTTGAATCTCATTGCTGTCCTCGAATGCTTGTGGCACCTAGGAGACTGGTGTTTTCTTTTGTGAAGCCACCTGCCCTGTACAAGTCCTCATGACTCATGAGAAAAGTTGAGTCTTCCTCCAGTGTCACTGTGAGTAATGGGAAGGGGTCAGGCTATGAACAAATCTTTTTTTTTTTTTTTTTTTTTTTTTGTGGCTGATTCTACATCCTTCCCCTTTACCACAAAACCTCAATTTCTCTTTCTGTGGAAAACAAAACCTTCTTTTCATTGCACCATCCATGGGACTATATGGTCCTTGGATTACATGGTACCCTAGGGGAAATTTTAAAGATTAATTGGCTTTTGGGAGGCCTGGCTGGGGGAGTCTTTGTCCCTGTCTGTTGAGGAGAGGCATTTTCTACTTTCATCTTGTCTGATTTCACTGCCAACTCCACACACAGAGGAGGATATCAACTGGCTAGTAAATCTACGGATATGTGATGGAGAGGCCCTAATGCCATCAATCTCGGGGTAGGCTTGGCGAGAGTACCCTCACTCCCACCACAATTCAGGTTCTCCATGGGGCATTTCAGGGCACAGCAAAGAGAGAAGCTGGTCCTACAAATCACTGCTGGAAGCCAATGGTGACAAGATCAGGAACTGTAAGTCAGAGAGTCTCCTGAGGCTTGGTCCATAGGGCTTTGGGGAATGCTAGATTGACGTGTCTGGAAGGAGCTAACAGAACAAAATCAAACACACATAGTTTAAGGGTCTATGAACTGTGACTGGTCTGAAGGTAAGCTGTGATACTGACTGCTTGATGGGCCTTCCTTGCTCTTGGGTGCATCTGGACTTGCGTTTTTTTGTGAACCGGTACTTGTACACACACTCTATGCTAGTCCTGGTTTCTGTCCTGGGCCTTCTCAAGGCTGCATATGTATCATAACTGTCTGCCGCCGTATGAGCTCTCCAATATACTTCGGGACTGTATACGGATCAACTTGTAAATGCTGTTGCTCTTGGAAGACATAAAAAGACTGAAAATAAATTTGCTTGGCAGTCAAGGATGCTTCTAATTTCAGACAAACTGCTATTTGAAGACTTATCTCTCGCCACTTGCTGAATGCTCTGTTCATTCCCTGACCACATTTCCATGCCCACTCTCTTACTTCTGTTTACATCACCCTGACCTTAAATACCCTCCTCCATTTTCCTGCCTAGCCAGCACTCACTTTACAACAAAAAAATGCTTTTCCTTTCTGGCCTCCCCAGTTCACACCTTCAGTACCCCTCAACCTCCCCAGTACCTATTGGCAATGTCAGCTACTCCTGGCAAATAGTATCATTTTTTCTTGCCCACCATTCAAGTTTCATGTGTCAGTTTACTTTCAATGTTACTGTCCACTGTTTTGATTAGGGGATATCTTCTCTTTGTATGATACAGTAAATAACCTTTTTGCCTTCCCCCAGCTTTTAGCACATAAAACATATCCAGCAATACAACTGAATCTAAAGGATTAACTTCTGGATACTATAAAAATGAATTATATTCCAGTCCTACTCCTAAGGAGTTTTGTTATCCAATAGGTAAAAAGAGATGGGGTTGTCAATAAATTTGTGTAGACATTCACACAGAGATGTTTATTAATTATAAAACACGGTGGAATTGGAAAGCTCAAACTCAGTAGTGCATATTCTCAGCATTATCTCATCCAGAGAAAGGATTTGGTACAGGTAGGTATACAGGATCTAGAAAACATTGCTGAATTCTATTGAAAAAGGTCTTGAAGATTCACCCTCAAAAAAGCCTCTGGTTACATATGATAAAATCAAGTGAGATTACAGTTCCCGTTTGGACGTCCAACTAGGATTTTCTTGGCACCCTCCTCCTCCCCACAAGCATTCTAAGTTTTCCTTGGAGAAGAGGCCATAGCTGATTTGGTTTGGGTCAGACCTTCTGGGAAGGGCGACCTTTGGTCCTTGCAAATAACTTTCTCTATATGACAGCATTAACTTTCCAGTCGTAAGCTGTAAGTTAATCCCAGAAGTAGAATAGGCCAGTAGTCGAGATGGGTTTAGTCTATGTGAACACAGATGGCTATTACTTATCTGGCAAGGCATCCTTGCTAAGGACTTGCTGACATCCCTTGGCTGGTGCTTTCATTCTTCCACTTTGAAATAGAGCATCACTAAGTTGCTAATACATTAGGCCCAGTTAGTAGATCTAAGCCAACGTTTCTTTAATTTAGAATCATCTGATGAGCAGCTTCAATCCTATGTTCATCTTTTATTGCCTTTTACTATAGAATCAACAAATCCACAGGTCCTCAGAATTAGGGGATGGAGCATCTTCAGGAAGACCTTTTCCTGCTGATCATAACTTGTTTTAAGAGCACTAAGAACTTGGATTAACAAACCCTTGGGTAACAGTCTTGCCTTGATCTATGTTACTCCTGTAAACACAATCCTGTACAATGAAAAGGAAAACAACTGCTCTATGTTTAATATATTTTTCAGAACTCTTATTTAAGAAGACTTTTGTATGTTTCTAAGAGTGTGGCTAAATATTTTGATTCTGCCCAGGTCTTGGGGACCCCTTTTTATTGTTAGTAATATCTGACTTTGGATTCATGTCCTTTATGTTTGGAGTACGCTGAAAAAGATAATCTACATATGCTGTGTTTTTTCCACACACATAAAGGATTTCGAAGAGGTTGGCAGCATATTCATTCAAGTCACAAAGCCTGTCCACAGATTACTGTACAGTAAGAGCAGAGCATGTGTTGGTGAGTGTCTAAATATGAGCAGAATTGATTCTAGTTATATGGCACAGTCTTGACTCTCAGGAGCTGCCGGCATGTAATATGGGACAGAGGCACATTGCTATTTAGCTATCTGTGATAGCCAGAGGAATGGAAATTCAAAGAATACCTTTGGATTAAAGAGCAGAGAATCTGTCTAGAATTGTCCTGTGGTGCTAGTGGATGACGTCCTCTTGTTCACTGAGAGTTGTCACTATTCAGTGGGCCTTACCACCCCATTCCCCGGGACTGAAACTTCTCCAAAGCTTGCCCCAGTTAAGCATTGATAGGTTTGTCTGACCTTGAGTCTAGAGGTGATGAAAATTTTGGTTATTATTCTAGAATGAATGGGAATTGTGGCCAATAGCCATCCAAAGAGTTAGAGATAGGGTTTTATCTTCCTTTTGGCACTTTGAAGAAGACTAGGTGGATGCTTCATGTTGTTCTGACAGCTCAGGAAGGTCTATGTCACCATTACATGTAATGGCTGCCACACACACTGTACACAAAAAGGAAACAGCAAGAAGGCCAATGCTGGGCCCTCCTTTGCCGAAAGCTGAGATCAATCACTTCATTTCACAGTGTTTGGAGTTGGGGTAGGGAATCCTGCCCAACTTACCTCGGTAATTATTGTTAAGATAATGTTTGATGTGAATGTGCTTTGAAAGTATCGGGTGACAACTAAGTATTTAACTTCAGTAGAAAATAACAGAGGGGGTCGTAAAATCCCCCTGATAGTTAGGAATGATCCCATTGAGTTCTCTGACTTATGCTTTCTAATATATCCCTTATGAGCACTGGGGGAAAATGGGTTGGTTGTATTTTGCTTTGAATCAGGAGTCATTTATGGAATGGAGTTTACATGTAAGAATATCTATGTTTGGGGCAGGGCAAATAAATGTTTTACAATAGATTGTCAGTTTAATTTTCATTTTGCAATTGTGTTTTATTTAGTATTTTGCCTCAAGTAATGCTCTACATTTTCAGAATTTCATAGGATGGCATTTTAGGGGAAAAGAAGCCTATACTTGGTTAAATTTAAATTTATGTCTATTCTCTACATTCTTAGGTATGTGAAGCCCTACTATAATTTGGACTACAGGCTAGTGCTGGGACCTAAGATCTGGCCTATATGGGTTAAAAAAAGCAACACCCAAAGGAACCCTTACAGTAGAAATAAGGCATTTGTCTATTATAAAATATAATTAATATAATATCAGTATTCATTTAGTAAATATTTTTAGACACCAGTTCTGTGCCAGGCCTGGAGTGTAGTGCTAGGATCATGATATGGGAGACCCAGGAGCCTGACTGTCTATGAGGAGTTCATGACCTCGCAAAGAGAAGAGCTTTACAGGACGAATGCTCAATGTGCTCTGAAAGTGTCAGGTCTGGTGGACTGGGAGAACCAGAAGGCTGATCAAACTGCAGATAGGGATTGTCTCTCCAACCGCCAGGGCTTGTGGGTAAGCCTGCGAGGGATGGGTAAGTTATCCCTGCCTTTTCCTCTGGATAAATAAGATAGGGTCCCATAAGAAACCATGTTTTGTTACCTACCCTATCAAGACCCTCTCTCCTTTTCAGTGCCGTGCCAACCTATGACCCAGGGAGCCTCAGATCTGTTTTTTTTTTTATCATCATCTTTCTTATTGTTATTATTTATGACGGTCATTGTTTTAACTGCTCCAAGGAGATAATTACCTTAGTTGCTAAGGCAACCCAACATATTGGGTATAAGAGCAGCCAGCAGAAAGGGTTTGCCAAATTGCAGGGCTGGGTGGGAGGTGTGGGGTGGGAGAGCAGGGGAGCTCAGCTGGGGAGCTTGGAAATAGGCATGTGCAAATTATCCCTGTGCTTCTTCCACGGAGGAGCATGAAGCCACTTGGAACCCAGTGTCTGCCAACTCCTCATCCACTCCCGATGCTTCCTATTTTCAACCCAGCCAGTGGACTTCTTTGCTAGTCTTAAGTGCTCTGCCAAGAGCCACTTACCAGACTCATAACTCCTATTCTGTCTCCTGCCACCCAACCCGGAGTATGCCCATGCTCTTTATTCTCAGGGCCTCTGGAGCTTTAGGGACACACAACACACACAGATCTAGCATGGGCCCTTGCTCTCTGGTTTGGTTGCAAATCGCCCATTTGAAACACAGAGTCCTCGTTCTTACTTAAAATTTGCAGGCTCCTCTGTATCTTGGCCAAGTTTGACTGATTACGTTGACCTTTTACATTTTAATTTGTAAAGACTGAAACATGTTGGGGGAGCCAACCTTGTTGTTTCTATTAGATAGGTAAACCAAAGCCCAGGATAAGTTATATGGACAGAATGACATAGTGAAAAGAGAGAAAACAGAGGGCCTAAGCCTTGAACCCAGGCTGCTGACTCACCTGATGTTCCCCATCAAAGCATTAGCTTTGGCCTTTGCCTGCTGACCATCTCAACATGAAGACTTCTGGGTCACTTCGCATTAGCCTCTGTGTTCCCCAGATAGTCAGGTTTTCATCTCCTTGCCCCACTCCTTATGCTCTGATGTGGCAGGCAGGATACTGAGACGAGAAGATGCAGAAGACAGATGTAGCACATTGGCCGGCTTGGCCGTTTCGTTTGACTACCCAGGAGCAGCTATCGCCATGAAATGAGAGAATAGGTACGGGAAAGGGCACAATGATTAAAAAAAAAACAAAACCATTCCTTCCCAGAAGACCTGACTAGTAGTTACTGACTTCTAGCAGAAAGTCTCCTGTATCCTCTCCCTTTCCTGCCCACCAGGGATGTCTGTGGGGAGGGCCAGCTTGCCTGGATACCCTCAGCAGCCTCCTGGGTGTCTCCTCAAGTGTGTCCCAGGGCCTTCTGCAGGAGCACTGTCTCAGGGTGATCTATCTGAACAGGTTAAATAAACAGGTCTGTGTTTGGGTTAATTATCTTTGGTTCTGTTGCTCTCCATTACTGCTCCATCCGGGACTCTGGCCAAGGAGCAGATGGGAGAGGCTGTATCACCACCCCTGCCTCCTCATTGTGTCTGGCTCTCCCTCTTCCGTGCCCCCCCCCTGCCGCCGCCGCCGCCGCCTTCTTTACCTCCCTCCCTCTCTCTCTGGTTTTGTTCCTTCCTTTCCTTTCCTCATTTTCTCTCTTGCCCCCTTTCTTTGCCTTGTCTCCTCTCTCTCTCTCTCTCTCTCTCTCTCTCTCTCTCTCTCTCTCTCTCTCTCTCTGGCTGAGCAAATAGGCCAGATGGTGGTGAGGGGAACAGACAACAAGTGAAGCATGGCATATGGGGAGCTTGTTTAATTTCAGCCCCTGTAGGGAAGTAGATTGGAGGGGGTGAGCTACAAAAGCAGAAAATGGAAAGGGGAAGGGGGGGGGAGAAAACAACTGACCCTTTGGAGGGGAAATTGATTCAGTTTACTGTGGGCAGCCAGTAGAAGAAGCCGTTGAAAAGGAAGCCAGTGGAAAACATTAGGTGCCCTTTTTGAATTTTGAAGGTTCATTTTTTTTCCACAGTGAAGTTCCCAGGGCACCCACTCTCCCGATTGCCCCGAGGTCCCCTCTGGCAGGACAGCCTCTGAGGGGAGTGAGCAGCATTTTTTACATGATGCAGAGAATGGCTGGCTGCTTGTAGATCAGTTCCAGAAGTTCAGCCAGTAATTTAGGGAGAGGGGAAAAAAAATAGAGATGTCATGAGTTAAAACAAGCCACAGAAGGAAGGCTTTCGCCCTACCTAACCCGCTTTTTCGGACTGGGCTTCTCTTTGGCCTTCATGTACCTTCCAGTTCAATCTGCCCTGCCCCTGGGCAGTCTCCTGCAGAGCCCCACCTAGTCCCTGCTCTTCTCTCTGTTGTCTTGAGAGGTCTTTGGGGTTCTCAGAGAAGAAAGACTTCAAGAAATGCCCCTCTATCTCAGGCTCTTTGTTTTCTACCAAAATGTATTAACCCTCATCTTGGCTGCCAAGAATGTGAATTGTAAGCTGCATTTGCTAGAATTTCTGGAACGATTCCAGCCACATCTAATGGCAGGTGCCTTGGTCACTCTCACAGATCAATCAAATATATTCCGCCACCCCCTAACACGTTTCTGTTCTACCAATGCTGGAAAACCCTCACTCTCAGGGAGCAGGTGGATCCCTGACATCCAGGGCACGCTGTGACCCCCAGTGCAGTGCTGGGTCTCAGATGCCAAGGTCCCTGGGGACTTGAAGAGACCAGAAGTCTTAACAATGACCCGAGGAAAAAGAATACAATCAGGGCTCATCTGCTGGAGCTGTGTTGCCGCCCACCCCTCGCCCCCCCTTCCACCAGGCCGCCCGTTCTGCAGCTGATAACCGGATTAGGCAGCAAAATGGGGCAGATGAGTACCCCAGGGGCCCTGCCTGGGAACAGGGGTTCCCTGGCCAGAAGCAGGAGCTGCTCCTGCCAAGCCATAAGCCCTCGCCTCAGGCAGGGGCATTTACATGTGTGAGTACCCTACTGTACTCACCCAGGACCCAGTGGGAAATGCCAGTGGTGGCGGATCACAGGGGGCACCGGTGGCAAAGGCCCCCACAAGATGAAGTGATACCCTGGCCCTTGCTGGTGAGTGTCACACATATTTCCCCACACCATCGCTGGCAAATCTACAGCTCAAAGGCAGCTAAAGGCAACCTTTACCTGTGTAGCCCTGGCCGCATGAGCAGAGCAGGACCACCGTAGGCAACCCTCCTCTTTTTAAAAAATGTTTTCTTCCCTGCTTGCTTTCAGCGGGCAGGCTGGCGGTTTGATCTCCCTTGAATGCTGTTCCCTTGTTTGAGGCTTCGATTCTGAGAAGATTCAAGGCATTGTCCAGGGTGGCGGGATGTCGGATTGATTTCGGGTCCTTTGTGTGCATGTGGAGATCCTGAATGAAGCTGTTATGCTCGTCTGGGGCTGGCGGGCAAGCTGTCCGGCTGCAAGCTGGGCCTCCTTTTGTTGTGGGGGCCTCACTGAGCCCAAGGAAGAAGCTCATTTCAGGGTGATTTACTGCCACCCAAACACCAGCTGTCTGTTACGGGGCCTCCGCAAAGCCCTGGCCACCCCTTTCTTGAGTGGAACCTCTTCCCCTTGTAAACGTCTCAGAGCACCACCCCTCACTTGTAGTCATATTCATATTCGTATTATGTATTTGTGTGCATCTGTGGACACACACATCTATGTGTAAGTATAAATGCACATATATTTTCTTTTTGTTCCCTTTTAGTAGAATTCTCTGAGTGAAGGAGGCAGGTATAAAAGCTGCTATGCTGAGAGGTATGTGACCAAGATTTCAGCCTCATCTCTGGCCCTGATTACCTGTGACCTTGGTCAAGTCAATGGACCACTCAAACCTCCATTTCCTTGGTCTGAAATAATAACGTTTCTTGTGATAGCAAGAAGTTACATTAATATGTTTCCAAGTTGTAACAAAACAGGAAACAGCTTGTCCTACACTTCTAACACCTTTGGAAAGCGTTATTCAATGAAATAGGAAGCAAAAAGCAATGGGAAGCAGGGGGTTATCTTAAAGAGATCTTTTAACCTGTCCTGTGATAGACACCCTAGGTGCTGGCAAACAGTGTTTAGACGTGGTCCAGTCCCGAGGAGCTCAACCTTAGGAGTCAAAAAGTAGACGGTGGTTCTATAATATTGGAAGTGTCAGGTGGGCATTAGAGCAGCTGTAAGAGTAAGCCTTGGACAGGAGAAGTCTTCAGGGAACTTGTACTGGAGCTGAGGGCTATTGTTTGGAACTTTGGAATAGACTGCGAGGGGAAACAAAATTGTTCCATGGATTTGAGGTGATGTTTTAATCCACTTGCTGTTGGTATAATAAACTATGTGAGACTAGGTAGTTTGGGCAGAATAGGATAGAATAGGAGTTCATTTAGGTCATGGTTCTGGAAGCTGGGAAGCTCTAGAGCATGGCATTACCATCCACTGAGTGTCTGGGGAGAGGCTTCAGGTCACGACATGTCTGAGAGCTTGTATATTGAGGTAGAATAAGTGTGCCCCTGAAATCTCCTTTCCACTAATGGAGGCCACTAAAGCCATCAGGAGGGTCTTACACTCATGACCTTATCAAGTCTTAGTTCTCTAAGGTTCCCTCTAAATGCGGTTAGCACAAGAATTCAGGGGTTAAGTAAAAACCATAGGGACTTCTAGGGACGCACATCTAGATCACAATAGGCAGCCAGCGCAGTGGCAGCTGTTCCCTTTCTGACAACTGTCCTTGCCCTGGGGTGGAGCTAGAGTTTGAATGGGGATTTACAACAGAGTCAGGTGTGCAGAAGAGTCACCCTACCACGTCTGTCCTGGGTAATCCGATACTGTGTGTGCTGTCAATCAAGCAGAAGACAATCTAGAAAGTGAGTCTCATAGTTCCAGTGAGAATAGTGCTAAAGATGTGGGGCCACACCGGAGACAGAAAAGGTGGGGAGGGAAGGCCTGTAAGCTATGCAACTGATGGCATTGGACTTGCGGAGCTGCATAGGAAGATATGAGTTTGCAGAAAAATCCATGTTTCTGTAAAACAGGATAAAGTGTAGTGTGAACTTTGTAGCATCAACTAGATAGATTCAATAAATACTCAACAGCTATCATATATAGTAATGAATACTGTTACTGCCTTTTTACATAACTGGGTGAGAGGTTGCTTCTATACTGTGCCCCCGAATAGGAAATATAAGCAAAGGAATAGTTATATTTTTATTTAGTTATTATATATAATAGTTATTATTATTATTATTATTATTATTATTATTATATTTTTAATCTGGACATTGGTAAGAAAAGCAAGATGGCAAGTTTTGGTGTATCCAGCACTGAAAAGTATAATCAAATGTGACATTTGAGAATTAGGTTTTTCTGACAGGTCTCTTCCCCATGTAATGTTTAGCTTAATATTCAGAATATGGAATGCATTTAATAGATATTTAATGCATTGGCTTAGTGCATGGTCTCTGATTAATCAGAGGCTTTTAGTTCTGTGATAGTCGTTTATTCCTCAGATGATAAGACAGTGCCAACTACTGCCCTGCATTGAAGATGAAGTGAAGAGCCTGGAGTTGGCACCGCCTTGTGGACCAGTGGAAATAGTGATGAGGCAGGAAGGAAGACAGGAAAGCTAGGTGGAGGAGGCTTCTTAGAATCCTTCACTGCATAGAGGCGAACTGGAGACAGAGAATGCTGTGGATGCACAGACCACTAAAGTTGGACCACAGTAACCTGCTTTAGCCTAGGGCTTGATGGTGAGAGATAGAACTTGGCATGGCAGTGAGCCAAATGCCAACCCCTGCCTCCCTGGAACCTAGGAAGCAGGATGTGGGTACGCTCCCCAGAGGAAAGCCTTTCTAGGGGTGACCAAGGCCCTGCTTCTTTCCTGTGTTTGCTTTCAGAAATCTCTTCATGGCATACTGGGGCTTTACTGATAGTTTCAGCCTTCATGGACACTGACAACCTCACAGGCTTTTGAGATTTAAATATAGAAGAGACTGCAGGGTCACCTCAGGGACCTGCTCTGAGAGTGCCACAACAAGATTCAGAGAGAACTGAGAACAGCCTGTAAAGTCCTCAGGAGTGCTCCCACTTGTAGTGAAGATGAAGCTATCTAGAAAAGTGAAATACTAGTGCTGGCCCAAGCCAGGTAGCCAGGGAGTGGACAAAGAGGGATTACCTCTCAGACGTCCTCCCAGGCTAGAACTTATTCTAGTATTTACGTACAGCTTCATATTGCTATTTATGCGCACGATTACAAGGTTAATGCTTTTCTCTGTTTCTTACTTTTCCCACAAGTGAAATGAAGGTCGGCATTTTATAATAAGTGTTCTGTGGAACTCACTTGTTCAGAATGGGAAGAATGTGAGAGGCCAAAAAGTATTTCAGAGCAAACAACCACACAAAAAGATTAGGAGACACCTGGTTCAAGAAAGCTAAACAGATGTCTTTGCAGTGGGATGTCTCAGATCTTTTAAACTGTTAACGAGCACCATGGATAGCCAGGTGTGGTTGAGTGTGAGGTCTTTCAAGGGCTTATTAGGTCCAAACAGACACCCACTGCATCAGCTCTCTCTGGATCACTCCCCCATGTTGATTTTTTTTTTTGGTAACAATAGCCTCTCAGGATAAGAATCATAGATGTTTTGGTCAGTGGACTTTTATAATTATGCTGTGTTGACCCTTCTGCCCTGAGAGACTGGGTAGGGTCAGGAGGGTTGCCATGCCTTGAAAGCATGTGAGAAAAAGACCAGAGAAAGAAGCTTTGTGAAACAACTCCTTTGAGTGCCTTGAGAATATGGGAAGAAAGGAAGGGAGGGATGGAGGGAGAGAGGGAGGGATGGAGGAAGAAGGAAAGAAGGAAGGAAGGGAGGGAGGAAGAAGGAAGGAAGAAAGGAAGGAAGGGAGGGAGGAAGAAGGAAGGAAGGAAGGGAGGAAGAAGGAAGGAAGGAAGGAAGCAGGGAAGTCATTTCAACACTCCCAGAGGCCTTCACACACATGTTTCTCTGAGCCTGTGTAATAGATAATCTCTTTGTTTTTTAGTCGGATAAAAGAAGAGGATAGCCATACAGGTCTGAAGTGAATAGGCGGGAGGGGAGCAGACACAAACATT
Source organism: Peromyscus leucopus (assembly GCF_004664715.2). Taxonomy (NCBI): domain Eukaryota; kingdom Metazoa; phylum Chordata; class Mammalia; order Rodentia; family Cricetidae; genus Peromyscus; species Peromyscus leucopus. Next base: position 66,623,804 of record NC_051079.1, on the reverse strand, counting down.
TGTTTGCTTTTCCAGGGAGGAGAAGGAGGAGAGGGGAGAGCAGAAATCGCTTTATTGCTTTGGCCTCATCACTTGCATAAAAATGCCAGGGCAGTTGCCGACTACGGTTTAATCTCAGGTCATTCAAGCACTTGTGATTTTACAAAGGGTGAGTTGACACCGTGAGCTCAATCCAAGTCTACTCAAGAAGCGTCTTGGCAAGGACGTTGTGTGTGCTCAGACATCACAGGCATGCCCATGCATGCACATGCCAGGGGCAGAGCAGGTAAAGGGAGCCGTGTCCAGATCTTATTCAACTTCCACCTCCTTGGCTTGGTATTTCTGGACCTTGAATCCAGATGTAAAGATCAGCCCATGATAAGCGCTTTTGGCAACTTGGTTGGAGCCTGTTATTTATTGAGCAATGCATGATGGATCATGTAACAAGGTAGATTTCCACTCACTGCCTGGGCATGTGGAAGGACATACACCAGACACAGACGAGTGAAAAAAGAGTGGACAAGTGTCTTTCAACGTCTGTTGTCAAACTCTGCAGGCTTTTCTCCATGACCACAGAGACTGCCAGCTCGTCAGTAGAAAGGTTTCAGGGTGGTTATTATACGGCAGCATCGTGGTAGTGTGGGTCCTGAGAGCAGAAATTGGGGCTCTCTAAGCATCCCTCATACTTTCCATATTCCTAGAGACAGTTCCTCAAGGCAGGTGCTTAATCACACTAATGGCCTTTTCAGGTGGGGAAACAAAGGCAAGTCTTTTGGGGAATGTCTGGCTCAGGAGGTAGGTCAGGAAGGTACAAATTTCTTCATAAAATGTTTACATTGCAGCCTTAGCCTGTTTGCAATAACAGGATACTACAGAGTAGGTGCTGTTGTGGTTTAGATGTGAAAACTCTCCCAGAGGCTCCGCACTGGTGGCACTGTTTGGGAAGGCTGTGGAACCCTGAGGAAGAAGGAATTGGTTTTGTGGACTTTGAGGTTTTATAGCTCCTCCCCTATTCCTGCTTCTTGACTGTAGATGCAACATGACCAGCAGGTCCCCTCTCCTACAGCCGTGCATTGCCCTCCATGATGGACTATATCCCCTATTCCATAAGCCAGGATAAACCTCTCCTTGCTCGGGGTTCTTCTGGTCATTTTGCCATAGCAACAAGAAATATAACAAATGCAGATGGTATAAACCACTAAAGTGTATATAGCATAGAGGCTCAGTGTCCAAGGTCTAGGTGCCAGCAGACTGAGCTTCTGGTGTGAGCTCCTCCTTTCTAGTTTGTAAATAGATGTCATCTGGCTATATCTTTACATAGCAGAAAACACCAATTATGAGAACACCAATTCTATCCTAAACTCTACTCTAACGACCCCAAGTAAGCTTTAAAGGTACCACCTCCTCAAACCATTGCACTGGGGGTCTGGGCTTCAGCATGAATTTTGGGATCATATAACAATTGAGAACCAACCTAAGTTTCATTTGTATCCTTAAACTTGAATCAGTAGACCGTCTTCGGGGATATTTCAGAGTCCCAGTAAGACAGAGTCATTAAAGAGGATGTGTGAATGGATGTAAGTGTCTGCATTGGCACGTCATCATGCCAGACACTGATGAGATTCTTCTGGGACTCACATCCCAGGCACATGTAATTTTTTATAGAGCTTCCCCATTGAACATCGAGAAGGAAAAAAAAAAAGACCTGATTTCTGTCCTCAGGAGGGTCAGCTAGGGTATTGAATATATAAAATTATGAAATATTTGAAAAGTAAATAAGGGAAGACTGGCATGCAGTTTTAGAACTGTAAAAGGCAGCCGATCAGTGTGGGGGAGTCAAACTGGACAAGGCCTTCTGGGCTTATTGGTGTGTGTGCTGAACCTTGAAGATGGGAGGTATTGTGGTTGTGGTAGGGCTGATGGCTGTGAATAGGCATGAGTAAACATGCACACGTGGGTGAGCTGGTCCTGGGGGTCAGAGAGAGGAATGGCAGGCTGAGGGTTATTGCATTTGTCTACCTCCTGCAGGTCACAGCAAGTCAAAGCTTTTTATTTCATGTTTCTTTGCTAGTTTGTCTCTTTATAGTACAGTCAGCATAAAGTGTAGACCCGATACAGGGAACAAGAGGACAAGGGAGAGCTCAAAGTGGCTTCTTTGTAGGCATCGTGTCAGGGGCCACTGTGAATGTATAGACAGCAGGTCACAAGCTCACACTGTGAAGTTGCAAAATATTGTTGCTTACCTGGAGGTGGGAGTTTGAAAGAGTTTGAGAGAGGTAAGATGGAGCTTAGAAGGGAAGAGGAAGTCTGTGAATTAACAAGCCGAGGGCAAGGGATTCATATTTGGCGTGGTGTTCAATCGTAGCTTCCCGTCACTGTTTGTCTTGTTTTACACTTATGGTTTCCGATTTTTATGACTATTTATATGTAGCTGGAGTTTTCCTGGTCCTGCCTGGCCCACAGGGGTCAGGACAAATCTCTCTCACCCACCAGTCCCGCAGCTGCTTAGACCCAACCAAGTAAACACACAGAGACTTATATTGCTTATAAACTGTATGACCTCAGCAGGCTTCTTGTTATCTAGTTCTTATATCTTAAATTAATCCATATCTATTAGTCTATAAGTTGCCACGTGGCTCCTGGCTTACTGGTACCTTACATCTCGCTTTTCATGGTAACGTCTGGTGGCATCTCTCTGCCTCAGACTTCCACTTCCCAGAATTCTCCTCTCTGCTTGTCCCGCCTATACTTCCTGCCTGGCTGGTGGCCAATCAGCATTTTATTTACACAGAGTGATATCCACAGCATTTATATGTTGTGTTTACTTTATCCCTTGCTATTTTATAGACTCCAATTTGACTCCTTTCTTCTCTTTGCAATTACAATGCCAGACACTTGAGAGCAGAGTCTGTCTCTTTGTATCTCAAAGTGTGGCGATGACAATTTTTCCTAGGAGATGCTTGATGACATTGACTGCAGTGCATTTGGAAACAGGTGCCTGTGTTAGCCTGCTTAGGCAGTTAGAGTGAAATCCTGTGAGGTGCTGGACTGAGGCAAACAGACATGCATCTTTCACAGTTCTGACCCTGAGAAGTTCAAGGCCACGGTGCTAGCAGTTTCTATGAGTCTGGCTGCATTAGCTAAATATTGGCTGTTTTCCTTGTCAACAGACCTTCCCCCTGTCCTTACATACTCTTCCTTTTCTGCAGAAGCCACCAATTTCATTATGAGAGTTCCACCTGCATGAGTTCCACCAACCTTAGTTATCCCTCAAATACTTTAGCATTGGGGATGAACACAGGGACAATACAGTTTGGGCCAGAGCAGTCATGTACAACTTTGAAATAAAGGAGAAGAGAAAGAACAAACAAACAAACAAACAACAACAACAGAACCCAGAGACTAGAAGAACAATTTTCATTTCTTTGCTTAACTTTTATTTCATTGAGTTCCCCTAATTGAGGTGACCTCTGGCTGTAATGTGAATTACTACAGGACTCTATTAGGTCTTGAGTATTGGGTCATTGGAACACTGACTTGGGGAGGGCCAAGAATTTATGCTTCTTGCTGAGAGAACAAGATTTGTCTGTCCTTGAGCATGTGGTGCAAAGTGTACCTGTGGATGTCAGATGCAGAGGCCAGCAATAGGAACTCTTCCAACTAGAGGACTATTCCATATGAGCTATTGTTGGGTTCTTTAGTGGAGGAGACTACATCATGTTTCTGTAGTCAAATGGTGGTAACTATCAACTTGACTGACTATCAGTTGCTGTCTCTGTGTCGTGTGGAAAAATGAGTGTGCCTGACACATTGTGCATATTTTATATATTGCTTAAGGGATGTTTGGCTGTCACAAGAACTCCAGGTAACTGATAGGGAGCTAAAATTGCTGAACAAAAATCCAACATTCATAAAGAAAGTTTAGGTTAAAAAAAGAGAAGGAGGCAGCGTAAGGAGTTATAATTGACTGTACCAGGGATATTTAATTGTGGCTCCAAAATCGTTATGAACATCCCTCAGTGGGCTTTGGTTCTTTTCCCATTTTTGGGTAGATAATTTTGAGTGTTTGTGAATTTAAGTTTTTTGGAGTAGTGTAATGATTATCTAAATTATTCTATTATAAATCAAAACTTGGGGGTCAGATATAAGGTTAAAACCTGATTAATCAGAGAAGTGGTGGAGAAACCTCCCCTGCCTTTCCTTGATCCAAACTGCCTGAGAATCTTTCTAATCCCTCCCTACTACTTCCTCTGTCTCTCTATATGTCCAGGGTCCTCCAAAAGCTCTATGGCTGATTCTGGTCATCTAGTAGCTAGATCCTCCCTCTGATTCAAGGTAAACTTTATTGTTAGTCTCGGGGAAAGAGGGGTCAGAGTGTGATCAAAATATTCCACAACAGAAGAGTGTATAGCTTTCATCAGATTGTCAAGATGATCTTGGACATAAGGAAATTTTGATTTCAACCCTTCAAAATTGTGGATGAGGAAACCAGGGCTTAGGGATTGTTCGTGACATGCCTAAGCCCTCCAGGAGCAGGGGCAACTCTGCAGGCTTTGGATCTGATAGCGTGGTATTCTCTTCGCCTTTGCTTTCTGACAGAGGAAGACGCTTCCTTTGCTTGCAGATTATTTCCCAAATCCCACTAAGAGGGATGAGCCACTAAAAGGAGATTGATGATTGATTTCCTGCCAAGCCCTCTAATTCACGGAGGCTGCTTTTGTGCTGGGACTGAAACAAACCTCCCAGAGACTCACTGTACAGGAGCAAGAATTTTGTGCAATAGGATAGATGTTAAAAGGCAGTTATGAAACTTGGCACTGACAGCGTCTGACCTCAGTTAACATGTTTATGCCTTACCTCCAGTGTAGGGGCCCAAGTATGGTGTATAGGAACATAGATTTTTCTTACACACTACTACAGACATGCTCTTGCCTAGCCTGGGAGAGAATTTGATATCTAACTAATGATTCTTACAAAATAACAGTAACACTTCATCATTGGACTCTCTCTGATCACTCACTTGCCCACACATGAGTAGATGATCAAATTCCTGGTGATAAGTATCGTCTCTTCCTTATGGCTGACGTCCATGAACTTGAATGAGCCAGATAGAAAAGTTTTAGTTGAGCATGATGTGAGGTTTGTGTTGATGGGGAAGGGTGGTGTCCTCAGAGGAAGTCAAGGTAAAGTGTGGGGAAGTCGAGGTAAAGTGCGTTGGACCAGGTACAGCGGAGCAAGATGGGATGGGAAAAGAACCACTCATACTCACAAGTAATAAGAAAGTAAAAAATATGGGAGGCCCTGGGGTTCAGGTATACAGTAAAACTCTTGGGCATAAATTTGGGGTTGCTTAAATGATAGCAGACAAGTCCAGTTAGAGAGGCTTGCTCAAAAAATGTCACAGTTGGACACCTAAGACTCATGGTCAACCCAGATTCTAACTGACTAATATTTTACATTTCTTGGAGATTTTTCCTTGCATTTACTATAGGTTAGATTTGCACAATATCTTAAAACTCTGCAAACCAGGTCTTCTTTTCTTCCAAGGAAAAGAGAGCTTTGGGGTGGTCCCAGTCTTCTTTGTGTGAAACCGTCTGAGATGTCCTGGTTCCAGTTTGCTCTCTGTGTCATTTTTTGCAACATTTCTTGAGTGGGGATAGTCTTGTTGAAATATGTCTTCCATGAGACGGCGACATACCCCATCATTCCAGATGTGGTCTGATTAGCACAGGATACAGCGGTGCTCCTGGTAGGCTTCCCATGAGACACGAGGCCCGACTAATCTAACTGCTCATGTGAAGTCAAGTCTGTTGAGAACATCTAAGATTTGGCACTTGCCACTGATTATTCTTTCCCAGCTGTGTCACCAGGAGAGTTTATTATAAAAATGAAACAGCAATTTACGGCGTCACCTAGTGAGTTGTAGAGGATGGCGGAGGGGCCTGTGTCAGGGATTCTGAGGAATTCTGATAGAGAAACGGTCTTCAAACGTGTGGGGTCTTACATAGTCAACCCATAGCATACTCTTTTGAGAAATGCTGGTAGTCCGTTTTCAGCAAAAGCCTGGAGGTGCTCCACCCTGACAAACACAGTCTTCACTCAGAGAGCTGGGTGTCAAGGACACGTTTGTCCAGCCACCTGCCGGCCTACAGTGACTAGTGAGAGTGCCCGCCCTTCGACTGTGGTCTTCTGGTCACAGCGAATGTTAAAGTGACAGCATTTTCCAGGGGGTCTTCCTTTTACTACCCTTTCTCTGCCTCTGTCCTCCCTTCCCCAGCAATTCCCAGGGCCTCTGCCTAACAAAGTTCATTCACCTCCTTAGCGAAGTGATGTCATTTCTCCATATAAAGCTCTGCCCTGCAAATGTGTCACTCTGGGAGCTTCCTATGAGAAGGCCTTTTCCTCATAGGGCTCCTCCATGAATGGAAAACCTTCTCTGTCCACATGGGCATGGTTTCTCTCTAGGGAAGGGGGTGTGCCGAGGTAGATACCAGGTGACACTTTTCATGCATTTATGAAATTCTTAGAATGACTCCATCAACTCCCAATCGTAGCATTTTGATTCATGTGGATTTCTGTGTGATCCAAATTCATTTGCCAAAAGGCAGATTTGGCATATGAAGTTATTTTCTTCACGGGTTGGTATGGGATGCATTCTAGTTCACACATCTGAGGTCTGAGCCCCGCTGGTGTTGTTCAGTAGCACCAGCTGGGCACGGAAGCTTAGGTTTATTTGTGAACCCTTTTCCACCCTCTGCTGTGAGTTTGGCTCTAGGGCCAGGGTTGGTTGGCCTCTGCGTTCTGCCACCTATTAACAAGGTGGGTTATCTTGGACATGTCATGTGGTCCTTCAGCATGTCTGCCCATGACATACATTTTGAATGGAGTGCACTTCAGTACTGTCAGTGATTTCCATCTCTCTCTGCTGGGACCCTAGAATCTTGGTATTACACGGAGCCCGTCTTTTTACTGATGCTGGTTCCTTAGACTGGTTCCATGCACACTGACCACCAACTAACCAAGTTCATGTGCATACCTGTGTGGGTAGATATACATGGACTTGGGTGGTCCATATCCACTATGGCTAACCAGATTCAGTTATTTGAGGCTTCAGTGGCATTATATTAAGAATATTGACTAATATTTACAGAGAGCTTCCTGTGCACCTGTTTACGCTGTGCTTCATCTACCGACCGTCCCAACAAATAAAAAGCAGGTATTTACTAGGTAATGGAATGGAGACTTACAGAGAGGTTGAACAGTTTGCCCTAGGTCAGATCACTGGCATTTGAACCCTGACCCCAGAGCCCAGGCTCTTACCCATTCTGTTAGATATTAAACGGAAGCAATCTGTAAGTTACACAGTGGTCTGGGGGTCGTATTTCATCACCATTGTCACTGAAACTCTCGCAGTTCAAATTATGATGCAGGATGATGAGAATCTAGGTGCTGAGATGCCCCCCCAGGATACAGTTGCGCATTACAGATGTGTACTTCTGAGAATGCCATTTTTGATTGAAGGCATGCCCGTTTTTTGTGCCTAAGAGCTTGCTAAGAGATGGAAGGGAAAAGAGGACTCTATTAGGAGAAAGATCTGTCCTCCTCCTGTCCTCTATTTAATTCACCTCAGAGCCAGGGAAATGAGTGCAAAGATTCTGGAAGTAGAGAGTGGTGTACTTAGGACACCCAGAGAGGACACACTCCCAAGCTTACAATCCCCAAGTTAAGGGGATGGTCAAATGAACCAGTTTTCTGATCAGTCCCTTTTCTAAATGTCCTCTTCTTGAAAGACATAAACCAGGGTAGCTGAGAACGGGGCCAGAACCTAAGTTGTAACCACTCCAAAAGGGCACTCAGACAACAGAGACTTTTTAAATGGCATCCATTCAGTGTCCATTCTTGGTGCTGTGGCCTTTCTGACTGCCTCTGAGTCCTTCCTTATTTGATGACTACCATGGTCGCATAGGAGACTGGAGACGTACACTTCTACTGTATTTGCCATTAAAACAACAACAACAACAACAAAACCAGAAAGCCAAAAAAAAACCCCAAACTTAACTAAGGTGTATTTCCTTCATCGTCCAACAGTCAACAGGTACTGCTGGGCCCCTTGATGTCAGCTGGGACCACTACAGTTGCTATATTTAAGTAGGTCTGACTTAGGGTCCCTACTTGGGGTCCTTCTATCAAGAAACCTAAACATAGGCCTTTCCAAATTGAAGAACATCATCTTTCTTTAATGGTTCACAGCTGGAGAATGGTGTTCTTCTATGATGGACAAAGAGAGCATATTTATTTCAGTTGTCAAAATGAATTCAACTTGGTTCTATGCACAGTAATGCTATTCAAGGGACATGGAATGTGGAGGTCTTTTCATTGGTCTCCAGGAGCAGGAAGTGCTGTCCGAATCTTATTTCAGGGTGTGTGTTTAGACTCAGCAGACCCTAAAGCCTCGTTTGGTGTCATCTGCTAAGCCTCGATGCATAGGAGACACAGTCATGTGTAGAACATAAACCTCTCACTGAAATCTTAAATTATCCAAACTCTGAGAATTTGCCTGGTCTAGCTGGCTTTTCTCAGGGAGGCGCTTCGTTTTCAATTGCTTTGTGTTTTCCTCTTTTGGCCTTTGAGCAGACGCTTGTCAGTTTCATTCCTATTTAAAGTTAGTTTCACCTTTCAGTTCCCTCACCCACCTTTGCCTGAGAGAGTTTCAGTTCCTGTAGATTTTGCGTGGTGAGTTACGGAAGAGACTTGCTCATGTCTGAAGTGAGAAGCGTTTCCTGGAGCATCACAGGGATAGTGGGCTACATGGGGGGAGGGCAGTTTGTTGAAGAGAGGGTCCATCCTCTTGTATGACATTGGGCATTTCCTCCCCGGAAATTGTGGGGCCTCCCGTGCCTCTTCAAGATCGTGAACAAGACAGATATGGTTCTCCAATCTGACACTAGGAAAAAAATTAAAATAACACAAATAAAAACCCAAACAAACCTCTAGACTTATATTTAGGCATTATCACATGTCAAGTAAACTGGAAAATTGGGAGGCGAAGGTAGGTCTCAAACATTAGAGTTTTGTCCTATTCCCCCAGTGTTAATGTGAAACCAGGGCCAGAGCCCCTGGTCTAGGTTCTTGCTCGGGATGTGGACTCCTTTGTAGTAGAGCACTGTTAGGAGTTGTAGTGTTAGTGGCCCTTGCTACAGTAGTCCTAACAACAAGAAGGCGATAAGCCTCCTGGAGTCTTGGTCTGTGGTTTCATTTCCTGTCAAACCACCTCCCCTTGCTTGGTAAACATCTGGTGCTTCTCATTTGAAAGGTGACCATCTAGAGTGGCTTTGCCTTGAACTTCTCTGTACTTCCTTGTTGACGCAGAGGAAGGTGATTTGCTTCTGAGGCCACAGACAAACCTTCTTGAGTGGAGAACAGAGGAGTTGGATCTGTATGACTGCTCAGAAAAGATCTGAAATGCCTTGAGAATGCTTGGACGAGCTGTAAAATATCAACCAGGATCTTAAGGTAGCCACCAGCTGTAAAAGCCCAAGTCAAAATTTTGGTGAATGATAGGGACTTGTCACAGTCTTTCATCAAGGGAGCATCCTTTTGAAGGAAGGGTGGCAGTAGGTTGCAATGTTCCACCAGATCTATATTTGTTTGCACCAATGTATCTTCTAAGGCAGCCTACCATGGTTTTTGCAAGAGATTTACGTCATATACATACTGCTTTTGAATGCAACTTTGATGATCTTTGTTGCATACGAACAAGTCTCATGATAACCATATGAGGTAGACAGATCATTGTTTTAGTCTTCCTTTTTCTGTCCTGATAGGAGAAACTGAAGCAAAGAGAAATTTATCACATTGTTTATGTTTTATCAGATCCAGAGCCGGGGCTTAGACACAAGCCTTTGGCTCCTGGCTCAGATCTCTTTTCTTCTCTATGACTAAGAGGCAGATCGGTGTGTGCCTGGGCTTTGTCCTACCCTGACTGACCTAGGCCAAGTGAGACATAGAGATGGCTAAATTAGAATCCTTGGGTAATAAAGCAGACCAGCTGGTCAGACGGGTTTTTCCACTTCTGCCCCTTTCTTTGGCTAATTCACAATTGTAAGATGTTTCTAAAGAGTTTCTTGTTTTTTCTTTTTGTTTTTGGAGGGTGGAGATAGGGAAATGCTTCTTGCCTCATGTTGTACTTACTTTTTTTCCTACTTGGTAGGCTACCCTCTCCTGGCCCAAAATCCTTTGGGCCAGACCAGAACCCACCTCCTTAGAGAGTGTTTCTTGACAGTAGTCAATTTTTGGTCTATTCCCAAGAAAGCAGCGCCTTCAGCAGCAGGCATGGGTAGGATTTAATCTGTAATCTTGGGTTTAGGAGACCACAGACTCACCACTTGGCTACCACTCCCTTTTGTTATCTGGACAGCACATCACTTAGCACATACACTTTGCATTTTATTCATATTTTTACATGCAAATAAACATAGAGATGCTGGTCTGTTCTTTTCTGTGTGCCACATGTGGAGATGCACGTGGGTGTGGAATGTTTAGTGTGACACAAACTTACTGTCCTTTTTCTCTGCTTTCCCCATATAACGTTATTATCTCAAAGATCATCAGATATGCTGTGAAGTGGAAAAGAAAGAAGTACATGATGGGTCAAGAGTTTCTCACTGAGCCAAGGAATGTAGGAGTGGTGTCCAGAGAAGGAAAGGCAAGGCTCTTTCTGGGGTGACCGGGCCAAATCCTTCAAAGCATATTTAACATCTCTGTCACCATCAATGATTAGCGTTGGCAGAAAAAGGAACAGCCATTTCTGGAGTGAATCTGGGTGTCAGAATTTAAAGACCCTGAACTGAACTCAAATATTGACTTTCTTTTAGCTCTTAAGACCTATTATTCCTTGTTCGTGGTTGTCCATTCATTCATCCTCTAACTAGAATTGTGTACTTATTTGGAGCAAGGCAGAGTGTCAAGTAATACATAGCAGAGGAGCAGAGAAGATATGGTGCCCACTACTGAAGATATCCACTCAGCAGAATGCGATCACACATAAAACATACACTGACATACACAGACAGACATGCACACATACATATACATATGTATCACACATGCCCTCACACATGCACACACACACACACACACACACACAGGCACACCCTTTGGCATTTCAAGAAGGATGGAAGAGGCAGTAGTCATTCAAAGCTGGAAATCCTTCAGTCCTTCTCTTGAGTACTTTCTGATGCTTACTGGCAGCCAGAGTTTCAATAATTTTTAGTGAGACCAGTGTAAGCTTCTGATATATTGAACTCCAGCAACCTCCCAGCCACATCTAACACATGAACTGCCGTTTGCTTGACTTTCCTCAGCCACTGTGGTCTCTCTCAGCTTAGCTGCTACTCCTTTTCTGCAGCCTGGGCTAATTTCCCCCATCTGCCTGACCTCTAACCCTTGGCTTGCAGTGACAGGGTTCTGTCCGTCTGTCCTCTCCCAAGAAGAAACATCGTATGCACACATACACCTGCTAAGGTTATTCCCTCCTAGGCTTGCCTACTGAACTCCAAACTCAGAGATGCCAGAGTCCTCATTTAGAATGCCAATCAAATTAAGACTCTCTACACCCTCAACCAGCGCCCCAGGGTTGGTGTCCCTGTTCTGATTTACTTTCACACCTACCACTTTTACTCCAAATCTATGCATTTGAACTTGGCCTTTATTCATTGTCTGCTTTTCTGTACTGGAGACAAAGCAGTTTGAAGGCAGGAACTTTGTTTTGCTCGTGATGTTACCAAGAACATAGCATCTGGCACATAGTGAATGCTCAATAAATATTTGTAAGACGATTCATGCAAATAGAACTCAGAGGAGGCAGTTGGTGACCCAGGGTGACCTTCATTAAAGGTCATTGGAGAGGTAAGTCTGTAAGGTTTCAGAAACATTGGATTGACAACATATTCAGCCACATACATACGGTTTTAGGAAACTCATTTGAAAATATCACAGACCAAGGTCCCTGATTTGTTGAAAGGGTGCTGATAGTAACCTTGATCTCGAGAGGAAAGATCTCTTGAGGAAGTAGATGTACCTTTCCCTCTCTGAAAAAAAACTTGATTTGGCTGTTCATCCTTTCAAGAAGGTTAATGTACCCAGTCATGTTTTTGTTTCTCCCTGTTTAGCATAAGATAGTGACATAGAGGTTATGTGGTGAGTGTCGTTTCTAGCAAGCAAATAGGCATTTGGTGAGAAGTTGTGAAGCCACTTGGCTTTGTTCTCATTATGGTTACTATTTTATACACGCTTGTTTATGTAAGGTTTTGTTGTTGTTGTTTGTTTTGCTTTCTTGTGATAAATGGCCAGCAACTTCTCTGCGCCTTGTGGAACCGGTATCCAGGATACAGAATAATTATTTAGTGAATGGAGGATCCAGTGTATATTGGCGCAGATCACATTAGTCACTATTCATCATGCTTGCTCTGACAGGAACCTCATCCCTTGCAGAAGGACTACTCTTCATTAAGGAGTAATGGCTGTGTGCAAGGCCCGAGCCCCACTCGGGCTGCACAGCACTGTGGCTTTCCCAGTTCTCAGCAGGACACCTAGTGGCACCTAGCCAGCTCTTTAAAGAGCACAAAACAAACAAACAAATACCCAGGAGGCTTCACTCTTCTTTCACTCCTCCTGCCAACCAAAAGAACTCAAGATCTAGTAGTGGAGAAGAGAGGAAAGGCAGGAAGAGGAAGAAAGGGACCCAGAGAATAAAGTGGGGGAGGGGAGGGCAGAGGATGAAAATATTCTGCTCCCTCAAAGGAACAAAGTAAGTGTTGATAATGGTACTTGGAGTTATACTGTGGCAAGTGGTGTTTACTAGCCAGAACCTAGTAGGGTTGAATCCCTAGTCTTTTGTTTTTGGTTTTCGTGCCAGGCTTGTATCTGCAGGACAGTGGCCTTAAGATCTCTGGATTCTGTTCTATCTGAAAGCCATGTCCCATGCTGGGATGTGTGAGGAACATTTTTTCCCATAATCAAATGAGCTCATAGCTTGGATGTAGTTTAAAACAGAACCTCCTGATCAGCTTCAGTCCAACGTGGAGTACATGGCATTAGAAGAATAAGAACCAGTGAGAGAGCCTGGCAGTGCTTAGGGAACCCTAGATGGGGGCAGGAAGCCTTGGACCTGGGTGTTGAGGCCTAGAGAAGCTCTTTCCTTTCCAGAACCTTGATTTTTATATGGGTAACAGTGCGATGGTAATGTGGAATACTGTTTAATATTAAAAAGGAAGTAAGTTCCGACACAAGCTACATAGGGATTAAGAGTTTAGGAATTCGTGGTACGTGAAGTGACATAGACACAGAATACATGTACTGCATGATTATACTTCCCTGGAGGACCTGGAGTATCGAGAGACAGGGGCAGAATGGTGGCTGACAGGGCCAAAAGAAGGAGGAAATGGGCTGTTATTACATAACGGGTACAGAGTTCCGTTTCTTTGCAAGAGGAAGTGCGTACTATGAATGTGCAGTGGTGTTAATTCCAGAACA